>NC_135829.1:11019487-11696038 GCF_964213995.1 Mustelus asterias
ACACACATTCTCTCTTTGTCTCTGTCATTCGCATTCTCTGCCTCTCTCAGGGTGAGTTGGGGAGAGGGTCGCTTTAAGGCTGCTGAGTGTGTATGTATGTATGTGGGGGTCACTTTAAGGCTTGTGTGTGTGTGTATGTGTGTGTGTGTGTGTGACTTTAAGGCTGCTGTTTATGTGTGTGTGTGTGGAGGGGGGCTAGGAGAGGGTCACTTTAAGGTTGTGTGGGTGAGTGTCACTTTAAGGATGTGTGCGTGTGTGTGTCTGTGTGTGTGTGTCACTTTAAAGGCTGTGTGAATGTGTAGAGGGTATGTGTGTGTGTAAGAGTGTGTATTGGGGAGTGTGGGGGTCACTTTAAGACAGTGTGAATGTGTGTGAATGTCACCTTAAGGCTACTGTGTGTGTGTGAGGGGGTCACTTTAAGACAGTGTGTGTTAGGGGAATCACTTTAAGGCTTGTGAGGGTCACTTTAAGGCTGTGTGTATGTGTGTGTGTGTGTGAGAAGGGATCACTTTAAGGCTGCTGTGTGTGTGTAGAATATGTGCGTATTAGGAGTGTGAGGGTCACTTTAAAGCAATAAGTGTGATATGAGGGTCACTTTAAGGCAGTACGTATGAGTGTGGGGGTCACATTAAGGCAGTGAGTGTATGTGTGTGTATGTGTGTAGAGGTTGTGGGTATTGGGGAGTGCAAGGGTCACTTTAAGGCAGTGAGTGTGTATGAGGGTCACTGTAAGTCAGTGTGGGTGAGTGTGGGGGTCACTTTAAGGCAGTGAGTGTGTGTGTGTGTGTGTGTGTGTGTGTGTGTGTGTGAGGCCACTTTAAGGCAGTGAGTGCGAGTGTGGGGGTCACTTAAAGGCAGTGAGTGTGGGGGTCACTTTAAGCAGTGTGAATATGTGTGGGGGTCACTTTAAGGCAGTGTGTGTGTGTGTATGTCTGTGTGTGTGTGTGTGTGGGGGGGGTCACTTTAATGCAGTGAGTGTGAGCATGGGGGTCACTTTAAGGCAGTGAGTGCGAGTGCGGAAGTCACTTTAAGGCAGTGAGTGTGGAGGTCACTTTAAGGCAGTGTGGGTGTGTGTGTAGTGTGTGTGTGTGTATAGGGTGTGTGTATTGGGGAGTGCGAGGGTCACTTTAAGGCAGTGTGTCAGTGTGGGGGTCACTTTAAGGCAGTGAGTGTGAGTGTGGGGGTCACTTTAAGGCAGTGTGTGTGGGTGTGTAGAGGGTGTGTGTATTGGGAGTGTGGGGGTTACGTTAAGGCAGTGTGAGTGAGTGTGGAGGTCACTTTAAGACAGTGAGTGTGTGTGTGGAGGTCACTTTAAGGCAGTGTGTGTGTGTGTGTGTGTGTGTGTCGAGGGTGTGTGTATTGGGAGTGTGGGGGTCACTTTAAGGCTGTGTGAGTGAGTGTGGGGGTCACTTTAAAGCATTGAGTGTGTGTTGTGGGGGGCACTTTAAGGCAGTGAGTGTGTGTGTGTGGGGGTTACTTTAAGGCAGACGGAGTTTGTGTGTGTGTGTGTAGAGGGTGTGTGTATTGGGAGTGTGGGGGTCACTTTAAGGCAGTGTGAGTGAGTGTGGGGGTCACGTTAAGGCAGTGAGTGTGTGGGTGTGTGTGTATTGGTGTGTGTATTGTGAGTGTGGGGGTCACTTTAATGCTGTGTGAGTGAGTGTGGGGGTCACTTTAAAGCATTGAGTGTGTGTGTGGGGGTCACTTTAAGGCAGTGAGTGTGTGTGTATTGGGGAGTGTGGGGGTCACTTTAAGGCAGTGTGAGTGTGTGGGGGTTACTTTAAGGCAGATGGAGTTTGTGTGTGTGTGTAGAGGGTGTGTGTATTGGGAGTGTGGGGGTCACTTTAAGGCAGTGTGAGTGAGTGTGGAGGTCTCTTTAAGGCAGTGAGTGTGTGTATGTGTGGGAGGGTCACTTTAAGGCATTGTGAGTGTGTGGGGGGGTCACTTTAAGGCACTGTGAGTGAGTGTGGGGGTCACTTTAAGGCAGTGAGTGTGTGTATTGGGGAGTGTGGGGGTCACTTTAAGGCAGTGTGAGTGTGTGTGCGTGTAGAGGGTGTGTGTATTGGGAGTGTGGGGGTCACTTTAAGGCAGTGTGAGTGAGTGTGGGGGTCACTTTAAGGCAGTGAGTGTGTGTGTGTGTGTGTGGAGGGTATGTGTATTGGGAGTGTGGGGGTCACTTTAAGGCAGTGTGAGTGAGTGTGGGGGTCACTTTAAGGCAGTGAGTGTGGGTGTGTGTGTATTGGGTGTGTGTATTGTGAGTGTGGGGGTCACTTTAAGGCAGTGTGAGTGAGTGTGGGGGTCACTTTAAGGCAGTGAGTGTGTGGGTGTGTGTGTATTGGGTGTGTGTATTGTGAGTGTGGGGGTCACTTTAAGGCAGTGTGAGTGAGTGTGGGGGTCACTTTAAGGCAGTGAGTGTGTGTGAATTCAGCCACATTTGTTTCAGCACCAACCAGGCAACCCTGACGTCAGGACTTGCAGAGTCTCCTAGTTAGAGGCTGACGTGAGCGAGCAGAGAGAGAGAGAGAGACAGAGACACAGAGAGAGAGAGAGAGTGCTTGAAGATGGCCACTGTAACCAACGGAGTGCAGCTAGACAGCAGCAGCAGCAGCAGCGGCGGCAGCAGTAGCAGCCGGATGAACGGATTGAACCACAGCAGCCAAAACACCATCCCCATGAAAGACCACGACGCTATCAAACTCTTCATCGGCCAGATCCCCCGCAACCTGGAGGAGAAGGACCTAAAGCCGCTTTTTGAAGAATTTGGGAAAATCTATGAACTGACTGTGTTGAAGGATCGTTTTACAGGAATGCACAAAGGTCTGTAATCCTCGCTGTCTTTATTCCTCTGTACAGTGTGGATGCTGGAGACAGCCCAGAGCAGTGTGTGTGTGTATGATTGTGTGTGTGTGTGTTTTAACATATAGACAGCCAGGCTGACTTTATTTTCCTGCTTTCCCCCCTCTGGGTTTCCCATCTGCTACCCATATCTGGCCAGTTATTCCCCCCCTTCTCTCTCTCTCTCTCTCTCCACTCCTCTACTTTTCCCTGACCCATCATTAAAGTTTCCTCACAATTTGCAAACACCCATTTGCAGCTCATGTGAAGCAGCGGGCTTTCTCTCTCTCTGTGTGTCCCTTTCTCTCTTTGAACCCCAAATGAAACACTTGCATTTGATAGCTGATTTTTAATTAATTATTTTTTTTTTACAATGGTCAAAATTGTGCTCCATCCCAGTTCCAAAAGAAAAGAAACGCAGCAAACCGACCCTCCCAGCTATCGACAAAGTTTATTCATTTTGGGGTTTTTTTTGCTGGCGATTATTTTTCTTTATGTTTCTTGTTTATGTTTATGTTTGCAAAGCTCAAGATGCAAGATGCACTTGCCCCCTCCTTCTCCCCCTCTTCAGCTATCGACAGTAAAAGTTTAATTATTATTTTTTGGCTGGTGATTTTTCTAAATTTTCATTTGCAAAGCTTAGGTGGGAGCTACACTTACCCTGTCCTCTCCCCTCTCAACCATCGACAGTAAAAGTTTAATTATTTGTTCTTTTGGCTGGTGATTTTAAAAAAAAATTCATTTGCAAAGCTGAGGTGGGAGCTACACTTACCCCCTCATCTTCCTCTCTCAGCTATCGACAAAGTTTAATTATTGTGGGGGGTTTTTGCTAGCTATTATTTTCCTTTATATTTCTGGTGCAAAGCTCAGATGGAAGATGCACCCCTTAGCCAGCGGCAAAGTTTAACTATCTGTTTTTTTTTGCTGGTGATTTTTCTTGTGGAAACTCAGATGGAAGATGTACTTACCCTCTTCCCCCATCCCTCTCAGCCAAAGTTTAATTATTTGCTCTTCTGCTGGTGATTTTTCTTGATATTTCTTGTGCCAAAGCTTAGATGGGAGCTACACTTATCCTCCCCTCTTTTCCCCCCTCTTTGCCAGGGTCTAATTTTTTTTTCTCGCTGGTCATTTTAAATTTCATTTCTTGTGCAAAGCTTAGATGGGAGCTGCACTTTCCTCCCTCTCCCTGTATTTTCACAGAAAACCTAAATTTGTAGCAACGACCGACAAAGCATCCTCTATTCAAATCCGGATAGACGAATTTAACAAAGAAAACACAAAAGTGTATTGGAGTCAATTTCGGTCGCGTAAAGTTTGGTGAAATTTACAAACTCGAGTGTTAGTCTAGTTTAAGTGTATGGTAATCGCCTCTGCTGTCTTGGTTAGGCACTTGCCTGTTCAACTTCAACTTGGATTGCTTTTATTTTAATTCCCTCCTCTGTTTTCACTTTGAATTCTCAGCGTTGTTGGGGAGATGACAGAATCCCGGTGAAAGCACCCACCAGTTTGAACCCTATGTGGCAAATTGCCTATTAAAGGCATGGATTGATTCGCAGTTGCTGAGATTTGTCGCGGTAAAAATCGGATTGACCCTCTTGAGTTTTGAGTTGCACGATTTCGACACAAGTCGAGTAACGTTGTGTGGGGTTCTGTGCTCACTCCCTCTCCCCCTTGCTTTGTTTTGACAGTTTCCCTGACACCCCTTCCAAAGGCTGAATTCACAGCAGGGACTGATAGCAAAAATATATATATATTGTCAATTAATATAATCATCAGTATGCATTGAGTGACCTTAGCTTGGTGTTAAATTGTCAATGGGATTTAGATCTTAATGGAAACTTGTTCCCCTTCATTGGTTTTTTAGGAGTTCATGTAGCTGGAGTTGTCAATAACTTTAGCTTGGACAATAAACTGTGGACATTAATGTCTACCCATTTGCAGGCAAATCTTATTAACACGGATGCTGATGGGCAGATACCTGACTGGCAAACGATTGCATTGTTCACATTACATAAAAGGGAGGGTTGATGGATCTTAAACTGCCAAGAGAAGCAGCAAAACTATTGACATCTGTTGCAGTACATGTTAATAAGATGTGTTCACACTCTCGTGCAGCTTCGAGTTTCTGGAAGTCCTCTTAAGAATGTAATGCTTTGGATTTTTGTTTCTCCCGTTCTGAACTGGGTTGTTGACAGCGGCGAGACGTCGCTCAGTGAGCCTCCTGAGCTGCGCCTGCAACTAATCTTTACTCAAAGCTCCCCCTTTGCATTAATTGTCAGCTGAATATGCGGGTTGTAGACTGGGAATAATGCTGGGCACAGTGGGTGATATTGAAGAATTCGGGTTAAGTTGGGGCACTTGGAGTGGAAAAAGGCTCGCCACAATTCAGGTCTGTGCGGCGGAAGATGTTCTCGTAGGTAACTTGAACCAGTTAGAACACACATCCCCCCCCCCCCCCCCCCCTGTCCAAGGCAAGCTCTGCTTCTCTTCTTTTAAGAGTGGCATTGGGGCAAGTTAGATGGATGATTTGACTGAAAAGTTTCCATTCGCTGTTTCCGCCTGTCAAAAAAAAATATAAATGAAAGCTGCCTGGGCTTTTTATTTTGGACAAAACAGAACATTCCCTGCACTTTGCTTGACTCCAGTCCCCGAGAGTGGATTCTCTTTGAATGGAGGAGGGGGTGGGGGGGAGTGCTCTGGGTGGGGAGGGAAGTAAAATAGGCTGTTCAGGGAGAGAGGGGAAGGCAGATGTGCAAGCAAAGAGGCAGATTCTCACTACCTTACCCTCAGCGCCGGATGAAATGAATTCGTGGTTTCCAAGTAACTTGCTTTGTGTTTTTTTTTGTTAACGCAGGTTGTGCCTTCCTCACGTACTGTGCCAGAGATTCAGCCCTCAAAGCTCAGAGCGCTTTGCATGAACAGAAAACATTACCAGGGGTAAGTCAATGCTATTTTTCTTTGCCTACTGTACGTACCATCTTGAACCCGTTTTTCTCCTCAAGCTCGGTATTGTGCGAGATACAGTGCTTTTGGCAGTTTCTGTTGGTGGGTTTGCCCTTGGATGCACATGTACAAGTGTACCAGTTGCTTCAGCAGAAGGGGAGGGTTTCTTTTCCCGTTGCTTCCCCCCTCAATAAAATAATGTGTCAATCTATCTTGTCAGTTGCAAGACTTGACATTGTCGCAGACAAGATCACCTACAATTGTACAGAATAAATCCACTGAGAAACTCTGCCTCCCTCGATTTTCTTATTATTTTTGGAAATGGGACCTGCCAGTCCCACAGCTGGTGAGACAGGCACAGCACCTACCTGTGTTTTATTTCCCACATTTTCCATCCCTCTGTCCCTTGACATGTTTCCTGTATCGGCGCCTAACGCTGATTTCTAAATGTTGTGCTGCGAGCTTGGAATTAATTGCAACTGTGCCTGAATTTCTTCACACTTTCTCGCTGATGCTGATCAACGTTGCTGGTTTGTGTGTGTGTGTGTGTGTAGCTTCCGAGCTGCCATGGGTTGAATTAAATATATATAAAAAAAAGATGTGTCATGCTGCAGTATTTGCATTGTTCTTCAAGTCACAGATATAAGATGATAAGGTCCATGTATGTGTCACAAGAGCACCTCGCGAAGAAGGGACAATCTGAAGATGGGGTTTTGCAAATTCCAATTGATCCTTGCTGTCATTTGACCAAAAGGGGCTTTGTGAAAGAATTACCGTGATCATTCATCATTTTATTATTGCTATCTGCACTCCAGTCCTCCAAAATACTTGACAGGGACAGATATTATTGCCAAGCATGTTATGGTTGGGCAAACAAGAGAAATAGGGGCAACAGTTCCATATAAAAATTGTTTTGGTGAATTACTATTGCCGTTCGAAATATTCTTTTTTGCATTGAGTGGGAACAAGAGAGTTGGGGACCTGGCGTGACATGATACTAAAGTTGGTAGCAAAGGGTTGCCAGCAAAAGCAACACACCCTCCTGAGTGAGAGCTCTCACACAAGACATGTGGGCTACACTTGACATTTATCTCCACTGCTTAATTTCAAGATAGTTAAGACGAGAGCTGCCTTCCTCCCTGAAGACATCAGTGTTTTTTTTCTCCCCCCACCACCCCGACATCCTATTCAGCACTCCCCGTTTGGATAGTTACTGAGAATCGTGCAATGTTCCAGTCAGGCGTCTGTGACAGGGAGCTGTCCAGCGTTGCAAGCCACTTGAGACGAGGGAGTCTCAATGTATTGTGGCTTATCTGCCTGTCTCCTGGAAGAGTTAGCGTTTAAGATCAACTGCAAAGAGACTGGGTGAAGGAGCGAGCTGCAGTTTGCAGCGATTAATATTATATTAAACGTTCTGTTCCCGAACATATTTGCTTCCCAAATGCCACTGACGTGAAAACTGCAGCAGACACACTCTCGGCACTCCGCACAAGGTTGACTGGGGAAACTGTGTGGGGCTGGTGAAAATTTTATTATGTAAACACAGCATACGGCTCTTCAGGGATTTTTAACTTTCTATTCGGGTGTTGATATTTCCCATGGAAAGTTATGAATATGTATTGTTTTCAAAAAAAAATATCAGGGAAGATATTTAGTCAGTGGCCAATGTTGAGAGGGGAACTCTTTTAGTGCATTTTAACATAGCTTGTTCATTTCACAATATCAGGATGCTGTTCTATTCCCATTCCAATGCTGTTCATCTCTCCCCTTGGGAAATGCTGGATAAATAGCACTTCTGACTGCAAATATTTTATCTTCTGACCCATCTTGCTATAAGTTTTGGATGTGAGGCTGTTTGTGGTTACGAGTTGTCCTGTTGTTAAAATACAATTCAGATTTTTTTTTAAATCTTGTTGTTCTGAGGATATAAAATTACATTCCTCTCCTTACAGGAGCGGTGAATAAATCATTAACAGTCCCCTCTGAGGTTTTGCACCTCAAAAAGGGATTGTGCAATTAATTCAGTGCGGCATTTGCTATTTATTGAGTGACACAGAGGTATCTTGTGAAATTGTCCTTGGGACAATAGATGAGAAATTTCAGCGTGGTGCTTTTCATATTAAATATTTTGCAACCTCTTAAACTGCCATTGTATTTTTCTTTAAAGGCTCCTCCACTTTCTGAATTACTCTCTTCCATTTAATTCTCATTCCGGATTTAATTTTTTGGGGGTATAATGTCACAAAGGATGATTTTTTTCATACACTTTCGGCTTCACAGGGTTTACTGCAGTGTTGAGTCGAGTTGTTATTTTGGACGTTAGGCAGCTGAAGCAGCAAGGGAGGGGTGAGAGGTTTGGGGGGGGTGGGGGGAGGGGGGAGAACAGGTGTAAATCATGCTACGTGGTTGCGCCCGAAACTGAGTGTGGAAATACGACTGCAGGAAACTTTCCAGCATCCCAAGGGTTCAGAGATTAGACAGTTCCAGCAGCCACAGGGCAGATCCCAATAGATATAGAATCACCAAATCCCGACAATGCAGAAGGAAGACATTCAGCCCATCAGGTCTGCACTGACTCTCTGACAGATTATCTTACCAAAGATGCACAGGTTAGGTGGATTGGCCATGCTAAATTGCGCCTTAGTGTCCCAAGATGTGTCGGTTAGGTGGATTGGCCATGCTAAATTGCGCCTTCATGTCCAAAGACGTATAAGTTAGGTGGATTGGCCATGCTAAATTACTCCTTAGTGTCCCAAGATGTGTCGGTTAGGTGGATTGGCCATGCTAAATTGTGCCTTAGTGTCCCAAGATGTGTAGGTGAGGTGGATTGGCCATGATAAATTGTGCCTTAGTGTCCCAAGATGTGTAGGTTAGGTGGATTGGCCATGCTAAATTGTGCTTTAGTGTCCCAAGATGTGCAGGTTACGTGGACTGGCCATGCTAAATTGCGCCTTAGTGTCCCAAGATGTGTAGGTTAGGTGGATTGGCCATGCTAAATTGTGCCTCAGTGTCCAAAGATGCGTAAGTTAGGTGGACTGGCCATGCTAAATTACCCCTTAGTGTCCAAAAATGTGTAGGTTAGGTGGATTGGCCGTGGTAATTGCGCAGGGTTACAGGGAGAAGGTGGGATGGTGGAACTGGATAAAATGCTCTCATGGAGTGATGACTCAATGGGCCGAATAGCCTCCTTCCGCAGTGTAGGGATTTTATGGTTCTACAGCTAACGATGCAGCCACCAGTGGTGGGGGAAATAGGGCAAGGATGCAAGATCTAGGGGAACATAGAGTTCTCACAGAGATAAGGACAGGAGGGGATAAGTTCAAAGGCTGTATAATCCTGTGATTTAGGATGTAGCTTACCACTAAGGCTTTATTGAATGGCCTCCATTCTAATACTTTGGATTTATTTATATAATGCCTCTGACCATTGTGGGAGAAATTTGTGACTTTAGGTGGCGTATCTGTACGTCTCTGGTGCCTGGTATCAACTCCAGGCTAGAGTGATGAAGATCTCCCCCTTACTATGGTAACTCTACTCACCCTTATATGAGATAGCTTGTAACCTCGTTAACGAAGGTTTTAGTAAACTTAAATCTAGAATTGAATGCCATTTGAAGCTCAACTCCAAGGGGAGATGAAAAACGTAAATAGATCAGGGTTTTTATTGGTGCAATGGAGTGTATGTCCTGAAGTTGGGGTGAAGGCACATCTTTCAGAGCACATAGAGGGCATGTGATAACCCCCAGGACTTGCATGGGGAATCACTGATTGACCTCCCCGTAGGACCCATTGAATACGAGCTCCTTGGGGATTGGTAATTAACTCACCAGGTAGAACTCTTCTACGGAGCCCTGTATAAAGCAAGCCCTTGAGCGGGTCCATGATTGCATTGCCCCAGTTGGGACCTGTTTGTGTTCGCCACGGGCCTGTGGCTTTGCTTTACTTTATTCTGTACAATAAAGCACTGTTCCTTTACAGCCAAGTCCTGAAGTTATTATAGGGTGTTTTACATTTGTGCTGACTATGACCAGTGATTATTTGAACACTAAGAACAAAAAAAATAGAAAAATATATGTAGTTTGGTTTTGAGGCCAGCTATTGTACATTGTTTCCCAAACTTTGTTCCAAATGCAGAAGGGCACAGATGAGGATCCAACACCTCCATTTAATTTTGGTGCAGGTTCTATTCTACCCCACTCCATACCTTGCAATGGGTGCCAATCTCTTTCAAACCCACCCACCAGACTATTCCAAATTCTTTATATATTCCTTACAAGCTGTGGCCAACATATCATGTACCTTGACCTGAACATCACTGGGATTGTAAAATGGCTCATTTCCAGCCTCTAACATCCCACCACCCCCCCCCCCCCCCCCCCCCCGCTTCCCCCTCACTAATTAAATTAAGTACACGTGATAAGCTATCTCCATTTGAAATTCCAAATGGATAAAAACAAGGACAATGCAAGAAGAATAAAGGTGTGTATTGAAAGCTTTCGTGGAGACATTAAAAGGCGTCTTGTTTTCCTTTTCGTATAGTTTAAAAGAAGAAATGAGAGATTTTTCAATACCGTTGTGATCCATTTAGATGCATGATGCTTGAATTAATATAACTTTCCTGACCTCTGCTCCCAGTTCTGAGTGTCTGGTTTTATTTATTGATGAGTATCGCACTGATGTTTCGAACATATATGGTTTATTCCAAGCAATGTTGTTAGGTGTACTTGACTTGAATATATTTATTTCTTAAAAAATGGATAGTTTTTTTTTCCCACCGCATTTGAACCAGCATGTATAATGAATGCACTTGAGAAGTAGATTATTAAACTGTTTGACCACAGCAAATCTGATTCCGACACTGCCTCGCTACCAGACAGTAGGTCATCTTTGACTCTCAAATGTAGAAAACGTCACAGTGATTGTGGATGCAGTGCTGCAGATCGGAGCATGTGCCCTCCGATTAAAGTTAAAGTTTATTTATTAGTCACAAGTAGGCTGACATTAACACTGCAATTAAGTTATTGTGAGGATACTGCGAGGCCTGGATAGAGTGGACGTGGAGAGGATGTTTCCACTAGCAGGAAAAACTAGAACCAGAGGGCAGAAAACCTCAGACTAAACGGACCATCCTTTAAAACAGAGATGAGGAGGAATTTCTTCAGCCAGAGAGTGGTGAATCTGTGGAACTCTTTGCCGCAGAAGGCTGTGGAGGCCGGGTCATTGAGTGTCTTTAAGACAGAGGTAGATAGGTTCTTGCTTAATAAAGGGATCAGGGGTTATGGGGAAAAGGCAGGAGAATGGGGATGAGAAAAATATCAGCCATGATTGAATGGCGGAGCAGACTCGATGGGCCGAGTGGCCTAATTCTGCTCCCATGTCTTATGATCTAAAATCCACAATCCGGTGCCTGTTCGGGTACACTGAGGGAGAATTCAGCACGGCCAATGCACCTAACCAGCATGCCTTTCAGAGAGCACCCGGAGGAAACCCACGCAGACACGGGGAGAACGTGCAAACTCCACACGGACAGTGACCCAAGCCAGGAATCAAACTCGGGTCCCTAGCACTGTGAGGCAGCAGTGCTAACCACTGTGCCACCGTGCCGCCCCGATTGTGGGTTTGAAAGAGTTACATGTAGTAATCTCCGGGGGCAACTCTGTTCCTTCAGAAGGAGCTCTTCAAATGCAGACAATAAAAAATAACAAAACTTACTCCAACTTATAAATCAAAGAATTTAATAAAGAAATTTCATTACTCCAAACTTGGGGCCATGCCCTGGGCCAATCCAAGCTCCACACAATTCCCAATAGGTTCTTATTTATAGTGAGTCAGCTGACCATCACATCATTCTGTAATTGGTTCTATGGTTTACTGGGTCAGCTGACCCTTACAGCTTGTTACCTTTGGTCACATTATATCCGATACAAAGTTGTCACCGGTTACATTCGAACAAACTGTTGGGTGGTCGCTGCAGTTGGGAATATGAAGAACTCGATGTATGTCAAATCGTAGCAGCATTTTATTTTCCACATCATGACACATCAGAAGGCATTTCACCGTAGTGTGAGTAAACTATCTATGACATGAAGCCACGTAAGGAGATACTGGGGCGAATTTTACCGTCCTGCCGACTACGGGAATCAGCCCATTCAGCCCATCAGCCATTCAGCCCATCGAGTCTGCACTGACACAATGTACGGATATTGTATAACATCACTATAGTGCAGAAGGAGGCCATTCAGCCCATTGAGTCTGCACTGACTCAATGTACGGATATTGTATAGCATCACTATAGTGCAGAAGGAGGCCATTCAGCCCATTGAGTCTGCACTGACTCAATGTACGGATATTGTATAGCATCACTATAGTGCAGAAGGAGGCCATTCAGCCCATCGAGTCTGCACTGACTCAATGTACGGATATCTCATCGCCTCATTACAATGCAGAAGGAGGCCACTCAGCCCATCAAGTCTGCATTGACTCAATGTACGGATATTGTATAGCATCACTACAGTGCAGAAAGAGGCCATTCAGCCCATCGAGTCTGCACTGACTCAATGTACTGATATTTCATAGCATCCCTATAGTACAGAAGGAGGTCATTTGGCCCATCGAGCCTGCACCGACAGTTATCCCACCCAGACCCTATCCCCATGTATTTACCCTGCTTGTCCCCCTGGCACTAAGGATCAACTTAGCAAGGCCAATCAACCTAACCTGTATGTCTTTGGACTGTGGGAGGTAACTGGAGCACTCGGAGGAAACCCACGCAGATACGGGGAGAACGTGCAAACTCCACACAGACGGTGACCCAAGGCCAAAATTGAAACCCGGGTTCCTGGCACTGTGAGGCAGCAGTATTGCGGTATCGCCAACTTTTATCAGGGAGGGTGTGCCACCCGCATAGAAAATCATTGTGCCACCATGCTGGCCAAAGGGGTAGGTCTTAAAGAGGGTCTTAAAGGAAGAGAGAGAGGTTACGGCGGTATGGCAGCACAGTGGTTACCACTGCTGCCTCACAGTGCCAGGGACACGGGTTCGATTGCGGCCTTGGGTCACTGTCTGCGTGGAGTTTGCACATTCTCCCCGCGTCTGCGTGGGTTTCCTCCGGGTGCTCCGGTTTCCTCCCACAGTCCAAAGATGTGCGGGTTACATTGATTGGCCATGCTAAATTGCCCCTTAGTATCAGGGGGATTAGCATGGTAAATATGTGGGATTACGAAGATAGGGCCTGGGTGGGATTGCGGTTGGAGCAGACTCAATGGGCCGAATGGCCTCCTTCTACACTATAGGAATTCTAAGATTCTATATGAATTTGGTGCTCAAGTAGGCCACTCGGCCCATCGTGCCTGCTTCACCATTCAATAAGATCATGATTTAGGGAGGGTTCCAGAGCTTTGGTCTCGGCAGCTAAAGGCTCCACCATCACTAATAGAATGATTTTAAAATGGCGAACGCACCAGGGGCCAGAAACTGAGGAGTGCCGACACCGTCAGAAGGCTGTGCGGCTGGAGGAGGTGACAGAGATGGGGAGGAACCAGGCCATGGAATGGAATTCAAATCACGGTTGAGAATTTTACAATCAAGGAGAACCAGTTCACCAAGAGCCAACGCAAGCCAGCGAGAACGGGGGTGGATGGTGATGGGCGAATGGGACCGGACCATGAACTAGGTGATCAAGGTTTGCATGAGAGTTTGTGCACAGGGTTAGCACTGTGGCACAGTGGTTAGCACTGCTGCCTCACAGCTCCAGGGACCCGGGTTCGATTCCCAGGTCACTCTCTGTGTGGAGTTTGCACGTTCTCCCCTGGGTTTCCTCAGGGTGCTCCGGTTTCCTCCAAAGATGTGACGGTTAGGCGCATTGGCCATGCTAAGTTGCCTCTTAGTGACCTGGGATGCACAGAGATTAGCGGGGTAAATTTGTGGGGTTACAGGCATAGGGCATAGGTGGGATTGTTGTCAGTGCAGATTCGATGGCCCGAATGGCCTCCTTCTGCACTGTCAGGTTTCTATGATTTCTATGAGATCGGGCATATGATCACCAGAAGGTGGAATGCGAGAAGCAGGTCAAGTGTGAATGGGAATAAGAGACAGTAAAGGACATAGATGAGAGGATTCAGTTGCAGGAGAGCTTTGAATGACTCGGATGATGTTATGGATGTTGAAGTATGTAGTCTTATTTACCTCAAGGCTCAAAAGTTTAATAAATATTTGATTTGATTTATTATTGTCACATGGATTGGGATACAGTGAAAAGTATTGTTTCTTGCACTCTATACAGACAAAGCATACTGTTCAGAGAGAAGGAAAGGGTGTAGAATGTAGTTAGTCATAGCTAGGGTGTAGCTCAATTTAATATAAGGTCGGTCCTATTCCATTAGTCGGAGAGACTAGGATCCGAGGGCACAGCCTCACGAATTTCTTCAGCCAGAGGGTGGTGAATCTGTGGAATCCATTGCCACAGAAGGCTGTGGAGGCCGGGTCATTGAGTGTCTTTAAGACAGAGATAGATAGGTTCTTGATTGGTATGGGGAGCAAAGGTTAGGGGTAAAAGGTGGGAGAATGGGGTTGAGAAAGTTATCAGCCATGATTTGAATGGCAGAGCAGATGGGCTGAATGGACTAATTCTGTTCCTATACCTCATGGTTCAAAAGTCTGATGGCAGCAGGGAAGAAGCTGTTCTTGAGTCGGTTGGTACGTGATCTCAGACTTTTGTTTCTTTTTCCTGATGGAAGAAGGTGGGAGAGAGAATGTCCAGGGTGCGTGGGGTCCTTAATTATGCTGATTGATTATCTCAAGAAAATCAAAGCAAACAGAATCCCAACAGTGCAGAAGGAGGCCATTCGGTCCATCGAGCCTGCACTGACGACAACCCCACCCAGGCCCTAATCCCAGTAACCCCACATATTTACCCTGCTAATAACCGGACACTAAGGAGCAATCTAGCACCAATCAACCTAACGTGTACGTCTTCGAACTGTGGGAGGAAACCGGAGCACCCGGAGGAAACCCACACAGACACGGGGAGAATGTGCAGACTCCACACGGACAGTCACCTGAGGCTGGAATCGCACCCAGGTCTCTGGAGCTGTGAGGCAGCAGTGCTAGCCAATGTGCCACCGTGATGCCCCCAGGTACCAGGTATTTATTTTGTACATCTCTCATGTACACTACAAACATACCTTTTTTTAAAGGCGGTGTTAATTTGCACCAGTCACTAATTAAGTAACCCCAGCAGTTGATTCATTCCTTCGTTTGTGTCTTTTGTTTAGATACCTTTTATTTGGGTGCCTTTCCATTTCGAAGTTTTGCTTCGATTCAATCAGTATTCATACTGCAGACCTTTTAACTTTTATCCAAACTGTGCTGCTATGACCTTTACAGTGTGACATGTGTAAGTATTATTAATTTGATCATACTGGTTCAAAATACAGTGGTTTGATTGGTTGGGTACTGTACATTTAATCTCCATTGACGACATGTTATGCCTTCATACTTTAGTATAGAACGGTCTCAACTAATCACCTCTTCAATGTAATACTGCCTGAGAGTTCTCGGTCATATTTTAACTTGTGCTCGATGTAAAGCTGTGACAGCAATTATGGATATTGGAGGGTGCAGATCTTTCTCTCGTATTTTCTCTCCCCCTCCCCTTCCTGTTTTTTCACTTTCTCCACTTTTTCCTTCTCACATTATAAAATCACAGAATCCCCACAGTGCAGAAGGAGGCCGTTCGGCCCATCGAGCCTGCACCGACCACAATCCCACCCAGGCCCTATCCCCGTAACCCCATTTATGTACACTACCGATCCCCCTGATACTAAGGGGTAATTTAGCATGGCCAATCCACATAATCTGCACATCTTTGGACACCAAGGGGCAATTTTGCATGGCCAATCCACCTAACCTGCATATCTTTGGACACCAAGGGGCAATTTAGCATGGCCAATCCACCTAATCTGCACATCTTTGGACATTAAGGATCAATTTAGCATGGCCAATCAACGTAACCCGCACATCTTTGCACCGTGGGAGGAAACCAGAGCACTCAAAGGAAACCCACACAGACATGGGGAGAATGTGCAAACTCCACACAGACAGTGACTCAAGGCCAGAATTGAACCTGGCTCCCTGGCGCTGTGAGGCAGCAGTTTTTAAAAAATTTTATTCATTTGTGGGACATGGGCATCGCTGGCTGGCCAGCATTTAGTGCCCATCCTAATTGCCCTTGTTGAGAGGGCAGTTGAGAGTCAACCACATTGCGGTGGCTCTGGAGTCACATGTAGGCCCCCCAGCTAAGGACGGCAGATTTCTTTGCCTAAAGGACAGTAGTGAACCAGATGGGTTTTTCCAACAATCGACAAGAGTTTCATGGTCATCAGTAGATCCTTTAATCCAGATATTTTTATTGAATTCAAATTCCACCATCTGCCGTGGCGGGATTCGAACCCAGGTCCCCAGGACATTAGCTGAGTTTCTGGATTAACAGTCCAGCAATAATAACACTCGGCCATTGCCTCCCCAGCAGTGCTAACCACTGTGCCACCGTGCTGTCCATTCTCTCTTCTCTCCTTTCCAAAAAATATTATTCTTTCTCCTTTATACTCTCTTCTCTTGCTGTCATCGCTGATAGTCTCCTTTCTTTCCTTGTCTATTTGTTTTAACGTTATTCTCCCAATGTTTAACCTTCACACCACACAATGTAATCTAGTCGCTCTTTGTGATGTTCTGACATGTCTGTTCCTAGAATTGCAACTCTATGTAACTCCTCACTCTTGACCAATTTCCTCTTCTTCTCTGGAGCCTGAGGTCCTTAAACCTCAAGGTTGGTAACCTCACATCTTAACGTCGCCTCACTTTCCATCCAGCCTTGTTGCTGTCTTGTACTCACGGACCTTGGATCTTTGGATCAGCAAATAAAACATGAAGAAAAAATAATGGAATGAATTCAAAAATAAACAGACTAAATATTAGCAAAGAGCTGTGTTGCATTCTTTCCAAGGACTTGAAGGCAACCCAACCCAGCAGTTTCACAGAATCCTGACAGTGCAAAAGGAGGCCATTCGACCCATCACCGACAACAAACCCATCTAGGCCCTATCCCCATAACCCCACGTATTTACCCGCTAGTCCCACTGACCTACAAATCTTGGGACACCAGGGGGCAATTTAGCATGGCCAATTAACCTAACCCGCACATCTTTGGACTATGGGAAGAATCCGGAGCACCCGGAGGAAACCCACGCAGACACGGGGAGAATGTGCAAACTCCACACAGAGAGTCACCTGAGGCGGGAATTGAATCCGGGTCTCTGGCACTGTAAGGCAGCAGTGCTAACCACTGTGCCACCGTGCTGCCTCAGTTTACATCAGCTCAACTTCTATCTTGTGTACACACAGGACTAACTGTTAATTACATATTGTTCAATAATCATTGCATTTCTAAATAATTAGAATACATTTTTTCAATAATTATTACACATTTTAAAATAATGGTTACACTTTTCATTAATTGTACGTTTTTCAATTATTACATATTTGTTCTATAATTCTTACATATTTTAAAATAATAATTACATTTTCAATAATTATACACATTTTTCAATTATTCAATATTTGTTCTAGAACCATTACATATTTTAAAATAATTATTACATTTTTCAATAATTATTACATATTTTTAATTACAAATGTGTTCAATAAGCATTATATATTTAAAAGTAATTATTACATATTTCAATAATTGCTACACGGTGGCGCAGTGGTTAGCACTGCTGCCTCAGAGCACCAGAGACCCAGATTCAATTCCCGACTTGGGTCACTGTCTGTGTGGAGTTTGCACATTCTCCCCGTGTCTGCATGAGTTTCCTCCGAGTGCTCCGGTTTCCTCCCACAGTCCAAAGATGTACAGGTTAGGTTGACTGGCCATTCTAAATTAACCCTAGTGTCAGGGGAATTAGCAGGGTAAATGTGTGGGGTTACAGGAATAGGGCCTGGGTGGGATTGCGGTCGGTGCAGACTCGATGGGCCAAATGGCCTCCTTCTGCAATGTAGGGATTCTATGTGTAATGACTTTAATCAGGCAATTGAGGTGGGCCTGTTGGAATATGAACTGCCTGATTTAAGGGCCAAATTGATGGGCCAATCAGGGAGCCTCTTGATTTGTATTTAACCAGGCGTGTCAGTTCCTCTGGGACACCTAGTGTAGACTGTTAACTGAAAGCATTCTGTATACTGTTGTCAGACTTGTAAATAAAGGGATTTTTGGTGATGAGACTTCTGCCTCCAAGGACTTATTACACTATGATTCCATGAATTATTACATATTTTTCAACAATTATTACATATTTTAAAATAATACTTACATTTTCAATGCTTACATTTTTCTACTGTCATGTATTTGATTAACAATATATTCAATAATTATTACATTTTTTTCAATAATCGTTGCTTCAGTGGGGAATGATTAACAGCTACTTTCTTGTAGCTATGCTCCCGATCTCTCTTACGTATCAACTTTAAAGTTAAAGTTTATTTATTATTGTCACAAGTAGGTTTACATTCACACTGCAATGAAGTTACTGTCAAAATCCCCTAGTCGCCACACTCCTGTTCGGGTACACTGAGGGAGAATTTAGCACGGCCAATGCACCTATAACCAGCACATCTTTGGGCTGTGGGAGGAAACCGGAGCACCCGGAGGAAACCCACGCAGACACGGGGAGAACGTGTAAACTCCACACAGACAGTGATCCAAGCCGGGAATCGAACCTGGGGTCCCTGGCGCTGTGAGGCAGCAGTGCTAACCATTGTGCCACTCTGGATGAATATGTGAATTAGAACGTGGACCATTATGCTTCTGAAGCACCAACACATGCTGGAGCTCTGGTGCAAGCATAACTTGGAAATGTGTCCCTCTTACGGCAGCTGTTTCATTTATTCTAGTCACCAGGGAAACATAACTTCTGAGGGTGAAGTTCTTTCTGTCAGTGCGAATACTCAAAACAAAATTCTGCTTCTGGTATGATTATTATTCATGCTAATTTTCACCCTTCCATAGTTTCCACATTCTACTGACTGGTTCAGTAACATTAGGCAGCGTACAGAGCTAGGCGATCATTGCCTAATTAGTTGGTCCTGTCGAAGATAGCAGGAAAGGGGGTTATAATTAGTTTGAATTGACCAGATTTCCCAGGCCTGATCACTTTCACAGAACCCTACAATGCAGAAGAAGGCCATTCAGCCCATCAAATCTGCACCGACTCTGCGAAAGTGCATCCCACCCAGGCCCTATCCCCGTCACCTCACATATTTGCCCCGTTAATTCCCCCTAACCTACATATCTTTAGACACTAAGGGGCAATTTAGCACGGCGGCATGGTGGCACACTGGTTAGTACTGCTGCCTCACAGCGCCAGGGACCCGGGTTCAATTCTGGCCTGGGGTCACTGTCTGTGTGGAGTTTGCACGTTCTCCCAGTGTCTGTGTAGGTTTCCTTCGGGTGCTCCGGTTTCCTCCCACACTCTAAAGATGGGCAGGTTAGGTTAATTAGTCATGATAAATTGCCCCTTAGTGTCAGGGGCATTAGCAGGGTAAATAGATGGGATTAGGGGATAGGGCCTGGGTGGGATTGTTGTCAGTGCAGGCTCGATGGGCCGAATGGCCTCCTTCTGCACTGTAGGGATTCTAAGCTCAATCCAACTAACCCGCACATTTTTGGAGGGTGGGAGGAAACCGGAGCACCCGGAGGAAACCCACGCAGACATCGGGGGGAACGTGCAAACTCCACACAGACAGTGACCCAAGACAGAAAACGTTCCAGTGACCCTTTCCTTCCAGGCTCATTCCGGGGATGGCGGGACTGATGTATGAGGAGAGATTGACTAGGTTAGGACTGTTTTCACTGGAGTTCAGACGAATGAAGGGGGATCTCATGGAGACTTATAAAATTCTAACAGGACTAGACAGGGTAGATGCAGGAAGGATGTTCCTGATGGTGGGGGAGTCCAGAACCAGGGGTCACAGTCTGAGGATTCGGGGTAGACCATTTAGGACGGAGGTGAGGAGACATTTCTTCACCCAAAGAGTGGTGAGCCTGTGGAATTCATTGCCACAGGAAGTAGTTGATGCCAAAACATTGAGTGTATTCAAGAGGCAGCTAGATATAGCACTTGGGGTGAATGGGATCAAAGGTTATGGGGAGAAAGCAGGATTAGGCTATTGAGTTGGACGATCAGCCATGATCGTAATGAATGGTGGAATGGAATGGGGGATGGAACATTTAAGTTATGAAGAGAGGTTGGATAGGCTTGGGCTGTTTTCGTTGGAGCAGAGAAGACTGAGGGGTGATCTGATCGAGATTTTTAAGATTATGGGAGACATGGACAGGGTGGATAGGGAGCAGCTGTTCCCCTTACTTAAGGGTCAGTTACGAGGGGAGACAAGTTAAAAGTGAGGGGTGGGAGGTTTAGGGGGGATTTGAGGAGAAACATCTTTATCCAGAGGGTGGTGAGGGTCTGGAATGCGCTGCCTGGGAGGGTGGTGGAGGCGGGATGCCTGGATGAGCACTTGGCACGCCATAACATTCAAGGCTATGGGCCAAGTGCTGGCAAGTGGGATTAGGTGGGCAGGTCAGGGCGTTTCATGCGTCGGTGCGGACTTGATGGGCCGAAGGGCCTCTTCTGCACTGTATTATTCTGTGATTCTAGCAGGCTCAAAGGGCCAAATGGCCTCCTCCTGCTCCTATCTTCTGCTTCTACGTTCCCGTATTGAACCTGCATATCTGATGTGCGTATCAATCGAAGGTGGGATTTGAGCGTCACTAACTTCGCTTCCCCACATATCCGAGATGGAAGGCCTGTCAAAATCCCTTGGCGTGGTACCATTGGAGAGAACCCAGCTGGCAATTCCTGGAAACTCCTGGCCAATCCTAGAGTGTTGGCGACCCCATCGGTGAGGAACGCTACGGCACCAGCCCCGCAGAGGTGGCAAGGACTGAATTGGTGAGATTGGCCCAGCGTACGGTTCAAAGGTTCTGGCCAGAGTTCTCCAGTCTCGCACGACCCCTGCCGGCGAGAATGGCGAAATTGGCGCTCAGCCAAGCCTCCATTCACTGCAGCGGGACTGGAAAATCCCAGCCTGGTCGGAAAATCTGGCCCCTAGTCAGCAAAATAGGTTTCCAATTCTAGACGATTGTGGGGAATGCAGTGGAGGCAGGAAGAAATCCTTCCCATTCACAGTAGCAATGATGTACACAAAGAGAGGCTCCCAGTAATAATGATTCACACTAAATAGCAACCACTCTGCCGCAGTGCCTTATACTAAAGAATGATCTGGCGACTTACACGAAATGGCTGTGACTGTGCATAAAATTCAACAAATGGCCGCAGTAAAATTCGAAAGATTTTAACATAAATAAGGAGAAGCGATTTACAGGCCAGCTATTGTTTCTAATAGACAGTGATTTCGAAGAGATGGTGAGATGTGAAGTATGGGTAATAAATGTCCCCATCATTGGGAAGGGAAGGATCCTGGAAACCTATGTATTAACCTCCTGAAATTCTCGGCAAGCTTCCAATCCGAACTGTTAAGAGGATGGGTAGCAGAGTCTGTGCTATTCGTAGGGTGTCAATTAAATGTCCTTTCAGTGCAAAGGGGCATAATGGCCTTTACAATGTGATTGTCCCTCTCGTCTGATTGCGAAGCAACTGAAGCAAGCTCATTGAGTCTGTGTGCGCATTTGTGTCTGTGTCTGCGTCTGCACGCCTATGTGTGCATCTGTGTCACTCTGCGTGCGCACACCTGTTTCTGTATGTGTGTGTGCATCTGTGTCTGTGTGTGTGTGCGCATCTGTGTCTGTGTGTGTGCGCGCATCTGTATCTGTGTGTGTGCGCATCTGTGTCTGTGTGTGTGCACGCATCTGTGTCTGTGTGTGTGCGCGCATCTGTATCTGTGTGTGTGCGCATCTGTGTCTGTATGTGTGCACGCATCTGTGTCTGTGTGTGTGCGCATCTGTGTCTGTGTGTGTGCGCATCTGTGTCTGTGTGTGTGCGCGCATCTGTATCTGTATGTGTGCGCGCATCTGTGTCTGTATGTGTGCACGCATCTGTGTTTGTATGTGTGCACGCATCTGTGTTTGTATGTGTGCACGCATCTGTGTCTGTATGTGTGCGCGCATCTGTGTTTGTATGTGTGCACGCATCTGTGTCTGTGTGTGTGTGCGCATCTGTGTCTGTGTGTGTGCGCGCATCTGTATCTGTATGTGTGCACGCATCTGTGTTTGTATGTGTGCGCGCATCTGTGTTTGTATGTGTGCGCGCATCTGTGTCTGTGTGTGCGCGCATCTGTGTCTGTATGTGTGCACGCATCTGTGTTTGTATGTGTGCACGCATCTGTGTCTGTGTGTGTGCGCATCTGTATCTGTATGTGTGCGCGCATCTGTATCTGTATGTGTGCGCGCATCTGTGTCTGTGTGTGTGCGCATCTGTATCTGTATGTGTGCGCGCATCTGTATCTGTATGTGTGCGCGCATCTGTATCTGTATGTGTGCGCGCATCTGTGTTTGTATGTGTGCGCGCATCTGTGTCTGTGTGTGTGCGCGCATCTGTGTTTGTATGTGTGCGCGCATCTGTGTCTGTGTGTGCGCGCATCTGTGTCTGTATGTGTGCGCGCATCTGTGTCTATGTGTGTGTGCGCATCTGTGTCTGTATGTGTGCGCGCATCTGTATCTGTATGTGTGCGCGCATCTGTGTCTGTATGTGTGTGTACACATCTGTGTCTGTATGTGTGTGTACACATCTGTGTCTGTATGTGTGTGTACACATCTGTGTCTGTATGTGTGTGTGCACATCTGTGTCTGTATGTGTGTGTACACATCTGTGTCTGTATGTGTGTGTACACATCTGTGTCTGTGTGTGTGTGTGCACATCTGTGTCTGTATGTGTGTGTACACATCTGTGTCTGTATGTGTGCGCGCATCTGTGTCTGTGTGTGTGCGCACATCTGTGTCTGTGTGTGTGCGCATCTGTGTGTGTGTGTGTACACATCTGTGTCTGTATGTGTGCACGCATCTGTGTCTGTGTGTGTGTGTGCATCTGTGTCTGTGTGTGTGTGCGCATCTGTGTCTGTATGTGTGTGTGCATCTGTGTCTGTATGTGTGTGTGCATCTGTGTCTGTATGTGTGTGTGCATCTGTGTCTGTGTGTGTGCGCGCATCTGTGTCTGTGTGTTTACGCGCATCTGTGTCTGTATGTGCGCGCATCTGTGTCTGTATTTGTGCGCGTCTGTGTCTCTGTGGCATATGTGTGTGTGTGTATGTATGCTTTTGTGTGTTTGTGTGCATGGTTCTGTGTTTGCATGTGTGTGTGCGTCTGTGTGTGCATATGTGTTTACATGTGTGTGTGTGCACGTTGAAGTGTGTGTACGTTTCTTTGTGTGTGTGTATGTGTATCGCGCGTGTCTGTGTGCATGTGTCGATGTATTTTTGTCTGCAGTTTTAATACTTGCGTAAATTAACAGGACCTCAAATGTTTACCTTGAATGTGTATATTTTTAAAAAAGAATTAACAATGAGTGATTGACAGGCTTGTGGACTGAAATGTGAAAATGAGTTTGATGTCCTGCTTTTTCTCATTTTTGTGTCAAGTGTTCTGCCGTATCTCACTTTTTGATTTCTAAAGAAAACTAACGGCTTGTTTTAAAAGTAGCATTGAGTGGGCCCCACTTCCCTTCCTCCAGAGCTGCAACATCTTCCATTAAGAAAAACTGTGTGCAGTTTTGGTGTCCTTATCTGAGGAAGGATGTCCTTACCATAGAGGGAGCGCAGCGAAGGTTTACCAGGCTGATTCCTGGGATGGCAGGTCCGTCATGTGAGGAGGGACTAAGTCAGTTAGGATTATATTCACTGGAGTTTAGAAGAGTGAGAGGGGACCTCATAGAAACTTATAAAATTCTCACACGGTTAGGCAGAGTAGATTCAGAAAGAATGTTCCCGATGGTGGGGGGAGTCCAGAACCAGGGGTCATAGTTTGAGGATAAGGGGTAAACCTTTCAGAACTGAGGTGAGGAGAAATTTCTTCACCCAGAGGGTGGTGAATGTGTGGAATTCACTCCCACAGAAAGTAGTTGAGGCCAAAACGTTGTGTGATTTCAAGAAGAAATTAGATATAGCTCTTGGGGCTAAAGGGATCAAGGGATATGGGGGGAAGGGAGCAACAGATATTGAATTTGATGATCAGCCATGATCAAGATGAATAGGGGAGCAGGCTTGAAGGGCCGAATGGCCTCCTCCTGCTTCTAGTTTCGATGCTTTTAAACACTATTAGTGATGGGAGACAGTTCTCAGGTAGCCAGAATCCTGAGGTGATTATTAAAGTCTGTCGACTGTCTGCTCACCTGCTGTTTTGCTGTGTGGGTTAGATATGAAGGAAGTAATTTTTTTCTGATTCAGATTAATGCAGCATTCTGTTTTATATTCATCCCAGTTGAAGAGGAAATTGACTTCCCTCTCCCCAATCATTGAATGGATGAATGAGAGCCATGGAAAGGTTGCAGCACAGAAAGAGGCCATTCAGCCCAGCTTGCCCATGCCAGAAGTGAATCAAGCAACACAAGTGAGACCTCAGCAAGGAATAATCTGAAATTTAGGCGCATTTAACCTGTTTATACTCACGGATCTGCAATAATTATCCAATTACAAATTTGGAGAGGCGCGGTAAGTAGTCTCACAACACCAGGTTAAAGTCCAACAGGTTTATTTGGTAGGACGAGCTTTCGGAGCGCTGCTCCTTCATCAGGTGAGTGATGAAGGAGCGGCGCTCCGAAAGCTCATGCTACCAAATAAACCTGTTGGACTTTAACCTGGTGTTGTGAGACTACTTACTGTGCCCACCCCAGTCCAACGCCAGCAACTCCGCATCGTTCTGCACCGTCCCCCATATCACCTAATTACACTGGCACCCAAACATCTATCATTTCTACCCTCAAAGATTTGATTTGATTTATGATTGTCCCATGTATTGGGATACAGTGAAAAGTATTGTTTCTTGCGTGCTATACAGACAAAGCATATCATTCATAGAGTACATGGGGAGAAGGAAAGAAGAGGGTGCAGAATATAGTGTTACAGTTTATTATTGTCACATGTATTGGGATACAATGAAAAGTATTGTTTCTTGCGCGCTATACAGACAAAGCATACTGTTCATAAAGTACAGAGGGGAGAAGGAAAGGAGAGTGTGGAGAATGTAATGTTACAGTCAAACCTAGGGTGTAGAGAAAGATCAACTTAATATAAGCAGAGAGTCGGAATAAATGGGTGCTTTTCTGGTTGGCAGATGGTAACTAGTGGCGTGCCGCAGGGATCGGTACTGGGGCCTCAACTATTTACGATTTATATAGACGATCTGGAGGAGGGGACTGAGTGTAGGGTAACAAAGTTTGCAGACGACACAAAGATAAGTGGAAAAGTGAATCGTGTGGAGGGCGTAGAAGGTCTGCAGAGAGATTTGGACAGGCTGAGTGAGTGGGCGAGGATCTGGCAGATGGAGTATAACGTTGACAAATGCGAGGTTATTCACTTTGGAAGAAATAATAACAAATTGGATTATTATCTAAATGGAAAGAAATTACAACATGCTGCTGTGCAGAGGGGCCTGGGGGTCCTTGTGCATGAGACGCAAAAACCCAGTCTGCAGGTGCAACAGGTGATTAAGAAGGCGAATGGGATGTTGGCCTATATCGCGAGGGGGATAGAATATAAAAGCAGAGATGTCATGCTGCATCTGTACAGGGCATTGGTGAGGCCGCAGCTGGAATACTGTGTGCAGTATTGGTCCCCTTATTTGCGGAAGGATATATTGGCATTGGAGGGAGTGCAGAGAAGGTTCACCAGGTTGATACCAGAGATGAGGGGTGTTGATTATGAGGAGAGACTGAGCAGATTGGGTTTGTATTCGTTGGAATTTAGAAGGCTGAGGGGGGATCTTATAGAGACCTATAAGATAATGAAGGGGCTGGATAGGGTAGAGGTGGAGAGATTCTTTCCACTTAGAAAGGAAACTAGAACTAGAGGGCACAGCCTCAAAATAAAGGGGGGTCGGTTTAGGACAGAGTTGAGGAGGAACTTCTTCTCTCAGAGGGTGGTGAATCTCTGGAATTCTCTGCCCACTGAAGTGGTGGAGGCTACCTCGTTGAATATGTTTAAATCATGGATAGATGGATTCCTGATCGGTAAGGGAATTAGGGGTTATAGGGATCAGGCGGGTAAATGGAACTGATCCACTTCAGATCAGCCATGATCTTACTGATTGGCGGGGCAGGCTCGAGGGGCTAGATGGCCTACTCCTGCTCCTATTTCTTATGTTCTTATGTTCTTATAAGGTAGGTCCATTCAAAAGTCTGACAGCAGCAGGGAAGAAGCTGTTCTTGTGTCATAGATCATAGAAACCTACAGAAAGAGGCCATTCGGCCCATCGAGTCTGCACCGACAACAATCCCACCCAAGCCCTATCCCCGCTTAGTTACCCTGCTAATCCGTTTAATCTATCACATTCCGGGACACTAAGGGTTAATTTAGCATGGCCAATGCACCTAACCTGCACATCTTTGGACTGTCGGTTGGTATGTGACCTCAGACTTTTGTATCTTTTTAGGGATTCTATGAGAGTAGTCCAGAGGACACGTGCCTCACCAATGATTTGATTTGAATTGATTTGATTTATTATTGTCACATGTATTGGAATACAGTGATAAGTATTGTCTCTTGCGCATTGGGAAAAAGATACAAAAGTCTGAGGTCACGTACCAACTGACTCAAGAACAGCTTCTTCCCTGCTGCCATCAGACCTACCTCACATTAAGTTCATCTTTCTCTACACCTTAGTTATGACTGTAACACTACATTCTGCACCCTCTCCTTTCCTGCTCTATGAACGGTATGCTTTGTCTGTATAGCACACAAGAAACAATGCTTTTCACTGTATCCCAGTACATGTGACAATAATAAATCAAATCATTGGTGAAGCAGGTGTCCTCTGGGCTACTTTCATAGAATCCCCACAGTGCAGGAGAGGCCATTCAGCCCATCGAGTCTGCACCGACCACAATCCCACCCAGCCCCTATCCCCATAATCCTATTTATTTACCCTAAAAGCCCCCTGACACTAAGGCGCAATTTAGCATGGCCAATCAGCCTAACCCGCACATCTTTGGAGTGTGGGAGGAAACCGGAGCACCCGGAGGAAACCCACGCAGATACGGGGAGAACGTGCAGACTCCACACAGACAGTGACCCAAGCCGGGAATCGAACCCGGGCCCCTGGCGCTGTGAGGCAGCAGTGCTAACCCACTGTGCCACCGTGCCGCCCTACAAGGCTGTGCTGTGACTCAGGGGGAGCAAATACCTCGGAGGAACTCCTGGATCTGCATAACTAAAGGGAAAGATGACTCCTCCCCATTCTTTCCGGTTGGGATGAAGGAACTAGACTCCCTCTGTTGGTTGCACTCATGGAAGGTTGTGTTGCTGCCCTTGCGTGAAATCAAAATCTTTCAGCTGTTCGGAATCTGTTCTTGTGCGGGTGTGTTTGCACATGTTGGGTTTACTTCTATTTTTAAGTTTGTTTTCCTTTGCCTTAACGAGAGAGTAGAGGCAGGAATCTGGTGCGAGCCTGTCATAGCTCCTGCTCTCGAGAGCAAGCTTCTGAACGAGTGATTAGAAGGCTATTGACTTTTCACAACAGACAATAAATACCTCCTTTGGCAGTCCTGTTATTACCTCTCCGAGCCACAGCGGGGGAAAATCTTGTCTGTCACTGCAGAGCTCAATTGTCGCCGGGACATTTTGAGAATTTATGGGACCAATTTGTGTTCAGCTAACTCTGGGAAATATTGATTTTTATTTAGGGGAATAATTAAATATTTATTTTCACTTTGTTAAGCTCTGGAGGTCAAAATCCACATAAAAAGCGTACAAGAAATCAATAGATTAGTTTGCGGGCCATAATATTTAATTTTGCTTTGATAAATATTTGCCCAGTCCGAGTTGCTGTGAACACTTGTAGAAATTGCACATTGAGAAAAGGACAAAGACCAAGAAGCAGGAGGAGGCCATTCGGCCCTTCGAGCCTGCTCCACCATTCATTTTGATAATGGCTGATCATCAAATTCAATATCCTAATCCTCCCCTCCCCCCATATCCCTTGGTCCCTTTAGCCCCAAGAGCTATATCTAATATCTTCTTGAAATCACACAACGTTTTGGCCTCAACTACTTTCTGTGGGAGTGAATTCCACACATTCACCACCCTCAGGGTGAAGAAATTTCTCCTCACCTCAGTCCTAAAAGGTTTACCCCTTATCCTCAAACTATGACCACTTGTTCTGGACTCCCCCACCATCGGGAACATTCTTTCTGAACTGACCCTATCTAACCATTGGCACGGTGGCACAGTGGTTAGCACTGCCTCAGTGCCAGGGACCTGGATTCGAGTCCCGGCTCGGGTCACTGTCTGTGTGGAGTCTGCATGTTCTCCCAGTGTCTGCATGCGTTTCCTCTGGGTGCTCCGGTTTCCTCCCACAGTCTGAAAGACGTGCTGGGTAGGTGCATTGGCCATACTAAATTCTCTCTCAGTGTACCCAAACAGGCGCCGGAGTGTGGTGACTAGGGGATTTCCACAGTAACTTCATTGCAATGTTAATATATTTGATTTGATTTATTATTGTCACATGTATTAGTGTACAGTAAAAAGTATTGTTTTTTGCACGCTATACAGACAAAACATATCATTCATAGAGAAGGAAAGGAGAAAGTGCAGAATGTAGTGTTACAGTCATAGTTAGGGTGTAGAGAAAGATCAACTTAGTGCGAGGTAGGTCCT
Organism: Mustelus asterias; assembly: GCF_964213995.1. Taxonomy (NCBI): domain Eukaryota; kingdom Metazoa; phylum Chordata; class Chondrichthyes; order Carcharhiniformes; family Triakidae; genus Mustelus; species Mustelus asterias. The sequence continues at coordinate 11,048,133 of NC_135829.1, forward strand.
TTCAAAAGTCTGATGGCAGCAGGGAAAAAGCTGTTCTTGAGTCGGTTGGTACGTGACCTCAGACTTTTGTATCTTTTTCCTGATGGAAGAAGGTGGAAGAGAGAATGTCCAGGGTGCGTGGGGTCCTTGATTATGCTGGCTGCTTTGCCGAGACAGTGGGAAGTGTAGACGGAGTCAATGGATGGGAGGCTGGGTTTGAGTGATGGATTGGGCTACGTTCACGACCCTTTGTAGTTTCTTGCGGTCTTGGGCAGAACAGGAGCCGTACCAAGCTGTGATACAACCAGAAAGGATGCTTTCTATGGTGCTTCTGTAAAAGTTGATGAGAGTTGTAGCTGACATGCCAGATTTCCTTAGTTTGAGGTAATGTAATGTAATGTAAGCCCACTTCTGATTCTCATAAATAAACTAAAACTAACCCTGTTAGAATTTTATAAGTTTCTATGAGATCCCCTCTCACTCTTCTAAACTCCAGTGAATATAATCCTCACCGATTTAGTCTCTCCTCACATGACAGACCTGCCATCCCAGGAATTAACCTGGTAAACCTTCGCCGGACTGTCTCTACAGCAATGACGAAGTGAAGTTAGAGGCTCAATGCCACGCATAAAGAAAATTTGCCCACCTTTCTGGTATCCTGCCACGGGTGGTGCTTTGCGTGATTTTAAAAAAATCTCCCCTCTCTTCCTGGCTTGGTGTAAAATGTACGCAGGCCCCTTTACTCAGTTGACTGCTTTTACCCATTCTTTATTGTCACCCACTCGGGATTTTGAATTGATGATGTTATCTGTCTGTGATGGCAACAAATAGCCTTAGGGGTGTTTCCACGGCTATATTTACCTCGGAGACAATTGCGCGCGCTTTCCCTTTTTCAGGAGAGCTCTGCTTTCTCAGAACCCCGATTAGCTAACACGTCATTATCGACGCCAGTGAGGGCAGCCCGTAAGTTTTAAAAATAAAACCCTGGGAAATCACGAGATCTATATATATATATATATATATATATGTTGATTATTTCACCGCAATGTGTGAAGTAATTTCCGAATGGGAAAAGCAAAGGTAATGGATTCTGTATTTTCTCTCTCTCTCTGGGTTTTAATTAGTGTGGCCCAGTGGGTAGTGGCGTCACCTCTGGAGTCAGAATGTTGCATGTCCAGCTTCCACTCTGGAGATTTGAGCATGAAATCCAGGCTGGCACTCCACAGTGCACTGTCAGAGGTGCCATCTTTCAGATGAGATGTCGGACCAGGACCCTGTCTGCCCCCTTGGCTGTATGTTAAAGATAACATGGCATTATTTGGAAGAAGAGCGGGGATACTCTCCCCTGTTTCCTGGCCAATATTCATCCCTTAACCAACACCCAGTGTGGATCATCTGTTTCTGAGGGCGACACGGTGGCGCAGTGGTTAGCACTGCTTCCTCACAGCATCAGGGACCCAGGTTCAATTCCGGTCTCGGGTGACTGTCTGTGTGGAGTTTGCACGCTCTCCCTGTGTCGGCGTGGGTTTCCTCCGAGTGCTCCGGTTTCCTCCCACACTCCGAAGATGTGCAGGTTAGGTGCATTGGCCGTGCTAAATTCTCCCTCAGTGTACCCGAACAGGCGCCAGAGTGTGGCAACTAGGGGATTTTCACACTAACTTCATTGCAGTGTTAATGCAAGCCTATTTGTGACACCCATAAATAAACATTAGCCTCTGCGTCCACAGCCAGATTTAACTGACCGAGCATAGTAAGCATCAATAGTAAACTGACTCTCATAATCAAACACAATTACAATTGAACAGTGCGCAAGTTAAGGTTGCTGACAATCCGAGTGGTGGGATAGTGGCACAGTGGTCAGCACTGCTGCTTCACAGCTCCAGGGACCTGGGTTCGATTCCCGGCTTGGGTCACTGTCTGTGTGGGGTTTGCACATTCTCCCCGTGTGTGCATGGGTTTCCTCCGGGTGCTCTGGTTCTCCAGATGCTCCGGTACCCTCCCACACACCAAAGATGCACGGGTTAGGTTGATTGGCCATGCTAAAATTGCCCCTTAGTGTCCCGGGATGCATAGGTTAGAGGGATTAGCAGAGTAAATATGTGGGGATAGGGCCTGGGTGGGATCGTTGGTGCAGACTCAATGGGTCGAATGGCCTCCTTCTGCACTTAGGGATTCTATGGTATGGTAACCCCATCTACACCCCGGAGCTTCATCCCAGAGGTTCCATCTGACACATGACCTTTAACCCTCCTGGCATTACTTGCTTCCCATTGGTTGCCTGATGCCTACAGGTTTGCAGAACTGCCCAATCAGAACGCAAACTGACTCGTAATCACCCAATTGTCTGGCGCTCGACAATTTGAACCAAACAGACTCTTTATCCCATCCCTAATATTTTAGTAGTCAATGAATGTTAAAAAGAAATGGGGAACATTTATTCTGCCTGTGATTTTTCTCCTGGGCTGCTCGTAGCGGTGTCCTGGTGATTAATCTTTTAAATCTCAGAGACTCCAAGACAATCCTAGCAGTATGGTAACCCTATCTACACCCCAGAGCCATTGAGGCTAATTATAACTCTCAGATTGCTACCCCTGCTAACTGAGCCTATCAGGCAATACACCTGAGACCGCACTGGTCTATATGGATCTGTGCCATACTTGCTAATGATGAATAGTGTATGCAGGAAATATTAATTAAAATTAATTTTTAAACTCCGAGGTCTTGTATCACACAAGCAAAAAAAAATCTCGTCACAAATTTCAGGAGATAAAAATGGCAATGAAAGTTGGGCACGTGAACTTTTGAGGCAGTGCCTAATTTTAAAAAGTTATTCACCAGGCCAGAGAATCAACGCAGGAAGTGATTGGGCTAATGCGACACGCACAAGGATAGGGTCTTGTCTCAACTCTACTTGATCGGAGAGATTGGCTCTCTGGGCTTTTCCTCGGGGGAGAATTCGCTTATTAAACCCTTAAAACAAGTTAGCCGCACAGGAGGCTTCAGTTATTGAAATTCTTGCCCTCACTTTTTCCTCTGATCCTAGTTGATCTCAATGTCTAAAGCAGCCTGCAGCAACAATGACTCCCTTATTGTTGCCAAATAGTAATTTTCTTCCCAATGACTGAACGCTCCGATAAATGTGCCTGACAACTGATATTTCTCTCAGCTCCAATATCTATCTTTCTCTTTCTCTTTTTTTCCCTTTTTCTCTTTTTCCCATTCTCTTCCTCTATCTCGCCCTTTGTTTCTCTCCTCACTTGCTTTCTTTCTCCACCACTATTTCCTCCCTCCATTCCCACCCTCTTTCTCTTCCTCTTTCCCCTTCCCTCCTTTCTCCACCTCTTTTCCCTCCCTCTTTACTCTCACTTCTCGACACCACTTTTTTCTCTCCCCTCTATTTCCCTCCCTATTTTCTTTCCCTCTGTTCCCCATCCCTCTTTTCATTTCCTCTTTCTCTCCCTCCATCTTTTGCTGCCTCCCTCTTTTCCCCTCCTTTTTCCCTTCCCACTCTCTTTATTCACTTCATCTTTTTCCCCTCCCTCCCTCTTTTTCCCCTCCTTCCCTCTTTTTCCCCTCCCTCCCTCTTTTACCCCTCCCTCCCTCTATTTTTCCCTCCCTCCCTTTTTCTCTCACCCTCTCTCTTTTCTCCCTCCCTCTTTTTTCCCCCTCTCCCTCTTTTTTTCCTCCCTCTTTTCTCTCTCCCTCCCTCTTTTCTTTCTCCCTCCCTCTATTTTCCCTCTCTCCCTCTTTTCTTTCTCCCTCCCTCTATTTTCCCTCTCTCCCTCTTTTTTCTCTCCCTCCCTCTTTTTTTCCCTCCCTCTTCCTTTTTTTCTCCTCCCACTTCCCTCAGGGGCAGGGGAGTGGCACTAAATCATGATGCCCATTTGGAGAGCTGGCATAGATACGATGGGCTAAATGGGGGCCTCCTGCACCGTAACAATTCTGTGATTTTTTTTTTGGTGGGACATTCGTTTGATGAGTATCTTTAAGACCAAAACATATCACCAGGACTAAAGGAAAGTTTATCCTCTTTCTGCACTGCTGGTGTTGAGAATCATGGGGTGGAATTTTCCAGTCCTGCCATGGGGATTGTAGCAGGCAGCATGGGGACCATGTAAAGATCCGTTGACTTTGGACAGAAATTTCAGACTTTGGGGCGAGCGTGGCCGGAAAATCCTGCTCATTGTCTCAAATCATTCATAGAATCATAGAACAGAATCGTAGAATCTCTACACTGCAGAAGAGACCATTCGGCCCATTGAGTCTGCACTGACGCCCTGACAGAATATCTTACCCAGGCCATCTCCCCCACCTTATCCCTGTAAGCTCACACATTTACCATGACTAATCCACCTCACCTGCACGCCTTTGGACACTAAGGTGCAATTTAGCATGACCAATCTGTCTAACCTGCACATCTTTAGACAATAAGGGGCATTTTAGCATGATGTGGCGATGCCAGCGTTGGACTGGGGTAAACACAGTAAGAAGTCTCACAACACCAGGTTAAAGTCCAACAGGTTTATTTGGTAGCAAACGCCACTCGCTTTCGGAGTGCTGCTCCTTCGTCAGGTGAGTGGGAGATCTGCTCTGTTTGCTATTTATGAGCAGATCTCCCACTCACCTGACAAAGGAGCAGCGCTCCGAAAGCTAGTGGTGTTTGCTACCAAATAAACCTGTTGGACTTTGACCTGGTGTTGTTAAACTCCTTACTGCATTTTAGCATGGCCAGTGCACCTAACCTACACATCTTTGGACTGTGGCAGGAAACCAGAGCACCCGGAGGAAACTCACGCAGACAAGGGGGGAATATGCGGACTCCGTACTGACACTGACCCAAAGCCGGAATTGTACCCGGGTCCCAGGAGTTGTGAGGCAGCAGTGCTAACCACTGTGCCACCCATCCATAAGATTTCAGAAGCATGCAACACTCTGTGTCTCCCTCAGTGACTCCTTTCCTCCCTTGTATTCTCCTATCCTTCAATTCCCTGAAACTGTCACCTAATCAGTCAGTCCATATTCATTTCATCTCTGCTGCCTCATTCAGTCACGTCCCTCACGCAATGGGACCCTGCTGTCTTTTATTAAAAGAAAACTTCCAAAGCCTGATAATTAATAAAAGTCTGGCATTCAAAGGGTTCCAAATTATGAATCAATACTACATGTGTAACTGCATGAGTCTCCCCGTGCTTTTTTATTTCCGTGTGCAGGGATCTGAGGTCTGATGTGACCAGTAGGCCGGGATTCCACTGAGAACCAGAGGAATGTAGATTTGACAGTAAATGTTCATTTGAGATTTTGAACCGTTTGAACGCTAAACAATTTCAATGAGTGCCACCACATCACTTGTTCCAATCTGAAAAGTTAGCAGTAAGTAATTCAGGTTTGGGATTTGCAGTCGTGAAACGTATGTGCAGCAGCAAAAAAGCCTGACAAGACTTGAATTTCTATTTATTGCTTGTATAGGAGAGATGCATCTGTGAGTGGCACGGTGGCACAGTGGGTTAGCACTGCTGCCTTACAGCGCCAGGGACCCGGGTTCAATTCCCGGCTTGGGTCACCGACTGTTTCCTTCCACAGTCCAAAAGCCATGCTAAATTGCCCCTTGGTGTCCAAAGATGTGCAGGTTAGGTGGATTGGCCATGCTAAATTGGCCCTTGGTGTCCAAAGATGTGTGGGTTAGGTGGATTGGCCATGCTAAATTGCCCCTTAGTGTCCAAAGACATGTAAGTTAGGTGGATTGGCCATGCTAAATTGCCCCTTAGTGTCCAAAGATGTGCAGGATAGGTGGATTGGGCATGCTAAATTGCCCCTTAGTGTCCTTAGATATGCAGATTAGGTGGATTGACCATGCTAAATTGCCCCTTAGTGTCCAAAGATGTGTGGGTTAGGTGGATTGGCCATGCTAAATTGCCCCTTAGTGTCCAAAGATGTGTGGGTTAGGTGGATTGGCCATGCTAAATTGCCCCTTAGTATCCAAAGATGTGTGGGTTAGGTGGATTGGCCATGCAAATTGCCCCTTAGTGTCCAAAGATGTGTGGGTTAGGTGGATTGGCCATGCTAAATTGCCCCTTAGTGTTCAAAGATGTGTGAGTTAGGTGGATTGGCCATGCTAAATTGCCCCTTAGTGTCCAAAGATGTGTGGGTTAGGTGGATTGGCCATGCTAAATTGCCCCTTAGTGTCAGGGGGACTAGCTAGGGTAAATACATGGGATTGCGGGGATGGGGCCTGGGTGGGATTGTCGTCGGTGCAGATTCAATGGGCCAAATGGCCTCCTTCTGCATTGTAGGGATTCTATGATTCTCTCTCATTTGGTGGTATGGGGGAGAGGAATTTTCCCGTCCCGTCCCGCCCGCTACGGGGATTGTAGTGGGTGGGGGGGTGTATCATACAAAGGTCCTCGGGCGGGATTTTCCGGTTTTGGGGGCGAATATGGCCAGAAAATCCCACCCATGCGCTGGAATTCTAACGCGCTGACTGCCAATTTATCAGAGCGGGCGAAGGGTGGAAAATGGAAATATCCATTGACCAGGGGTGGGGCTTTCCAGTCTCGCTCAAGCAAGGCTGTCAAATGCTGCCCCTCATGTCTAATAATATCTCTCTACAGCTCTGAAAATGTCAGCTAGAATTCTCCCATTCCGCCACTGGAATTCTAGTGGGTTCTGTGGGGGGGCATGGGGGAGTGGTGACCCTGTAAGGGTCCATTGAATTCAGGCGAGAATCTCCAGTTTTCAGGCGAGCGTGGCGGAGAATCCTGCCCGTAATGTTTTTTAAGTTTACATTAACATTGCAATGAAGTTACTGTGAAAATCCCCGAGTCGCCACACTCCGGCACCTGTTCGGATACACTGAGGGAGAATTTAGCATGGCCAATGCACCCTAACCAGCACGTCTTTCGGAGGAAACCGGAGCACCCGGAGGAAACCCACGCAGACACGGGGAGACTCCACATAGACAGTGACCCAAGCCGGGAATCGAACCCGTGTCCCTGGTGCTTTGGGGCAGCAGTGCTAACCACTGTGCCACCGTGCCACCCTGTAACTCACCATTTAACCCATCCAAGGCATTTAAAATCGCTTCTCTTGGTGGAGTTTGTTCTGGCTGCGAGCTTGGGCTGTTTTTGTGTGAGCTCCACCCTCTGTGATTTGTCTCCTGTTCTTTTCCGTCTCTCCCATTTCTTTGAAACAAAAATCCCATTCTCCATCAAAGACCACCTCCGGTTCTCTCGAGAGGGTGGTGGCACAGGCGATGGTCAAATGTGCCACAGAGTTGTACAGCCTAAGGAGAGTGCCCTTCAATGGAATTGCGACGCTCACAAAATTGCTGTGGCAATCTGGGTCGCCACTGTCAGCGCAAGATTAGGGCGGCACGGTGGCACAGTGGTTAGCACTGCTGCCTCACAGCGCCAGGGACCCGGGTTCGATTCCCGGCTCGGGTCACTGTCTGTGTGGAGTCTGCACGTTCTCCCCCGTGTCTGCGTGGGTTTCTTCCGGGTGCTCCGGTTTCCTCCCACAGTCTGAAAGACGTGCTGGTTACATGGACTTGTCATGCTAAATTGTCCCTTCAGTGTCAGCGGGATTAGGAGGGTAAATACGTGGGTTTGTGGGGGTAAGGTTTGATTGGGGTTGTTGTCAGTGCAGGCTCGATGGGCTGAATGGCCTCCTTCTGCACTGCAGGGATATTATGATTCCAACCATTGGGTGAAAACAAGCAAGTTGACAGATAAAATCGCCGTCTTGAGCCTTGTTTTGGCAATTCAGCATGTCAGTTCCGATTCTCACCAACCTTTACAGAAAGCATTCTTTCTGATTGTATCACAGCTTGGTATGGCTCCTGCTCTGCCCAAGACCGCAAGAAACTACAAAAGGTGGTGAATGTAGCTCAATCCATCACGCAAACCAGCCTCCCATCCATTGACTCCGTCTACACTTCCCGCTGCCTTAGGAAAAGCAGCCAGCATAATTCAGGACCCCACGCACCCCGGACATTCTCTCTTCCACCCTCTTCCATCGGGAAAAAGATGCAAAAGTCTGAGGTCACGTACCAACCGACTCAAGAACATCTTCTTCCCTGCTGCCATCAGACTTTTGAATGGACCTACCTCGCATTAAGTTGATCTTTCTCTACACCCTAGCTATGACTGTTACACGACATTCTGCACCCTCTCCTTTCCTTCTCTATGAATGGTATGCTTTGTCTATATCGCGCACAAGAAACAATACTTTTCATCATAGAAATCATCATAGAAACCCTACAGTGCAGAAGGAGGCCATTCAGCCCATCGAGTCTGCACCGACCACAATCCCACCCATTTTCACCGTATACTAATACATGTGACAATAATAAATCAAATCAAATCAAATTGTTGTTTCAAATTCTGACCTGTTCCTCTGAGCGAGCAGTGGGAAGTTTGGAACAGTGGAGTGAGTCATTCGCTGTGATGAATGCTTGTAAACACACTTTATAAAAAAGTAGACTGTATTGGGATACCTTTCAGCCTTTGTAATGTTTGAAATAATTTTTGAAACTTGTAAGTCTGATGTGCTAAGTGTAACTTTACAAGATGTAATTTTTTCATAGAATCCTACAGTGCAGAAGGAGGCCATTCGGCCCATCGAGTCTGCACCGACCACAATCCCACCCAGGCCCGATCCCCATAGACCCATGTGCTTCCCCTAGCCAGTCCCCCTGATACTAAGGGGCAATTTAGCACGGCCAATCCACCTAACCCGCACATCTTTGGACTGTGGGAGGAAACCGGAGCACCCGGAGGAAACCCACACGGGGAGAATGTGCAGAATCGCATTTTTAAAGATAGGAGCAGGAGGAGGCCATTCGGCCCTTCGAGCCTGCTCCACCATTCATCACAATCATTGCTGATCATCCAACTCAATAGCCTAATCCTGCTTTCTCCCCATAACCTTTGATCCCGTTCACCCCAAGTGCTATATCCAGTCACCTCTTGGATACATTTCATGTTTTGGCACCAACTACTTCCTGTGGTAATGACTTCCACAGGCTCACCACTCTTTGGATGAAGAAATGTCTGCTCACCTCCGTTCAGAATGGTCGACCGCAAATCCTCAGACCGTGACCCCGCGTTCTGGGCACTCCCACCATTGGGAACATCCTCCCTGCATCTCCCCTATCTAGACCTGTTAGAATTTTATAAGTCTCTATGAAATTCCCCCTCATTCATCTTAAATTTAAGCAAGAGCTGGTGGGACCTTTCTTTACCTGAGCCAAAATGGGGTTTAAATCAGACTTGTGAGTTAAAACAGTCCAGCATTTTATCTCTGGAAGAGCAAATAAGTTCTCCTTTTTGTTACCCATCTGTGAAAAACCCACCAAGTTGTGAGTGTGTCAATTGCGTGATTGTTATGCTGCACTGAGATATTCAATTACTCCACCCAGCAAATTTAAATTGGGGTTTTGATTGTACTTGTTTCCCATAAACCTAGGGATGCGCAAATGTTTAGTCAATTATTAATTCAGAGCTGCGTATTGCTGCCATCTGGAAAAACTCCAAAAACAAATGTCTTTATGGAGGATAGAAATGCTTCAAATTAATCAGCTTCACACTAGACCTTTAAATACACCTTTGCCTCTTCACTCGACGTGATATATCCATTGGCCCAATGTTGGTGGTCGCTCCCAATGCACAATTTGAAAAAAAGAGACATGCCGTCAAAGTTTTTCATCTTGCACTCACCAGGTCAGAATGGCAAGAATATCAAATCTCCATCTCGATGAGTACAAGGTGTAAAAGCTTTGACCTAATATTGATTGATCCATCCAAAACAAACCCTCAGAAGAGGGGTCAATATGGGGGCGGCACGGTGGCGCAGTGGGGAGCACTGCTGCCTCACAGTGCCAGGGACCCCGGTTCAATTCCGGCCTCGGGTCATTTGCACTTTCTCCCCGTGTCTGCGTGGGTTTCCTCTGGGTGCTTCGGTTTCCTCCCACAGTCCAAAGATGTGCGGGTTAGGTTCATTGGCCAGGTTAAATTGACCTTGATGTCAGGGGGATTCGCGGGGTAAATATGTGGGGTTATGGGAACAGGGCCTGGGTGGGATTGCGGTTGGTGCAGACTCGATGGGCCAAATTGCACTATTGAGATTCTAAAATAAAAACCAGGGGGCATAAAAGGAAGGGGCAGGAGATGAGGGATTTGAGGAAAAACGTTTTCACCCAGAGGGTGATGGGAATCTGGAGCTCACTGCCTGAAAGGGTGGTGAAGGTGGGAACCTTCGCAACATTTAAGAAGCATTAAGAAGATGAACATTTGTAACACCATAGCACACAATGCTACGGACCAAGTGCTGGAAAATGGGATTAGAATAGATGGGTTATTATTATACTAGAATAGGTGGGCAGAACAGTGGCACAGTGGTTAGCACTGCTGCCTCATAGTGCCAGTGAACCGGGTACAATTCTGGCCTTGGATCATTGTCTGTGTGGAGTCTGCACGTTCTCCCCATGTCTGCGTGGGTTTCCTCCAGGTGCTCCGGTTTCCTCCCACACTCCAAAGATGTGCAGGTTAGGTCAATTGGCCATGCTAAATTTCCCCTCAGTGTCAGGGGGATTAGCAGGGATAGGGCCTGGGTGGGATTGGTGTCGGTGCAGGCTCAATGGACCGAATGGCCTCCTTCTGTCCTCTCGGGATTCTATGGTTCTAGATTCTTGGGCCGGTACTCTCCCATCCAGTCTGCCACTGGAATTTTAGCGGGCAGTTTGCGGAGAATGTGAAACGCCATTGACGGTCGGGCGGGAATTTCCAGCTTTTAGACCAGCGCGGCTGGAGAATTCTGCCCTTGATGGCTGGCGCAGACACAATGGGCCGAATGGTCAAATTTTATGCTGTAAAACTTGATAACTCTTGAACTATAGTCACTGCTGGAATGTGGGAGATGCAGCAGTGATTTTGTACACAGCAAGCTCCCACAAACTGCAATGTGATAATGACCAGATAGTCTGATCTTGCAATGCTGATTTGAGTGACATATTGAGGGAGCATGTTCAAGGTAGTTCCAAGGGATCTTTTACACCCACCCAATGAGGCAGATGGGGTTCAGTTTACCTGCAGTGCAGCACTCCCTCAGCACTGCCTCCCCGAGTTATGTACTCGAGCTCTGGAGTGGGATTTGAACCCGGAACCTTGTGATTCAGAACCTGCCAACTGAGCTGCAGCTGACATGGAAACATCTCAGCACTGGCGACGGCAGAGGAAAGAGCTGAACCCTCGGGTTTATGAGGCGAGCTTCGTGGAAAGATTTGAAGTTCGGAATATTACTCTCAATATATAATATGTGAGACTAGGACACTGGGACGTGAAGTCAGACTCGTACAAGATAAAATTAGAATTGATATCAGCAATTCTTCACACAGTGATTCCTGTACCCCTGCAGAGTAATTATAATACACACACACACACACACTCACACACACACACACACTCACACATACACACACACACCCACTCACCCACTCACACGCACCCACTCACCCACACACACACACTCACACACTCACACATACACACACCCACTCACCCACTCACACACACCCACTCTCACACACACACCCACTCACACACACTCACACAGACACACACTCACACACACACACACTCACTCACACACACACACTCAAACGTATTATATACACATATGCAAATGCACACACACTTATCTATACATACACATATATGTACACACAGGTGTATATTTATTTATCGATATATATGCATGCACATGTGTATCTATACACGTGCGTATATACACACACACACACGTGCATATAGACACATACATATATCACACACACATTTGAATACACACAATTGCATACGCACACACATATATACACACACACGCATGTGTATATAGACACACATATATATATCACGCATACACATACACACATGCATACACTCTCATATATATCGACACAGATGCATACACACACACACACACACACACACCCCTTTGTGAGCTATGAAACTGTCACAGACACACATGCTCACTCCACCTGGAGCAGGTGGTATGGAGGATGGGCACTGGGTAGCAGGTGTGAGTGGGAGAAGGATTGAAAGCTCAGGAAGCACCTCCCAAGGTAAATAATCCGAATCTATTAGTGAGTGAGCACAGCCTTATCCCACTCCCGTCCAATTCTCCCATCACAACTCTTGTGGAAAGGAAGCGGATGACGTCAAGCCCAATGGACTACTATGGAATTCACACTGTGACTGTTGCTGGCAATCTCCCCGTAGCATAGCCCCTGCTTATGTCCCCTGAGAATGTTTTATTTTAGGACACGCTGCACTAAGACCATGATTTTCTTCCCAGACGGAAACCCTTGTTGAGATATTGTCACTTGGTTTCGCGTTGTTTTGTCAGAGCTGCAGTCCATTTAAGAAGGAATTAATTATAGAACAAATATCTGGCTGATCAGTTGATGTATCTAGGCTAAAATGGAACTGAAGGGAGTACCTGAGATTGGTTCAGTTTCAGCGTCCCTATTTTGATCCAGTAAGCTTGTGGACATACCTTATTAAGCAAGTGCGTTGTTATCCAGATCCCTTGAAACATTGCATTTGGACACTCTAGGTAATTAGAGTAATAGATTCCCTACAGTGCAGAAGGAGGCCAGTCGGCCCATCGAGTCTGCACCGACCACAATCCCACCCAGGCCCTATTCCTGTAACCCCACATATTTACCCCGCTCATCCCCCTGACACTAAGGGCAATTTAGCATGGCCAATCATAGAAGAAACCATAGAAACCCTACAGTGCAGAAGGAGGCCATTCGGCCCATCGAGTCAGCACCGACCACAATCCCACCCAGGCCCGACCCCCACATATTTTATCCACTAATCCCTCTAACCTACGCACCCCAGGACTCTAAGGGGCAATTTTTTTAACCTGGCCAATCAACCTAACCCGCACATCTTTGGAGTGTGGGAGGAAACTGGAGCCCCCGGAGGAAGCCCACACAGACACGGGGAGAATGTGCAGACTCCACACAGACAGTGACCCGAGGCCAGAATTGAACCCGGGTCCCCGGCATACTGAGGAGGCAGTGCTAACCACTGTGCCTCCGTGCCGCCCAAATTGTGGGCACTTCCATAAAACCGGCATCTTAATCAAAGAGCTGAATTTACTCGACCTTTGAGAATGTGGGTGTGTTTCTGAGTCGCACCTTTGCCCCCCAGACAACCCCATTGCTTTTAATTTCGTAAAGATAGTGCCTTGGGGGAAAGAAAGCAGACATTGCAGCAACACTGGGGCTGGATTTTCCCAGCTGGGTCATAGAAACATGGACATAGAAACAGAGAAAGTAGGAGCAGGCGTAGGCCATTCGGCCCTTTGAGCTTGCTGCACCAACATGGCTGATCGTCTATCACAACGCCATAATCCCAATGCTCTCCCCATACCCCTTGACACCTTTAGTGTCTGGAAAGGTGATGGCCTACTGGTATTATCACTAGATTATTAATCCAGAAACTGAGCTAACGTTCTGGGAACCAGGGTTCGAATCCCACCATGGCAGATGGTGGAATTCATTTTATTCATTCGTGGGACATGGGCATCGCTGGCTGGCCAGCATTTATTGCCCATCCCTGGTTGCCCGTGTTCAGAGGGAATTTGAGAGTCAACTATATTGCTGTGGCTCAGGAGTCACATGTAGGCCAGACCAGGTAAGGACGGCAGATTTCCTTCCCTAAAGGACATTAGTGAACCAGATGGGTTTTTCCGACAATCGACAATGGTTTCATGGTCATCAGTAGATTCTTAATTCCAGATTTTAATTTTTATTTGAATTTTTATTTTTATTTGAATTCAATTTTTAAAAATCTGGCAGGTCCATCTGGCTGGAAGGGCTAACGCCATCCTCCCCCCCACCCACGCTCCCCCCCCACAACACCCCACCCAGCCCACAGACCTCCTCCCAGCCTCCCGGGAGCCCCCCTCCAATAAGCTGCAAATCTCTGAGCGAGGCTTCTCCGATGGCATCAAGATATTGGTGCCATTGTATATGATGACGTCAGCCAGGCAAATGAGGTTGGCTTGCTACAGTATGAACCATCCTAATTGATGGTTAAATCAGGGAGCCTCGTGCTCCCTATTTAAAGCAGGTGTGTCAGATTCCCAGCCTGCATTCAGCAGGGAGCAACTGGAGAGCTGGCTGTGCACAGATGTATGGTGTAAATAAAGTAACTTGGTGACGGGACTTTCGCCTCCGTGGAGTTATTACGCATTGCCAAATAGTCCCTGAGTGCACCCATAATCATCCTTCCTGGCAGCCAAATAAACCATAGAAACCCTACAGTGCAGAAAGAGGCTGTTCGGCCCATCGAGTCTGCACCGACAACAATCCCACCCAGGCCCTATCCCCGTATCCCTATATATTTACCCGCTAATCCCTCTAACCCTCATATTTACCTGCTAATCCCTCTAACCTACGCATCCCGGGACACTAAGGGGCAATTGAGTTTGGCCAATCAACCTAACCTGCACATCTTTGGACTGTGGGAGGAAACCGCAGCACCCGGAGGAAACCCATGCAGACACAGGGACAATGTGCAAACTCTGCACAGACAGTGACCCGAGTTGGGAATCGAACCCAGGTCCCTGGAGCTGTGAAGCAGCAGTGCTAACCACTATGCTACCGTGCCGCTCCTGTTGAACTTTAACCTGGTGTTGTTAAACTTCTTACTGTGTTTACCCCAGTCCAATGCCGGCATCTCCACATCAAGCCTACACTGGTCCCAGCCCACCTCTGGGAATTTCCCTCAAGAGGTGGAAATGCGTCAGTGAGCCCTAATCCATCTAACCTGCCCATCTTTGGACACTAAGGCAAAATTTAGCATGGTCAATCCACCCAATCTACACATCTTTGGATGTTAAGGAGCAATTTAGCATGGCCAATCCACCTAACCTACACATCTTTGGACACTAAGGGGCAATTTAGCACGGCCAATACATCTAACCTGCACATCCTTGGACACTAAGGGGCAATTTAGCATGGCCAATCCATCTAACTTGCACATCTTTGGACACTAAGGGGCAATTTAGCATGGCAAATCCACCTAATTTACACATCTTTGGATGCCAAGGGGCAATTTAGCATGGCCAATCCACCTAACCATCTTTGGACACTCAGGGGCAATTTAGAATGGCCAATCCACCTAACCTACACATTTCTGGACACTGAGAGGGCAATTTAGCATGGCCAATCCACCTAACCTGTACATCTTTGGCCACTGAGGGAGCAATTTAGCGTGGACAATCCATTGCTCCCACACTGCCATCTCCCCAGGTATCTGGAAAATTTGGCCCGCTTTGTTTTGTTGTGGTGTCCGGCTTTACGGAAGTGAGGCCTGGGGTCTAGTTCACAGCGGTCCTCGTGCTGACATCGTCAGCGGTTGCCTCCCTCAAGGAAATTGGTGAACCAGATGGGCTTTTCCGACAATCCACAATGGTTTCATGGTCATCAGTAGATTCTTAATTCCAGATATATCTTTTATTGAATTCAAATTCCACCATTTGCCATGGCGGGATTCGAACCCGGATCCCCAGAACATTAGCCGAGTTTCTGAATGAATAGTCTAGGGATAATACCACTGGGCCGTCGCCTCCCCATATTTAATTGCAGATTTTTCTGCATCATTTTTGTTGCTCCCCTTTTCTGAAGAGAATCTTTTTTTACTTCTAATTTTCCAATTCCTCTTGAGGTTAGACAGTTTGATCACTGATAATTAGCAGTAATGAGGAACTCTGAAGTGTGACAGACTTGGGCAATGTATGAAACATCACAGATGCAGATGTAAAGTAATGATGCGAGAACTCAGGCAGACTTATTAAAAACGTCACCCCAGTTCTCTGTTGGTTTTTTTCTAGTCTTCGCTGACTTACAAAGGAAATTTATCTCTGTAGGTTGAAAGGGCAAAAGGGGCAGTTCAGCCTTAACCCAAGTCCATTCGATCTTGTCAATTGATTTTGATTTGATGTGATTTGACTTATTGTTGTCACATGCATTAGCATGCAGTGAAAAGTATTGTTTCTTGCGCACCACACAGACAAAGCATACCGTTCATAGAGAAGGAAAGGAGAGGGCGCAGAATATAGTGTTACCAGTCATAGCCAGGGTGTAGGGAAAGATCAACGTGGTGCGAGATTCGGGGGTGGCTGAGTAGGGGAGGGTTTAAGGGTTTCAGGAGGGGCGGTGGGCTAGAACCATAGAGTTCTTACAATGCAGAAGGAGGCCATTTGGTCCATTGAGTCTGCACCCACTCTCCGAAAGAGGATCTTACCCAAGCCCAACCTACCCCCCCCGCCCAACCCCCACCACCCTATCCCAGTAACCCCGCGTATATAGCATGTCTAATTCACCTAACTTGCACATCTTTGAACACTAAGGGGCAATTTAGCATGGCCAATCCACCTAACCCGCACGTCTTTGGACACTAATGGGCAATTTAGCATGGCCAATCCACCTAACCTACACATCTTTGGACACTAATAGGCAATTTAGCATGGCCAATCCACCTAACCCGCACATCTTTGGACACTAATGGGCAATTTAGCATGGCAAATCCACCTGGCCTGCATGTCTTTGGACACTAAGGGGCAACTTAGCATGGCCAATCCACCAAAGCTACACGTCTTTGGACACTAAGGGGCAATTTAGCATGGCCAATCCACCTAAACTGCATATCTTTGGACACTAAGGGGCAATTTAGCATGACCAATCTACCTAACCCACACATCTTTGGACTGTGGGGGGAAATTGGGGCACCCGGAGGAAACCCATGCAGACACGGGGAGAACATGCAGACTCCGCACAGACAGTGACCCAAGCCGGGAATCGAACCTGGGTCCCTGGCGCTGTGAGGCAGCAGTGCTAACCATTGCGCCACTGTGCTGTGATGGGGGTGTGGTGTGGTTGGAGGGTGAGGGGCTTGGCGGTGAGAGGTGGGAGGAGTGGGAGGGGGTTCAGCGGATGGTGGGATTAGAGGGGGTGGGCTGTTAGGGAGGTGGAGTGGACTAGGTCATCCTATGGTGTGGTGGGGTTTGGGGGGATGGGGTGTTCGGTGGATGGTGAGATTGGAGGGTGGCGGGGGATGGGTTCAGCAAGGGGGTGATAAATCTCAAAATGTAGAGCCAGACCCTTTAGGAGTGAGATTAGGAGCCACTTCTTTGCACAAAGGACATTAGATATTTGGAACTTTCCTCACAAGCAGTAACTGATGCTACATCAATGGTACATCCATTCTTAATTTGATTGATAGAATTTTATGGTAGTAAGGGGTCTGGAGCAAAGGTAATGCATATGGAGTTAGGTCGCAGGTCAGCCATGGTCCCATTGAATTCAGGGACAGACCTGAGGGGCTGAATGGCCTCCTCCCACCTCTCTGCCTCTATGATATCCTCTCTGCCTCAAATCTACTTGTTGCAATGACATTCCAAACCAGGAGAAGTGTTGTCACGTTGCCCCCCCCTACCACCTACCCCTCCTCCTGATAATATTGCAGGGGGTGGCAATGATGTAGTGGTATTGCCATTGGAGAGATCCAGGGTAATGTTCTGGGGGAACCCAGGTTCGAATCCCACCACCGCAGATGGTGAAATTTGAATTCAATTAAAATCTGAGATTGGGAGTCTAATAATGACCACGTCAATTGGTGTAAAAACTCATCTGGTTGACTGACATCCTTTAGGGAAGGAAATCTGCTCTCCTTACCTGGCCTGGCCTACGTAACTCCAGAGCCACAGCAATGTGGTTGGTTCTTAACTGCCCTCTGAAGTTGTTATGTATGTAATTGGGTGAATACTCTTTTGAGAGAGCGGGACAGGTGACCCAGGGCACAAGCTCCATTCTGGGTGGAGCTTGCTAGGGCAGTCCTGTACTGACTGTGCTACAGGTGTTGAATAAAGCGGGTTCCGGTTTGTTTTACACTTACGTAACTCGTGGTCTCTTTATACTCTTTAGACTTCAAGCATAACAGAAATGTCCTGGCGAGTCCCTCAGTTCAAGGGCAATTAGGGATGGGCAATAAATGCTGACCCAGTCAGTGACCCCCACATCGCATGAATGGAAAACAAATTCTGGTCTCTTTCTCCAAAATGCATAGCGGCAAAATTAATCAAATCCACATTGGCTTCCATAGAGCCATAGCCAAGATTACTTTGATTTGATTTATTATTGTCACATGTATTAGTATACAGTGAAAAGTATTGTTTCTTGCACGCTATACAGACAAAGCATACCGTTCATAGAGTAGTGGGTTGTTTTCTCTGGAGTGGCAGAGTCTGAGGCCTGATGGAAGTCTATAAAATTATGAGAGGCATAGATAGGGTTGTCAGTTAGAATCTTTTTCCCAGAGTTGAAATGTCTAATACGAGGGAGCACGCACTTAAGGTGGGAGGGGCAAGTTTTTTTACACAGAGAGTGGTGGGTGTCTGGAACATGCTGCCAGGGGTGGTGGTGGAGGCAGATAGGATAGGGGTATTTAAGGGGCTTTTAGATAAGCACATGAATATGCAAGGAATGGAGGGATAAGGACCAAGGACAGGCAGAAGGGATTAGTTTATTTTGGTGTCATGTTCAGCACAACATTGTGGGCCGAAGGGCCTGTTCCTGTGCTGTACTGTGCTATAAACTTTAAATAAAATATGTAAATAGGGACAAGGAAAGGAGAGGGTTGTGTTGCAGTTACAGATAGGGTGTAAAGAAAGATCACCTTAATATATGGTAGGACCATTCAAAAGTCTGATAGCAGCAGGGAAGAAGCTGTCCTTGAGTCGATTGTGATCTCAGACTTTTGTATCTTTTTCCCAATGGAAGAAGGTGGAAGAGAGTATATTTGGAGTGCATGGGGGTTCTTGATTATGCTGGCTGCTTTTCCAAGGCAGCGGGAAATGTAGATGGAGTCAATGGATGGGAGGCTGGTTTGAGTAATGGATTGGGCTACGTTCACGACCCTTTGTAGCTTCTTGCGGTCTTGGTCGGAGCAGGAGCCGTACCAAGCTGTGATACATCCGGAAAGGGTGCGTTCTATGGTGCATCTGTAAAAATTGGTGAGAGTCGTAGCGGAGTTGTCAAATTTTCTTAGCCTCCTGTGAAAGTAAAGACATTGGTGGGCTTTCTCAACCATAGCACTGACGTGGAGGGACCCGGACAGTTGTTGGCGATCTGGACGCCTAGAAACTTGAAGCTCTCGACCATTTCTACTTCATCCCCATTGATGTAGACTGGGTCAGAAAGAAAACACTAAGGAAGAGACAATTCACACCTCACCTTCCAGCGTCTGGTCCGAACACGTTTAAAAAAAAAATCAGATTCAAACATCAAGTGAGTGGGTATGTTGGCTTCAGAAACGGAGGAGCGGGTCTTAGCCCTGACGCAATGGTAGTCCTATTTCTTCAGAGTCTCCTGAATTGGGAAAAGAAAGATTTCAGATACGCCTGACAACGAGTTGTCAGAAATATGAATCAAGCACCGCCAATCACTGTGCTGTTGAGACTGTCTAATTGGCGGTTAATTGGAACTTTGGAGATAATCTCAGTGGCCAAGGTTATCGATTAGTGAGCCCGGGCGTGAAAGACATTAGGCTTATGACAGAAAGCTCGTGTGTGGCAGCCTGTAATGCATTCTTTCAGCTGGACTAATTACCATGGAACTGCCTGATAATTGGAAACTCTTACATATGGCTTTTTCAATGTGTAGCTGTCTCGTGTCAGACTAATCAGGAGCCTGGCATTAAAAGGCTTGCAATTTCAACTCTTTTAACGCCGTCCCTTTCTTCCTGCCCCGGCGTGCATGCTGCTTCCCTGGGCTACCTGGCTCTCTCTCCAGGCTGCGAATTGATGTACAGTTTGAACGAGCAATTATTAGCCACCCGGCCATACTGGCGATCGATCAGGTAGTCCAACTTGGGCTTGACCCGTGGCATGGTGGCGCAGTGGGTTAGCACTGCTGCCTCACAGTATCAGGGACCCGGGTTTGATTCCCGGCTTGGGTCCCTGTCTGTGTGGAGTTTGCACGTTCTCCCCGTGTCTGCGTGGGTTTCCTCCGGGTGCTCCGGTTTCCTCCCACTGTCTGAAAGACGTGCTGGTTAGGGTGCATTGGCCGTGCTAAATTCTCCCTCAGTGTACCCGAACAGGCGCCGGAGTGTGGCGACTAGGGGGTTTTCACAGTAAACTTCATTGCTTTGTGAATGTAAGCCTACTTGTGACTAATAAACTTTAAATAAAATAAATAAATCTCAGCTAAAAGTCCGAGGAGGAATCGACAGCGCAGGTGGAGGCCATTTGGCCCATCGTGTCTACACCGCCTCTCCAAATAAGCATCATGGCTTAGTGCCGTTCCCCTGCCTTTTCCCCATATGCTAGTTTCTAGTCAAGAAATTATCTAACGCCCTCTTGAATGCCTTGATCGAAGCTGCTTCCACCACACTCTCAGGCAGCGCATTCCAGACCCCGACCTCTCCCTGTGTGAGTGTTTTCTCACAATAGGCAGCAGAACAGAATATAATATATGTAGACCAATGTAAAGTTGGTGGGTGTTACATTTGTAATGAACACAAGCAGCTGCCTTTGGGCCGAACGCACAGAGCACGAGGCAGCAGCAACCTTGGCTTAGACCTCAACCGAAAGGGGCGGCACGGTAGCACAGTGGTTAGCACTGCTGCTTCACAGCTCCAGGGACCTGGGTTCGATTCCCGGCTTGGGTCACTGTCTGTGTGGAGTTTGCACATTCTCCTCGTGTCTGCGTGGGTTTCCTCCGGGTGCTCCGGTTTCCTCCCACAGTCCAAAGATGTGCGGGTTAGGTTGATTGGCCATGCTAAACTTGCCCCTTAGTGTCCTGGGATGCGTAGGTTAGAGGGATTAGTGGGTAAATATGTAGGGATATGGGGGTAGGGCCTGGGTGGGATTGTGGTCGGTGCAGACTCGATGGGCCGAATGGCCTCTTTCTGTGCTGTAGGGTTTCTAAGATTCTTCTAAGAAAGGATGCGCCTCCAACAAGGCAGCACGGTGGCACAGTGGTTAGCACAGCTGCCTCACAGCGCCAGGGAGTCGGGTTTAACTCCAGTCTCGGGTCACTGTCTGTGCGGAGTTTGCACGTTCTCCCCATGTCTGCGTGGGTTTCGTCCAGGTGCTCCGGTTTCCTCCCACAGTCCAAAGATGTGCAGGTTAGGTTGATTGGCCATTCTAAATTGCCCCTTCGTGTCCACAAATGTGTAGGTTTGGTGGATTGGCCATGTTAAATTGCCCCTTGCTGTCCCAAAATGTGTAGGTTAGGGGGCTTAGCAGGGTAAATACATTGGGTTATGGGGATAGGGGCTGGATGGGATTGCTGCCGGTGCAGACTCGATGGGCCAAATGGCCTCCTTCGGCACTGCAGGGATCCTATGATTCTATGATTTAGTCGTTATCTTGATTTCTCTACCACTCCAGATAACTGACTTGTCAGTCTCCAGCCTCGGGATCAGGAGAAGATGCATAGGCATGCTTTGGATTACCAGCTGTAGCCCTCCATGCATTTCTCTCACTCAGTGCGTAGGTTTTTCATCGCGGCCGTCGTGGCCCCAATTTCTGGAATTGTCTCTCCATCCTTCCACCTCCTTCTTTAAGACACTCCTTCCAATCTACGAGTGCCATCTTACCAGCCGGTCACGCCACGCTCCCACTCCCGCTGCAGCGAGGTCGGAGAATTTGGCGCCCAGCCAAATCTCCGTTCACTGCAGTGGGATATAGGACATTCCAGCCGACCTCTTTGACCAAATTGACTCAGCAGCGCTAACCGGGGAAGAAACAAGGTCCTCGTCCATGTCCACTGGACCCCTTTGTCTCCCAACCCCTGTTGCCAAAGCTGCCTCACTCCGCAGACATGTGTATCTGCTCCCATCTGTGTAACCCTAAGGAGGAGACAGCCTCCTGGTATTATCGCTAGATTAATCCAGAAACTTAGCGAATGTTCTGGGTTCGAATCCCACCACTGCAGACGGTGGAATTTGAATTCAATAAAGAAAATCTGGAATTAAGAATCTAGTGAACACAATGAAGCCATTGTCGATTGTTGGAAAAACACATCTGGTTCATTAATGTCCTTTAAGGAAGGAAATCTGCCGTCCTTACCTGGTCTGGCCTACATGTGACTCCAGAGCCACTGCAATGTGGTTGACTCATAACTGCCCTTGGGTAACTAGGGATGGACAATAAATGCTGGCCCAGCCAACAATGCCCATGTCCCGCTAATGTCCTTTATGTGGAGATACCGGCATTGGACTGGGGTAGGCAAAGTAAGTAGTCTCACAACACCAGGTTAAAGTCCAACATGTTTATTTGGTGGTACGAGCTTTCGGAGTGCTGCTCCTTCCCTAGTTGCATGTTCTTTAGGGAAGGAAATCTGTCGTCCTTACCTGATCTGGCCTACATGTGACTCCAGAGCCACAGCAATGTGGGTGACTCTCAACTGCACTCGGGCAACTAGGGATGGGCAATGAATGCTGGCCCAGCCAGCGATGCCCATGTCCTGCTAATGTCCTTTCATGAAGGAAATTTGCCATCCTTACCCTGTCTGGCCTACATGTGACTCCAGAGCCACAGCAATGTGGTTGACTCACAACTGCCCTCATGCAACTAGCTTTGGGCAATGAATGCTGGCCAGCCAGCGACGCCCATGTCCCGCGAATGAATTTTAAAAACCCGCTGCTACCTTTACCTTGTGCCTTCAGGAGGATCCCATGTGGGTTTTGAGCCTCTCACCTTGGCAAACGTCAGTCAAAGCCTTTAGGCAAAAGTGCAGGGGGAGGGGGGGGGGGGGCTTCTGGGTATCAGGGAGGCCATTTTGCTTTGCATTTGAAAAGCCCGAGACAATGTAATCTTGCGCCTACTCCACTAGAAGAAAGTAACCTCGGTATAATCAGCGCGAGGGATCTAAGGCTGAACGCGGGGAAATTAACATTTCTCTGTCGCCATCCGAGATGCGGTGCAAGGGCCAGATTTGGGTTACGATTGTAATTAAGGGCACTGTTCCGCAGTGATTGAACGAACGAAATTCCCTTCGTGCAACACGGATGTCTGGGATCTATAATCAGTGTTTTAAGGTGCGCAGTCCTCCAAATTTGTCCATTTTCTCCGCATGAAGATCGCGAGCCAGTGACCTCAGTCATAATGAACTGTGCATATTAATTGGGCTTCCTTGTCAGGTTCAGTGGTACCATCAGTTGCTCTTTTTAATAAACTGAATCATCATTAACGTGGCAATGCGTGGTGCATATTAATTCGGCCTCCTCGATAATTCCTCCAAACCAGTTCTTGCAACAATGCCGTTATCATTAACCTTGACCTGTATTCCCCCCCCCCCTCACCCCGCCCACAATTCTGTTGATTTATAAATGGTTTATTCATTTCTGTCTTATGAATAATTTACGGCCTCGTATATCACTGGTGGATTTTTTTCAAGGGGGAAAAAAAAGTCTTTGTGTTGTTTTTTTTACTAATGGGTAGTTGGCCACACTGGACGTAACCCTGGAGGTTGTGTCATATGACCTCTGATCACCACCACCACCCCCCCCCCCCCCCCTCAGCCAAAAAGTCTCGCTCCTCGCCTCGAATGCTCACGTAACCAAATAAACGGAGGCGTTTGAAGAACTTTATTTTCAGACACTTTTTGATCTTGCTTCTTTTCCCCCTGGGTTTCCTCCCCCGCAGCATCCAAGGGGTTCATCTTTCATCCCTGGAGGCTCCAGGGAAGATCGTGGCCCAGTGGCATTGTCGCTGGATTAATGATCCAGATACCCGCGGTAATGCTCTGGGGACCCGGGTTCAAATCCCACCACGGCAGCTGGTGCAATTTGAATTCGTAGAGTCATGGAATCCCTGTAATGCAGAAGGAGGACGTTCGGCCCGTCGAGTCTGCACCGACTCTGCAACAGAGCATCCCATACAGGCGCACACCCCTTCCCACCCTATCTCTGTAACCACGTGCATTTACTCCGCTATCATAAAACCCTGACAGTGCAGAAGGAGGCCATATGGCGGGCGCGTCAAGTCTGTACTGACTCTGACAGAGTATCTTACCCCATCCTATCCCTGTAATCCCACACATTTAACATGGCTAATCCACCTAACCTGCACATCTTTGGACACCAAGGGGCACTTTAGCATGGTCAATCCCCCTAACCTACACATCTTGGGGCACTAAGGGACAATTTAGTATGGCCAATCCACCTAACCCGCACATCTTTGGACACCAAGGGGACAATTTAGCATGGTCAATCCCCCTAACCTGCACATCTTTGGACACGAAGGGGCAATTTAGCATGGCCAATCCATCTCACCCGCACATCTTTGGACACAAAAGGGCAATTTAGTATGCAAAGTTACTAACTAGTTTTGCAGGGAAACAACTTGTGAGTGCAGATGAATGAGTAGAAATTGGAAAAAACTCTGATTAAACCTGTTTAGATCCAGGAGAATGCCGACTCGAGTGAGGTACCACAGGTGCTGGTAATCTGTGATCCTCCCTTCCCCTCCCACCTCAGAATTAATTCCTTCCTCATGAGAGGAGGGGGGAGAAGTAGGTCACAAGGGTGGAAACTCATTCAAGGATGATGACTATGGAATGCAACTTCCTGTCCTCAATTATTTCGTAGGTTCTGTCTCCTGATAAAACAGTCCTGCGATAGAATCATAGAATCCCGACAGTGCAGAAGGAGGCCATTCGACCCAACGCATCTGCGCCAACTCTCTGATGGAGCATCTTACCCAGGCCCATCCCATGCCCTATCCCCTTAACCCCACACATTTAACTCGCTAATCCCTCTAACCTACGTACCTTTGAGCTGGGTGGGGGGTTGGGTGGGGGGGGGGGGTGCAATCTGTCATGTCCAATCACCCTAATCCACACCAATTTGAGCCTATCCACTCCTCAGATCTGTATCACAGCTTGGTACGGCTCCTGCTCCGCCTAAGACCGCAAGAAAATACAGAACGTACCCAGTCCATCATGCAACCCAGACTTCCATCCATTGATTCCGTCTTCACTACTCATTGCCTCGGCAAAGCAGCCAGATAATTATGGACCCCACGCACCCCGGACATTCTCTCCTCCACCTTCTTCCGCCGGGAAAAAGATACAAAAGTCTGAGGTCACGGACAAACTGACTCAAGAACAGCTTCTTCCCTGCTGCTGTCAGACTTTTGAAAAGTAAAATCTTTATTTATTAGTCACCAGTAGGCTTACATTAACGCTTCAATGAAGTTACTGTGAAAATCCCCTAGTCACCACATTCCAGCGACTGTTCGGGTACAGTGAGGGAGAATTTTAGCACGGCCAATGCACCTAACCAGCACATCCTTCAGACTGTAGGAGGAAACCGGAGCACCCGGAGGAAACCCATACAGACACGGGGAGACGTGCAAACTCCGCACAGACAGTGACCCAAGCCAGGAATTGAACCCAGGTCCCTGGCACTGTGAGGCAGCAGTGCCAACCACTGTGCCACCGTGCCACCAATGAATGGCCCTACCTCGCATTAAGGTTGCTCTACACCCTAACTGTGACTGTAACACTACATTCTGCACCCTCTCCTTTCCTTCTCCCCTATGAACGGTATGCTTTGTCTGTTTAGCGTGCAAGAAACAATACTTTTCACTGTATCCCAATACGTGTGACAATAATAAATCAAATCAATTTAAATCTATTCGTAGCTACAGTTAACTTGAGATTTTCATGTTGCTTCTTTGAGGAGAATCCGCTTGCAAATTTAGTGTCAGGTTAGCGACTGCTTTGTGATCTGAGTGCTTGCCGATTGGGGACTCAAGATGAGCTAATAATAAGACTTGTGAAAGCTGATGTCGAGGGAGAAAGTATAGTGAGTGACTCAGCCCCTGAAAGCGCAAGATAAGCTCATATTTCAGCAAATTCGTAATCATCTAAAACCCAGTGGAGGTTCTATCTGAAGGAGAGCATTCCCTTCATTGCGTTTTCCCAGCAACCTCCCCCTCAGGCCCAACCTTGGGTTCAAAAGGACATTGGATTTCCCCCACAGCAGGCACGGATTCTTCACACACTTGTTCTTCTTTTTAATTTATTCTTTCATGAGATGAAGCAAGGCCATCGTTTGTTGCCGGTCTCCAGTTGCCTTGGAAACTGAGTAGATGGTTGGATCATTTCTGAGGGCAGTTAATTGTCAACCAAATCACTGTGGGTCCGTAGTCACATGTAGGCCTCATGGGGTAAAGACGTTAGATTCCCTTCCCTGAAGGGGCATGAACGAACCAGGTGCCATCATGGGCAGCACGGTGAGGCACAGTGGTTAGCACTGCTGCCTCACAGCGCCAGGCACCCGTGTTTGATTCTGGCCTCGGGTCACTGTCCGCACGTTCTCCCCGTGACTGCGTGGGTTTCCGCCGGGTGCTTCAGTTTCCTCCCACAATCCAAAGATGTGCAGGTTAAGTGGATCGGCCATGCTAAATTGCCCCTTAGTGTCCAAAGACGTGTGGGTAAGGTTGATTGGCCATGTTAAATTTACCCTTGGTGTCCAAAGATGTGCAGGTTAGGTGGATTGCCCATGCTAAATTGCCCCTTAGTGTCCAAAGATTTGTGGGTAAGGTTGATTGGCCATACTAAATTGCCTCTTAATGTCCAAAGGTGTGCAGTTTAGGTGGATTTGCCATGTTAAATTGCCCCCTAGTGTCCAAAGGTGTGCAGGTTAGATGGATTGGCCATGCTAAATTGCCCCTTAGTGTCCAAAGGTGTGCAGGTTAGGTGGATTGGCCATGCTAAATTGCCCCTTAGTGTCAAAAGATATGTAGGTTGGCCATGCTAAATGTGCAAAGTTCCAGGGATAGGGCGAGAGAGAGAGTAAGATACTCTGTCAGAGAGTTGGTGCAGACAAGATGGGCCGAAAGGCCTCCTTCTGCACTGTGGAGATGCTATGAGTGGGGCTGGACAACAAATGCCGGCCTCGCCAACAACGCCCACGCTGAATGAATAAAAAATGCTTAAAAAGCCACTTAAGGAGTGAAGTTGCGAGATTCGACCTCGCTGGCTCTGGGATTCAGCAGATGGTCTCAAAGAAAATAGTATAGCAAATCAGTTTACATAACTGGATGGACTGTTGTTGCTGAGCAGGGACTTTAGAGCAGCATTTGTGGTGTACACGTGTTTTACACTTGCTGACACATGTTTGCATAGAAGAAGTGAATGATTATTATTGCAAACTCCGAGAAAGGTACCTACCCATTTCCACTTTACCACCATCACCCACCATCCCCCAATCAGCGGCCTTCCCCCAAGCTGTCTTTCAGGCAGGTGAGCGGGACGCCCTCGAGGGTCCTATCATCTGTTTGTCTTCAATGCCATGACGTTGCAGGTGACCTTTTCGAAGGTAAGATGGCAAATGACCATCGCGTGAGCAAGCATTTTCCACCGTGTATTTCAGGCAGCAGTTCAGTTTTAAGGCCTCGCTCTCTACTTACCCAGATTGCCAAGTGTTGGGTGTACAGAATGTTTGCAAGCGCGCTTGAGAGTTGGCTGAAAGCATTGTAATTATCAACATATCGGTGAATCATTGGAGTCCGTTTTCACATTTTAGACAGAATTTTACAGCCACGATTGTCCCCAAGATTAGAAAATCCCGCCTGAGGTCAACGGAACTTGGCATGGTCTGGGTCCCGCCCCCAACGATTAATGTGGCGTGCGGGGTGGGGAAATTCTGCCCTTTCTGCACTTTCTTAAAATTCATTTACAGGGTGTGGATGTCGCTGGCTGGACCAACATTTATTCCCATCCCAAATTGCCCTTGAGAAATTGGCCTTCTTGATCGCTTCAGTCCATGAGGTGGAGTTGCCGGCGTTGGACTGGGATGGGCACAGTACGAAGCCTCACAACACTAGGTTAAAGTCCAACAGGTTTATTTGGAATCACGAGCTTTCGGAGCATTGCCCCTTCATCATTTGATTTAATTTTGATTTGATTTATTATTGTCACCTGTATTAGTATACAGTGAAAAGTATTGTTTCTTGCGCACTAGACAGACAAAGTATACCGTTCATAGAGAAGGAAAGGAGAGAGTGCAGAATGTAGTGTTACAGTCATAACTAGGGTGTAGAGAAAGATCAACTTAATTTGAGATAGGTCCATTCAAAAGTCTGAAGGCAGCAGGGAAGAAGCTGTTCTTGAGTCGGTTGGTACGTGACCTCAGACTTCTGTATCTTTTTCCCGACGGAAGAAGGTGGAAGAGAGAATGTCCGGGGGGCGTGGGGTCCTTAATTATGCTGGCTGCTTTGCCGAGGCAGCGGGAAGTGTAGACAGAGTCAATGGATGGGAGGCTGGTTTGCGTGATGGATTGAGCTACATTCATGACCATTTGTAGTTTCTTGCGGTCTTGGGCAGAGCAGGAGCCCATACCAAGCTGTGATACAACCAGAAAGAATGCTTTCTCTGGTGCATCTGTAAAAGTTGGTGAGAGTCGAAGCTGACATGCCAAATTTCCTTAGTCTTCTGAGAAAGTAGAGGTGTTGGTGAGCTTTCTTAACTGTAGTGTCGGCATGGGGGGACCAGGACAGGTTGTTGGTGGTCTGGACACCTACAAACCTGTAGCCCTCAACCCTTTCTACTTTGTCCACGTTGATGTAGAGAGGGGTATGCCCTCCACTACGCTTCCCGAAGTTGATGACAATCTCCTTCGTTTTGTTGACATTGAGGGAGAGATTATTGTTGCCGCACCAGTTCACCAGATTCTCTATCTCATTCCTGTACTCTGTCTCATCATTGTTTGAGATCCGACCCACTACGGTGGTGTCGTCAGCAAACTTGAAAATGGAGTTGGAGGGGAATTTGGCCGCACAGTCACAGGTGTATAAGGAGTATAGTGGGGGTATGGTCGGAGTATAGAAGGAGCACTGCTCCTTCATCAGATGAGTCTTGTATAGGTTGTGTGAGTCTTGTGTGTTGTAGGTATACCTACAGTTCTGTGACTGCATCATATTTGGATTTTTGTTTCATTTTGTGGTGTTGGTTCCTGATTTCCGATTGTGCTTTATTCGTGGTAGACCAAATAATTTTGACTCATTGTGTTCAGGATCATGAGCAGCCCTGCCTGCCACTTTGCTTCCATTGTCATCAGTTGCGACCTACATCTATGGCAGCCTCTGTATACGATAGATAATCACAACAACTTTCACTTATCTCGCATAGTAAAGCACCCCAAGAAGTGTTATCAGACAAAATTCGACACTGAAGCAGCACGGCGACACAGTGGTTAGCACTGCTGCCTCACAGCGTCAAGGACCTGGGTTCGATTCCCGGCTTGGGTTAATGTCTGTTTGGAGTTTGCACATTCTCCCCGTGTCCACGTGGGGTTCCTCCGGGTCCTCGGGTTTCCTCCCACGCTCCAAAGATGTGTAGGTTAGGTGGATTGGCCATGCTAAATTGCCGCTTAGTGTCCAAAGATGAGTAGATTAGGTGGATTGGCCATGTTAGATTGTCCCTTAGTGTCCAAAGATAACTACTGTGCCACCATGCTGCCCCTGCTTAGCGTCCAAAGATGTGCAAGTTAATTGGATTAGCCATGCTAAATTGCCCTTAGTGTCCGAAGATGTGTAGGTCAAGTGGATTAGCCGTGCTAAATTGCCCCTTAGTGTCCAAATATATGTAGGTTAGGTTTATTGGCCATGCTAAATTGCTGCTTAAAGTTAAAGTTTTTTTATTAGTCACAAGTAAGGCTTACATTAACACTGCAATGAAGTTCCTGTGAAATTCCCCTAGTCGCCACACTCCGGCGCCTGTTCATGTCAATGCACCTAATCTGCACATCTTTCAGACTGTGGGAGGAAACCGGAGCACCCGGAGGAAACCCACGCAGACACAGGGAGATGCGCAAACTCCACACAGACAGTGACCCAAGCCGGGAATCGAACCCGGGTCCCTGGCGCTGTGAGACAGCAGTGCTAACCACTGTGCCACCGTGCTGCCCCTGCTTAGCGTCCAAAGATGTGCAAGTTAATTGGATTAGCCATGCTAAATTGTCCTTAGTGTCCGAAGATGTGTAGGTCAGGTGGATTAGCCGTGCTAAATTGCCTCTTAGTGTCCAAAGGTGTGCAGGTTAGGTGGATTGGCCATGCTAAATTGCCCCTTCGTGTCCAAAGATGTACAGGTTAGGTGGATTAGCCATGCTAAATTATCAAACGATCACAACCACTTGCACGAAAGGAGCCTATGGTTCCCCATGGCTTTCTCCATGGCAACACCTCAGCCAATCAGAGTTGAGTTGCCAACCAATCAGCACCCTTTGTTCCTTGGAGGATAAATTGTTGGGATTGGTTGAAATTTGACATTCTTGTAATTGTCTGCAAAATGAAAAGCTTCGGCGACACCGCTCTCTTTCTTTCATCAATGTACTTTTTTGTGTAAAGGGCTGTAAAATCTTCATAGAGTCATGCAGAAAAGGCCCTTCGGCCCATTGAATCTTTACCGACAATATTTACCACTAAAGGTTCGCTAATCCCATTTTCCTGTACTTGTCCCATACTCTTGAATGTCATGATACTTTCAAGTGCTCATCCAAATATTTTTTAAAGGTTGTAAGGTTTCCGGCCTCCGCTTACTTTCTCACCACCTTTGAGAGAAAAAAGTTTTTTTGTCTTTGATTTTATTTGATTTATTGTCACATGTATTAGCATATAGTGAAAAGTATTGTCTCTTGCGCGTTATACAGACAAAGCATACCGTTCATAGAGAAGGACAGGAGAGAGTGCAGAATGTAGTGTTACAGTCATAGCTAGGGTGTAGAGAAAGATCAACTTAATGCAAGATAGATCCATTTAAAAGTCTGATGGCAGCAGGGAAGAAGCTGTTCTTGAGTCGGTTAGTACGTGACCTCAAAGGACAAAGAACAAAGAAAATTACAGCACAGGAACAGGCTACTTCGGCCCTCCAAGCCTGCACTGACCATGCTGCCCATCTGAACTAAAACCCCCTACCCTTCCGGGGACCATATCCTTCCAAATCCATCCTATTCATGTATTGGTCCAGACGCCCCATAAAAGTCACTATCGTATCTGCTTCCAGCAGCGGGTTCCAGGTACCCACCACTCTCTGTGTAAAAAATCTGCCCCATGCATCTCTTTTAAACCTTGCCCTTCACACCTTAAACCTATACCCTTCGTAATTGACTCTTCCATCCTGGAAAAAAGGGTCAAATCCCCTCTGAATCTCCTGCCCCTTATCCTAAAACTATGCCCCCTTCTGATTGACCCCTCAACCAAGGGGAACAGTTGCTTCCTACTCACCCTGTCCATACCCCTCATAATCTTATCCACCTCAATCATGTCCCCCCCTCAGCCTTCTCTGCTCCAGAGAAAACAATCCAAGCCTATCCAGTCTCTCCTTATAGCTCAAAAGCTCCATCCCAGGCAACATCCTGGTGAACCTCCTGAGGAAGGATGTTCTTGCTCTCGATGGAGTACAGCAAAGGTTTACCAGGCTGATTCCGGGAATGGCGGGACTGATGTATGAGGAGAGATTGACTAGGTTAGGATTGTTTTTGCTGGAGTTCAGACGAATGAGGGGGGGATCTCACAGAGAGTTATAAAATTCTAACAGGACCAGACAGGGTAGATGCAGTGAGGATGTTCCCGATGGTGGGAGTGTCCAGAACCAGGGGTCACAGTCTGAGGATTCGGGGTAGACCATTTAGGACGGAGGTGAGGAGACATTTCTTCACCCAAAGAGTGGTGAGCCTGTGGAATTCATTACCACAGGAAGTAGTTGATGCCAAAACATTGAATGTATTCAAGAGGCGGCTGGATATAGCACTTGGGGCGAATGGGATCAAAGGTTATGGGGAGAAAGCAGGATTAGGCTATTGAGTTGGATGATCAGATATGATCTTAATGAATGGCGGAGCAGGCTCGAAGGGCCGAATGGCCTCCTCCGGCTCCTATCTTCTATGTTTCTATGAACCTCCTCTGCACCCCCTTCTAGTGCTATCACATCCTGACCAGAACTGCACACAGTACTCCAGCTGTGGCCTCACCAACACTCCCATTTAACCCAGTGGGTAAACTCTTGGATTGAGTAACCCTCTCCCCCGCCTTCCTCCATCCTTGCGCATTCTTCCATTGTTTTGCGCCAACAACACGATTTTTTTTTTCCCCTTTTAATCTTCTTCAACATTTTAATGACTGTCTGATCCCAATTGAAACCCTGGAAAACATTAATAAGTGAATGAATATTCATCCATATCTTTTGACTAGTGTTAGACTAATTGCAGCGTTTTAATTGAAATAGAATTTGCTATAAAGTTCAATTGATTCCAATAGGTTTAATCTTGGCAGCAAAGAATGTTAGCAGTTTGTTTAATTTACATAGAAATGAACTCCTGTTAATTTTCTTTTCTGCACTAGACACTCTAAAAACTAGCATCTGCGTATATTCATCACTGACCAAGTTAACAGTCCAGCTTATAATGATGCAATCTGGACAGTTATGGATGTCCCCTTTATTATGAGTGTTCCATATCTGTTTGAGTTTATAATTTAACAATCAGTATCTGACGACGGATCAATTAGGTAGTCGGTTTGAGACAGATTGCCCTGGGAAGAGATTGTCGGTCTGTAACGCAGATGGCTGAACGGTCGGCACGGCGGCACAGTGGTTAGCACTTCTGCCTCACGGCGCCAGGGTCCCGGGTTCAATTCCGGCCTCGGGTCACTGTCTGTGTGGAGTTTGCACGTTCTCCCCCTGTGTCGGCGTGGGTTTCCTCCGGGTGCTCCGGTTTCCTCCCACTGTCAAAAGATGTGCGGGTTAGGTGGATTGGCCGTGCTAAATTGACGCTTCGTGTCAGGGGGACTGGCTTGGGTAAATGCTAACAGGGATAGGGCCTGGGTGGGATTGTGGTCGGTGCAGACTCGATGGGCCGAATGGCCTCCTTCTGCACTGTGGGGATTCTATGAACTTGCCGAACAAAATGCTTTGATGACGCTACTCCTTTTCATTTCATCTTGGCACTCCAGTGAACCAAAGAACGGATGACTGCTGAAAATAAGTTGGAGCAGAAAACCATCACCCAATGCTTAAATGAAAGAGAGAGCTTTGTCGTGTTGGGCAGAGATGGCCTGGTTCTTGCAAAAGCTCGGGGCAGTGCAATCACCTTCAGTGTCCCCGGGTTAACATTGGCTCCCTGGACAGTGATCTGAATTCTTTTTTTAAATCCCTGCTCTTTAAAGCTTTGAAAACAGCAGGTTTCAGCTGCCGTGTCAGTGAGATTTAAAAGAAAAATCCCTCTGCTGGACTGTTTCGATTGACAGCAGCTGGGCATGCCGTTTCAATTGTGGTCTTTGCTGTCATTTCATAGAATCATAGGATGCCTATAGGGCAGAAGGAGGCCATTTGGCCCATCGAGCCTGCACCGAATCTCCGACGGAGCAACTTACCCAGGCCCGATCCATGTAACCTCATGGGTTTATCCAAGGACTGAATTCCTGGCTGAGTTTCAAAAGTTACAATTATCTCAGCAGGTGGCTCTGAGTGCATACAAATGAATGGCCTAGTCGGACCAATGAGCGGCACAGGCTTGGACGGCCGAAGGGCCTGTTTCCTGTGATGTACTGTTCTTTGTTCTTTGTTCTTTGTTATTTGCACAGTTTGATTGACAAGTTAAAGAGGCTATTAAAAGATTGGTTGCCTTCGCTGTGGCTATGGCGTGATGGCACAGCGGTTAGCACTGTTGCCTCACAGCGCCAGGGATCTAGGTTCAATTTCTGATTTGGGTGACTGTCTGTGTGGAGTTTGCACATTCTCCCCGTGTCTGCGTGGGTTTCCTCCGGGTGCTCCGGTTTCCTCCCACGGCCCAAAGATGTGCGGGTTATGTTGATTGGCCATGGTACATTACCCTTAGTTCAGGGGGTCAAGCAGGGTAAATAAAGTTAAAGTTTATTTATTAGTCACAAGTAGGCTTGCATTCGCACTGCAATAAAGTTACTGCGAAAATCCCCTAGTCGCCACACTCTGGCACCTGTTCGGGTACACTGAGGGAGAATTTAGCATGGCCAATTCACCTAACCAGCACGTCTTTGGACTGTGGGAGGAAACCGGAGCACTGGGAGGAAACCCACGCAGACACGGGGAGAATGTGCAAACTGCGCACAGACAGGGTCCCAAGCCGGGAATCGAATCCGGGTCCCTGGTGCTTTGAGGTAGCAGTGCTAACCACTGTGCCACTGTGGGGCTACGCGGATAGGGGCTGGCTGGGACTGTGGTCGGTGCAGACTCGATGGGCCGAATGGCCTCCTTCTGCACCATCGGGATTCTATGAATATAAGTGTGTTTTTATTAGAGAGTAACCCATTGTGCTTTAAAAAAAAACTTTCAATGTGTTTTATGATTTTGCATGATCAAGTAAGCTATTCAAGGGAGGCAGCACCGCAGTGGGTTTATCGCTGGACTCGTAATCCAGAGAGCCGGTATTATGTTCTAAGGACCCGGGATCGAATCCCACCGTGGCAGATGGTGAAATTTGAATTCAATAAAAATCTGGAATTAAAAGTCTAAAGAAAACCATAAAACCACTGTTAATTGTCATATAAACCACTGTGCCACCATGCTGCACCCTTAGCACAGTGAAACATCCCAAATTACTCCACCAAAGAGCATTGCCTGGATGGGTGCAGCTCCAACAACACTCAAGAAGCTTGACATCATCCAGGACAAAGCAGCCTGATTGGCACCACATCTAAAAACATCCACTTCCTCCACCACCAACGCTCAGTAGCAGCAGTGTGTACAATCTTCAAGATGCATTGCAGCAATTCACCAAAGATCCTTAGACCCACGATCACTTCCATCTGGAAGGACAAGGGACAGCAGATACCTGGGAACGCCACCACCTGCAAGTTCCCCTCCAAGCCACTCACCATCCTGACTTGGAAATATATCGGCCGTTCCTTCACAGTGGCTGAGTCAAAATCCTGGAATTCCCTCCCTGACGACATTGTGGGTCAACCCACAGCACGTGGACTGCAGCGATTCAAGGCGGCAGCTCACCACCACCTTCTCAAGGGGCAACTAGGGATGGGCAATAAATGCTGGCCTAGCCAGCGACGCCCATGTCCCGTGAATGAATAATAAAATAACATGGTATATCAAAGTATGATACCGAGTCACATGAGGCGATATTAGGTTGGATGAACAAAAATGATTGGTCAAAGAGGTACGTTTCAAAGAGTGTTGTAAAGGAGAAAAGCGAGAAAGAGAGGTGAGGAGGTGTAGGAAGCGCATTCAACAATGTAGGCAACTGAAGTCAGGGCCACCAACGGTGGAGCAGTTATAATTGGGGAGGCACAGAAGGTCAGACTTAGAGGAACACACATATCTCTGAGTCGCGAGAGGAGATGGTAGAGGGGCAAGGAAGTACAAGGATGTGAAAACACAAATGAATGTTTTAAAATGAAGACATTGCTTTGTATGGGAACCATTCAGAGAGAGCAGGCACGTGAGAGAAATGGGGCTTGGTGCGAATTAATTGTTTGGACGATTTGAGGGGGGAGTTTGAATCCAGAGATGAGGGGTTGAAGAGAGATTGAACAGTTTAGGCTTATACTCTCTGGAATTTAGAAGAATGAGGGGAGATCAAATTGAGGTATACAAGATGATAAAAGGTATGGATAAAATAGACGTGGAGCGGATGCTTCCTCTTGTGGGGCATTCTAGGACGAGAGACCATAGTCTTAGGATAAGGGGTAGCAAATTTAAAACAGAGCTGAGGAGAAACTATTTCTCCCAAAGGGTTGTGAATCTGTGGAATTCGCTACCCCAAAGTGCGGTGGATTCTGGGACAGTGAGTAAATTTAAGGAGGAGTTAGACAGATTTTTAATTGGTAATGGGTTGAAGGGTTATGGGGAGAAGGCTGGAAAATGGGGATGAGGAGTATATCAGCCATGATCGAATGGCGGAGTGGACTCAATGGGCCAAATGGCCTAATTCCGCTCCTATGTCTTATAAACTTATGAGTATGGGAGAACAGCCTGGAGTGCGTTGGAATAGTCAGGGTTGGAGGTAACAGACATGAATGAAGGATAACTCTCAGATTTTCACTCGCGGACACAGAGCTGGAACCTGCGAATGATCATTTGTACTCTCACAGAAAATTGAAGCTAGGATGATGAATTAAGCAACTTAGAAGGAATGTCCATCGTGGTTTATCAGGGAAGGGCTTCCGGCCACTAATATCACAACAGCTGGAATGGACAAACTCAGGAAACTGGAATCGATGGTTCATCCCCTCCAGCTGCGTCAATGATTAAAAGGCCAGTTATATCTGTAGGGGAGGCAGCGGCGTAATGGTATTGTCACTGGATTAGTAGTGGCGGCACGGTGGCACAGTGGTCAGCACTGCTGCCTCACAGCGTCAGGGACCCAGGTTTAATTCCCGGCTCGGGTCACTGTCTGTGCGGAGTCTGCATGTTCTCCCCGTGTCTGCATGGGTTTCCTCCGGGTGCTCCGGTTTCCTCCCACAGTCCGAAAGACGCGCTGGTTAGGTGCATTGGCCGTGCTAAATTCTCCCTCAGTGTAACCCGAACAGGTGCCGGAATGTGGCAAGTCGGGGATTTTCACAGTAACTTCACTACAGTGTTAATGTCAGCCTACTTGTGACACTAATAAATAAACTAAACTAAAGTAATTCAGAGACCGAAGGTAATGCTCTGGGGACCCGGGTTCGAATCCCGCCTGGGCGGATGGTGAAATTTGAATTCAATAAAAAACTGGAATTAAATGTCTAATAATGAGCATGAAAATATTGTCAATTGTTGCAAAAACCCATCTGGTTCACTAACGTCCTTTAGGGAAGGAAATCTGCCGTCCTTACCCAGGTCTGGCCTACACGTGACTCCAGACCCACAGTATTGCCACTCAATTTGAGACCAATTAGGGATGGGCAACAAATGCTGGCCTACCAGGCACACTTACCATGGCCAATCCCTCTATCCTGCACATCTTTGAACATTGAGGAGCAATTTAGCATGGCCAATCCCCCTAACCTACACATTTTGTAGCACGAAGGGATAATTTAGCATGGCCAATGCATCAAACCTTTGATTTGATTTATTATTGTCACATGTATTAGTATACAGTGAAAAGTATTGTTTCTTGCACGCTATACAGACAAAGCATACCATACATAGAGAAGGAAATAAGTGCGTACAGAATGTAGCGTTACAGTCATAGCTAGAGTGTAGAGAAAGATCAACTTAATGCAAGGTAGTCCATTCAAAAGTCTGACAGCAGTAGGGAAGAAGCTGTTCTTGAGTAGGTTAGTACGTGACCTCAGACTTTTATATCTTTTTGCTGACGGAAGAAGGTGGAAAAGAGAATGTCCGGGGTGCGTGGGGTCCTCAATTATGTTGACTGCTTTGTCGAGGCAAATCAAAGGCAGCGGGAAGTGTAGACAGAGTCAATGGATGGGAGCCTGCACATCTTTGGACACTAAGGGGCAATTTAGCATGGCCAATTCACCTAACCTGCACATTTTTGGACACTAAGGGATAATTTAGCATGGCCAACCTGCACATCACTTCCTTATTTTATAATTTATGTCACTCGAATTTCAGTGCCTTATCTGTCTGTGTTGGTGTCCGTCTCTCTTTCTCTCTCTCTTTCCCTCTCTTTCTTCTTCTGTCTCTCCATCTCTTTCTGTCTCTGCCATTCCACGCACGCCCGCCAACAAATATTAAAGCAGATTAACATTGATAGAGCGCATCTCTCCGCTACATCTCAAAGCATGACTCACATTCAATTAATTACTCGGATGTGCGGTCGCTACTGTTGAACACTAAAGGTGAAAGCTAATTTTGTGCCAAGCAAAGAGTCATGAGATGCACAGCCAGATAATCTGAATTTTAGTGACATTGGTTGAAGCAGCAATGTTAGTTTGGAGTTGAGAGAAACTTTGTCAAGTCCCTTGACTCCAGCAGAGCAGGTAAATGTGGCCTCTGAAAGATGACACGTCCATCAGTGCAGGGTAACACGGTGGCACAGTGGTTAGCATTGCTGCCTCACAGCGCCAGGGTCCCGGGTTCAATTCCCGCCATTCAGCCCTTTGAGCCTGCACCGACAACAATCCCACCCAAGCATTACCCCCGTAACCACACCTATTTACCCTGCTAATGTCCCTGACAGTAAAGTTTATTTATTAGCGTCACAAGTGGGCTTGCATTAACACTGCAATGAAGTTACTGTGAAAATCCCCCAGTCGCCCACACTCTGGCACCTGTTCGGGTACACTGAGGGAGAATTTAGCATGGTCAATGCACTCTAACCAGCACGTCTTTCGGACTGTGGGGGGAAACTGGAGCACCCGGAGGAAACCCACGCAGACACGGGGAGAACGTGCAAACTCCACACAGTGACCTCAGGCCAGAAGAGAACCCGGGTCCTTGCCGCTGTGAGCAGCAGTGCTAACCAGTGTACCACCCAATTAACTTTAAGAATGGAGGAAAAATTTTTTTTAAAAGATGAATCTTTCTTCACCCCTCTGGATTTTAAACCATTTGCAATTCCCGAGGAAGATGTCCTCACTGGTTAAGTTTCTCCAAGCTGCCTTTTAGAATGTTCCGGATGTTTGCGAGCAATGGGAATGCGGACTTTTGAATGGGGTTTGATGAAATTTACCAGACCCCAAATTATATCACACGCGCCGCTGGCATGAAGTTTTAACGTAAGCGAGCGAGTGTGGAATATCCCTGTGTGCACTTTGATGTGCGTGTCAAAAAGAAAGTGAGACTCATGTTTAAGTACTTGTGAAGTGATTCCCTGAATGGGAGAAAACAAGTCTTGAAAAAGTGCCAACCCTGCAGTTCAGCAGGAGGCAGCTCCAGGAGTGGGGCGGGAAAGACTTTTTTTTTGTGTTGTTGGGAATTTTAATATCATGTGCTTTGTTTGTTGGATACCAGAAACGTTAAGTTGCCCAATACATCAGTGTGTTAGTCGCCCCCCCCCCCTACCCCCGCACCCCCCCATGTTACCTCTTTAAGACACTGAACTTATAAGTTCATTAAATATAGGAGCAGAATTAGGCCTTTCGGCCCATCCAGTCCGCTCCGCCATTCGATCATGGCTGATATGCTCCTCATCCCCATTTTCCTGCCTTCTCCCCATCACCCTTCAACCTTCATTCCAAAATCTTCCACGTTTCTTCTTTTTCAGACTCCAAGCTCCTCTTGAAGGCCTCAATCGGCCCTGCCTCCACCGCACTCTGGGTGGCACAGTGGGTCAGCACTGCTGCCTCACAGCGCTAGGGACCCGGGTTCGCTTCCCGGCTCGGGTCACTGTCTGTGCGGAGTCTGCACTTTCTCCCGGTGTCTGCTTGGGTTTCCTCCGGGTGCTCCGGTTTCCTCCCACAGCCCGAAAGACGTGCTGGTTGGGTGCATTGGCCATGCTAAATTCTCCCTCAGTGTATCCGAAGAGGCGCCGGAGTGTGGCGACTAGGGGATTTTCACAGTAACTTCATTGCGGTGTTAATGTAAGCCGACTTCTGACACTACTAAATAAATTTAAACTTAAACATGATGAAATGGTGAAATTGAGTAAACTAGGGTTGGTCTCCCTGGAAAGACGGAGGTTGAGGGGCGACCTAATAGAAGTTTATAAAATTATGAAGGGCATAGATAGGGTGAACAGTTGGAAGCTTTTTCCCAGGGCAGAAATGACAAACACAAGGGGTCACAAGTTTAAGGTAAGGGGGGGGGGGCAAAGTTCAATACAGATGTCAGGGGGACGTATTTTACACAGAGGGTGGTGGGGGCCTGGAATGCACTGCCAAGCATGGTGGTTGAGGCAGACACGCTCGGATCATTTAAGACTTATCTAGATAGTCACATGAACAGACTGGGAATAGATGGATACAAACGGATGGTCTAGTTAGGAACACATGACCGGTGCAGGCTTGGAGGGCCGAAGGGCCTGTTCCTGTGCTGTATTGTTCTTTGTTCCTTTGTTTCTATGTGACTCCAGAGCCACAGCAACATGGCTCCCTCTCAAAAGCCCTCTGAAATGGAGGCCAGTTAGGGATGGATAATAAATGTTAACCCAACCAATGATGTCCGCATTCCATAAATGAATTTAAAAAAATTTCAAGTTTCTCAGCTGTTTTAAAACTGAACTCAGTTTCTTAAGTTTCCACATTGGGGTTTGAACTTGAGCACTTTGGTTTTTTAAGACTAATTTATTCATCAATAACGTAACGAGCTACCCCAACTGTATCTGAAAGATTATCTCTGTAAGATATGTAAGCATCATAGAATGGCACAGCACAGTAGGAGGCCATTTGGCCCACGAGGTCTGTACTAGCACTTTGGTGGAGACAGCCAACTAATCCCATTATCCTGTTCTCTCCCCTTTACCTGGCAACGTTTTGTCATTCAAGTATTTATCTAATTCAGTTTCGGATTTTATGATGAATCTGCTTCTTTTTACATTGTGCATTCCAGATCACACCAACTCACCACATCTAAAAAAGAAACTTCTCCTGTATATAGACAAGTAACTGTCCTGGGAAAAGTTAATTAGTTGCGAGGAAGTCACAAGGGAAGTCACTGGCTCACAGTAGTAAAAGGCAAATTAAGCGCTGATGCCACAGAGTAATACATGGGCACGGTGGCACAGTGACTGGGCACTGCTGCCTCACAGCGCCAGGGACCCAGATTCAACTCCCGTCTCGGGTAACTGTCTGTGCGGCGTCTGCATGTCACCATAGAACCATAGAAAATTACAGCTCAGAAACAGGCCTTTTGGCCCTTCTTGTCTGTGCCGAACCATTTTATGCCTAGTCCCACTGACCTGCACTTGGACCATATCCCTCCACATCCCTCTCATCCATGAACCCATCCAAGTTTTTCTTAAATGTTAAAAGTGACCCCGCATTTACCACTTTATCCGGCAACTCATTCCACACTCCCACCACTCTCTGCGTGAAGATCCCTTTAAACCTTTCTCCTTTCACCCTTAACCCATGCCCTCTGGTTTTTTTCTCCCCGAGCCTCAGCGGAAAAAGCCTGCTTGCATTCACTCTATCTATACCCATCAAAATCTTATACACCTCTATCAAATCTCCCCTCAATCTTCTACGCTCCAGGGAATAAAGTCCCAACCTATTCAATCTCTCTCTGTAACTCAGCTTCTCAAGTCCCGGCAACATCCTTGTGAACCTTCTCTGCACTCTTTCAATCTTATTTACATCCTTCCTGTAACTAGGTGACCAAAACTGTACACAATACTCCAAATTCGGCCTCACCAATGCCTTATATAACCTTACCATAACACTCCAACTTTTATACTCGATTCTCCGATTTATAAAGGCCAATGTACCAAAGGCACTCTTTACGACCCTGTTCTCCCCGTGTCTGCGTGGGTTTCCTCCGGGTGCTCCGGTTTCCTCCCACAGTCTGAAAGATGTGCTGGTTAGGTGCATTGGCCATGCTAAATTCTCCCTCTGTGTACTTGGACAGGCACCCAAGTGTGGCGACTCGGGGATTTTCACCATAACTTGATTGCAGTGTTAATATTTTTCTTATTCATGCGTGGGACATGGGCATCGCTGGTTGGCCAACATTTATTGCCATCCCGAGTTACCTAAGGGCAGTTGAGAGTCAACCACATTGCTGCAGCTCTGGAGTCACATGTCGGTCAGACCGGGTAAGGATGGCAGATTTCCTTCCCTCAAGGACATCAGTGAACCAGATGGGTTTTTCTGACAATCGACAGTAGATTCTTAATTCCAGATATTTTTTATTGAATTCAAATTCCACCATCTGCTGTGATGGGATCCGAACCCGGGTCCCCAGAACATTAGCTGAGTTTCTGGATTAGTAGTCTAGCGATAATATCACTAGGCCATTGCCTACTTGTGGCACTAATAAATAAACTTTAAGCTCAACCAAATGATCAAAACAATTGTCCGTCACATTGCTGAATGCATGCCAATTGGCTGTTGCATTTCCTGCATTTTTGGTAGAGCTCGTGACCACAATTTCTTTTTAACTCATTCGTGGGACATGTGCATCATTGCTTGGCCAACTTTTATTGCCCATCCCTAATTGCCCGAGTGCAGTTGGGAGTCAACCACATTGCTGTGGCTCTGGAGTCACATGTAGGCCAGACCAGGTAAGGACGGCAGATTTCCTTCCCTAAAGGACATTAGTGAACCAGGTGGGTTTTTCCGACAATGCTTTCATGGTCCATCAGTAGATTCTTAATTCCTAATACTTACTATTGAATTCAAATTCCACCACCTGCCATGGTGGGATTCGAACCCAGGTCCACAGAACATTAGCTGAGTTTCTGGATTACTAGGGTGGAATTCTCTGGCCATGCTGATCTGAAAGCCGGAAATTCCCATCCGACTGTCAATGGGGTTTCACATTGTCCACAACCTGCCCACTAAAATTCCAGTGGCGGGCGGGATGGGAGGATTCCTTCCACAGTCTAGCAATAATCCCACTAGGCCATTGACAACTTGTGACACTCATAAATAAACTTTAAACTCAACCAAACGATCAAACAAAGGTCCGTCACACTGCTGAATGCATGCAAGTTGGCCGCTGCATTTCCTGCATTGTTGGCGTAGTCCGTGGCCACACCTCTTTGGCTGCA
This sequence comes from Mustelus asterias, assembly GCF_964213995.1. Lineage (NCBI taxonomy): Eukaryota > Metazoa > Chordata > Chondrichthyes > Carcharhiniformes > Triakidae > Mustelus > Mustelus asterias. The sequence goes on from NC_135829.1 coordinate 11,090,777, forward strand.
AGGCCCTTTGGGAGGCTTTCCTGAGGCCACCAGGGGTGCTATAGAAATGCACGTCTTCTCTCTGCAGAACGGACATGGTGGATAAAACTCCAGGGAGTGACTACAAAGCAGAAATTCTCATTGAAGATTCCAGATGAATCGTCGAGCGCACAAGTGCAAACCCAACTGGGGGCTGGTAATTGTCTTCGAGATAAGACTGGCCACTTTGAAGTGACTGCCTTTGGGGCCACCTTTTTTCTCTATAATCGTTACTCTATGAAGTCGATGGGGCCAAATTCATTCTTATTTTGCTCTGTGGTATTTTTTCTTTTCTCTTTCGCTGGCGAACGGCCCGGTGACATCAGCAACGAGGGCACTTTGTGTAATCAACGACCACTCCATGTAATTAATGAGCGGCGATGCTCAAACTAAAAGATTAATGATTGCAATGACCGCGGCTTTATCGAATCATAATCTACAATTGATTACGAGGAAATAGCAGAGTCGATATACCATCTACGAGTTGTGTGTTTTAGGTGGCGAGACCGGATTTGCACTCTGTATATTAAGCATTGAAGAATGTGTTAAAATTTATTTATTAGTGTCACAAGTAAGGCTTGTATTAACGCTGCAATGAAGTTACTGTGAAATTCCCCGCAGCCCGGCGCCCGTTCGGGTCAATGCACCCTAACCAGCACGTCCTTCAGAATGTGGGAGGAAACCGGAGCACCCGGAGGAAACCCACGCAGACACGGGGAGAACGTGCAGACTCCACACAGACAGGGACCCAAGCTGGGTCCCTGGCGCTGTGAGGCAGCAGTGCTAACCAAGGTGCAAACGTGCCGTATTCGTTGCAGCCAAGTGTTCTTAAGTTGGTTTTCAGTTCTGTTGCAAAGTACAATAACGTCATGACATTGCGGTTTGTTACATTTATCAATTTAAGTTCGCAAGAGATTAAAACGCAACACGTTTTTCTTCTATTTCTTTGTTCTTGAATGTTGTGCTCATCAAAGGTGTGGGGGCAATGGAGCACTTTAGCATTTATGTCCTGCATGTATGAGAACCAAAGAGTCACTGAGCTACATTTCACAACTGAGGGTAGAACTTGCACTCACGGCCATTCTGCCAGCTAAGAGGTCACCCCTGTACCCTTTGCTCTGGATCAGCCCTCTCCCGTGCCAGTTTTCCAATTCTGCCACGCACCTGTGATGTCTTGCAGTGCCAACAGTTGTTGAATTTTGTATCCTGCGCCCATGCCAATTTGGAAACAATGGCATAGTGGTAATTTTTTATTTTATTTGTTATTGGGATACAGTGAAAAGTATTGTTTCTTGAGCGCTATACAGACAAAGCATACCGTTCATAGTGTATGATGAGGGGATGCTGGCATTGGACTGGGGTGGGCACAGTAGGAAGTCTCACAACATCAGGTTAAAGTCCAACAGGTTTATTTGGAATCACGAGCTTTTGGAGCACTGCTCCTTCATCAGGTGAGTGGAGAGGTAATGGTTTAGGTTAGTTGGTCATGCTAAATTGCCCCTTTTGTCAGTGGGGATTGGTCGAGTAAATGCATAAATGGGATAGGGCCTGGGTGGGATTGTTGTTGGTTCAGGCTCAATGGGCTGAATGGCCTCCTCCTGCACTGTAGAGATTCTATAATTCTGTAATTCTAGTTGCCCTTGAGAAGATGGTGGTGATACAACTGAGTGGCTTGCTAGGCTATTTCAGAGGGCAGTTGAGAGTCAACCACATTGCTGTGCCTCTGGAGTCACGTGTAGGCCAGACCAGGTAAGGAAAGCAGATTTCCTTCTCTAAAGGGCATCAGTGAACCAGATGGGTTTTTCTGACAATCGACACGGGTTTCATGATCAGCAGTAGACTCTTAATTCCAGATGTTTTTTATCCTGGGTTCGATTCCCGGCTTGGGTCACTGTCTGTGCGGAGCCTGCACATTCTGCCCGTGTCTGCGTGGGTTTCCTCCGGGTGCTCCGGTTTCCTCCCACAGTCCAAAGATGCGTGGGTTCGATTAATCAGCCATGTCAAACTGCCCCTTCGTGCCAGAGAGATTAGCAAGGTAAATTGTTGGGGGTTACGGGGAGAGGGCCTGGATGGGATTGTTGTCGGTGCAGGCTTGATGGGCCGAATGGCCTCTTTCTGCACTGTAGGGATTCTATTTTGGGGGGGGGGGGGAATTTTCCCATTCCTCCCACCACGGGAATCGTAGCAGGATTCGAACCCGGATCCCCAGAACATCACCTGAGCGTCTGGTCTAGCAATAACACCACTGGGCCATCGCTTCCCTGACATATATGGAAGCCCAGTGGGAGCAGTACCAACCTCCACAGACACGTGGGAAACAAGAGGAATCCTGCCATATCCCCCACGGACAATAATTAGGGAACAGATGGGTGTTAAGTAGGCCTGGAAGTGAATGATAAATATTTCTATTTGTTAGGCCGTGCCTGGTGGGAATACAGCTACTATGCTACCGGTGATATATTTGGGAGTAAACACAAGGTGGCTGCGAGAGAAGGTTTAGTTCAAAGTTCTGCCTTCTGTACACAGCACAATAATCTGTTATCAGAGTGTGAACGTTACGGCATCTCAAACAATAGAAACACCTGCCGCCAGCCATAAAGCATCTCTTAACGTGCGGGTAAGCAAGTCCTGTGCTTTCCGCTCATTCATCAACATTATTTGAACAAAGAGAAATCAGGTCCGCATGTAAATGTTTGCTCAGAGCCGGCAATCTGAGCGCTTTGTGGAAGCAATTGGGCAACGACCTCTTGGCGCCCAGGCCGATTCCTGTTGCCTGTATTTTCCCAAACCCTGCAAGTGCACGGGGTCAGTGGCTGTCCTCTGAATCAGGAGGTCACGGGTTGAACTCCAGCCCAAAGATCTGAGCGCAATGTCCGGGCAGCACTGAGGGAGCAGCATTGTGCAGCCGATGGCTTGAGAAGTCCCTGGAGCGAGATGTCAAACCCCTGTCCCCATCTGCTCTCTCTCGGATGCATCTAAAAGATCCCACAAGCTGTCCCTGCTCTCCTGGCCAATATTTATTCTTCAACTAACATAACTAAGACACAATAAGAGGTTTCACAACACCAGTTTAAAGTCCAACAGGTTTATTTGGAATCACGAGCTTTCGGAGCGCTGCTCCTTCATTCGGTGAGTATCAGACTCACCTGATGAAGGAGCAGCACCCCGAAAGCTTGTGATTCCAAATAAACCTGTTGGACTTTAACCTGGTGTTGTGAGACTTTACCATTCCCACCCCAGTCCAACACCGGCATCTCCACATCATAACTAAGACGTGCAGTCACTTGGTGGGATGGAGCCTGAATATAGCTGAAAAGAGACATTTTGTCAAAGTTTTTCATCCTGCACTCATCAGAACAAATGCCAAACATCGAACACTCACAACAATTTATACTTGAGGAGAAAGGGGTGCTGATTATTTGGTGAGTCGACTCTGATCACCCTTTCATTGGTGTAGGGCGGGATTTTCCTGCCGTGCTTGCCCCAAAATCAGAAAATCCCAATTCAATGGACCTTTGCAATGTCCGCCCCCCCGCCCACCCCCAACCCCACCCGCTACAATTCCCGTGGTGGGCGAGATGGGAAAATTCCACCCCATAGGAACATAGAAACCCTCCAGTACAGAAAGAGGCCATTTGGCCCATCAGGCCTGCACCGACCACAATCCCATCCAGACCCTATCCCTGTAACCCCACTTATTTACCTTGCTAATCTCTCTGACACTAAGGGGCAATTTGACATGGTCGATTAATCTAACCCGCACATCTTTGGACTGTCGGGAAAAAAACGGAGCACCCGGAGGAAATCCACGCAGACACAGGGAGAACATGAAAACTCCACACAGCCAGTGACCCAAGTCGGGAATTGAACCCGGGTCCCTGGTGCTGTGAGGCAGCAGTGCTAACCACTGTGCCACCGTGTCCGTTGTCCAGTAGCAGCGACAAAATGTGCAGGATCACAGCATTCATGCCAATGGCAATGGGTCACCTCTCAGTTTTTATCATTGAATCATAGAAGCCTTACAGTGCAGAAGGAGGCCATTCAGCCCATCGAATCTGCACCGACCACAATCCCACCCACGCCTATCCCCGTAACCCCTCATATTTAGCCTGCTAATCCCCCTAACACTAGGGTCAATTCAGCATGGCCAATCAACCTAACCCGCACATCTTTGGACTGTGGTAGGAAACCGGAGCACCCGGAGAAAACCCACGCAGACACGGGGAGAATGTGCAGACTCTACACAGAGAGTGACCTGAGGTCGGAATTGAACCCGGGTCCCTGGCGCTGTGAGGCAGCAGTGCTACCTCTTGTATGCCCTGCGTCCTTTACTTTTTATATTCCCTGTTTTATCACAGCAGAATCCTTGTCAAGTTTCAGGTCAGTTTCATATCTTCCACCAATGAGCCCATAGGTGATTTGTAACTGACTTTTTGCACTCCAGCCTGGGCTGGGTGTGAGCTCACCCGAGGAGGTGGCATAGTGGTGGTGCAGCACGGTGGCACAGTGGGTAAGCACTGCTGCCTCACAGCGCCAGGGACCCAGGTTCGATTCCAGCCTTGGGTGACTGTGCGGAGTCTGCACGTTCTCCCCCGTGTCTGCATGGGTTTCCTCCGGGTGCTCCGGTTTCCTCCCACAGTCCGAAAGACGTGCTGGTTAGGTGTTAAATTCTCCCTCAGTGTGCCCGAACAGGCGCCGGAGTGTGGCGACTGTGGGATTTTCACAGTAACTCCATTGCAGTGTTAATGTAAGCCGACTTGTGACACTAATAAATAAATAGGTGGTGGGGCATGGGGTTCAAATGCATTGCTACACCATATCTGTGGAATTCCCTGCCCAGTGAAGCAGTTGAGGCTACCTCATTGAATGTTTTTAAGGCAAGGATAGATAAATTTTTGAACAGTAAAGGAATTAAGGGTTATGGTGAGCGGGCGGGTAAGTGGAGCTGAGTCCACAAAAAGATCAGCCATTATCTTATTGAATGGCGGAGCAAGCTCGAGCGGCCAGATGGCCTACCCCTGCTCCTAGTTCTTATGTTCTTATGTCCCCAGTCCCCAGTGCAAATTACCATAGAACCATGACGAATTGGCGCAGCAGGGAGGCAGATATAAATTATGGGTTATGCTCTATTTTCACTGTGCCGGGTACAGGAGCCACCCTCGGTACCTTATCGCCGGCTCACCGCGGCCTTAAAAACAATTACTTTTATTACTCCTCTCGCGGTAATAGATTGCAAAGCTGGGCCCGTTGGCATGGCAACACCTCTGGCACTTTGCAAAGAAGCTTAAGTGACTTTGGTGTTTAACTTCATCCTCACTGAATTGTAAGCTTTTTAATTAATTGGACATCAGACTCTTTTTGTGGCCCCTGTTTCCCGTGACAGGAATAAGCATGGGACCTGTTACATTGGCTCAGTATAGTGCCAGTAACATTATTCACATTGTTTAAAACATTATTGATTCGTGGGACATGGGCATCGACGGCTGGCTAGCATTTATTTCCCATCCCTAGTCACCCTTGACTTTGTAGCGATTGATACAACTGAGTGGCTTGATTGGCAAGGGGACCAAAGGTTACAGGAGAAAGGCGTGAGAATGGGGTTGAGAAACATACCAGCCATGGTGGAGCAGACTCGATGGACCGAATAGCCGAGTTCTGCTCCTATACCTTATGGTTTTATGGGGAGGTGATGGTCTAGTGGCATTATCGCTAGACTATTAAGCCAGAGACTCAGCTAATGTTCTGGGGGACCCGGGTTCGAATCCCGCTACGGCAGCTGATGGAATTTGAATTCAATAAAAAATATCTGGAATCTCCTGATGACCATTGTCAATAGTCGGAAAAAAACCATCTGGTGTCCTTGAGGAAAGGAAATCTGCCATCCTTACCCGGTCTGGCCTACCTGTGACTCCAGAGCCACAGTGGTGTGGTTGACTCTCAACTGCCCTCCAAGGGCAACCAGGGGTGGGCAATAAGTGCTGGTCCAGCCAGCGACGCCCATGTCCCGCGAACGAATGAAAGGAAAGATGGATTTTGACCTTGTGACCTTTGGCCTTCCCCGAGCCGGGTCCACCAAGTGCTAGACTCGCCAGGCTGCGAGATGCTCCCTTTGTTATTTAAAAGCAAATTAAATCCACGTTGGCCAAGTGTCTGAATGTAATGGCCGCTCAGTCTGTGGCGTCACGGATCAGAGCATCACGCTCTCAGTATGTATGTGGCAAGCCTCTCCCAAGCAGCTCAATTATTAAGAAAGGGAGCAGACACAAAGGCAAAAATGCTAATTCAGACCATAAAAGGTTGAATGTTATTATCATAAGCGATAATTTGTACTACAAGCAACAAAGCATGTTAAAGTGAGATATTTTATAGGGCAGCTAATGGACCAATGCTACAAGCATTTTTATTACCAAGAAATATTAATTTGCAGTATATAGAATTCATTAACCCCCCTCTGGTGTTTTAAGGATGCTGTTTACAGTTTCTTAAGCGCCCAGATTCAATATATGTATCGGCTAATGCATGCACTGATGGCAAAGGCTCCCTGTGTGTGAAGTATAATGATCTACAGAGCCAGAGTATAAATCAGCAAGTGCGCTTCCGTGACGGGGCCTGCCAGCTCAAAGTACAAGAGCGTTACACAAAGCAGAGGTCTACTTTACTGTACTTGGGAATCACTTTCAATTAGCTCAGATCCACGGCCGCTTTCTGTACACAGTTGACTGAGCAGTGAAGGTACCCCGTGCAGTAGCTCTGAAGGTGTGTGTGTGTCTGCGTGTTGCATTCCTGAGAGTGTGCATGTTGTCCATCTGAGAGTGTGTGTATTGTCCATTTGAGAGTGTGTATTGTCCATTTGAGAGTGTGTGTATTGTCCATTTGAGAGTGTGTATTGTCCATTTGAGAGTGTGTGTATTGTCCATTTGAGAGTGTGTGTATTGTCCATTTGAGAGTGTGTGTATTGTCCATTTGAGAGTGTGTATTGTCCATTTGAGAGTGTGTGTATTGTCCATTTGAGAGTGTGTATTGTCCATTTGAGAGTGTGTATTGTCCATTTGAGAGTGTGTGTATTGTCCATTTGAGAGTGTGTGTATTGTCCATTTGAGAGTGTGTGTATTGTCCATTTGAGAGTGTGTGTATTGTCCATTTGAGAGTGTGTATTGTCCATTTGAGAGTGTGTGTATTGTCCATTTGAGAGTGTGTATTGTCCATTTGAGAGTGTGTGTATTGTCCATTTGAGAGTGTGTGTATTGTCCATTTGAGAGTGTGTGTTTTGTCCATTTGAGAGTGTGTGTATTGTCCATTTGAGAGTGTGTGTATTGTCCATTTGAGAGTGTGTGTATTGTCCATTTGAGAGTGTGTGTATTGTCCATTTGAGAGTGTGTGTGTTGTCCATTTGAGAGTGTGTGTTGTCATTCTGAGAGTGTGTGTATTATCATAGAACCATAGATCCATAGAACTTTACAGCACAGAAACAGGCCTTTTGGCCCTTCTTGGCTGTGCCGAACCATTTTTGTGCCTTGTCCCACTGACCTTCACCTGGACCATATCCCTCCACACCCCTCTCATCCATGTACCTGTCCAAGTTTTTGTTAAAAGTGAGCCCGCATTCACCACCTCACCTGGCAGCTCATTCCAAACTCCCACCACTCTCTGTGTGAAGAAGCCCCCCCTAATATTCCCTTTAAACTTTTCCCCCCTCACCCTTAACCCATGCCCTCTAGTTATTTTCTCCCCTCGCCTCAGTGGAAAAAGCCAGCTTGCATTCACTCTATCTATACCCATCATAATTTTATATACCTCTATCAAATCTCCCCTCATTCTTCTACGCTCCAGGGAATAAAGTCCTAACCTATTCAATCTTTCTCTGTAACTCAGTTTCTCAAGTCCCGGCAACATCCTTTGTAAACCTTCTCTGCACTCTTTCAACCTTATTAATATCCTTCCTGTATTTAGGTGACCAAAACTGCACACAATACTCTAAATGTCTTATACAACCTCACCATAACATTCCAACTCCTATACCCAATACTTTGATTTATAAAGGCCAATGTACCAAAAGAACTCTTTACGACCCTATCTACCTGTGATACCACTTTTAGGGAATTATGTATCTGTATTCCCAGATCCCTCTGTTCTACTGCACTCTTCAGTGTCCTACCATTTACCTTGTATGTTCTGCCTTGGTTTGTCCTTCCAAAGTGCTTGTCTGCATTAAATTCCATCTGCCATTTTGCAGCCCATTTTTCTAGCTGGTCCAAATCCCTCTGCAAGCTTTGAAAACCTTCCTCACTGTCCACTACACCTCCAATCTTTGTATCATCAGCAAACTTGCTGATCCAATTTACCACATTATCATCCAGATCATTGATATAGATGACAAACAACAATTGACCCAACACCGATCCCTGCGGCACACCACTAGTCACAGGCCTCCACTCAGAGAAGCAATCCTCCACTACCACTCTCTGGCTTCTTCCATTGAGCCAATGTCTAATCCAATTTACTACCTCTCCATGTATACCTAGCGACTGAACCTTCCTGACTAACCTCCCATGCGGGACCTTGGCAAAGGCCTTACTGAAGTCCATGTAGACAACATCCACTGCCTTCCCTTCATCCACTTTCCTGGTAACCTCCTTGAAAAACTCTAATAGATTGGTTAAACATGACCTACCACGCACAAAGCCATGTTGACTCTACCTAATAAGTCCCTGTCTATCCAAATATTTGTAGATCCTATCTCTTAATACTCCTTCCAATAATTTACCTACTATTGACGTCAAACTTACCGGCCTATAATTTCCCGCATTACTTTTTGAGCCTTTTTTAAACAACGGAAAACATGAGCTATCCTCCAATCATCCGGCACCTCACCTGTGGATACCGACATTTTAAATATATCTGCCAGGGCCCCTGCAATTTCAACACTAGTCTCCTTCAAGGTCCGAGGGAATACCCTGTCCGGTCCTGGGGATTTATCTACTCTGATTTGCCGCAAGACAGCAAGCACCTCCTCCCCTTTAATCTGTGTAGGTTCCATGGCCTCCCTACTTGTTTGCCTTTTGAGAGTGTGCATGTTGTGCACAGACGGACAGTGACCTAAGTCGGGAATCAAACCCCGGTCCCCGACGCTGTGAGGCAGCAGTGCCATCCTGTGTGTGTGTTGTGTGTGTGCGTGGTGTGCATGCCTGCTTGTGTTTTGCACCTGTGCTGCACATGTGTGTACTGTGCACATGTATTACACGTGTGTGTTGTGTATCAGTGTTTTGTGTGCATGTGACTGTGTGCATGTATACGCATGTGTCTGTGAGTGTGTGCGTGTGTCTGTCTGTCTATGTGTGTGTGTGATATGCATGTGTGTGCGTGACATGTACAAGTGTGTGCAGCGTGCGTTTGCATGTTGCACATGTGTGTTGCATGTGTGTGCACGTGGGTCTGTGTGTGCGTGTGTGCGTTCACGTGTATATGTTGTGTATCTGTTTTGTATGTTTCTGTCTGCATGTACACGTGGGTGTGTCACGTGTTATTCACATGATAAATATTCGACTAACAGAGTGTTTTTAAATTGTTGACACGATGGGTGGAATTAGAGACAGGATTTTTTAAAGTAACGATGCAAAGTTGAAGGGTAAATTAGCGATAGAGATTAATACACCTCCCAGGCTAGTTACATACTTCCTGCAGCAGCTCAGTAAATGTGTAGTTTAGTAAAAGCAGTGCTTACGGTGAGATTGAGCTAAAATCTCAGGTCCGACTGTTGCTCTACTGGAGTTAGGTGGCAGCAACCACAAAAGAACTTGAATTTGTATCAAGCTTTCCATAGTCTCGGGCGGGGGGAGGGGGGGGGGGGGTTGTTGGTGGGGGGGGCGGGGGCATAGAGTGATTCACATTCAATTGAGTGCTTTTTGTCAGATCGGGAAGACAACTGTCAGTTTGCGCATAGCATGATCCCACCAGCAAAAATGTGATAAGTGGTCTGCTCGATTACTCCGCAGTTATTCTTCAGAGGGAGAGTAGAACACCTCATTGGTTTGACCTCAACTGGAGTATTGAGTCCAGTTCAGGGCACTGCTCTTCAGGTAAGATGGGAGCCATACGATCCTTACAGCGCAGAAGGAGGCCATTTGGCCCAATGAGCCTGCACTAACTCTCTGAGAGAGCATCCTACCCAAGTCCCACCCCCCGATCACCGTTACTCCGCACATTCACCACGGCCAATCCACCTAACCTACACAGCTTTGGGCCTAAGGGGCCCAAGGTGTTTAAGCTAGATGGATTAGCCAGGCTAAATTGCCCCTTGGTGTCCCAAGACGTGTAGGTTAGATGGATTGGCCATGCTAAATTGCCCCTTGGTGTCCAAAGATGTGTAGGTTAGGTGGATTGGCCATGCTAAATTGTCCCTTGGTGTCCAAAGATGTGCAGGTTAGGTGGATTGGCCATGCTAAATTGTCCCTTGGTGTCCAAAGATGTGCAGGTTAGGTGGATTGGCCATGCTAAATTGTCCCTTGGTGTCCAAAGATGTGCAGGTTAGGTGGATTGGCCATGCTGAATTGCCTTTTGGTGTCCCAAGATGTGAAGGTTAGCTGGATAGGCCATGATACATTGTCCCTTAGTGTCCCAAGGTGTGTAGGCTAGATGCATTAGCCATATGTAATGTGTGGGGTTAGAGGGAGAGCACCTGGGTAAGGTACTCTGTCAGAGAGTCAATGCATACTCATAGAATCCTTACAGTGCAGAAGGAGGCCATTCGGCCTATCGAGTCTGCACCAACCACAATCCCCACCCAGGCCCAATTCCCGCAACCCTACATATTTACCCTACTAATCCCCCTGACACTAGGGTCAGTTTAGCCAATCAACGTAACCCTAACAGCTTTGGACTGCGGGAGGAAACCGGAGCACCCGGGGGAAACCCACGCAGACGCGGGGAGAATGTGCAAACTCCACACAGGCAGTGACCCGAGGCCGGAATTGAAGTCCATTGGATGGGCTGAATGGCCTCTTCTGCAGTGTAGGGAATTCTGTGATGACTCCTACGATTAATGGGGTTAACTGAAACAGGGCTGGAGTGGACCAGACAGCAATATTGACCAGTTGACTGGACGGCCAGTTGTGGTGCTGTTGATGTCTCCATATCACCTCCAACTAGACAGTTGCGTTGGCGACGCAGATGCCAAGACTTCATCAAACTGAGCTCGATCCTCCCACAGGTCATGGAGGGATAAACGTATTCTGTTTTCCCAACACTACCATCCCTCAATCGAATGGAGTGTTTGGTACCTTCAAAGGACCCTGAGTGTAATTTTATTCGACATTGTTCTGTAAGGTTCAGGCAGCGCAAAACAGTTTTGCCTTCACCCAGGCTTCCGAGAAATTCAATGCGATAAAAAAGCCTTGAAGACTTATCCCATTGTTTAACTCATAATTCACTCTGATGGTATTCAGAAAAATCATGAAATCATTATTAGAGATATATTCCAGAGCTTAAAAGTTGGCTCTGTGGCATAAATCACAACTCGGGCCGTCGCACGCTGCAATCAGAGGACGTATAAGTGAGATTTAAATTGATGATCATTGTCTAATGCGTTGCTCGGCACTACAGCACATTTGTCTATCGTGTCACATGCTCTGGCTGCCCCTCCATGAGTTAGACTTTTGAAGGCTTTTTTTTTTAAAACCTCCCGGGTAGAAGCAAAGGCTTGGTTCCTGGGAAATGTAACATTTTGTGGAGGGACTTTACAGAAATTAAATGGAAGCTATGCCACGCGCAGTTGCTTGAGAATCATAGAATCCCTACAGTGCAGAAGGAGGCCATTCTGACCACAATCCCAGCCAGGCCCTATTTCTGCAATCCCACACATTTACCCTGTGAATTCCCCTGACACTAAGGAACAATTTAGCCTGGCCAATCCACCTAACCTGCACATCTTTGGACACTAAGGGACAATTTAGCATGGCCAACCCACCTAACCTGTACATCTTTGCCCACTAAGGGGCAATTTAGCATGGCCAATCCACCTAACCTACACACCTTCTTGGACACTAAGGAGCAATTTAATTCATGGCAACTCCAACTGGCTCTTGACATTAAAAGGCAAAAACAAAACTTCGAAAGGGGCATGACACTCTCACAACACTGTTGGGGGACCTACCTCGGCCATTCAACAGGTGAAGACTTGATAAGACCATAAGACCATAAGACATAGAAGCCAAATTAGGCCACTTGGCCCATTGAGTCTGTTCCACCATTCAATCATGGCTGATATTTTTCTCATTCCCATTCTCCTGCCTTTTCCCCATAACCCCTGATCCCCTTATTAATTAGGAACCTATCTATCTCTGTCTTAAAGACACTCAATGACCTGGCCTCCACAGCCTTCTGCGGCAAAGAGTTCCACAGATTCACCAGCCTCAGGATGAAGAAATTCCTCCTCATCTCTGTTTTAAATGATCGTCCCTTTAGCCTGAGGTTGTGCCCTCTGGTTCGAGTGGAAACATCCTCTCCATGTCCACTCCATCCAGGCCTTGCAGTTTCCAGTTGTGGGACATGGGCGTCGCTGGCTGGCCAGCATTTATTGCCCATCCCTGGTTGCCCTTGAAACTGAGTGGCTTGCTATAGGCCATTTCAGAGGGCTGTTGAGTGTCAACCACATTGCTGTGGCTCTGGAATCACATGTAGGCCAGACCAGGTAAGGATGGCAGATTTCCTTCCCTTAAGGACATTAGTGAACCAGATGTGTTTTTCCGACAATGTTTTCATGGTCATCAGTAGATTCTTAATTCCAGTTATTTTGTATTGAATTCAGTTTTCACCATCTGCCGTGATGGGATTCGAACCCAGGTCCCCAGAATATTTGCTGAGTTTCTGGATTAATAGTTAGCGATAATACCACGAGGCCATCGCCTCTCATTGGCAGAATTACTACGGCGCAGGAGGAGGCCATTTGGTCCATCGTGCCTGCACTAGCTCTCCAAACGAGCGTCATGACTTAGTGCCATTCTCCTGCCTTTTCTCCCGCACCCATGTATTGTTTCTACTCAAATAACCATCTAATGTCCTCTAGAATGCCTTGCTTGAACCTGCCTCCACCACACTTCCAGGCAGCTCATTCCAAACCCTCACATATTATTGTTCATTTTGACAAATGGACTCACAAGGACAAGATTACCCAGCTAATAGAGAAAATGCTGGAAAGTCTCAGCAGGTCTGGCAGCATCTGTAAGGAGAGAAAAGAGCTGACGTTTTGAGTCCAGATGACCCTTTGTCAAAGCTAAAAGGCAGAGAAAGTGGGAGATATTTATACTGCAGGGGGAGGGAATGAAAGATGAGTCATTGCCACAAAAATCAGGGGAAAGGCTGCCAATAGCTACTACCCAGCCAATCCCTAAATGCTGTTTAGCCATTCAGTGCCTGATCTAAATCCCATTCTGATCTCCTTTCCCCAATACCTTGGCTATTACTAAAAACCTTTTCGATCTCGGACTTAGAGAGGCGATGACCTCGTGGTATTATCACTAGACTAGTGCATGATGGACTGGGCTTCACTCACGACCCTTTTGTAGTTTCTTGCAGTCTTGGACAGAGCAGGAGCCATACCAAGCTGTGATACAACCAGAAAGAATGCTTTCTATGGTGCAGCTGTAAAAGTTGGTGAAAATCGTAGCGGACATGCCAAATTTCCTTTGCCTCCTGAGAAAGTAGAGGCGTTGGTGGACTTTCTTAACTATAGTGTCAGCATGGGGGGACCAAGACAGGTTGTTGCTGATCTGGACACCTGAAAACATGAATCTCTCGACCATTTCTACTTCGTCCCCATTGATGCAGACAGGGGCATGTTCTCCACTATGCTTCCTGAAGTTGATAACTATCTCCTTCATTTTGTTGACATTGAGGGAGAGATTATTGTCATCACACCAGTTCACCAGATTCTCTATCTCTTTCCTGTACTCTGTCTTGTCATTGTTTGAGATCCGACCCACTACGGTGGTGTCGTCAGCAAACTTGAAAATTGAATTGTCGGGGAATTTGGCCACACAGTCATTGGTGTATAAGGAGTATAGTTGGGGCTGAGAACACAGCCTTCTGGGGTACCGGTGTTGAGGATGATTGTGGAGGTGTTGTCTATCCTTACTGACTGCGGTCTGTGGGTTAGGAAGTTCAGGATCCAGTCACAGAGGGAGGAGCCGAGGCCCAGGCCACGGAGTTTGTAGATAAGTTTTGTGGGAATAATGGTGTTGAAGGCTGAGCTGTAGTCAATAAATAGGAGTCTGACATAGGTGTCCTTGTTATCTAGGTGTTCCAGGGTTGAGTGCAGCACCAGGGAGATGGGATCTGGGTCTAGAGTACACGGGGTCCTTGATTATGCTGGCTGCTTTTCCGAGGCAGCGGGAAGCGTAAACATTGCCAATGGGTAGGAGGTTGGTTTGAGTGATGGACTGGGCTACGTTCACGATCCTTTGTAGTTTCTTGCGGTCTTGGGCAGAGCAGGAGCCATGCCAAGCAGTGATACAATCAGAAAGGATGCTTTCTATGGTATGTATGTGAAAGTTGGTGAGAGTCGTAGCTGACATGCCAAATTTCCTTAGTCTTCTGAGAATGTAGAAGCATTGGTGGGCTTTCTTAACTATAGCGTCGGCATGGAGAGACCAGGACAGGTCTTTGGTGACCTGGACGCCTAACAACTTGAAGCTCTTGACCATTTCTACTTGGTCTTGGTCTTGGTCAGAGCGGGAGCCATCCCAAGCTGTGCCACATCCGGAAAGGACGCTTTCTATGGTGCATCTGTAAAAACTGGTGAGAGTCGTAGTGGACATGCCGAATTCCCTTAGCCTCCTGAGAAAGTAGAGGCGTTGGCGGGCTTTCTTAACGTCAGGTGTTTACTCTGAACTAGTTGCGCACGGATTCCTCTTGGCGGTTCCTGACTGGGAATCTATTAAGCAAACATGAAGATAAATTCCCGATGCAAAATTCATTAAATCAACGCAATAAAGGAAAATTAAATGAGAGTGGGAGTGGAGAAAAAGCGGAGAGTGTTTAAATAAGAAAGCGAATTGAGAGTACTAATTTTATTTTGGTTGAAAAATTAATTATTATTTTTTTTTAAAAACACCTCAGTTGACTAGGAGTTTTAAAACCCAAATATCATTTGAATAATTTGTCTGAATTGCTGGCCCTTCCTTCTCTCCCTATAGTTTGTTGTGTTCATTATTGCAGCAACTAATTTGAATCATCGGCAGTTTTTGAGATGCTTAATCTAAACCAAAATGAATTTTTACAGCTCGCAATCTCTTTTTTCTTTAACGCCTGTGTGTGTGTGTTTTTTTCCCATATATAAAATATTCTGTGTGCCTAACTGTAAAACAATTTATGCTGTACTGCAAATGAGAATGAGAGTATTCCATCTTTATCCTACATTATAAGCTGACGCTCCTTATAAATAATTGCATTAAAGTTTAATGCGGCACATGTATAATGTCAAACTTGTATTAAACAGTCTCTCTTACAGTAAGGAGCAATAGCAAATATTGTTGTATTTAATATGTCGAGGCCCTGGCAGTCATTTCTCAACGCTCTTTTAATATGAAAGGAACAGTTCCATTAACGTTTTCAAGCCATCCTTTTGTTAACTGTTCTCGTTGTTAAAAAAAAAATAAAGTAAGAGCTGTCCTGTAACGGGGGAACATCAGCTTTAATTAAATTCTGCCTTTTTCATCGAAACATAGGGTCTCTCCAGTGTAGAAGGAAGCCATTTGGCCCATCGAGTGTGCGCCAACCACAATCCCACCACTCGTATTTACCCTGCTAGTCTCCCTGACACGAAGCGGCAATTTAGCCTGGCTAATCCACCTAACCCGCACATCTTTGGACACTAAAGGACAATTTAGCATGGCCAATCCATCTAACCTGCATATCCTTACACACCAAGGGGCAATTTAGCATGGCCAATCCAACTAATCTGCACATCTTGGCACTCGAAGAGTCAATTTACCATGGCCAATCAACTTAACCTGCACATCTTTGGGCACTAAGGGACAATTTACAATGGCCAATCCACCTAACCTACACATCTTTGGACACTGAGGGGCAATTTAGCATGGTCAATCCACCTAACCTACACATCTTTGGATACTAAGTGGCAACTTAGCATGGCCAATCCACCTAACCTGCACATCTTTGGACACTAAGGGACAATTTAGCATGGCCAATCCACCTAACCTACACATCTTTGGACACTAAGGGGCAATTTAGCATGGCCAATCCACCTAACCTGCACATCTTTGGACACTAAGGGACAATTTAGCATGACCAATCCACCTAACCTACACATCCTTGGACACTAAGGGGCAATTTAGCATGGTTAATCCACCTAACCTACACATCTTTGAATACTAAGGGGCAATTTAGCATGGCTAATCCACCTAACCTACACTTCTTTGGATGCTAAGGGGCAATTTAACATGGCCAGTCCACCTAACCTGTGGGCGGAAACCTGAGGACCCGGAGGAAACCCACACAGACACGGGGAGAACGTGCAAACTCCACACAGACAGTAACCTGAGGCCGGAATTGAACCCGGCACCCTGGCGCTGTGAGGCAGCAGTGCTAAGCGCTGTGCCACCGTGCTGTCCTTGATCAACACCTATCTATCCTCTGTAGTTGATTAACATTCAGCCTGCTTGAAGACCCATGCCCGGTGATCTCCGCTGTCTGTCACTTGGTGTGGAAATCACAAATGTGTTCTTCAGAAATGCATATCCAGCCTGGCGACAGCCAAAGCAAATCTCTGAACATTTTCAAATACTATAATCAAATGCAACATGCCAACTGCAAGGACAATCATTGCATTCAAAGTAATTCATTGCATGTGTGACACTGAGGCAATACTTTGAAGCAATGTGCTAATGCTCTCTATAAATGCAAGTCATTTTTACATTATTTCAGATCTTTCTTTATATTTTGAAAGCCCATTTGAAAGGGCTGCCATGAAAAAAATATTATCAAAGCCACTCTCATTGGAAAAGGAAAAAGAAAGGAAAGAATTTGTATTTGACTAGCGCCCTCAGGATGTCCCCTCATTTGCAACCAATGCAGTACACTCCAAGTGTTGCCAATCTTGTCATCTTGTGACTTTTTTTCGTATTCATTTAAGGGGATGTAGGTATCGCTGGCGGGGCCAGCATTTAGAATCATAGAATAGAATCATACAATCCTTACAGTGCAGAAGGAAGCAATTCAGCCCGTCAAGCCTGCACTGACCACAATCCCACCCAAACCCTATCCCCGTAACCTCCACATATTCACCCTGCTCATCCCCCTGACACTAAAGGGCAATTTAGCATGACCAATCCACCTAACCTGCACATCTTTGCATAAACGAAAATTACTGTGAATGCTGGAATCTGAAACCAAAAGACCAAACCAGCCACCCATCCATTGACTCCGTCGACACTTCCGGCTGCCTCGGAAAAGTAGCCAGTATAATTAAGGACCCCATGCAGCCCGGACATTCTCTCTTCCACCTTCTTCCGTCGGGAAAAAGATACAAAGGTCTGAGGTCACGTACCAACCGACTCAAGAACAGCTTCTTCCCTGCTGCCATCAGACTTTTGAATGGACCTACCTCGCATTAAGTTGATCTTTCTCTGCACCCTAGCTATGACTGTAACACGACATTCTGCACCCTCTCCTTTCCTTCTCTATGAATGGTATGCTTTGTCTGTATAGCGCGCAAAAAACAATACTTTTCACTGTATACATGTGACAATAATAAATCAAATCAAATCAAAATGCTGGAAAATCTCAGCAGGTCTGGCAGCATCTGCAAGGAGAGAAAAGAGCTGACGTTTTGAGTCCAGATGAGTCTTTGTCAAAGCACAGAGCTTTGACAAAGAATAGAGCCAACGTTTCCAGTCTGGATGGCCCTTCACCAGAGCTAAGAGCCAGGTTTGAATTGTGTTAGCACAGTGACATTTACATTTCAACAGCGAGCGCACTCCACAACCTCTGAGTACTTTGTTCTCCATCCAGCCTTTGCTAAGATCGGGAGAGACATTGTGAAAACACAAAGTCTATTTTCTTTTCCCTTTTAGTCCATTCATCCCGATCTCTCAATGCACACAGCACGGAAAAGTGCACTGCTTGACGGCTGTATGAGCAGCTGTTCCAGTAAGCACCTGGAAACTCTCCTCACTCTGACGCAGGATTGTGAGAGAGAGAGAGGGAGAGACAGACAGACAGACAACGCCCGCACGCGATAAGATTAAAGCCACAGATTGAAACAAGAGTGTTGATGATTTGTGAAACAAAAGGGGAAAAAAAAGTTCCACGCAAGAGTGGAAAATTAGGAACCTTTATTGTGCAGCGCAACTTGTGAACGAATAACTTGTACATTTGTGTGGTGTATGTGCATGTGCAAGTGTGTGGATCTATGTGTGTGTGTGTGAGAATCTATACATGTTGTGTGAGAATCTATACATGTTGTGTGAGAATCTATACATGTTGTGTGAGAATCTATATGTGTGCGTGTGAGAATCTGTGTGTGTGATAAATCTATATGTGTGTGTGCGAATCTATATGTGTGTGTGTGAGAGAATCTGTGTGTGTGAGAATCTATATGTGTGTGTGAGAGAATCTGTGTGTGTGAGAATCTATATGTGTGTGTGAGAATCTGTGTGTGTGAGAATCTATATGTGTGTGTGAGAGAATCTATGTTTGTGTGTGAGAATCTGTGTGTGTGAGAATCTGTATGTGTGTGTAAGAATCTGTGTGTGTGAGAATCTATATGTGTGTGAGAGAATCTGTGTGTGTGAGAATCTATATGTGTGTGTGAGAATCTGTGTGTGTGAGAATCTATATGTGTGTGTGAGAATCTGTGTGTGTGAGAATCTATATGTGTGTGTGAGAGAATCTATGTTTGTGTGTGAGAATCTGTGTGTGTGAGAATCTGTATGTGTGTGTAAGAATCTGTGTGTGTGAGAATCTATATGTGTGTGAGAGAATCTGTGTGTGTGAGAATCTATATGTGTGTGAGAGAATCTGTGTGTGTGAGAATCTATATGTGTGTGAGAGAATCTGTGTGTGTGAGAATCTATGTGTGTGTGTGAGAATCTGTGTGTGTGAGAATCTATATGTGTGTGAGAGAATGTGTGTGTGTGAGAATCTATATGTGTGTGAGAGAATCTGTGTGTGTGAGAATCTATATGTGTGTGAGAGAATGTGTGTGTGTGAGAATCTATATGTGTGTGAGAGAATGTGTGTGTGAGAATCTATATGTGTGTGAGAGAATCTGTGTGTGTGAGAATCTATATGTGTGTGTGAGAATGTGTGTGTGTGAGAATCTATATGTGTGTGTGTGTGAGAATCTATGTTTGTGTGTGAGAATCTGTGTGTGTGAGAATCTGTATGTGTGTGTAAGAATCTGTGTGTGTGAGAATCTATATGTGTGTGAGAGAATCTGTGTGTGTGAGAATCTATATGTGTGTGAGAGAATGTGTGTGTGTGAGAATCTATATGTGTGTGAGAGAATCTGTGTGTGTGAGAATCTATATGTGTGTGAGAGAATGTGTGTGTGTGAGAATCTATATGTGTGTGAGAGAATCTGTGTGTGTGAGAATCTATATGTGTGTGAGAGAATGTGTGTGTGTGAGAATCTATATGTGTGTGTGAGAATCTGTGTGTGTGAGAATCTATATGTGTGTGAGAGAATCTGTGTGTGTGAGAATCTATATGTGTGTGAGAGAATCTGTGTGTGTGAGAATCTATATGTGTGTGAGAGAATGTGTGTGTGAGAATCTATATGTGTGTGAGAGAATCTGTGTGTGTGAGAATCTATATGTGTGTGTGAGAATCTGTGTGTGTGTGAATCTATATGTGTGTGTGAGAGAATCTATGTTTGTGTGTGAGAATCTGTGTGTGTGAGAATCTGTATGTGTGTGTAAGAATCTGTGTGTGTGAGAATCTATATGTGTGTGAGAGAATCTGTGTGTGTGAGAATCTATATGGGTGTGTGAGAGAATGTGTGTGTGAGAATCTATATGTGTGTGAGAGAATATGTGTGTGTGAGAATCTATATGGGTGTGTGAGAGAATGTGTGTGTGAGAATCTATAAGTGTGTGAGAGAATCTGTGTGTGTGAGAATCTATATGGGTGTGTGAGAGAATGTGTGTGTGAGAATCTATGTGTGTGTGAGAGAATCTGTGTGTGTGAGAATCTATATGGGTGTGTGAGAGAATGTGTGTGTGAGAATCTATAAGTGTGTGAGAGAATATGTGTGTGTGAGAATCTCTATGTGTGTGTGCATGTACAAGTGTGTGAATCTATATGTGTGTGTGAGAGAATCTATACGTGTGTGTGAGAATCTGTGGCCAGAATTTTATCGTCCCGCCTGCCACGGGAATCGGAGCGGGCGAGGGGGCGGACCATGGAAAGGTCCATTGACCTCGGGCGGGATTTTACGGTTTCGGGACGAGTGAGGCCACAAAATCCCACCTTATATGTGCAGGTCTGAGAATATGTGCAGGTCTGAGAATATGTGCAGGTCTGAGAATATGTGCGCGTGTGAGAATCTATATGTGCGTGTGTGAGAATCTATATGTGCACGTGTGAGAATCTATATGTGCGCGTGTGAGAATCTATATGTGCGCGTGTGAGAATCTATATGTGCGCATGTGAGAATCTATATGTGCGTGTGTGAGGTGTGGGGTGGGGTGGGTCAGGGGGAGGGTAGTTGGGTGCAGACTCCAATCAGGGACGGGGTAGGGAGGGCTGGGGAGCCTCTGAAACCTCCATGTCGGGCTGGGTGAAGGTTTATTGCTGTTCTGATTGGGGCACCCTCTAAAGGTGGTGCCTCGATCTTGAGCAGCAGGGGGTTTGCCAGTGTGTTCAGGCCCGTGCCCCCTGTATGACGGAGTGAAACACGCCCCCCTGATCCTTGTTGGCAGTGTTACAAGCTCTGGAGAGAAAGATGAAGTGTTTCGGAAACACGCTGGTTTTCTCACCGGAAACAAAACATCACCATTTTTTGGCGTGTGTGTGTGTATCTATACATGTGAGTGTGTGCATTTATACATGTGTGTGAATCTTTACACATTTGTGTGTGAATCTATACACGTACGTGTGTGTGAATCTATAGGTGGGGTGTAAATCTATATGTGTGTTTATCCATACACATGTATGAATCTTTCCACGTGTGTGTGTGTGAGAATCTATACACGCATGTGTGTGAGTGCGAGTGTGTGTGTGTGAGTGTATGCGTGTGTGAGTGTGTGTGAGTGTGTGTGTGTGAGTGAGTGTGAGTGAGTGTGTGTGAGTGTGTGTGAGTGTGCATGTGAGTGTGTGTGTGTGTGCGTGAGTGTGCGTGTGAGTGTGTGTGAGTGTGTGTGAATGCGTGTGCGTGTGCATGTGTGTATGCGAATCTTTTGGAGGCTTCTGTCCGCAGTTCTCCCAGTGGAGTGATACCCTTTGACAAGTACGACTGGGAATAGTTTGCTAATTCGCTTTGTGACAGATGCTCTTAAATGTTGCTCAGGAAACATGTTTGGTAAAAAAAGGCACTTTAATTATAGAGTTAGCTGCTGGTTACTTTGTACCTGGCTCCCAGATTTCCACTTTCTTTTCCCTAAATAGTACAAGAAGCCATGTGTTCCCTTCTCTGGAAAATAAGCTCTGCTGGCAGTATTATTCATAGAATCCCTACAGTGCAGAAGGAGGCCATTTGGCCCATTGGGTCTGGACCGACTCTCCGAAAGAGCATCTCACCCAGACCATCCACTCTGCCCTATCCCCATAACCCCATGCATTTACCATGGCCAATCCACCTAACCTGCACGTCTTTGGACACTAAGAGGCAATTTAGCAGGGCCAATCCACCTAACCTGCATGTCTTTGGACACTAAGAGGCAATTTAGTATGGCCAATCCATCTAACCTGCACGTCTTTGGACACTAAGAGGCAATTTAGCATGACCAATCCACATAACCTGCACATCTTTGGACACTAAGGGGCACTTTAGCATGGCCAATCCATCTAACCTGCACATCTTTGGACACTAAGGGCCAATTTGGTATGGCCAATCCACCTAACCTACACATCATTGGACTCAAAGAATTAATTTTGCATGGCTAATCCACCTGGCCTACACATCTTTGGGCATTAAGGGGCAATTTAGCATGGCCAATCCACCTAACCTGCACATCTTTGAACACTAAAGGGCAATTTAGCATGGCCAATCCACCTAACCTACACATCTTTGAACTATGGGAGGAAACTGGAGCACCCGGAGGAAACCCACGCAGACACAGGTAGAATGTGCAAACTCTACACAAACGGTCACCCAAGGCCGGGATCGAACCCGGATCCCTAGCGCTGCGAGGCAGCAGTGCTAACCACCATGCTACTGTGTTCAGGAATAACATGCAAAATTGCGATCGATCATCTCCCAAAAGGGCGCATGATCTCATCAAAGCCTCCATTGCAAGAGCAAATAACTGTAAGGTTCAACCTTCTCTTCTTTTTGCCAATTCTACATCTCTGGGGGGGTGGGTGGACGGAACAAAAAAACATCATGACAGTTCTTCGCTGCAACGCCCCTTTGAGGCTAATGTAAGGAGTGTGCAAATGTTTCATGTCTCCATGATTATGTCATGCCCTTAACCCTTTGCAAGTACAACTCCTGCTGTGCCCTCCAGATGGGAGTTTGTTCTGCATCCATCCTTTGACACTCTGGCAATGAAAATCCACTATGACTTCAGACCCCGTATCATATGACCTCTCGCTATGGCAACAGCAGCATTCCATTGCAACAGCGAGAGGATTTGCTTCGGAAATCTTTATCAGGCGCTCGGTTGGAGGTGCCTCTCTGTGACTCCAAGGCAGTCTTGTCGCTTGACAAGCCATCTGGACCCTGCGATTGATAGTAATTAGACAATGTGTCCAACACACGTCATGCCTGCCTCTGGGCTGCAATAAGTGGCAGTGGTTGCAACGAACTTTGTCGCCTTTGCAACTGGCGATAATTGGAAAAATGTGCGATCCCCAATATCAGCCCAGGGTCAGAATCACAGCAGGGCAAGGCGCGCTGGGGAAGAGTGCAGAACCAAACCTGGCCTGGTTTCCTTTCCTGAATAGTAGGCCTTTAGGCTGTCTCATTTCTCCCCTATACATAATAGGTAAGAATTCCTGAACAAGAGGTCACAGGTATAGGTTGAGAGGCGGTAGATTTAAACCTGAGATGAGGAGGAACTACTTCTTGCAGAGGGTGGTGAACTTCATAGAATCCCTACAGCGCAGAAGGAGGCCATTTGGTCCATCGTGTCTACACCGATCACAATTCCACCCAGGCCCTATCACCATTACCCCATGTATTTACCCCAGCCAATCCCCCCTGACACTCGGGTCAATTTAGCATGGCCAATCCACCTAACCCGCACATCTTTGGAGTGTGGGAGGAAACCGGAGCACCCGGAGGAAACCCACACAGACACGGGGAAAACGTGCAGACTCCACACAGACAGTGACTCGAGGCCAGATTTGAACCCGGGTCCCTGGCGCTGTGAGGCAGCAGTGCTAACCACTGTGACACCGTGCCGCCTCCTCTCCCCACTCGAAACCTCAGACGATCCTTTAAAACAGAGATGAGGAGGAATTTCTTCAGCCAGAGAGTGGTGAATCTGTGGAACTCTTTGCTGCAGAAGGCTGTGGAGGCCAGGTGATTGAGTGTCTTTAAGACAGAGATAGGTAGGTTCTTGATTAATAAGGGGATCAGGGGTTATGGGGAAAAGGCAGGAGAATGGGGGTGAGAAAAATATCAGCCATGATTGAATGGCGGAGCAGACTCGATGGGCCAAGTGGCCTAATTCTGCTCCTATGTCTTATGGTCTTATGGTCTTTTCTCTCCTTACAGATGCTGCCAGACCTGCTGAGATTTTCCAGCATTTTCTCTTGGTTGCCTTCATCGCGTTTGCGCGGTCTACAAAAGGTTTACCTAGATGTGGACCTGTCGAGGGGGGTGCCCCTGGGGCTGTAATGGTGATTATAGCCCCCAGGAGAGAGAGACATGGCCAGGCAGTGGCCTGGCGATGCCCCTTAGCACAAATTGCCACTGCCAAGTTGGCACCATGCCACCCTGTCAGTGCCAATCCACATCAAACTGTGAGAGGGGCAGACCCCAGTGGGAGCCACATGGTGGGGAGGGCGATTCATTTATATCTGGTGGTGGGCGAGAGTGAACAGGGCAGCAGGGGATGCCAGCGATGGCAATTTGAGGGGGTTTGGGGGGAGGAGGGGGGGGTGTGCAAGGAGACGGGGAGATGGGTGCTGTCTCCGGTGTGGGGAGAGGAGGTTAAGGGGTCTGATAATTGAGGTGGGTGGGGGGTGGTAGAAAGTGGTGGCGGGGAAGGGCCCAGTGATCGGTGGGGGTGGGGGGTGTTGGCGGAATGAAGGCAGGCTCTAACCGGGTGAGAGGAGGGAGGTGGATGGGTGGGACCTCCATGCTGTACTGGGTGGGGGAAGGACGGGTTGTTGCTGTTCTGATCTTTAAAGATGGCGCCCTGATCTCAGTGGGTGGGCGGAGCTTTGCCCACCACCCTGCATGACAGCATCAAACACCCCACCTCCTTGATTTTTTTTTGGCAGTGTGTGGTAAGATCTGGAGAGAAAACTAACCTGGAGAGAAACACACCGGTTGTGCATGGGCTGGAACTCCTGTGCTGGTGGGCCTGCGCATGATGGTGTCCAATGGGGTGACTTCAAGTGACCCCTGAAGAATAAGAATTTGTACCTCTCGAGTTGTATTTTTGTCTTATTCCTTTCTGGGATTTGGGCATCACGGGCAATTGTTGCCCACTGCTAATTGCCCCTCAAAAAGATGATGCCAGGGCTCCTCCTCAATTGCAACTGCAAATTTGCAGATGACACAAAGAGGGTGTGAGCTGTGAGGAGGATACAGAGATGCCTCAGTGTGATCTGGACAGGCTGAGTGAGCAGGCAAATGCATGGCAGATTCAGTACAATGTGGACAAACGTGAGGTTATCCACTTTGGTAGCAATAAGAGGAAGGCAGATTATTATCCGAATGGGTGTAATTTGAGGGAGGTGGATACTCAGTGAGACCTTGGTGTCCTCGTGCATCAGTCGCTGAAAATAAGTGCGCAGGTACAGCAGGCAGTAAAGAAGGCAAATGGTATGTTGGCCTTCATTGTGAGAGGATTTGAGTGTAGGAATCGGGATGTTTGGCTGCAATTATACAGGGCTTTGGTGGGACCACACCTGGAGTATTGTGTGCAGTTTTCTCTCCTTATCCGAGGCTGGATGTCCTTGCTATAGAGGGAGTGCAGCAAAGGTTTACCAGACTGATTCCTGTGATGACGGGAGTGACGTATGAGGAGAGATTGAGTCAGTTAGGATTATATTCGCTGGAGTTCAGAAGAATGGGTGAGGTGGGGGGGGGGGGGGGGGGGGGTGGATGGAATCTCATAAAAACCTACAAAATTTCAACAGGACTAGACAGGGTAGATGCAGGAAGGAAGTTTCTGATGGAGCAGGAGTCCAGAACTAGGGGTCATAGTCTAAAGATATAGGGTAAACCATTTAGAACAGATACGAGGAGAATTTTCTTCATCCAGAGAGTGGTGAACCTGTGGAATTCTCAACCACAGAAAGCAGTTGAGGCAAAACATTCTATGTTTTTAAGAAGGAGTTAGATATAGCTCTGGGGGCGAAGGGGATCAAAGAGTAGGGGGGGAAAGGTGGGAACAGGCTATTGAGTTGGATGATCAGCCATGATCAATCATAATGAATGGTGGAGCAGGCTTGAAGGGCCGAATGGCCTACTCCTGCTTCTAGTTTCTTTGTTTATTTGTTTCTCTGCCCGACTCACTAGGACAGTTTGGAGGGCAGTGAAGACATTGCTATGGATCTGGAGTCACATATAGAGTAAACCTGACAGGAGATTCTCTTCCCTAAAGGCCTGATGCAAGAAAGACATCCCTGATGGTGGGGGAGTCCAGAACCAAGGGTCATAGTCTAAGGATACAGGGTAAACCATTTGTCAACCAGACGGATCTTTCTGTCGATCCGCCATTTCATGGTCACCATTACTGAGACTAGCTTTTTAATTCCAGATTTATTTAACGGACAGCAGTTTGTATGCTCCAATCTCTTTCCTGGGATCTGCAATTGTGTCTTTATGTTGTTAGTCTACAAGAGCAGGTCAGATGTTAGGAATATTGCGGTGAGTAACTCACCTCCTGACTCCCCAAAGCCTGTCCACCATCTACAAGGCCCAAGTCAGGAGTGTGATGGAATATTCCCCACTTGCCCTGGATGGTACAGCTCCAACAACACTCAAGAAGCTTGACACCATCCAGGACAAAGCAGCCCCGCTTGATTGGCACCACATCTACAAACATCCACTCCCTCCACCACCGACGCTCTGTAGCAGCAGTGTGTACTATCTACAAGATGCACTGCAGCAATTCACCAAAGATCCTGAGACAGCACCTTCCAAACCCATGACCACTTCCATCTAGAAGGACAAGGGCAGCAAATACATGGGAACCTGCAAGTTCCCACCAAGCCACTCACCATCCTGACTTGGAAATATATCGGCCGTTCCTTCACAGTCGCTGGGTCAAAATCCCAGACTTCCCTCCCTAACGGCATTGTGGGTCAACCCACAGCACGTGGACTGCAGCGATTCAAGAAGGGAGCTCACCACCACCTTCTCAAGGGCAACTAGGGATGGGCAATAAATGCTGCCTAGCCAGCAACGCCCATGTCCCGCGAATGAATTTAAAAAAACCTCTGAATAACTAATCCAGGCACATAACAACTATTCCACCATAGCACCCTAAAGAGGGATGTGTCAGTTGAAATGTATCATGGGGCGGCACGGTAGCGCAGTGGTTAGCACTGCTGCCTCACAGCGCCAGGAACCTGGGTTCGATTCCGGCCTCGGGTCACTGTCTGTGCGGAGTTTGCACGTTCTCCCCGTGTCTGCGTGGGTTTCCTCCGGGTGCTCCGGTTTCCTCCCACACTCCAAAGATGTGTGGGTTAGGTTGATTGGCCATGCTAAATTGACCCTTAGTGTCAGGGGGATGTGTGGGGTTACAGGAATTGGGCCTGGGTGGGATTGTCGTTGGTGCAGACTCGATGGACCAAATGGCCCCCTCTTGTACAGGAGGGATTCTATGCTTCCATAAACGTCAGAGGAACAGGCTCAATGGCATTGACTCAGTACCTGTCTCTGTCTGCATTTCCTTAATATTCCTTCTCTGCAACAGTTTTTGTGAAGAGTTGGGGATTGCAGATTCCTTTCTCTCCCTGCCCCTGCCCCCCTCATATAAACACAGTGGCTACAAGGGCAGGTCAGAGGCTGGGAATCCTGCGGCGAGTAACTCACCTCCTCAAGAACCTCCTCAAAAAGACTATAGTCATCAAATCAATCGAACCTCTAAGCCCCAATTTCTAATACAATGGACATCCAAGTTTCAGTCTGAATAAGGAGCAGAAAGTTGAGAACGGTGCTATTAATATTTTATTCCAAGATGAAAATGTAACTATTTATAAAAAATCACACTTCTAACCTCTGTTCAGGGTTCTTGCCTTTGTTTTGCTAATTAATCTCTTGACTACCTCCCACTTGCTAGACCTCTACGGAGTTAGGGAACGTAGGTGGGAACTTTGAAAATACTCCATTAAAATGTGGAAAAATAATCTCCGAACGCAGCCAGTAAACATTTAGTAATACATTTATTGCTGCCATCTGACTTTTGAATATGCAAGATTAGTTATAGTTAAGAAAGTCCTCCAACACCTCTACTTTCTCAGGAGGCAAAGGAAATTCGACACATTCGCTACGATTCTCACCAATTTTTACAGATGTGCCATAGAAAACATCCTTGCCAGATGTATCATAGTTTGGTATGGCTCCCATCACAAGTATGCTTACATTAACGCTGCAATGAAGTTACTGTGAAAATCCTCCAGTTGCCGCACTCCGGCCCCTGTTCAGGTGCATAAGAACATAAGAACATAAAAAATAGGAGCAGGAGTAGGCCATCTCGCCCCTCGAGTCTGCCCCGCCATTCAATAAGATCATGGTTGATCTGAAGTGGATCAGTTCCACTTACCCGCCTGATCCCTATAACCCCTAATTCCCTTACCGATCAGGAATCCATCTATCCGTGATTTAAACATATTCAACGAGGTAGCCTCCACCATTTCAGTGGGCAGAGAATTCCAGAGATTCACCACCCTCTGAGAGAAGAAGTTCCTCCTCAACTCTGTCCTAAACTGACCCCCCTTTATTTTGAGGCTGTGCCCTCTCGTTCTAATTTCCTTTCTAAGTGGAAAGAATCTCTCCACCTCTACCCTATCCAGCCCCTTCATTATCTTATAGGTCTCTATAAGATCCCCCCTCAGCCTTCTTATAGGTCTCTATAAGATCCCCCCTCAGCCTTCTAAGGGGCTATTTAGCATGGCCAATGCACCTAACCAGCACGTCTTTTGGACTGTGGGAGGAAATCGGAGCACCCGGAGGAAACCCACGCAGACACAGAGAAAACGTGCAGACCTCGCATAGACAGTGACCCAAGCTGGGAATCGAACCCGGGTCCTTGATGCTGTGAGGCAGCAGTGCTAATAACTGTGCCACCGTGCTGTGCTAAGGGTTGTGAACAAAGCCCAGTCCATCGATTCTGCCCACACTTTCTGCTGCCTCGGGAAAGCAGCCAGCATGATCAAGGACCTCACGCACCCCGGACATTCTCTCTTCCACCTTCTTCTGTCAGGAAAAAGATACAAAAGTCTGAGATCACGTACCAACCGACTCAAGAACAGCTTCTTCCCTACTGCCATAGACTTCTGAATGGACCTACCTTATATTAAGTTGATCTTTCATAGAATCCCTACAGTGCAGAAGGAGGCCATTCAGCCCATCGGGCCTGCACCAACCACAATCCCACCCGGGCCCTATCCCCACAACCCCACATATTTACCCGACTAGTCCCCCGACACTAAGTGGCAATTTAGCATGGCCAATCCTCCTAGCCCGCACATCTTTGGACTGAGGAAACCGGAGCACCCGGAGGAAACCCACGCAGACACGAGGAGAATGTGCAAACTCCACACAGACAGTGGCCGAAGCCGGGAATTGAACCCGGGTCCTTGGTGTTGTGAGGCAGCAGCGCTAACCACTTTGCCACCGTCCCGCTCGTTTCTCTACACCCTAGCTATGACTGTAACACTACATTCTGCACCCGGTTTGGAGGGTAGGTCTCATGAAGAAAGGTTGAGGGAGCTAGGGCTTTTCTCTTTAGAGCGGAGGAGGATGAGAGGCGACTTAATAGAGGTTTATAAGATGATGAGGGGGATTGATAGAGTGGACGTTCAGAGACTATTTCCTCGGGTGGATGTAGCTATTACTAGGGGGCATAACTATAAGGTTCACGGTGGGAGATACTGGAAGGATGTCCGAGGAAGGTTCTTTACTCAGAGAGTGGTTGGGGTGTGGAATAGACTGCCTGCTGTGATAGTGGAGTCGGACACTTTAGGAACTTTCAAGCGGTTATTGGATAGGCACATGGGGCACACCAGAATGATAGGGAGTGGAATAACTTGATCTTGGTTTCGGACAAAGCTCGGCACAACATCGAGGGCCGAAGGGCCTTGTACTGTGCTGTACTGTTCTCTGTTCTATGTTCTCCTTTCCTTCTCCTCTATGTGTTCTATGAACGTTATGCTTTGTCTGTAAAGCGCGCAAGAAACAATACTTTTCTCTGTGTCCCAATACATGTGACAATAATAAATCAGATCAAATCAAGCAACCATCTTATATAGCACTGCAGAAGAGGGACCTGTGTCCATGTGTCATCCAGAATGTTTTTTGCAATAGTTTTATTGATGTTGACCACTTAGCCGCACCAATTATCCAATCCGCACCAATTCGTAAGTGGCTGTGTGGGTAGCACTCTTGTCTGAGCCAGAAGGTCATGGGTTCAAGCTCCCACTCCAGAGAACCGAGCACATAATTAATCCAGACTGCTACAGGCTTGAGTGTTGTCTGTCATGTCCATCAGAGCGGCACGGTGGCAGTGGTTAGCACTGCTGCCTCACAGCACCAGGGAGCCAAGTTCAATTCCGACCTTGGGGTGTGTCTATGCAGAGTCTGCACCTTCTCCCCGTGTCTGCGTGGGTTTCCTCCGGGTGCTCCAGTTTCCTCCCACAGTCCAAAGGTGTGCGGGTTAGGTGGATTGGCCACTTAGCGTCAGGGGGACTAGTAGGGTAAATATGGAGGTTGTGGGGATGGGGCCTGGGTGGGATTGTGGTCGGTGCAGACTCGATGGGCCGAATGGCCTCCTTCTACTGTAGGGATTCAATGATTCTATATTGCACTGTTGGAGGTGCTGTCTTTTGGGTGAGACATTGAAGGATGTGCGGGTTTGCTGCCAATGCGACGTTGCATTGGGCTGATGCAAGCACAGGCTAACGGCCGCCATCTTTACAGCGGACAAAGTGCAGCAGGGCGCAAGTGTCGCCGCCATCTTTATAGGGGACAATGTGCAGCAAGGAGCATGCATGGCCATCGCTGTTCCTGGCAGCAGGAGGAGAGAATCTTGTGAAATTCCATCCTGCACTGACTGTGACGGATTTTGGAAAGCCCTTTCGCTGGGAGTTTGAAGGATTTGCGACAGGCAATCTAAAATCTTTTCCTGGTGGGATGCTTTACTGCAGCCATGTTGGTCAGTTTTTCTAAACTCTCCCTCACGATGTAATGTAGGCCTTGGTGTTACTGAGACACTGCCCTCTCCCCCATCAGCTTCCCGTAGCCACACCGCACATGGAGATAGAATCATACAACCCCTACAGTGCAGAAGAAGAGGCCATTCGGCCCATCAAGTCTGCACTGACTCTCTGACAGAGTATCTTATCCAGGCCTCCTCCCCCACCCTATCTCCATAACCCCACACATTTGCCATGACTGATCCATCTAATCTACACATCTTTGGGCACTAAGGGGCAATTTGCCATGGCCAAACCAGCTAACCCGCACATTGTTGGACATTATGGAGCAACTTAGCATGGCCAATCCCCCTAACCCACACATCTTTGGACTGTGGGAGGAAGTCAGAGCACACAGAGGAAGCCCACGGATAGGGGGAGAATGTGCAAACTCCACACAGATAGTGCCCCAAGCCAGGAATTGAATCCGGATCCCTGGTGCTGTGAGGCAACAGTGCTAACCACTGTGCCACTGTGCCAACCAATGTGAGATAATGTAAGTGGATTATAGATTTCTGAGTGT
The DNA here is from genome assembly GCF_964213995.1 of Mustelus asterias. Lineage (NCBI taxonomy): Eukaryota > Metazoa > Chordata > Chondrichthyes > Carcharhiniformes > Triakidae > Mustelus > Mustelus asterias. The sequence goes on from NC_135829.1 coordinate 11,122,092, forward strand.
TAGACTATATTGCCTCTCCTTCTTCTCCCCACTCTGAGCTCCAGGTTGCAGCGACACCTTTGGATTTTTGTACACGCACGGACCAGTGCATGTGCGCAGATGGGTATCAGCGGCCATCTTGCATGGCCATGTTGTATTGGCAGGAGACACAGCGGGTTGTGAAACCTTGGCACTGTCTGCCATCTCAAATTGATGCAAAAGATCCCGTGGCGCTGTTTGGAAGAGCAGGAGTTCTCTTCTGGTCAAGTTACCGGATGGCCTAGTGGTATTATCGCTAGACTATTGATCCAGAAACTTAGCTAATGTCCTGGGGACCCGGGTTCGAATCCCGCCACGGCAGATGGTGGAATCTGAATTCAATAAAAAAAGAATCTGGAATTAAGAATCTACTGATGACCATGAAACTGTCATCGAATGTGAGGAAAAACTCACCTGGTTCACTAATGTCCTTGAAGAAAGGAAATCTGCCATCCTTACCTGGTCTGGCCTACATGTGTCCAGAGCCCCAGCAATGTGGTTGACTCTCAACTGCCCTCTGAAATAGCCTATCAAGTTACTCAGTTTCAAGGGCAACAAGGGATGGGCCGGCCAGCCAGCGACGCCCATGTCCCACGAATGAATGAACGAAAACTGATCAGATTGCTGTTTGTGGGATCTTGCTATGTCAAAACTGATTGCACTTCAAGGCTGGAATTTTACCGGCCGGCCCACCACAGGAATCGGAGTGGGCGAGGGGCAGAGCATGGGAAGATCCATTGGCTTCCGGCGGGATTTTATGGTTTCGGGACGAGCGAGGCCATAAAACCCCACCCCAAATGTGCACATTATGACCTACAAAGGACTTTTGGACATGAGGGAGGCACGGTAGCACAGTGGTTAGCACTGCTGCTTCACAGCTCCAGGCTCCCGGGTTCGATTCCCGGCTTGGGTCACTGTCTGTGTGGAGTTTGCACATTCTCCTCGTGTCTGCGTGGGTTTCCTCCGGGTGCTCCGGTTTCCTCCCACAGTCCAAAGATGTGCGGGTTAGGTTGATTGGCCATGCTAAAATTGCCCTTAGTGTCCTGAGATGCGTAGGTTAGAGGGATTATTGGGTAAATATGTGGGGATTTGGGGGTAGGGCCTGGGTGGGATTGTGGTCGGTGCAGACTCGATGGGCCGAGTGGCCTCTTTCTGTGCTGTAGGGTTTCTATGATTCTATGAGGGATGGAATTTTTCGACCACGCTCGTCCCAAGACCGGAAAAATCCTGCATGAGATCAATGAACATTTGCATGGCCCTGTCCCAGCCGCTACGATTCCCATGGAGGGCAAGATGGGAAAATTCCGCCCAAGGTTTGTGCAAGTTCCCTCTTCTGTGTCTTTTCTGAAATGACCAATCCTGCTTTTGGCCTCAGTGCTTTTCTGCACAGTGGTCCAACTGAGTCAACATGGGGCCGCACGGTGGCACAGTAGTTAGTACTGCTGCCTCACAGTGCCAGGGACCCGGGTTCGATTCCCAGCTTGGGTCACTGTCTGTGCAACGTTTCCACATTCTCCCTGTGTCTGCGTGGGTTTCCTCCGGGTGCTCCGGTTTCCTCCCACAGGCCAAAAAAAAAAGACGTGCTGGTTAGTTGGATTGGCCATGCTAAATTCTCCCTCAGTGTTACCCGAATAGGTGCTGGAGTGTTGGAAGTAACTTCATTTTAGTAAGCCTACTTGTGACACGAATAATAAATAAACAAACAGACGCTACTCTTCCTTGGCTCCTGGGGATTGCAGGAAAACTATCAACATTGGCTAAACAGGGAACATACAAAGACCTATCTGCTGGAACTCATGTTATGGTAACCTCTCCAAAATGTGCATTATCATTGCTTCAAAATCAGCCCACGATCCTTTCCGTATCTCTCTCTACTCACATTCCCACCAGTTAATTACAGGGAGAAATGTGGAGAAGAGTCACTGGTGTCTCTCTGTTGATTCCCTGGAAAACACTCCAATTAGCACATGTTGTCCTGGTTTTCATTCCCCCATTCCTAATTGGTGAACATCCTGGGGAATTTAATTGGATCCAATGCCAGTGTGGCACGCACCTTAATTAAAAAGACACTTTACTTTCCTTCCCGCGCCTCTGGGACTGCGTTTCGCCAGTTATTTTGAGGGCACTGTCATCTTCAGAGACTTTACCTAGTTTTGTAAACAGAGAAATGATATCATTGAAACCCATTGATCCCTCGAGCTTAAAAAAAAACCCGAAACCAACGTTGCGACGTTTGAGCCACAGGAGGTGGAACATTTGCTGCAGACACGTTTAGCCCCAGTGGCCTCGGCAGCGACTAGATGTGGTTGGGTTTTTTTCTCCCCTCAGAGGATTGTTTAAAAAAAGAACACACCTTTATTCCTTTTAGACGAACGGGGCTCCTTTGACAGCTCGGTTTCCTTTTTGTTGAATCCAGCCTGGAATTGAGATTGTGCGGAAGAGGTGAGAAAGTAAAGGTGTGTGGGTCAAGACCTGCTTAGGGGATTGGCCAAGATAAAGACAAAAAAAAAGAAACAGGGTTGAATGACAAAATAAGAAGGAGGCCATTCAGCTAATTGATTCTATACTAACAACAAGCCCATGACCCATGACAACATCCGACCCAGGCCCTATCTTCGTAACACCACGTATTTACCCTGCTAATCCCCCTGACATTAAGAGGGAGTCTGAGTGGAGTTTGCACATTCTCCCCATGTCTGTGTGGGTTTCCTCCGGGTGCTCCGGTTTCCTCTCACACTCCAAAGATGTGTGGGTTAGGTGGATTGGCTGTGCTACATTGCCCCTTAGGGGGACTAGCAGGGTAAATACAAAGAACAAAGAAAATTACAGCACAGGAACAGGCCCTTCGGCCCTCCAAGCCCGCACTGACAATGCTGCCCGTCTGAACTAAAACCCCCTACCCTTCCAGGGATCGTAACACTCTATTCCCATCCTATTCATGTATTTGTCAAGACGCCCCTTAAAAGTCACTACCGTATCCGCTTCCACTACTTCCCCCGGCAACGAGTTCCAGGCACCCACTCCTCTCTGTGGAAAAAATCTGCCTCGTACATCTCCTTTAAACCTTGCCCCTCGCACCTTAAACCTATGCCCCCTAGTAATTGACTCTTCCACCCTGGGAAAAAGCTTCTGACTATCCACTCTGTCCATGCCTCTCATAATCTTGTAGACATCTATCAGGTCGCCCCTCAACCTCCGTTGCTCCAGTGAGAACAAAACGTGGGGTTACGGGGATAGGGCCTGAGTGGGATTGTTGTCGGTGCAGACTCGATGGGGCAAATGGCCTCCTTCTGCACTGTAGGGATTCTGTGATTCTATGAATGTCCTGATCTCCCCTAGCCTTGATCCCTTTAGCCCCAAGAGCTATATCTAATCTCTTCTTGAAGTCACACAATGTTTTAGCCTCAACTACTTTCTGTGGTCGTGAATTCCAAAGAGTCACCACTCTCTGGGTGAAGAAATTTCTCCTCACCTCAGTCCTAAATCGAACCCGGGTCCCTGGCGCTGTGGGGCAGCAGTGCTAACCACTGTGCCACCGTGCCGTCCCACGATGTGAGACACTTAGCTTACTCGGTTGTGTTGCATGACAGTGCATTGTTTCGAATTGTTTGGAGCTCTCGCTGCCACATTGATCTCAAACTATGACCCCGAGTTCTGGATTCCCCTCACCATGGGGGGATATGGGTCACTGGATGACCCGTAGAAATGTAATGTGTTAAGATGTGCAGAAATGCATTAGCCTGAAGCAGTGGCTATGCTGCTCCGTGTATTATGTTGCTCGGGAGACGGGAAAAACTATCTGTAGACATGTCTTGTGCTGTTTTGTCACTTTTTAATGTGAGGAAAAGGCAATTGTGATGTGATAGTGTGTCGATTTCAGGCTGTATGTTATACTTCTGGCATTACATTAATCCAGAGCAAAAGATTATTCTGCATCATCCCTTCGTTTCTCTCGGTTAGTATGTTATGCTGCATGGCATCACCTTTATGCAAAACAACACCCCAGCTATGACTGTAACATCCTGCACTCTCACCTTTCCTTCTCTATGAACGGTATGCTTTGTCTGTATAATGCGCAAGAAGCAATACTTTTCACTGTATACTAATACACGTGACAATAATAAATCAGATCATATGCCTCACTTAATGTTGCACAATGATGCCAAATAAGATGTTATGTTGTTCAAAATTATAAAGTTTATTTATTAGTGTCACAAGTAGGCTTACATTAACACTGCAATGAAGTTACTGTGAAAATCCCCTAGTCGCCACACTCTGGTGCCTGTTTGGGTACACTGAGGGAGAATTTAGCACGGCCAATGCACCCTAACCAGCACGTCTTTCGGACTGTGGGAGGAAACCGGAGCACCTGGAGGAAACCCACGCGGACACGGGGAGAACATGCAGACTCCGCACAGACAGTGACCCAAGCCTGGAATCGAACCCGGGTCCCTGGCGCTGTGAGGCAGCAGGAATGGGTTAACAGACCTCCCAATTAAGTCCTAACTTGATGTCAATTATTCGGTGGAAGTCACTGATACATAAAGGGGCCACAGGTGGCAACTGGGTGTTGGTAGGGAATTGTATGTGGAGTTGGATCAAAGAAATAAAGGTAGTTTATGTAGAAGCAGAACTCGTGTCTCCTTTACTGAATGGCAACCGAGAGGCTCAAACAGTGCTAAGCACTGTTCCACCACGGGGGGGATAGAGTGTCTGACACCCTATCAATTTAGCTCACTCAGTCACGTTACATGACACTGCATTATTTAGAATTGGTTGTAGTCCACGCTGCCACATTGATTGAGAATAGACAGTTATGTTGGAGAACTATATGGAATTAAGATCCCCGGCCCAGGGTGGATCTCATCACCTTTCATTCTCAAATAAAAGCTCGATACTCCGGATGCTGGAGATCTGAAATACACAGTAAGAAGTCTCACAACACCAGGTTAAAGTCCAAAAGGTTTATTTGGTAGAACAAGCCACTAGCTTTCGGAGCGCTGCTCCGAAAGCTAGTGGCTTGTGCTACCAAATAAACCTGTTGGACTTTAACCTGGTGTTGTGAGACTTCTTACTGTGTTTACCCCAGTCCAACACCAGCATCTCCACATCATCTGAAATACAAGCAGGGAGCACCGGAAAAAACCCTATCAGGTTTGGCAGCATCTGTGGAGAGAGAAACCGTGTTCATCGGGGAGGCAATGGGGCCGAGTGGTATTATCGCCAGACTATTAACCTAGACACACAACTAATGTCCTGGGGACCCGGGTTCGAATCCCGCCACGGGCAGCTGGTGGAATTTGAATGCAATAGAGAAGAATCTGGAATTAAGAATCTACTGATGACCATGAAACCATTGTCGATTGTCGGAAAAACCCACCTGGTTCCCTTTAGGGAAGGAAATCTGCCATCCTTACTCTGTCTGGCCTACTCTCTGGGTAAACTCCAGAGCCACAGCAATGTGGTTGACTCTCAACTGCCTCCCAAGGGCAACTAGGGATGGGCAATAAATGCTGACCAGCCAGCGATGCCCATGTCCCTTGAATGAATAGAAAGAATGTTGTTGCCCTTTGGGCCAGTGGGATCTTACAGTCCCGCTAATGGCGCACCGCCCCTGCGGGTTTTCCAGTGGTGAGGGGGTGCATGTAATGGGAAACCCTGTTGACAATGCTGGGACCCCATGTACTTACCCTGCCAATCTCCCTGACACTAAGGGGCAATTAAGCACGGCCAATCAACCCAACCTGCACATCCTTGGAGTTCATAGGTTGTAAAGCACTTCGGGACTCCCTGAAGTAGTTAAAGGGTAAATTAATGCAAGTCCTCACTTTCTCTGGCTCTCCGAAACTTTGGAAGCTCCACAAAGCAGCAACAAGCCCTGAAAATGTCAGACAATTGGCGATGAATGCTGCAATTTGGCATCTCCAGTCTTTATCTTTGACCATCCTTCAAAGAGCCACTGGCAGCCACCTTGGGAGAGGTGTTGGAGACGTCTGTCACCTTACAGCAGTGAAGGACTGTCAGCAAGAGGCATGAACCACAGTGGCATCTTTCAATTGCAGTCACTGCCAACAGGCACCAGTTGGAATGGGAAGGTCAGGCACCAATGCTGTAACCCACTGCTGTGTGGTTCGCATGCTGCCTCATGGCGACAGGGACCCGGGTTCGATTCCCAGCTTGGGTCACTGCCTGTGTGGAGTTTGCACATTCTCCCCGTGTCTGCGTGGGTTTCCTCCGGGTGCTCCGGTTTCCCCCCACAGTCTGAAAGACGTGCTGGTTAGGGTGCATTGGCCGTGTTAAATTCTCCCTCAGTGTACCCAGAGTGTGGCGACTGGGGGATTTTCACAGCAACTTCATTGCGGTGTTAACGTAAGCCGACTTGTGACACTAATTAAAGAAATAAAATAAATAAAAATCTTTTAAAAACCTGTCAAAGGCGAGCGGAATGACCTCCTTTCCTGCTGCACCTTTCTACGATGCTACGATGATGCTTTTAGGAGCCAGGCTTCAGAGTACGAATGGACTCCAATGGTTCAAGGGCTTGGTTGGTGCTTCCCTGCTGCAGGATCAGAAAATCTGGCCCTAACAGACACCGGGCGTTAAGAGGTTTGACACGTCGTAACTAAGTGCCAGGTGCACGCCTGATTGTCAAACAACCCGGGACCTTCTTTCAGTGCTGACCTGGTGAGTTGAGTGCAATTGTGCATCTGGCAATCATTGGCCCTCTGATTGTTTCCCAGACAACAGCAGAGTAATTGGAGACTGCCGTTGTTCGGCAAGCTGTATTTATCATCCTCTGCGCAGTCAATTAAAGAGGCAAAGGCCCTTATGCTCTGGTTCTGTACACAGCTTCAGAAGGGACAATATCTCTTCTGTACTCTCCCGGCGTACATCTCGTAGAACGCGTCGGGACACAGCGTCAACTTCTGGCTGCTACTCAGACCCTGATTTTTACCTGCAAGGCCGCCCCGAAATCGGGGTGGGCGAAATTGGCAGAACAGTATTCCCCGTTGGCTTCGGGCATGAGCCCCCCGCGTGCGCGCGAGGTGGTAAAGTTAAGGCAAAGTTTATTTATTGGTCACAAGTAAGGCTTACGTTAACACTGCAGTGAAGTTACTGTGAAATTTCCCACACTCCGGCGCCTGTTCAGGTACACTGAGGGAGAATTTAGCACGGCCAATCCACCTAATCAGCACGTCTTTCGGACTGTGGGAGGAAACCCACGCAGACACGGGGGAAACATGCAGACTCCGCACAGACAGCGACCCAAGCCGGGAATCGAACCCGGGTCCCTGGCGCTGTGAGGCAGCAGTGCTAACCACCGTGCCGGCCACAAATCAGGGCCTCAATGTCCTCGGTCTCCGACTCCATGACAGTTCTTTGCCCTCCTCCCCTCCTGAAGAATCGCACAGCTCATCCAGCCTGCCCTGACACGCGAGAAACAGCTGGGGCGGAATTTTATGGCCTCCCTCATCCTGAAACCATAAAATCCTGTCCCAGATCAGCGGACATTTCCATTGCCCGTCCCTCGCCCACTTCGATTCCATGGTGGGCGGGGCGGTGACACTCCAGCCCTGATCTCCCACCTAATCCCATCCACCAGCACTTGTTCGATAGCCTTGTATATTGTGACGCACCAGGTACTTATTAAAGGATGTGAGTCATCCCACCTCCATCACCCTCCCAGGCAGCGGATTCCAGACCCTCACCACCCTCTGGGTGAAAAAGCTTTTCCTCCAATTCCCCCCTAAACCTACTGCCCCTCAGCATTGCTGCCTCACTACGCCAGGGACCCGGGTTCCATTCCCGGCTTGGGTCACTGTCTGTGTGGAGTTTGCACATTCTCCCCGTGTCTGTGTGGGTTTCCTCCAGGTGCTCCGGTTTCCTCCCACAGTCTGAAAGACGTGCTGGTTAGGTGCATTGGCCGTGTTAAATTCCCCCTCAGTGTACCCGAACAGGTGCCAGAGTGTGGCAACTAGGAGATTCTCACAGTAACTTCATTGCAGTGTTAATGTATGCCTACTGGTGACACTAATGAATAAACTTTAAACTTTGAACTTGTGCCCCCTCGTGAATTATAGCTGTGATTCATCATTTGAGGTTGACGGTTGTGCCTCAGATGTCAAAGGTTACCTCAAGGAGGCGACCTATTTTTTGATCTCCCAACATCGGAAACAGAGCAGTGCAGGGTTTAGGCTCAGACGTGTGACTTGAGAAGATTACTCAAATAGGGATGAGCGAGACTGCAGAGGGATTTACAGAGCTAAGGACTCAAAATCCTGAATCCAATCCTCTGGGACCATGCAACAGTATTCACAGCAACGTTGAATGAATATGAAGTTTATTTATTAGTCACAAGTAAGCTTACATTAACACTGCAATGAAGTTACTGTGAAATCCCCTAGTTGCCACACTCCGGCACCTGTTTGGGTACACTGAGGGAGAATTTAGCATGGCCAATGCACCATAACCAGCACGTCTTTCGGACTGTCACTGGGTCACTGTCCGTGTGGAATTTGCACATTCTCCCCATGTCTGTGTGGGTTTCCTCCGGGTGCTCCGGTTTCCTCCCACAGTCTGAACGACGTGCTGGTTAGGGTGCATTGACCCGAACAGGCGCCGGAGTGTGACGACTAGGGGAATTTCACAATAACTTCATTGCAGTGTTAATGTAAGCCTTACTTGTGACGAGTAAATACGACTAGGGGAATTTCACAGTAACTTCATTGCAGTGTTAATGTAAGCCTTACTTGTGACGAGTAAATACGACTAGGGGAATTTCACAGTCACTTCATTGCTGTGTTAATGTAAGCCTTACTTGTGACGAGTAAATACGACTAGGGGAATTTCACAGTCACTTCATTGCAGTGTTAATGTAAGCCTTACTTGTGACGAGTAAATAAATAAACTTCAAACTTTAATAAAACTGTGGGAGGAAACCAGAGCACCCAGAGGAAACCCACGTAGACACGGTGAGAACATGCAGTCTCTGCACAGACAGTGACCCAAGTCGGGAATCGATCGCTGTGAGGCAGTAGTGCTAACTGTTTCTTCAGAAGGAACTCTTCCAATGCGGACAATAAACGTATAACAAAACTTACTCCAACTTATAAATCAAAGAAAGAGTTTAATAAAGAAAATTCATTACTCCAAACTTGGGGCCTCGCTCTAGGCCACTCCAAGCTCCCCACAATTCCCAACAGGTTCTTATTTATGATGAGTCAGCTGACCATCACATCATCATTGGTTCCATGGTTTACTGGGTCAGCTGACCCTTACAGCTTGTTATCATTGGTCACATTACATCCAATGCAAGGTTGTCACTGGTTACATTCTAACACTACCCACTGTGCCACCGTGCCGCTCCGAGTCTCCTTCTGGTAATGCGGTGAGTAGAACCGTACGCAATATTCCAAATGTAGTCAGGCACTTAGAGTGTGGTACGCTGTGTTGGAAAAAACTGAACTGCAATTCATGTTGAAATGTCAAGTTCGAACTGTTATGCAATGTACTTCTACAAACGTTATGAATAAGGTATATTTTTTGGTAGGCTGAAAAAGGCTAGACTAGAATCTATTGCCCCGTATGATCAAAGAAGCTGCGAAACCACGACTGTCGATGTTTTTTCATGGGGAGGTTGACTGCTTCTCTCTGAGATGTAGTAAAGCTGAGTTAGCACTGAGAGAAGGCACAGTAAGTAGCTTCGCAACACCAGGTTAAAGCCCACCGGGTTTATTTGGTAGCATGAGCTTTCGGAGCGCTGCTCCTTCATCAGGTGAGTGCCTGGCGCTCACGACACACGACAGCGCAGAGTCGCCGAGCAGAAACTGATAGCCAAGTTCCACACACGTGAGGACGGCCTCAACCGGGATTTTGGGTTAATGTCACACTATCTGTAACCCCCACAACTTGCCTGGGCTTGCAAACTCTCACTAACTGTCCTGTCTGGAGACAATACACATCTCTTTAACCTGTGCTTAACGCTCTCTCCACGCACATTGTCTGTACCTTTAAGACTTGATTACCTGTAAAGACTCACATTCCAACCATTATTTTGTAAATTGAGTTTGTGTCTTTATATGCCCTGTTTGTGAACAGAACTCCCACTCACCTGATGACGGAGCAGCGCTCCGAAAGCTCGTAGCTTGTGCTACCAAATAAACCTGTTGGACTTTAACCTGGTAGTGTAATTGCATCAGTAATTAGTGCAATTCGCTGATCAGAGATCAGAGTGACATGATTCACAGTGGGGTTTATTTTGCGTGTTGGTCACTTTTGCACTCACCTGCCTTGCCCCTCACACGGACATCCTTTCAGTTTGAGAGGTAAGTGGTATGTGTGTGTGTGGTGTGTGAGTGTGTGTGCGCGTGTTTAAAGTTTAAAGGTTATTTATTAGTCACAAGTAAGGCTTACATTAACACTGCAATGAAGTTACTGTGAAATTCCCCTAGTCGCCTCACTCTGGCGCCTGTTTGGGCCAATGCACCTAACCAGCACGTCTTTCAGACTGTGGGGGGAAACCGGAGCACCCGGAGGAAACCCACGCAGACACAGGGAGAACGTGCAAACTCCACAGAGACAGTGACCCAAGCCGGGAATCGAACCTGGGTCCCTGGCGCTGTGAAGCAGCAGTGCTAACCACTGTGCCACCGTGCAGCTGTGCCCCTCACTTGGGCATCCTTTCTGTTTGAGAGGTAAGTAGTGTGTGTGTGTTTGTGTATGGGTGTGTTCGTGTGTGTACGTGTGTGTACGTGTGTGTACGTGTTTGTATGTCATAGAGTCATAGAAGTTTACAGCATGGATACAGGCCCTTTGGCCCAACTTGTCCATGCCATCCAGTTTTTACCACTAAGCTAGTCCCAACTGCCCACATTTGGCCCATATCCCTCTGTACCCATCTTACCCATGTAACTGTCTAAACGCTTTTTAAACGACAAAATTGTACCCGCCTCTACTACTACCTCTGGCAGCTTGTTCCAGACACTCACCACCCTCTGTGAAAACGTTGCCCCTATGGACCCTTTTGTATCTCTCCCCTCTCACATTACGTGTTTTCTTTTATTAATTCATGGGACATGGGTGTCGCTGGCTGGGCCAACATTTATTGCCCATCCCTAGTTGCCCTTGAGAAGGTGGTGGTGAGCCGCCTTCTTGAATTGCTCCAGTCCATGTTCTGTGGGTTGACCCACAATGCGGGGGCAGCACGATGGCACAGTGGTTAGCACTGCTGCCTCATAGTGCCAGGGACCCGGGTTCAATTCCCGGCTTGGGTCACTGTCAGTGTGGAGTTCGCACGTTCTCCCCGTGTCTGCATGGGTTTCCTCCGGGTACTCCGGTTTCCTCACACAGTCTGAAAAACGTGTTGGTTAGATGCATTGGCCATGCTAAATTCTACCCCAGTGTACCCGAACAGGCGCCGGGGTGTGGCGACTAGGGGATTTTCACAGTAACTTCATTGCAGTGTTAATGTAAGCTTGTGACACTAATAAAATAAACTAAACCCACAGTGTGTGTCTGCGTGTTTCTGTGTGATTGTGTGCTTGTCTGTATGTGCTTACGTGTATGTGTGTTTGTGTGTGTCTGTGAATGCGAGTGAAGTGTGTTTTTCTGCGTGTGCTTTTGTTTCTCTTTGTGTTTCTGTGTGTGCTAGTGAGTGTGTGTGTCTGTGAATGTGATTATGTGTGTGTCTTTCTGTGTGGTGTGTGCATGTGTGTATCTGGGAATGTATTTTTGTGTGTGTGTTTCTGAGCGTGTGTGTGAATGTGTTTTTGTGTGTGAGTGTGTGTGTTTCTGTCTGTGTGTGTGTGTGAATGTGTTTTATGTGTGTGAGTGTGTGAGTGTGCATGTGTTTTTGTGTGTGTGTGCGCGTGTGTGTGAATGTGTTTTATGTGTGTGAGTGTGTGTGTGAATGTGTTTTTGTGTGTGTGTGAATGTGTTTTTGAGAGTGTGTGTGTGTGTGTTTCTGTGCGTGAATGTGTTTTTGTGTGTGTGTGTGTGAGTGTGCATGTGTTTTTGTGTGTGTGTGCGCGTGTGTGCGCGCGTGTGTTTCTGTGTGTGTGTTTCTGTGTGTGTGTTTCTGTGTGTGTGCATGTGTGTGTTTCTGTGTGTGTGTGTATATGTGCGTGTGCGTGTGTTTCTGTGTGTGTGTGTGTGTGTGCGTGTGCATATGTGTGCGTGTGCGTATGTGTGCACGTGTGTGCGTTTCTGTGCGTGTGCGTGCGTGTGTGTGTGTGCTTGCGCGTTTCTGTGCGTGTGCATGTGTGTGTGCGTGCGCGTTTCTGTGTGTGTGTGTTTATGTGCGTGTGCGTGTGTTTCTGTGCGTGTGTGTGTGTGTTTCTGTGCGTGTGTGTTTCTGTGCGTGTGCTTCTGTGTGTGTGTGTGTGTTTCTGTGTGTGTGTGTGTGTGTTTCTGTGCGTGTGTGTGTGTGTGTGTTTCTGTGCATGTGTGTGTGTGTGTGGTGTGTGCCTGTGTCTTAATTTAGTGAGGTGTTGAATGGGAGTCAGTTAATGGAAACGCAGGAATGAAACCATGACGACAAAATGGCCATTTCAGGGTGTGAAGTTACCCTGACCTCGAGGCGGAGGTTCCTGCGTGTGGGATCTCACTTCACACCACACCTTGCACACTCTTGTCGGAAAGTCGGACAGCGACTTTCCATTTATGAGGGTTACCTCATCTCTGTTAACAGCATTTGTCCCCCTCACATTTTTGCGATTACAGCATGATTTCTCTTAGGAGCTATTTAAGGTGAATGATGTAATTATAAAGACATGTTTACAATCAAGCGGCTGCCAGGAGGCACAATTCGAATTGTGTAGTTCAAGTCATCAAAGAGGAAGAAAGTCAGTTCTTTTCCCTGCTGCTTTTTTTTGACCTTGTAACCTACTCTCTCTCCCTAAGGGCAGGAGGCAGGGATTTAAAAGCCTTTGCCAAGGTACAAAAACCTCAACCATTATCCTCTAACTGTACACAGACTTGTGCCTGTGTCCCACAGAGACAGCAGTGGCCTCAAACCTTTGAAATGTTTAAAATTTATTTATTAGAGTCACAAGTCGGCTTACATTAACACTGCAATGAAGATACTGTGAAAATCCCCGAGTTGCCACACTCCGGCGCTTGTTCGGGTACACTGAGGGAGAATTTAGCACGGCCAATGCACCTAACCAACATGTCTTTCAGACTGTGGGAGGAAACCAGAGCACCCGGAGGAAACCCACACAGACACGGGGAGAACGTGCAGACTCCACACAGAACGTGACCCAAGGCTGGAATTGAATCCAGGTCCCTGAAGCTCTGAGTATCATAGAATCCCTACAATGCAGAAGATCTGAACTGCACTGATTCTCTGACAGAGTACATTACTCAGGCTCTCTATCCCGCCCCATCCCTGTGACCTCACACATTTCCCATGCCTACTCCATCTAACCTACACATCTTTGGACGATAAGATACGATCTAGCATGGCCAATCCACCTAACCTGCACATCTTTGGACACTAAGGGGCAATTGACCATGGCCAATCCACCTAACTGACACATGTTTGGACACTAAGAGGCAATTTAGCATGGCCAATCCACCTAACCTACACATCTTGGGACACTAAGGGGCAATTTAGCATGGCCAATCCACCTAACCTACACATCTTTGGACACTAACGGGCAATTTAGTTTGGCCAATTCACCTAACCTACACATCTTTGGGCACTAAGGGGCAATTTAGCATGGCCAATCTCCCTAACTGACACATCTTTAGGCACTAAGAGGCGATTTAGCGCGGCCAATCCACCTAACCTGCACACCTTTGGACTGTGGAAGGAAACCGGAGCACCCGGAGGAAACCCCACGCAGCTTCAGGGAGAACGTGCAAACTCCGCACTGGCAGTCACCCAAGGCTGGAATCGAACCCGGGTCCCTGGCGGCTGTGAGGCAGCGGTACTAACCCCACCGTGCCACCGTGACGTTCTGCGGTGCTATGTAGATGCGAGCTTTCTTTTTTTTTCCTTTTGCCGGCATGGAACGGTTTGGGGTGGGGGGGGGGGGGGGGGGAGTGTAGCGATGGGGATCGCTGCCGTCAAACAGCGGCACCGCGATAAAAAGCAAGGAAAATATGAAGTGAGAATGTGATTTTAAGGCAAGGAGGCTTTCTCGAAAGCAGATTTATGAGAGGACAAGTCAGCACAGGTCTCAGTTTGCGCTGCCGCAGTCTGTGGGTTTTGACAGGTGAAACAGGATATTAGAAAAATCTAATTACTGCTTTATTGAAAAATACGTATTACTGTCAGCATGTTGAGCTGTAATTAGTTTTCTAGAGAAACCTGTGTAAAAGTATATTAGACTGTAGTGTAAGCTGGATCTTGACAGAATACTGCTTGTACTGATTCTGCTCTGATACCTTTTTTTAATATTATATAGACATATATATATATACGTGGATTCTGCCTGCTTTTAACACATTCCTTCTTCGCAGCAAATTTTTGAAACAGTGATCTATGTTGCAACTGCGTTCACTGTTTCACTCAGAGAAGGAAAAAAATGATCTGTACACTAGCCTTGTTCCTCATTTTTATTCGTACCCCCGCTCCCCTCTGCCCACAAGAGATTATTGTGCAGCATTTGTAGATGGATTTGATGGATTGCCTCTCCCTCAATGTCAGTCAAACGAAGGAGATAGTCCTCGACTTCAGTAGTGGAGGACGTGCCCCTGTGGGGAAAGGAGAAAGCCTGGAGGATCCAGGGGCAAACACAGTAAGAAGTCTCGCAACACCAGGTTAAAGTCCAACAGGTTTATTTGGTCGCAAAAGCCACTAGCTTTCGGAGCGCTGCCCCTTCGTCAGGTAAGGGGCAGCGCTCCGAAAGCTAGTGGCTTTTGCGACCAAATAAACCTGTTGGACTTTAACCTGGTGTTGTGAGACTTCTTACTGTGTTTACCCCAGTCCAACGCCGGCATCTCCACATCATGGATCCAGGGTAGACAGTGGCCCTGGTATATTGAAGTCAACATGGAAAACTCTTAAAGTTAAAGTTTATTTATTAATGTCGCAAATCGGCTGACATTAACACAGCAATGAAGTTACTGTGAAAATCCCCCAGTCGCCACACTCCGGCGCCTGTTCGGGTACACTGAGGGAGAATTTAGCACGGCCAATGCACCCTAATCAGCACGTCTTTCGGACTGTGGGGGGAAACCAGCGCACCTGGAGGAAACCCACGCAGACATGGGGAGAATGTGTAAACTCCACGCAGACAGTGACCCAAGCCGGGAATCGAACACGGGGCCCCTGGCGCTGTGAGGCAGCAGCGCTAACCACTGTGCCGCCCATATATACATCATTGAACACTAAGTGGCAATTTAACATGGCCAATCCACCTAACCCGCACATCTTTGGAGTGTGGGAGGAAACCGGAGCACCCGGAGGAAACCCACGCAGACACGGGGAGAACGTGCAAACTCCACCCAGACAATGACCCAAGTTCGGGTACATTGAGGGAGAATTTAGCATGGCCAATGAACCTAACCAGCACGTCTTTCGGACTGTGGGAGGAAACCGGAGCACCCGGAGGAAACCCAAACAGACAGGGGGAGAACGTGCAAACTCCACACAGACAGTGACCCGAGCCGGGAATCGAACCCGGGTCCCTGGTGCTGTGAGGCAGCAGTGCTAACCACTGTGCCACTGAGCCTGAAACAACATAAAGCTGACAGTTGTGTCAAAATCCAGTCAGATGCTAAAGGGAACTTGAGGTGGTAAACTTAACATACTGGAAGAATTTTCGCAAAAAGCAAGGGACAAGAGAGAGAGAGAGAACAAGGCAGAATCCCTGTCCATCATGCAAATAATTATGTATCCGGAAAGATTTGCCAACTGCATATAAATATGTATGTGTGATATAGGGAGATATACACACATGCGTACATGTTCGTAGCCACTTTGAAATTCAGAACAACATGGATATGAAACTGCTTGACAGAGACATCATGCCATAATGAGTTACTTTATCACACACATCTCCAGCCCGTGTAATAGGCTGCTTGCTGTCTGGGTGACTCTGTTTTGCAAATTGCAAATCCAGTCACCTTAGCCTGAGACAGACTTTCTTCAGCCAGAAGGGACCAAATTAAAAATATGTACGGTTCAGTGAGGTGGATGGGCGGAGGGGCGAAGAGGAAGGACAGAACTGGAGAGGGGGAAGAAAACTTACCTTTCTGAGGAAAAAAGGCTCCAGATACGAGTGACTGTTTTGCTGCTTTTGGAGTCAAAGAACAAAAACAAAGAACAAAGAAAATTACAGCACAGGAACAGACCCTTCGGCCCTCCAAGCCTGCACCGACCATGTTGCCCGACCGAACTAAAACCCCCTACCCTTCAGGGGACCATATCCCTCCATTCCCATCCTATTAATGCATTTGTCAAGACGCCCCTTAAAAGTCACTACCGTATCCGCTTCCACTACCTCCCCCGGCAGCGAGTTCCAGTCACCGACCACCCTCTGTGTAAAATTCTTGCCTCGTACGGCACGGTAGCACAGTGGTTAGCACTGCTGCTTCACAGCTCCAGGGACCTGGGTTCGATTCCCGGCTTGGGTCTCTGTCTGTGTGGAGTTTGCACATTCTCCTCGTGACTGCGTGGGTTTCCTCCAGGTGCTCCGGTTTCCTCCCACAGTCCAAAGATGTGCGGGTTAGGTTGATTGGCCAAGCTAAAATTGCCCTTAGTGTCCTGGGATGCGTAGGTTAGAGGGATTAGGGGGTAAATATGTAGGGATATGGGGGTAGGGCCTGGGTGGGATTGTGGTCGGTGCAGACTCGATGGGCCGAATGGCCTCTTTCTGCACTGTAGGGTTTCTAAGATTTCTAACATCTCCTTTAAACCTTGCCCCTCGCACCTTAAACCTATGCCCCCTAGTAATTGACTCTTCCACCCTGGGAAAAAGCTTCTGACTATCCACTCTGTCCATGCCCCTCATAATCTTGTAGACTTCTATCAGGTCGTCCCTCAACCTCCGTCGTTCCAGTGAGAACAAACCAAGATTCTCCAACCTCTCCTCATAGCTAATGCCCTCCATACCAGGCAACATCCTGGTAAATCTTTTCTTTACCCTCTCCACAGCCTCAGTTTTTAAAAGTTTACTTATTAGTCACAAGTAAGGCTTACATTAACACTGCAATGAAGTTACTGTGAAATTCCCCTCGTCGCTACACTCCGGCACCTGTTTGGGTCAATGCACCTAACCAGCACATCCTTCAGACTGTGGGAGGAAACTGGAGCACCCGGAGGAAACTCACGCAGACACGGGGAGAACATGCAGACTCCACACAGACAGTGACCCAAGCTGGGAATTGAACCCTGGTCCCTGGTTCTGTGAGGCAGCAGTGCTAACCACCGTGCCACCGTGGATCAGTGAGCAGTGAGTCAGAAATGGTGGAACCAGTTGAGAATCCTTCAGCTTCACATTTTGGTGTCTGCAACTGTCAGGGTGGTCGAGATAGACGCGGGGGGCAACAGATCTGGAGAAAATATCCACCCTATTGAGTGGGAGCTGGACCAGGTGGCGGGGGGAGAACACATTGTAGACACATTGTGGGTGGCACGGTGGCACAGTGGTTAGCACTGCTGCCTCACAGCGCCAGGGACCTGGGTTTGATTCCAACCTTGGGTGACTGTGTGGAGTTTGCATATTCTCTCCATGTCTGCGTGGGTTTCCTCCGAGTGCTCCGGTTTCCTCCCACAGCTAGTGACGCCCATGCCCCGTGAATGAATGAAAAAGAAAGGTTCATGTGGGCAGATCATCCAGTGCAAACTCAACGCATTAGCTGCTTTCTTACCATTCTTTCCGATATGCTGCATCGTGTCCCGGAGTGTTCGCTTGGAGACTTTTAACCTACATCCCTCATCGATCCAGTTCTCAGGACGGAGGTGTGTGTGCAGCTAATGTCACTTACAGCTTCACTAAAAATAGATACCAAATAAGATTCGGAACGATGGGAATTGAGGCGACAGTGGACCAGGGTCACGTAAGGTCAAAGATTCGTTGGCAAGCAAGTAAATGGAGGGGAGTTACTGCTTCAGTAGAGAGTTCTGAACAAAGCTGTTGAATACAGGGATACTCGAAAAGCTGCCTTGTCAGACAGGTTTGTCGAAACCCTCTGAGATTCCACTGGAGTCACCAGGAATTCAGGATTCATCTCCCGCAAGTAATCGGGGGAGGAAAGGAAACACGGGAGCATTCAAAAAAGTGCTTTGGTCGCTTCGATTGCGCTGGTTATAAATATATATATCAGAGATGAGGAGGACAAGGTGGCTGCTTGACTGGGTGGAAGTGGAAGGTCATGCGATGAAACCTCCAGGATTGGCAACCCTGTTGGGATGGTGGCCATTTTGGCATGGCAGCCATTTTGGCATGGCAGCCATTTTATGCTACACTGGGCTCTTTTGCTAGAGCATACTGCTTTACATTTCTGTGCTACTCTTCTTGAAAGCAATTCTGGTGGAGGTGACGGGTCGGGCAGTCATGGTCACTGTGTGGCCAGTTATGCGTTCAGGGTCTAACTTCTGGTCCCTCATCTCTCAAATTGCCAAGCAACGCAACTTGTTAATTCACCAGGAAAGCTTACTCTGAGAAACCTGGTTATTTGGAAAGAGGGACTGTGAAGAAGTGAGGGAATGTTGTTAACTAAGAGGAGAGATGATGGCCTAGTGGTATTATCGCTGGACTATTTATCGAGAAACTCAACTAATGTTTTGGGGACCCGGGTTTGAATCCCTGGCAGATGTTGGACTTTGAATTCAATAAAAAAAAATAAATCGGGAATTAAGACTGGAATTTTACCGCCTCGCCTGCCCCGATTCCGGGGCGGGCAATGTTCGCAGAACAGAAATTTCCGTTGGCCTTGGGCGGGATTCTACGATCTTGCCCGAGCAAGGTCGTAAAATCCCACCCTAAGAATCTACTGATGACTGTGAAACCATTATCGATTGTTGGAAAAACCCATCTGGTTCACTAATGTCCTTCAGGGAAGGAAATCTGCCGTCCTGGTCTGGCCTACATGTGACTCCAGAGCCACAGCACTGTGATTAACTCTCAACTACCCTCGGGCAACTAGGGATGGGCAATAAATGCTGGCCAGTTAGCAACATCCATGACCCATGAATAAATTTTTTAAAAGTTACTATATAAAAGCAAGCCTCTCTCTATTTACAAGAAAAGATGCAAGTTACTTGCTTGGGCGGCACGGTAGCACAGTGGTTAGCACTGCTGCCTCACAGCCCCAGGGACCTGGGTTCGACTCCCGGCTTGGGTAACTGTGTGGAGTTTGCATGTTCTCCTGGTGTCTGCGTGGGTTTCCTCCTGGTGCTCCGGTTTCCTCCCACAGTCCAAAGATATGCAGGTTAGGTGGATTGGCCAGGCTAAATTGACCCTTAGTGTGTGTCCTGGGATGTGTAGGTTAGCGGGGTAAATATGTGGGGTTACGGGGATAGGGTCTGGGTGGGATTGTGGTCGGTGCAGACTCAATGGGCCGAATGGCCTCTTTCTGCACTATAGGGATTCTACAATTTCTATGACTTCTACTCTGTTTGGAGCTTTAATCGAGAAAAGTGTGATTACAAATTTCTAAACTAGTTCATCGTGGATTTGTAATTTTTAAGCCACAAATTCTTCACCAAACTACTCAGTCTGTATTTGTTTCCTGTTTATGAACCCATTCAGATCATCACAGAATAATGAGTTTATACAGTGTCGCCAAAGCAGCCACCTTAACGAATATTTGATGTGCAAAATGTAACAGTCTGAAGAACATTAATTTGCAGCTATTTTCCTTGGTATTTTGAAGCGATACATTGATGATTCAGACACTCTGGTTTGCCAAAGACGCAACATTTTCAGACTAAGCATTGACTTGCCTTGAGAATCTGAAGGAGATGACGTAAAAGTCCATTCGCCAGTGTTTCTCTATTCTTTTTTCGGGGGATGTGAGTAGCACTAGCTTTTGTTACCCAATCCTAACTGCCCTTGAGAAAATGATGCCTTCTCACTCAGTGGTTGGATCGACCAATTCGGAGGTCAATTATGTAAGAGGCGACCATGTTGCTGTGAGTCTGGCATCACAGGCAGGTGAGGAGAAATTTCTTCACCCGATGTAATAGGTCTGCGGAGGCAGAAGCCCCTTCACCAGAATTCCTTCATTTACAATTCCAACAGCAGTACACAGAGTGCTTGCAGTCAGCAGTCTACCCTCGGGAGTGCCGGAGGAACTGAAACTCCTGGTTAAATACAAGGCAAAGATTCCCTGATTGACCCATCAATTGTATCCTTAATTAGGGAGTTCATGCTCCAATAGGACAATGGCCTGATTGAAGTCATTACACCCAGAGGGTGGTGAATGTGTGGAATTCACTACCACAGAAAGTAGTTGAGGCCAAAACGTTGTGTGATTTCAAGAAGGAATTAGATATAGCCCTTGGGGCTAAAGGGATCAAGGGATATGGGAGGAAGGCAGGATCAGGATATCGAATTCGATGATCAGCCATGATCAAAATGAATGGTGTAGCAGGCTCGAAGGGCCGAATGGCCATTGAGTTTCTATGTTTCTATCAGGTAAAGAAGGCAGATTTCTTTCTCTAAAGGGTGAAGAGGTTAAAATCATTGACTGAATCATCGAATCCCTACAGTGCAGAAGGATGCATTTGGCCCATCGAGTCTGCACGGACAACAATCCCACCCAGGCCCGATCCCCGTCACTCCACACATTTACCCCATGAATCCCTCTAAGCTACGCATCCCGGGACACGAAGGGGCAATTTAGCATGGCCAGTGCACCTAACCCTTACATCTTTCGGAGGACACCGGAGCACCCGGAGGAAATCCATGCAAACACGGGGAGAACGTGCAAATTCCACACAGACAGTGACCCAAACCGGGAATCGAACCCGGGTCCCTGGAGCTCTGAGGCAGCGGTGCTAACCACTGTGCCACATGCCGCCCAATGGCAGTCGTGTTCCCTTGTGAATTCAGTACGGCACATTTCCCAAGGATGCTGCTGTGAAGATGCACATCTTTGGCCACTAAAGGGCAATTTAGCATGGTGAGTCCACCTAACCAGCACATCTTTGGAGCTAACCATTGCAGTATGTGTGGAGCGGGTTTCCCCGCATGCTTTTGATAATCTACACAATTTAAAAAAAAATCAAAGCATGCAAGTACACATCATAAAAGCGGCAGGGGGTCATTATAAAATGAAAACACATCAAAACATACATTGTAGGGTCTCTGGCAACACACGTGTCCTCTTTGTGTCAGTTGTGTTTCAAAGGATTTGTGCATCCGGTTCCAGACCTCCGTAACTTTAACCCAATGACAGTGGAGAGTTGACTATCGATATATTTTTATAAGTTTAAAGTTTATTTATTAATGTCTCAAGTAGGCTTACATTAACACTGCAATGAAGTTACTGTGAAAATGCCCTAGTCGCCACACTCCGGCGCCTGTTCGGGCACACTGAAGGAGAATTTTTCATCGCCAATGCACGGCTTTCAGACTGTGGGGGGAAACTGAAGGAAACCCTCCGTGCACACGGTGACCCAAGTCGGGAATTGAACCCGGGTCCCTGGCACCGTGAGGCAGCTGTGCTAACCACTGTGCCGCTGTGCCGCCCTGTTTATTTCATATAATATGTATGTTATTCACATGCAGGTGCTATGTAACTGAGAGAGGGACTTCATAGAATCCCTACAGTGCAGAAGGAGGCCATTCGGCCCATCGAACCTGCACCGACCACCCAGGCCCTATTCCCGTAATCCCACATTTTTACCCTGCTAATCATGCCTGACACTCGGGTCAATTTAGCATGGCCGGTCCACCTAACCCGCACATCTTTGGACTGTGGGAGGAAACCGGAGCACCCGGAGGAAACCCACGCAGACAGGGGGAGAATATGCAGACTCCACACAGACATTGACCCAAGCCGGGAATCGAACCCGGGTCCCTGGTGAGGCAGCAGTGCTAACCACTGTGCCACCATTCCATTCAAGTGGTAAAGGTTATGGGTTTAGTAAGTGTCGAAAGTGAGCAACTGAACAAAGCCAATGCTTTCTTAATCAATCAAATTCACTGAACGTAGGTGTACTCATACTGAGGAGTTTGATGTGACATTGACCAATGAATGACCCAGGAAAGTCAACTGCTGCGATTTTAATTTGATGTAAAAATCCACAATTAAGAATCCTCTGTGTCTTCAGGGAAGTCGAATGGCCACATTATTCCAGCTTCATTTACATATACTCCAGTTATAATAACTGCAGTCAGAGGGGACCTGCTCAAGATTGGTGAAAGAATTGCCTGCAGATAAATTGCTACAACTCCGAGTCTGTGGGCACAATAGAAATACCGTTTCTCAAAGATGATGCAGAATCCCACAGAGCGCCCAGAACAAAGGACAGGCAATGTTGTTTTAGGGGGATAAAATTGTTAAGATTTGATTTGATTTATTATTGTCACATGGAATAGAATCACTACAGTGTAGAAGGAGGCCATTCAGCCCATCGAGTCTGCCCCGACCACAATCCCACCCAGGCTCTATCGCCATAACTCCATGCATTTACCCCAGCTGGACCCCTGACAATAAGGGGAAATTTAGCATGGCCCATCCACCTAACCCGCACGTCTTTCAGAGGAAACCGGCGCACCCAGAGGAAACCCACCCAGACACGGGGAGAATGTGCAAACTCCACACAGACAGTGACCCAAGCCAGGATCGAACCCGGGTCCCTGGTGCTGTGAGGCAGCAGTGCTAACCACTGTGCTACCATGCCGCTCACATGTATTGTATACAGTGAAAAGTATTGTTTCCTGCGTGCTATATAGACAAAGCATACTGTTCATAGAGAAGGAAACGAGAGTGTGCAGAATGTAGTGTTACAGTCATAGCTAGGGTGTGGAGAAAGATCACCTTAATGCAAGGTAGGTCCATTCAAAAGTCTGACAGCAGCAGGGAAGAAGCTGTTCTGAAGATAGATGCGGGAAACTCACAGAAAATAGGAGCAGGAGTAGGCCATTCGGCCCTTCGAACAGGCTCTACTATTTGATTTGATTTATTATTGTCGCATGTATTAACATACAGTGAAAAGTATTGTTTCTTGCGCGCTATACAGACAAAGCATACCGTTCATAGAGAAGGAAAGGAGAGAGTGCAGAATGTAGTGTAACAGTCATAGCTAGGGTGTAGAGAAAGATCACCTTAATGCGAGGTAGGTCCATTCAAAAGTCTGACAGCAGCAGGGAAGAAGCTGTTCTTGAGTCGCTTGGTACGTGACCTCAGACTTTTGTATCTTTTTCCCAAAGGAAGAAGGTGGAAGAGAGAATGTCTTGGGTGTGTGGGGTCCTTAATTATGCTGGCTGCTTTTCCGAGGCTGCGGGAAGTGTAGACAGAGTCAATGGATGGGAGGCCGGTTTGCGTGATGGATTGGGCTACATTCATGACCTTTTGTAGTTCCTTGCCGTCTTGGGCAGAGCAGGAGCCATACCAAGCTGTGATACAACCAGAAAGGATGCTTTCTATGGTGCATCTGTAAAAGTTGGTGAGAGTCGTAACGGACACGCCAAATTTCCTTAATCCTTGAGAAAGTAGAGGCATTGGTGGGCTCTCTTAACTATAGTGTCGGCATGGATGGACCAGGACTGATTGTTGGTGATCTGGACGCCTAAAATCCTGAAGGCCTAGACCATTTCTACTTCATCCCCGATGATGTAGACAGAGGCATGTTCTCCACTCGGCTTCCTGAAGTCGATGATTATCTCCTTCATTTTGTTGACATTGAGGGAGAGCTTGCTGTCATCACATCAGCTCACCAGATTCTCTATCCCTTTCATTCAACATGGTCATGGCTGATCCACTGTCTCAATGTCACACTCCCGCGCACTCCCTACACCCCCAACAGAGACCGTCTGGAATACTGGGGAAGCGGGGGAAACTCTGATGCTTTTAGCCATGTGCCGAGGCGAGCAGCCTCTAGACAGGAGGCCCTGGTGCCGTGTCCATAGCTGTCCTGACCTGTCACAGACTCATTGGGGCCGCTAGGTTTAGGTGCAAGGTCCTGGCTGGTTTATCGGCTATTTGTGTCTCTGGTCCTCTCTCTTTCAAGTAACAAAACGATCCAGAGGGGTTGCTAAAAATCATCAGTGATAGTTTAATGGTCACCACTTTCTCAGAAGACTAAGGAAATTTGGCATGTCAGCTACGACTCTCACCAACGTTTACAGGTGCACCATGGAAAGCATTCTTTCTGGTTGCATCACAGCTTTGTATAGCACCTGCTCTGCCCAAGACCGCAAGAAACTATAAAGGGTTCTGAATGAAGCCCAGTCCATCACACAAACCAACCTCCCATCCATTGATTCGGTCTACGCTTACCACTGCCTCGGCAAAGCAGCCAGTATAATTCAGGACCCCACGCACCCCACCACCTTCTTCCGTCGGGAAATAGATACAAAAGTCTGAGGTCACGTACCAACTGGCTCAAGAACAGCTTCTTCCCTGCTGCTGTCAGACTTTTGAATGGACCTACCTCACATTAAGTTGATCTTTCTCTACACCCTAGCTATGACTGTAACACAACATTCTGCATTCTCTCCTTTCCTTCTCTATGAATGGTATGCTTTGTCTGTATAGCGGGTAAGAAACAATACTTTTCATTTTATCCCAATATATGTGACAATAATAAATCAAATCAAATCAAACCACTACGACGATTAGCTTTCAATTCCAGGTTTATGTTAATCAAATTGATTAATGAATTTGAATTTGAATTCCACTGGCTGCCTTGAGCCCAAGTCTTTGGATTACCAGCCCAGTGACATTAACACTTTGTGCCTCGGATTTGTAACTGTGGCCGGGAGTCTCCAGCCTCGCCCTCAGCTGCGATTCTCCAGTCCCGCTGCAGTGAATGTAGTTTTGGCTGAGCGCCAAATTCTCCGCTCTTGCTCGCAGTGGTGGTGGAGCAAATGCGATGGGGGAATTCCAGCCCATGAGTGATCCAGGCCAGAATTCTCCAGCCATTCACGCCCCACTGCCAGCCAAGGTGGAGAATTTGGCACTCAGCCAAAAGTCCATACACCACAGCGGGACCGGAGAATCCCGGCTGCGAGCAAGGGCAGAGAATCTGGCCCCGAGTTCCACAGAATCCCGACAGCACAGAAAGAGGCCATCCGGCCCATCGAATCTGCACCAACTCTCTGACAGAGCATCCCATCCAGGCCCTCCCCTCCACCGTATCCCTATAACACCATACATTTACCATGGCCAATCCACCTGATCTATATTTTGGACACTAAGGGGCAATTTAGCATGGCCAATCCACCTAACCTGCACAGCTTTGGACTCTAAGGAGCAATTTAGCATGGCCAATCCACCTAACCTGCACAGCTTTGGACACTAAGGGGCAATTTAGCATGGCCAATCCAGCTAACCAGCACATCTTTGGACACTAAGAGGTAATTTAGCATGGCCAATCCACCTAACCTGCACAGCTTTGGACACTAAGGGGCAATTTAGCATGGCCAATCCACCTAACCTGCACAGCTTTGGACACTAAGGGGCAATTTAGCATGGCCAATCCAGCTAACCAGCTCATCTTTGGACACTCAGGGGCAATTTAGCATGGCCATTCCACCTAACCTGAACATCTTTGGACACTAAAGGGCAATTTAGCATGGCCAATCCATCTAACCTGATCGTTTTCGAATACAAAAGGGCAATTTGGAATAGCCAATCCACCTAACCCGCACATCTTTCGACTGTGGGAGGAAACCGGAGCACCCGGAGGAAACCCACGCAGACACGGGGTTCCACACAGACAGTCACCCAAGGCCGGAATTGAACCCGGTTCCCTGGTGCTGCGGGGCAGGAGTGCTAACCACTGTGCCACCTCTGAAGCCTTTCAGCAACGCAAGTAAAAATGCCATGGTACATGCACTCCCAGTGGGAGGGTGCTCTCGCACAGGAACAGTATGGGTCAGAGCTTTGGACACTAAGGGGTAACCTGCCCCTTAGTGTCCAAAGCTGTGCAGGTTAGGTGGATTGGCCATGCTAAATTACCCCTTAGTGTCCAAAGATGTGCTGGTTAGCTTCAGCGCTACACAAAGCGTTTGATCGCTGAAAAGTCACCTGAGAAGTGGCGAGAGGAACTGATTACTTTTTGGCTGAGTTTCATCGGCACCCTCTTGAATGGCCAGCGACTAATTTAATTCCTTTTATCCTCTCGAACGCGTTTGAGTTATGTCTCTCCTGTTTGGAATGACCTTCCCTGAACTCAGCTCACCTCCAATTAGGTCTCTGTTCTGTCAAAGGTCATCTCATTAGTGAAACTTTATGTTACAGTTGCCCTGAAATACAAGTCAGCCGCTGATTTAAATAATGGATATTGCCATGTTTGTTAGCAGGTCGAATCCTCGAGTGGCGTACATTATTTATCAGGAGCTGACTTCTCGCCAATATCTCTGGCCAGAGGAACAGAGGCTGGCACTGAATGTGATTTAACTTCTCCGAGAGAGAATAACTCCTGCTGAACGAGCTCTGGATGACTGCGGCCTGGGTACAGAGGCAGAGAGGGATTCAGGGATTGATTGCTCAGCTATCAGAGCGAACTGGAAGACACGGTGGCCCATTTTTAGTCCGATTGTTAAGCCATGTTACCTTATTTTAATATCATTGGCCTGACCATTTGCTCTGTGCCACTGAACATTGAATCACGCCTTCTAGTTATTTTGTATGTTTTGTGTTTTATCTTTTTGCTGCAGTTTTTAGTTATTCCCGTACGATGCTGGAACAGAATAGAGCGGCACGGTGGCACAG
Source organism: Mustelus asterias (assembly GCF_964213995.1). Classification (NCBI taxonomy): domain Eukaryota; kingdom Metazoa; phylum Chordata; class Chondrichthyes; order Carcharhiniformes; family Triakidae; genus Mustelus; species Mustelus asterias. The sequence continues at coordinate 11,148,951 of NC_135829.1, forward strand.
TGGTTAGCACTGCTGCCTCATAGTGCCAGGGACCCCGGTTCAATTCCGGCCTCGGGTCACTGTCTGTGTGGAGTTTACATGTTCTCCCTGTGTCTGCATGGGTTTCCACCGAGTGCTCCAGTTTCCTCCCACACTCCAAAGATGTGCAGGTTAGGTGGATTGGTCATGTTAAATTGCCCTTTAGTGTCCAAAGATGTGTAGGTTAGGTGGACTGGCCATACTAAATTGCCCCTTGGTGTCCAAAGATGTGTAGGTTAGGTGGATTGGCCATACTAAATTGCCCCTTAGTGCCCAAAGATGTGTAGGTTAGGTGGATTGGCCATGCTAAATTGCCCCTTAGTGTCCAAAGATGTGCAGGTTAGGTGGACTGGCCATGGGAAATGTGGCGGGTTACCTGTGTAAGATGCTCTGTCAAAGAGTCAGTGCAGGCTCGATGGGCCAAATGGCCTCTTCTGCACTGTAGGGATCCCATGATTCTCTGACTTTTATTAGCCAAGGTGTTCAGGCAAAGCTTTGGCATTTTCCACGGTGATCTGAAAGATTTCCAGAGGGTAGCCAGGGGCCTGGGTTCAATTCCGGCCTCGGGTCACTGTCTGTTTTGAAGTTCGCAGGTTCTCCCCGTGTCCGCGTGGGTTTCCTCCGGGTGCTCCGGTTTCCTCCCACTCTCCAAAGATGTGCGGGTTAGGTGGATTGGCCGTGTTAAATTGCCTCTTAGCGTCAGGGGGATTAACAGGGTAAATATGTGGGGTTACGGGGATAGGGTCTGGGGTGGGATTGTGGTCAGTGCAGACTCGATGGGCTGAATGGCCTCCTTCTGCACTGTAGGGTTTCTATGATTTCTATAATATTTCTATGCTTGCCTTCATCGGCCGGGGCATTGAGTTTAAAAATTGGCAAGTCATGTTGCAGCTTTATAGAACCTTAGTTAGGCCGCACTTGGGATATAGGGTTAAATTCTAGACGCCACACTGCCAGAAGGATGTGGAGGCTTCGGAGAGGGTACAGAAAAGATTTACTCGGATGTTGCCTGGAATGGAGGGCATTAGCTATGAGGAGAGGTTGGAGATACTTGGTTTGTTCTCACTGCAATGATGGAGGTTGAGGGGCGACTTGAAAGAAGTCTCCAAGATTATGAGGGGCATGGACAGAGTGGATAGTCAGAAGCATTTTCCCAGGGTGGAAGAGTCAGTTACCAGAGGGCACAGGTTTAAGATGCGAGAGGCAAGATTTAAAGGAGATGTACGAAGCAAATCTTTTACACAGAGGGTGGTAGGTGCCTGGAACTCGCTGCCAGGGGAGGTAGTGGAAGCAGGTATGATAGTGACCTTCAAGGGGCGCCTTGACAAATATTTGATTTGATTTGATTTGATTTATTATTGTCGCATGTATTAGTATACAGTGAAAAGTATTGTTACTTGCGTGCTAGACAGACAAGCATACCGTTCATAGAGAAGGAAAGGAGAGTGTGCAGAATGTGGTGTTACAGCCATCGCTAGGGTGTAGAGAACGATCAACTTAGTGCAAGGTAAGTCCATTTAAAAGTCTGACAACAGCAGGGAAGAAGCTGTTCTTGCGTCGGTTGGTACGTGACCTCAGACTTTTGTATCTTTTTACCAATGGAAGAAAGGGGAAGAGTGAATGTCCAGGGTGTGTGGGGGTCCTTAATTATGCTGGCTGCTTTGCCGAGGCAGCGGGAAGTGTCGACAGAGTCAATGGATGGGAGGCTGGTTTGCGTGATGGATTGGGCTACATTCACGACCGTTTGTAGTTTCTTGCGGTCTTGGGCAGAGCAGGAGCCATACCAAGCTGTGATACAACCAGAAAGAATGCTTTCTATGGTGCATCTGTAAAAGTTGGTGAGAAATATAGCGGACAAATTTGCTCAGTCTTCTGAGACAGTAGAGGTGTCGGTGGGGCTTTCTTAACTATAGTGTCAGCATGGGGGGGACCAGGACAGGTTGTTGGTGATCTGGACACCTAAAAACTTGAAGCTCTCGACCATTTCTACTTCATCCCCATTGCTGTAGACAGGAGCATGTTCTCCACTCCGCTCCCTGAAGTCGATGACAATCTCCTTTGTTTTGTCGACATTGAGGGAGAGATTATTGTCATTGCACCGACGGAAGAAGGTGGAAGAGAGAATGCCTGGGGCGCGTGGTACATGAACAGGATGGGAATAGAGGGATATGGTCCCAGGAAGGGTAGGGGGTTGTGATAAACCACTGTTAGCTTATTACCTGTATATGTGACATGCCTGGACACATCCCTGCCGGCCCTACCCGAGACCCCCCCCCCCACCCCTCCAAGGTCCAGGTATAAAGGCAACTGCTCCCCACCCCCCCTGCCTCAGTCTGGACCAGTTCATCGGCACGGGTGTGCTCCAAGTCTTTGGCTAATAAAAGCCTATTTGTTCTTGCATACAAACTAGTCTTTGCCCGATTGATGGTGCATCAGGGGTTTTACTTCAATCGGGCAGCATGGTCGGTGCAGGCTTGGAGGGCCGAGGGGCCTGTTCCTGTGCTGCAATTTTCTTTGCTATTTGTTCTTATAAACAAATGCAACAAAAGAAAAAAGGCCATGCAAATTTAAATTAAAATGAAGGTTAACGGTTTGTAGCAGCAGAGAGTGCAATGCATTTTTAAACAGCTTGAAGGGAATGTTGATGAACAGTTTGCCTGTCGAATTGCAAGTCTATTTCTTACTCTCTCATTTCCAAACAGCTTCTAAGAGGTGCTAATTGGAAATAATGAGAATTGGGGTACCGCAGGATACAGGTCATCGATTTTTTTTTTGATGAACATCGATACATAAATACCTTCTGATTTTTGCAGACTGTGGCTCATGGCAATTGAGACTTTCCTCCTCTCTATCGTGCCTCTATTTTTAGTCAGGTCTAACACTCGGTGCCCACACCATGCTAAGTCGCTACCGTTTCCATGGTGGTCTGTAATTCACGCCTGCATGGCAGTGCCAGACGTTTGTGGGGGTGGGGGATGGGGGAGGAGACTTACAGTTCTGGTCACCCGATTATAGAAAGGATATTATTAAACTAGAAAGAGTGCAGAAGAGATTTACTAGGATGCGACCGGGACTTGATGGTATTTAAGTCATAAGGAGAGGCTGGATCGACTGGGATTTTTTTTTCCCTGGAGCGTAGGAGGCTTTGGGGTGATCGTATAGAGGTCTATAAAATAATGAGGGGCATAGATCAGCTAGATAGTCAATATATTTTCCCAAAGGTAGGGGAGTCTAAAACTAGAGGGCATAGGTTGAAGGGGAGAGATACAAAAGGGTCCAGAGGGGCAATTTTTTCACAGAGGGTGGTGAGTGTCTGGAACAAGCTGCCAGAGGTAGTAGTAGAGGCGGGTACAATTTTGTCTTTTAAAAATAATTTAGACAGTTACGTGGGTGTAGATGGCTATAGAGGGACATGGGCCAAACGTGGGCAATTGGGACTATCTTAGTGGTAAAACAAAAGGGCAGCATGGACAAGTTGGGCCGAAGGGCCTGTTTCCAAGCTCTAAACCTCTATGACCTCCCACTTCTGCTAATTCAGATGGCACCAGATTTGAGCTGCCGTATCCAGCTCGGAGCTTTCACTGAAGATTTTATTTGTGTTGCAGCAGGGCTCCGGAATTCCTATTTCACACTCTCGAACCTGCCTTTATAATTTTCCGCAGTCCATATTGCGGTTTGTCCAGTCCTAACCCGCTGCAATGTTCGCAACAGGGATTCATTAAAGATGATTACAATCTGTGTGTGCGAGCGCTAATTACATTATCACTATATAATTATATATTATGTAATGATGTTTATCTATATCCTAAAATAAATGTCATTACATCAATGTTTATCAGACACACTGCGTGGGGAAAATACTGATTTGAATCAGGGTGTTATTTATGCTTTCTGAATATTAAACTGGGAAAGAATCCATTTTTTTTTCCTGCCACATTGTTGTGGCTTCTCTTGAAGGGATGGCATATAATCTCACTGATGTTATAAGTCCAAATGGCCATCCCTCATACGGCACGGTGGCACAGTGGTTAACAGTGCTGCCTCACAGTGCCAGGGACCCGTGTTCGATTCCGGGCTTGAGTCACTGTCTGTGCAGAGTCTGCACATTCTCCTTGTGTCTGCGTGGGTTTCTTCCGGGTGCTCCGGTTTCTTCCCACAGTCCAAAGACGTGCGGGTTAGGTGGATTGGCCATGCTAAATTGCCCCTTAGTGTCAGGGGGATTAGCAGGGTAAATACATGGAGATATGGGGATAGGGCCTGGGTGGGATTGTGACCAGTTCAGAGTCGATGGGCTGAATGGCCTCCTTCTGCACTGTAGGATGCTATATGCAAGCGAGGAGATACGCCATCCTTGTAAATCCTCCTCCCGCTTTCCCCAACTTTGAAACAGTAAAGGCCTTCATTTGCAGATGCACAGGTTTGTACCTTATTTCCCTGAGATCTGGGCATTGCTGGCAAGGCCAGAATTTGTTGCACACTCCCCCAACCCACTCCTCCCTGGTTGCTCATGAGAAGGAGGTGGTGTTGGAGTTTCCTACCAATCGTGGTTCTCACAGCCAATGACAGGAAACCAGAACACCCGGAGGAAACCCACGCAGAGACGGGGGAGAATACGCAAACTCCGCACAGACAGTGACCCAAACCAGGAATCGAACCCGGGTCCCTTACGCTGTGAGTGCTAACCACTGTGCCACCGTGCCGCCCCCTGCACCCTCATGGCATCATGGTTATTCCAGCCAATGTCTCATCCCATCTCATCCATTGACTCTGTGCAGTTCAGCCTGCTTTGGAAAAGCAGCCAGCATAATTGAGGACCCCACGCATCGCGGACATTCTCTCTTCCACCTTCTCCCATCAGGAAAAGGATACAAAAGTCTGAGGTCACGTACCAACCGACTCAAGAACAGCTTCTTCCCTGCTGCCATCAGACTTTTGAATGGCCCTACCTCGCATTAAGTTGATCTTTCTCTACACCCTAATGGCAGGGGTGGTACATAGGTTTGATGTTTGACCTCTTGGGACCTGGTGGGATGCCACCACCTGGAACTATAATATACTCAACTCCCAAAATAAGTCTGCTTCAAATGCGTCCAGTATATTAAGCATTCACATGAGTGCCAGATGGCAGAAACAGAGCGCACTAACTTTGGAAAATCTTCATTTCCCCATTAAATGTATATAAAGTGCATTTTTCTTACCTCAACCATCACACATGGTAGTCAAGTCGGAGTCTTTTTTTAATGACCACCCCTCCCCTCCGCCTACCCCCCTCTCTGTCCTGTTGGCAGCCAATCATGTAACACTGCAATTCTGCACTTTTTCCTTTCCTTCTCTATGAATGGTATGCTTTGTCTGTATAGCGCGCAAGAAACAATACTTTACACTGTATACATGTGACAATAATAAATCAAATCAAATCAAGTGTAGCTTCAGAGAAGGAGACTGTATGATATTATTCGCAAAGAGAATGTGGAAATATCATTGACGTTGCTGCCACGGTTAACAACTCAACAAGCGCGTGCAATCGGAAATTTCATACAGGGATACGTTGGCCGCGATATATTTGTTAAGTGCACCTACAGCGCTGTTAGGTAGGGAGTTCCAGCTCCCAGCACCCTGAGACCACAGCTACACAGTGGCTGCTGTAATAAGTCTTCGGAGGCAGAAATCCCTTCACCAGAATCCCTTTATTTACAAATCCGATCGCAATACGCAGAGTGCAATCAGTCAGCAGTCTACTTTCGGGAGTGCCAGAGGAACTCCCGGTTATATACAAGGAAAAGACTCCCTGATTGGCCCATCAATTGACTCCTTAATCAGGGAGTTCATATTCCAATAGGCCAACCTCAATGGCCTGATTGAAGTCATTGCAGCTACATGCTGGACTTCGACCTTGGGGGTGATCCCAGATTTGAGACAAGACCACCTCATTTCCCTTGGGAAGCTGGGAATGTCGGAGCCATTGGGAATGGCCATCTTGAGAGAGTAGTGAATGGCATTGGACGTGCAAACTTGTTGAGCAGGAAAAGACTAGCTAGTCTATCAAGCCTTCTTGACGTACCCAAACCCCCCCATAACCCAGCTCCCCATCTCCTCTCTCTCCTCCCAGCCTAAGAATCAGCCGAGGAAGAATTGAGAAATGAATGCGCATAGAAGGTGCGGAGGGCCCATCGGATAGGTCCTTAAAGGACAAAAAGGAGGGAAGTGTGGAAATTAAGTTACAACAATAAGGCAACACTGTCAGCAAGTCAAACAAGGCCTCATTTGACGTCAGCACTTGCGCATTCAGGATAAGCGACTAATCTAAACCTGGTGTCAGTTTCATAAACACTGCATTCCCGGCCTTGGCCATAGGATGAAACAAAGACAAGTTACCATGACAAATACCAAAAAACAAGATATGTTGACATATTATGCTAATGAAGGAGACGGTTTTCAATTGGATAAGAAAGGGCAAAAAACTATGCTATGGTTGGTGGACTATGTATGCAAATGAAGGATTATAAATTCTATTGGTTGAAAGTAGACACCAAACTGTAAGGCTATTGGTGTTTTAACTGGCATGTTCTCTCTCATTGGCTAAAATGTGCTATAACTGACACTGTTTGTGAAACTCTGTTAGAACACCGGAGTGAAATTTACTGTGTCTGCTCTCCTTAAGAGTTTTAACAACACCAGATTAAAGTCCAACAGGTTTATTTGGTAGCAAATGCCATTAGCTTTTGGAGCGCTGTTCCTTCGTCAGATGGAGTGGATATCTGCTCTCAAACAGGGCATACAGAGACACAAAATCAAGTTACAGAATACTGATTAGAATGCGAATCTCTACAGCCAACCAGGTCTTAAAGATACAGACAAATACAGATACAGATAAAGATACAGATAAAGATACCACATTGTCTGTATCTTTAAGACCTGGTTGGCTGTAGAGATTCGCATTCTAATCAGTATTCTGTAACTTGATTTTGTGTCTCTGTGCCCTGTTTGAGAGCAGATTTCCACTCCATCTGACGAAGGGGCAGTGCTCCGAAAGCTAATGGCATTTGCTACCAAATAAACCTGCTGGACTTTAACCTGGTGTTGTTAAAACTCTTACTGTGTTTACCCCAGTCCAACGCCGGCATCTCCACATCTGCTCTCCTTGCCAGCTGGTAATATAAGCTTAAAGGATTTGAGTACTCATCGTGCATTGTCTGGTTAATCCTCAACACATAACTGGACAGCAATGCTTCAGATATCCCACTATGAAATTTCCAATTGCCCCTTTTCCCTCCATTGCTTTCTTTCTGCGGCAATTGACACCAAATAAATTTTGCTCTGCACCTGGTGTCCAGTATATTAGGACCTCATTGAGTTGTCAACCAGGGCGACAACAGCAATGACAAGGCTGCATGGGTGGTACAGTGGCACAATGGTTAGCACTGCTGCCTCACAGCACTAGGGTCCCAGGTTCATTCCTGGCTTGGGTGACTGTGTGGAGATTGCACCTTCTCCCCGTGTCTGCGTTGGTTTCCTCCGGGTGCTCCGGTCCCCTCTCACACTCCAACGATGTGCAGGTTAGGTGGATTGGCCGTGCTAAATTGTCCCCTAGTTCAAGGAGTAGATGCGTGGGGCTACGGAGATAGGGCCTGGATGGGATTGCGGTCGCTGCAGACCCCGACTGGCCAAATGGTCTCCTTCTGCTCTGTAGGCATTCTATGATCCTTTATGAATAATACCATACAGTCGCCCTGTCTGAAGTTACATTGGCTATAATAACCGTGATGCTACAAGGGTGGCAGGGGGTGGTATGGTGGCACAACGGTTAACATTACTGCCTCATAGATCCAGGGACCCAGGTTCAATTCCGGTTTCGGGTCATTGTCTGTGTGGAGTTTGCACGTTCTCCCCGTGTCTGCTTGGTTTCCTCCGAGTGTTCTGGTTTCCTCCCACACTCCAAAGATGTGCGGGTTAGGTGGATTGGCCATGTTAAATTGCCCCTTAGTGTCCAAAGATGTGTAGGTTAGGAGGATTGGGCATGCTAAATTGTCCCTTAGTGTCCAAAGATGTGTAGGTTAGGTGGATTGGCCATGCTAAATTGTCCCTTAGTGTCCAAAGATGTGCAGGGTAGGTGGATAGGCCATGCTAAATTGCCCCTTAGTGTTCAAAGATGTGCAGGTTAGGTAGATTGGCCATGCTAAATTGTCCCTTCGTGTCCAAAGATGTGCAGGTTAGGTGGATTGGCCATGCTAAGTTGTCCCTTAGTGTCCAAAGATGTGCAGGTTAAGTGGATTAGCCATGCTAAATTGCCCCTTAGTGTCCAAAGATGTGCAGGTTAGGTGGATTGGCCATGCTAAGTTGCCCCTTAGTGTCCAAAGATGTGCAGGTTAGGTGGATTGGCCATGGTAAATGGCTTCTTAATGTCCCAAAGATGTGCAGGTTAGGTGTGATTAGCCATGCTAAATGTGTTGGATTATGGGGATAGCGTGGGGGGAGAGCGCAAGCTTGGAATCCTCTGTCAGACAGTCGGTGCAAACATGATGGGCCGAATGGCCTCTTCTATGTGGTAGGGATTCTATGGTTGGTTGGAAAGTCTGACATTTTGGCAAAGACCTCTTGAGGAGGGTGTCGGTGTACTGGTGAATTGTGTTATTCAATCAGCCATCATGCTTAAATAGTTCAGCAAAACCTATTCAAGCTGGGTACAGTGGGAGGGAAGAACTGAGAGATTCAATCCCCTTAAGCTGCGTCCCAAGTGTCACTTGTTCATCAGCTCTCGTCTATAAAAGGCAGGCAGACAGTGACATCAGAATTGGCATGGTGTGAATGAACCAGCTCCCCTTCTGTATTGACTCCAGTCTATTGAACCGAAACTTTAGTCAGAGCCTCTGTCGCCCCAGCCAGTGCCAGTAGCTGGGGTGAAAGTGAGACTTTGGTCTTCTTTCAGTTCAGGTTTCCCGTGGAACAGAAGCATCTTCATCTTGAAGAAATCTGAAGCCAGTGGCATTCTACGGTCGGAATGTTTGACTTTTCACTTGGCCACCGACAGCGCTGAGCTATTTTTATTTTATTTTTATTTGTAATTCAAACCTGGCTTTTTGATTGCATCGACCCGACACTTGGCCACGTTTCATTCACCCACTTCCCAGCGGCTCATCTCGAGCAAGACACTGGAGAGGAGCGCAGGGTGAACGAGCTTGCGTAGTCTCTCTAAGTGAGCAGCATCTTATTGCCGCTGCAACCTTATTCTGAATGCAGTGCAGCTGGGTCAAGGGGGAATTTCTGGCTTTGTGCCACTCTAGTCCATTGGCACCGATCGGCACATCTTCAGTGTCCACGCCAGTGGCACAAACCCTAAGTCAATGACTCTCCTACCAATTTGTAATCGAATCCGCACCTCCCTGAGTCAAAAATAGAAGCTACACTCACTTGCCAAACACGCACACAATGAGAACAAGGATTGTAAAGGTGACAATGCTGATATCCAAGGCATTTTCAGAGTTCAGATTAAGGGCGGGATTTTCCGACCGCGCTAGCCTCAAGACTGGAAAATCCCGCCCGAGGTCAACCGGAACTTTGCGTGGTCCGTGTCCTGCCCGCTATGATTCCTGTGGCGGGCGGGTCAGGAAAATTCCTGCCCTCAGTCTCAAAGCTGTTGGGGGGGTCTTCATCCTGCGTCTGACCTTGAGGTGTTTGGGTGGGGGTGGGCATCAAGTAGAATTTATGCCACTGTTAGTGCCAACTGCGCTCTCAAAGAAGCAGGGTATGAGTGCACACTCTGCTGCCAGTTTACAATCTTGATTTGATTCGATTTATTATTGTCACATGTATTGGGATACTGTGAAAAGTATTGTTTCTTGCGCACCATACAAACAAAACATACCATTCATAGAGTACATAGGGGAGAAGGAAAGGAGAAGGTGCAGGATATAGTGTTACAGTCACAGCTAGGGTGTAGAGACAGAGCAGCTTAATATATGGTAGGGTCCATTCTAAATTCTGATGGTCGCAGGGAAGAAGCTGTTCTTAAGTCAGTTGGTACGTATCTTTTTCTCGACGGAAGAAGGTGGAAGAGAGAATGTCCGGGGTGCGTGGGGTCCTTAATTATGCTGGCTGCTTTTCTGAGGCAGCGGGAAGTGTAGACGGAGTCAATGGATGGGAGGCTGGTTTGCGTGATGGATTGGGCTACATTCACAACTCTTTATCTTTTACATTTAAAGTTTATTTATTCGTGTCACACGTACGCTTACATTAACACTGCAATGAAGTTACTATGAAAATCCCCTAGTCGCCACAATCCGGCGTCTGTTCGGGTACACTGAGGAAGAATTTAGCACGGCCATTACATCGAACCTGCACTTCTTTCAGACTGTGGGAGGAAACCAGAGCACCCGAAGGAAACCCACGCAGACACGGGGAGAACGTGCAGACTCTACCACAGACAGTGACCCAAGCCGGGAATCGAACCCGGGTCCCTGGCGCTGTGAGGCAGCAGTGCTAACCACTGTGCCACCATTCCACCCATAGTTTCTTTGTCAGAGCAGGAGCCATACCAAGCTCGGATAGAACCAGAAAGTTATGCTTTCTATGCTGGATCTGTAAAGGTTGCTGAGAGTCACAGCGGACATGCTGAATTTCCTTAGCATCATGAAAAAGTAGAGGGGCTTTCTTAACCATAACTAATCTTGCAAATTGCAGTTCCTTCTTACATCTATAGTTGCAGTTAAATCAAAATCGAGCACACTAACATCTTCTCAAAACGGTGGCACATTTACGTTGCCAGATGCACCTTCCCTTCCTGTTTAACCGGACAATCTTTGATCTTTAAACTGGGTAGCAACTACTTTAAGATTTAACTCCACCTTCAGAGAACCATAGATTCCCTACAGTGCAGAAGGAGGCCATTCTGCCCGTCCTGAGAGAGTCAATGTGACCAGTGAGGTTGGCCTCATAGAATGTGATCTCCCCATTTGAGCTCTTTATTGCTTGTCCAATCGGGGAGCCTTTGTTGTATAAATAACAGGGAGTGTCAGGTCCCATAGAATCCCTTCAGTGCAGAAGGAGGCCATTCGGCCCATTGAGTGTGCACCAGCCACAATCCCACCCAGGCCCTATCCCCATGACCCCATGCATTTACCCTAGCTAGTCCCCCTGACAGAGTACCTTACTGAGGCCCCCCACCCGCCGCCCCCCGCCCTATCCCTTTAACCCCACACATTTCCCAGGCCAATCCATCTAACCTGCACATTCTTGGATACTAAGGGTCAATTTAGCATGGCCAATCACCTAACCTGCACATCTTTGGACACTGAGGGGCAATTTAGCATGGCCAATCCCCCTAACCTGCACATCTTTAGACACTGAGGGGCAATTGAGCATGGCCAATTCCCCTAACTGACACACTTTGGGACACTAAGGATCAATTTAGCACGGCCAATCCCCCTAACCTACACATCTTTGGAGTGTGGTAGGAAGCCGGAGCATCCGGAGGAAACCCATGCAGACACGGGGAGAACGTGCAGACTCCACACAGACAGCGACCCAAGCCGGGAATTGAACCCAGGTCCCTGGTGCTGTGAGGCAGCAGTGCCATCCACTGTGCCACCATGTCTCCTGGCACCCCGGATGCTGACTCAGAGCTTGTAACACTATGAACTTAAATAGAGTTGGTAAGTGAAAGGGAATCTGGTGAAGGGATACCGGCCTTGGCTGACTGATTTCAGTGGGTCTTGGACCTTGCTGACAGATTGTCTCTGTTGAAACTATCTGCGCTCAGCTGCCAACTCCAGCTTGAATATATTGTTCGCTGATCTAAATCGGTAATGAAATGTGGTGTCTCTGAAAGTTAAAGTGGCATTAAAGAAAAACGTCCTGGAATTTAATCATTGAAGGCTGGAGATGTTTCAAATTGTGCAGCTAATTGCTTCAACAGAAAAGTTTCATTTCCTGACATCAGTTGTTCCCTCATTATGCCATCTGTACCATGACATGCCCGCCATTGACAATTTTCTCCACTTCTCTGTTTCCCTTTATTTAGCATAATTGGGCCTTTGCAACTTAACGTTGCACACCGCTCTCACATATTAGAGCGATGACATATTCCTTTGTCGGGTGCTACAATTCTACTACTGGTAAAACAGTGCAACTTCCAAACTGGACCAAATCCTAAGCTTCCAACTTCCAAACTGGACCTGCACCAAGTCCCATTCACCTATCAACCCTTTTCCCCGCTGGTGTTCGCAGACTTAGAAGACTTTTTTTTACTCGTTCGTGGGCCATATAACCCAGTCAAAAAAAGCATTTCCTCTGGTTGTATCACAGCTTGGTATGGCTCCTCCTCTGCCCAAGACTGCAAGAAACTACAAAGGGCCATGAACGTAATAGCCCAATCCATCGTGCAAACCAGCCTCCCATCCATTGATTCTGTCTACACTTCCCGCTGCCTCGGAAAAGCAGCCAGAGTAGTCAAGGACTCCACGCACCCCGGACATTCTCTCTTCCACCTTCTTCCGTCGGGAAAAAGATACAAAAGTCTGAGGTCACGTACCAAGAACAGCTTCTTTCCTGCTGCCATCAGACTTTTGAATGGACCTACCTCACATTAAGTTGATCTTTCTCTACACCCTAGCTATGACTGTAACACTACACTTTTCACTTTTTCCTTCCCTCCTCTATGAACGGTATGCTTTGTCTGTATAGCACGCAAGAAACAATACTTTTCACTGTATACTCATACATGTGACAATAATAAATCAAGAAATCTGGAAGGGCATCACTGGCTGGGCCAGCATTTATTGCCCATCCCTAGTTGCCCTTGTTCAGAGGGCAGTTGAGAGTCAACCACATTGCTGTGGCTCTGGAGTCACATGTAGGCCAGACCGGGTAAGGATGGCAGATTTCCTTCCCTAAAGGGCATTAGTGAACCAGATGGGTTTTTCCAACAATCGACAATGGTTTCACGGTCATCAGTAGATTCTTAATTTCAGATATTTTTTATTGAATTCAAATTCCACCATTTGCCATGGCGGGATTCAAAAATGGGTCCCCAAAACATTCACTGAGTTTCTGGATTAATAGTCTAGTTATAATGCCATTAGGCCATCGCCTCCCAGAAGATATCATAGAATCATAGAAACCCTACAGTACAGAAAGAGGCCAATCGGCCCATCGGGTCTGCACCGACCACAATCCCACCCAGGCCCTACCCCCATATCCCTACATATTTTACCCACTAATCCCTCTAACCTACACATCTCAGGACACTAAGGGGCAATTTAAGCATGGCCAATCAACCTAACCCGCACATCTTTGGAATGTGGGAGGAAACCGGAGCACCCGGAGGAAACCCACACAGACACGAGGAGAATGTGCAAACTCCACACAGAGAGTGACCCGAGCCGGGAATCGAACCCAGGTCCCTGGAGCTGTGAAGCAGCAGTGCTAACCGCTGGAACGGAATTAGGCTATTCAGCTTATCGAATCTGTTCTGTCATTCAATCGTGGATGATAAGTTTCTCAACCCCACTCACCCACCTTTTCCCCATAACATTTGATCCCCTTACCAATCAAGAACTCCGAAAATGTGTAGGTCAGGTTGATTGGCCATGCTAAATTGACCCAAGTGTCAGGGGAATTAGTAGGGTAAATACATGGGCTTACGGTTTTAGGGCCTGGGTGGGATTGTGGTCGGTGTAGACCCGATGGGCCGAATGGCCTCCCTCTGCACTGTTGGGATTCTATGATTCTATAATTCTAAGAACCTATCGATGGAGAGAGAGTAGAACCAATGTTGCGAGTCTAGATGACCCTTTGTCAGAAGTTGGCTCTATTCTCTCCTCACAGATCCTGTCAGACCTGCTGGGATTTTCCAGCATTTTCGATTTTGTTTCAGATTTCAGCATCTGCAATATTTTGAGTTTATCTTAAGAACCTATCTACCTCTGTCTTAAATACACTCAATGACCCGGCCTCCATAGCCTTCTGTGGCAATGTATTCCACAGATTCACCACCCTCTGGCTGAAGAAATCCCTCCTCATCTCAGTTCTAAAGGGTTGTCCCTTTACTCTGAGGCTGTGCCCTCGGATCCCAGTCTCTCCGACTAATGGAAACATCTTCCCCACGTTCACTCTATCCAAGCCTTTCAGTATTCTGTAAGTTTCAATGTGATCCCCCCTCATCCTTCTAAACTCCATCGAGTACAGACCCAGAGTCCTCAAACGCTCCTCATACGTCAAGCCTTTCATTCCCAGGATCATTCTCGTGAATCTTCTCTGGTCCCTCTCCAAAGCCAGCACATCCTTCCTTAGATACGAGGCCCAAAGTTGTTCACAATATTCCAAATGTGGTCCACTCACATTGATTCCTCTATTTTAACTCTTCAATTTTTAAATTCTACTCCCTGTTTTCAAACCCCTCACCCACAGAACTCTCCAGCCATTCACGTGGGTGGGATTTTCCAGTCCCGCTGCAGTGAGCGGAGATTTGGCTGAGTGCCAAAGAGAGCGGTGCTGAGAGCGGTGGCAGGGCCGTGAGTAGCTGGAGGATCCCGGCAATGGGGGGGAGTTTTCCCATTCTGCCCGCCACTGGAATTGCAGTGGCTGGGGCAGGGGGTGGGGTGGGTGGGGGGCGAACCATGCAAAGGTCCATTGACCCCGAGTGGGATTTTCCGGTTTTGGGGCGAGTGTGGCTGGAAAATGCCGCCCTTAATCTCTCCCAGAACTCTCTGCGATCACTGGAAGCTGGACTTTCAGCTACTTAGCTTCTAAGCCCTGGAACTGGCTCCCTGAACCTCAATGTCTCTCTGCCTCTTTTTCTCTGCTTTAAGATTCTGAATTTCTTGAAAGAAACTTTGACCGTACACAGCTCCATGTTGGTTTTTTATTTGACGATGCTCCCATGAAGCAGTTTTGGAACGTTTTATCATGTTGAAAGCATGATATGTACGCACATTATTGTTAATGCCCAATGGCTTTTGACAACATACATTAAAAATGAAATGGATTAGCCTGTACTTTGCTCAGTAGATGACGATGTGACTTAAGCCATGGCGTTCCAAAATTAAGTAAGACGTCTCACAACACCAGGTTAAAGTCCAACAGGTTTATTTGGTAGCACAAGCTTTCGGAATGTCGCCCCTTCTTTAAAACAGTCAAACCTCTCTCGCTCAAACCATTACAATCTATTCAGGTCTCTGAATGGAAAGTAACCATTCCATTCACTGTCCTGGTTATTAAACCTTCCCTTAATAGGGACAGATGTTTGCCCAGTCAGAATTTAT
This sequence comes from Mustelus asterias, assembly GCF_964213995.1. Taxonomy (NCBI): domain Eukaryota; kingdom Metazoa; phylum Chordata; class Chondrichthyes; order Carcharhiniformes; family Triakidae; genus Mustelus; species Mustelus asterias. Next base: position 11,164,226 of record NC_135829.1, read on the forward strand.
ATGCAATAGACTCCGAGGGATAGAAGATTCCATTGCGAGCTTGCGCCAGTCATTAGGCAGTAACAAAGTGTAAGGATCTTCCTAGGTTTAGATACAAAACAAGTATTTTTAACCTAAAGAAACCGTGAAAAACCTATAGCACAGAAAGGGGCCATTTGGCCCATTGTGAGGGAACAAAATTAATCTAGTCGCTCATTTTAATCCTGCTTTTCAGGCTATAGACCTGCAAATTACAACACTTCAGGAGTACTGGATTGGTACCGGATTGACCGTTTCCATGTCGGTCACTAGTTCCGGCAGTGAATTCCCAACATCCACCACCCTCTGGGTGCAAACGTTTTTCCTCATCTCCCCCCCTAATCCTTTTACCTTAAATCTATGCCCCCAGATAATTGCCCCCTCAGCTGGGGAAACAGGTCCGAAGATGTGCAGGTTAGATGGATTGGCCGTGTTAAATTTCCCCTTAGTGTCCAATGATGTGTAGGTTAGGTGGATTGGCCATGCTAAATTGCCCCTTCGTGTCCAATGATGTGTAGGTTAGGTGGATTGGCCGTGCTAAATTGCCCCTTAGTGTCCAATGATGTGTAGGTTAGGTGGATTGGCCATGCTAAATTGCCCCTTAGTGTCCAAAGATGTGTCGGTTAGGTGGATTGGCCATGCTAAATTGCCCCTTAGTGTCCAAAGATGTGTCGGTTAGGTGGATTGTCCATGCTAAATTGTCCCTTAGTGTCCCAAGATGGGGTTGAGAAACATATCAGCCATGATTGAATGGCAGAGCAGACTCGATGGGCCGAATGGCCTAATTCTGATCTTATATCTTATGATCTAATGATCAGCAGTGCAGCTGCCATGTAAACTTCCTTTATCTACTATTGTAACGTAACACCAGATAGTAACAGTTGACACTTATCTGCTCAACTTGTATCTGCTTTCTGTTTTATTAAGGGAGCTTGAACTATGAACCCCAGCTCTTCACCTAGAATTTGCACTTAAAAAATGATGTGAAAATTTTAACCCCTTCCAAGCAACTGTGGTGTCAACTTTATAGCTATTTATTAGTGTCACGAGTAGGCTTATATTAACACTGCAATGAATTTACTGTGAAAATCTCCTTGTCGCCACACTCCGGTGCCTGTTCGGGTACACTGAGGGAGAATTTAGCATGGCCAATGAACCTAACCAGCACGTCTTTTGGACTGTGGGAGGAAACCGGAACACCCGGAGGAAACCCATGCAGACACGGGGAGAACGTGCAGACTCCACACAGACAGTGACCCGAGGCCGGAATCGAACCCGGGTCCCTGGCGCTGTGAGGCAGCTGTGCTAACCCACTGTGCCACCGTGCCGCCTCTTCATGCCTTCTTTGATGGTTGTCACCCTTTTTTGCAGAACCTGTCTTAACAATTTTGTCGTAACAGCTTCCACGGGGAAGGGGGATTTAAGAACAAAGAACAACACAGCACAGGCCCTTCGGCCCTCCAAGCCCGCGCCGCTCCCAGGTCCAAACTAGACCATTCTTTTGTATCCCTCCATTCCCACTCCATTCATGTGGCTATCTAGATAAGTCTTAAACGTTCCCAGTGTGTCCACCTCCACCACCTTGCCCGGCAGCGCATTCCAGGCCCCCACCACCCTCTGTGTGTTTGATCCAGAAATTGTTAACAAACCCCCTGCATAAATAAAAGTTAAAATAAATACACACTTGCCTTTGAGCTAAATGCAAACCCATTGCCAGGCTGCAAACAGAACAGGAATGTCAGATTTAAGATTCTGTTTGGCAGCTTTGACAGGAGCTATAAAACAAAAGGCTTATGTTGTTCACTTCAAGGTATTTAAACCTTGCCCTCCTCAGGCAGAAACTAAATCAAATGGGCTCTCGCCTAGCCATTTCCCGATAGTTCAGCCTAAGTGTTGTTCTTTGAAGGATGGAGGCTTGTGAGAAAATATTTCTTACATTTTGTAGAGCCGTAACTGGAATCAGCGGCCCCTGAGTTCGACGTATGCCATCTCCACACTTGTGCCACCGCGTCTCTTGGGCAAAACAAATCTTCAAGGGGAGAGATTTGCCCATCTCTGGGGTAAGGGCAAGGGAGTAGGCAGAATTGGGTGGCTCTTTCCAAGATCCGGTGGATCCACGATGGGCTGAATGGTCTCCTTTTGTGCTGTACCACTCATTCATTCTCTCAGTGGCTCAGCTGTTAGTCCTGAAGGACGAGGGAGCGGCGCTCCGAAAGCTCGTGATACCAAATAAACCTGTTGGACTTTAACCTGGTGTTGTGAGAGTTCCTACTGTGTCCATCCCAGTCCAACGCCGGCATCTCCAGATCGGCCCTGAAGGAGTGCCCAGCAAACCGGCACTTTGTCATTGTTAACATTTGGCACAGTTTCTTTTCACCCATGTGTCTACAAGCAATTGTACCAAAAAACGCATTAAAAAAAGAAGCATTTTTCTTTGCTCTTTCATGCGGTGTGGGCATGCATGGCAAGGCCAGCATTCACCCGTCACTAATTACCCTTGGCTTGCTGGGCCATTGCTGAAAGCCTGGAGTCACATATAGGCCAGACCGGGTAAGGATTTCCTTCCTTGAAGGGCATTAGCGAACCAGATGGGTTTTTACGACAATCAGTGATAGTTGTCATGGTCACCGTTGCCGGGACTGGCTGTATATTCCAGACTTTATTTAAAATTTAAATTTAGATTTTGCAACAAGGTATTAGCCAGGGCACTGGGTCCAGTGACGTCAACACTACTCCGCCATCTTCCTGTTTTTCCTCCCTCATCCGATTCTGTGAAAGAAATGGCATGTGCGTGTGTATGTGCGTGTAGATGGGTGTGTGCGTTTATGCGGTGTGTGTATGTTTGTGTGTGAGAGTTTGTGCATTTGTGTGTGTGTGTGCATTTGTGTGTTGTATGTGTGTTTATGTGTGTGCATTTGCACGTATGTGTGCATTTGTGTCTGCATGTGTGTGCATTTGCACGTATGTGTGTGCATTTGTGTATATGTGTGTGCGTGTTTGTGTGTGTGTTTGCGTGTATGCATTTGTGTGTCAGTGTGTGTGCATGCATTTGTGTGTGCTTTTGTGTGTGCGTGTATTTGCTTTTGTGAGTGTGTACATTTGCATGTTTGTGTGTGCATTTGTGTGTGTGTATGCATTTGTGCGTGTGTGCATTTGTGTGTGCGTGTTTGTGTATGTATTTATGTGTGTGTATGCGTCTGTATGTATTTGTGTGTGTGTGTGTGTCTCTTTATCTCTATCGCTTCCTCTCTCTCACTCCACTGCCAAGACGGTTAACCATGATGCATAATTTAGTCGCATATCAGAACATTATAAAAATTAATTTGCTATTAAGTTTGAGACTGCTCAGTGACCGGGAATTTTAAATGTACCTTTCGAATAGATTTGTTGCTCTATTGTGGACAGAAAATAAACCCATTCATGCATTTAAGATATGCTGTCTTAAACTGTTCCCATGCATATGATTCGTGGGCAATGTTCATGCTACCGCATAGTAATATTAGTCCAGATAATAAATGTAAAAGATGCTTATAAAGACCATACCAATGGTTGATGGCATTATATATCCAGAATTAGTTGGCAGGAAAAATCTGTCAGGGATTTCCATTCTCAATGGTCCTGTTTATGTGATGGGTCAAGTGGTTATGATCTGAAATGTATTGGCTAAAAGGGCTGTGGAAGCAGATTCTGTGATTACGGAACTAGATGTAGGCTTGAAGGGGAATTTTAAACTTGCAAGGGTATGGGGAAGGAGAGGGGGAGTGGAACTAATTGGATGGTCTACTTTCTCAGGAGGCTAAAGAAATTCGGCATGTCCACTACGACTCTCACCAATTTTTTACAGATGCACCATAGAAAGCATCCTTTCCGGATGTATCACAGCTTGGTATGGCTCCTGCTCTGACCAAGACTGCAAGAAACTACAAGGGGTTGTGAATGTAGCCCAATCCATCACGCGAACCAGCCTCCCATCCACTGACTCCGTCTACACTTCCCGCTGCCTCTATGAGGTCCCCTCTCACTCTTCTGAACTCCAATGAATATAATGACTTAGTACAGAAACAGAGAACGTGTTCCAGGCTGCTGCAGATGTCTGAGGGTTGCAGGGCTGGAGGAGATCACAGGCAGAGAGATGAAGCCATGGAAGGATTTGAAACAAGGATGTGAATTTTAAAATCGAGGATCAATCAGTTCCTTTTTACAATAATCCAGCCACCTTTTACCGAATTGACCAAATTAATTTGATTTGATTTAGTATTGTCACATGTATTAGCACACAGTGAAAAGTATTGTTTCTTGAGCGCTACACAGGCAAAGCATGCCGTTCATAGAGAAGGAAAGGAGAGAGTGCAGAATGTAGTGTTACAGTCAGAGCTAGGGTGTAGAGAAAGATCAGCATAATGTGAGGTAAGTCCATTCAAAAGTCTGACAGCAGCAGGGAAGAAGCTGTCCTTCAGTCGGTTGGTACGTGACCTCAGACTTTTGTAACTTTTTTCTGACGGAAGAAGGTGGAAAAGAGAATGTCCGAGGTGCGTGGGGTCCTTAATTATGCTGGCTGCTTTGCCGAGGCAGCGGGAAGTGTAGACAGAGTCAATGGATGGGAGGCTGGTTTGTGTGATGGACTGGGCTACATTCACGTCCCTTTGTAGTTCCTTGTGGTCTTGGGCAGAGCAGGAGCCATACCAAGCTGTGATACAACCAGAAAGAATGCTTTCTATGGTGCATCTGTAAAAGTTGGTGAGAGTCATAGCTGACATGCCAAATTTCCTTAGTCTTCTGAGAAAGTAGAGATGTTGGTGGGCTTTCTTAACTATAGTGTCGGCATGGGGGGACCAGGACAGGTTGTTGGTGATTTGGACACCTACAAACTTGAAGCTCTCGACCCTTTCTACTTTGTCCCCGTTGATGTAGACAGAGGCATGTTCTCCACTACGCTTCCTGAAGTTGATGACAATCTCCTTCATTTTGTTGACATTGAGGGAGAGATTATTGTTGCTGCACCAGATTCTCTATCTCATTCTGTCATCTCATCTCATCTCTGTCTCCTCATTGTTTGAGATCCAATCCACCACTAAGTTAAATTTCACAATTTCTTCGACCTCCCAATTTGAAAGCCATAATGTTGTCACGTTTCTTCTCCGAGGCCGGAATTCTCCAGTCACACACACCCCGCGACCGCTGCCACCAAGGATGGAGAATTTGGCGCTCAGCCAAACCTTCATCCACTACAGCGGGACTGGAGAATCCCAGCCGGGGGTAAAGCCGGAGAAATCCGGTCCTCGTATTATTTGGGAAGCTAGGTTTTGTATGTACCAGGCTTTCAGGGATTTGTTAAGCACCAGGTTTGGTTGGGTGGTAGCACTCTGGCTTTCGAGTGTGAAGGTTGTGGGTTCAAGCCCCACTTGAGCACAAAATTCAGATTGATACTGCGGTGCTCCGGTCAGAAATGTTGGGTGCGATTTCATAAGATCGCGTTAGTAAGCCACTCAGTTCAGCACAACGTGAGTGAAGCAGTAAATATGCGGTGATAACCCCCAGGACTTGCATGGGGAATCACTGATTGACCTCTCTATAGGACCTGTTGAATAAGAGCTCCCTGGGGATTGGTGATTACCTTACCAGGTGAAGCTAGTGTACAGAGCCCTATATAAAGCAGGCCCCAGAGCGGGTCTATTGTTCCATTGTCCTGGTTGGGATATGTTTGTGTTCACCACAGGCTTGTGATTTTGCTTTACTTTATTGTACAATAAAACACTGTTGCTTTACAGTCATCTCCTGGAGTTATTATGTATGCCAAGTGCAAAGAACACAATACTTTCTTCTATTTGTTTGATTGCCTTAATCTCAGACCTGGGAAGATCCCGGTGCTGCATCACAAGTGTCTTACCGGCCATTCACGCCACGCTCCCGCTGCAGCGAAGTCGGAGAATCTGGTGCCCAGCCAAATCTCCATTCACTGCAGCGGGATGGGAAACTCCATGGCCCTATTTAGATCCTCGACATGTCCTGGGGGCGGCACGGTGGCGCAGTGGTTAGCACTGCTGCCTCACAGCGCCAGGGTCCCGGGTTCAATTCTGGCTTCGGGTGACTGTCTGTGTGAAGTCAGCATGTTCTCCCCGTGTTTGCGTGGGTTTCCTCCAGGTGCTCTGGTTTCCTCCCACAGTTACTACCAGAAGGACGTGGAGGCTTTGGAGAGAGTACAGAGGAGGTTTACCAGGATGTTGCCTGGTATGGAGGGGCTTAGTTACGAGGAGAGATTGGGTAAACTGGGGTTGTTCTCCCTGGAAAGACGGAGGATGAGGGGAGACTTAATAGAGGTGTATAAAATTATGAAAGGCATAGATAGGGTGAACGGTGGGAAACTTTTCCCCAGGTCGGTGGTGACGTTCACGAGGGGTCATAGGTTCAAGGTGAAGGGGGGGAGGTTTAACACAGATATCAGAAGGACATATTTTACACAGAGGGTGGTGGGGGCCTGGAATGCGCTGCCAGGCAAGGTGGTGGAGGCGGACACACTGGGAACGTTTAAGACTTATCTAGACAGCCATATGAACGGAGTGGGAATGGAGGGATACAAAAGAATGGTCTAGTTTGGACCAGGGAGCGGCGCGGGCTTGGAGGGCCGAAGGGCCTGTTCCTGTGCTGTATTGTTCTTTGTTCTTTGTAGTCCAAAGATATGCGAGTTAGGTTGATTGGCCATGCTAAATTGTGTCAGGGGCATTAGCTGGGTAATTAGACGGGGTTAAGGGGATGGGGTTGGGTGGGATTGTGGTCAGTGCAGACTCGATGGGCCAAATAGCACCCTTCTTCACTGTAGGGATTCATTGATACTATTCTATGTTTCATATCTTGTTAAAGTGAATGCATTTCATTGGTTGTCAAATGCTTTTGAATGTCATGGGGTCATGAAAGGCACCATTCCTTATCCAACACCAACACTCAGCTGGACGCCTGATGCATGTAGCTGGTTGACCAATTATCATCTTTGTTTCAATGCCAACAACAGGAATCTAAGCATCTGGAAAATAAACAAGAGATATACAGTCAGGAATATTTGTTCAGGACAAAGATGTTTTGTTCATTTACGTGAGAGTTAGGCCCTTGTGGTAATCTTTTTTTTAAATCACTTGTGGGACATGGGGGCGTCGCTGGCCGGACCAGCATTTATTGCCCATCCCTAGTTGCCCGAGGATAGTTGAGAGTCAACCATATTGCTGTGGCTCTGGAGTCACATGTAGGCCAGACCAGGTAAGGACGGCAGATTAAGGGCGGCACGGTGCCACAGTGGTCAGCACTGCTGCCTCACACTGCCAGGGACCCAGGTTCAATTCCGTCCTTGGTTCACTGTCTGTGTGGAGTTTGCACATTCTCCCCATGTCTGCGTGGAATTCCTTCGGGCGCTCCAGTTTCCTCCCACAGTTCAAAGATATGTGGGTTAGGTTGATTGGCCATGCTAAATGGACCCTAGTGTCAGGGGGACTAGCAGGGTAAATATGTAGGTTTACAGGAATAGGGCTCGGGTGGGATTGTGGTCGGTGCAGACTCGATGGGCCGAATGGCCTCTTTCTGCACTGTAGAGATTCTATGGGATTCTGTGATTTCCTTCCCTAAAGGGGACATTCGTGAACCAGATGAGTTTTACCGACAATCGACAACGGTTTCATGGTCATCAGTAGATTCTTAATTTCAGATCTTGTTTTTTTTTATTGAATTCAAATTCCACCAGCTGCAGTGCTGGGATTCGAACCCAGGTCCCCAGAACATTAGCTGAGTTTCTGGATTAATAGTCGAGCGATAATACCACTAGGCCATCGCCTCCCTCCCTCGCCTCTGCAGACACTGAAAGACCAAAATTTTCCAGCCCTTCCTTCTAGTGGGATCATCGAGCCCCGCTGATTGTAAACTCCCCACCCACCAAGGCACGTTCCCCAATGGCCGAGAGTGTAGAGCACACAAAACCCCACAGACGTCGGCGAGACTGGAAGATCCCCCTGCCAGCCAATGACAGATCACCTGTGCTGCTGGAAAACATAAAGTTCAAAGTTGAAGTTTATTTATTAGTGTCACAAGTAGGCTTACATTAACATTGCAATGAAGTTACTGTGAAAATCCCCTAGTTGCCACACTCCGGCGCCTGTTCGGGTACACTGAGGGAGAATTTAGCATGGCCAATGCACCCTAACCAGCACGTCTTTCAGACTGTGGGAGGAAACTGGAGCCCTTGGAGGAAACCCACGCAGACATGGGGGGAACGTGCAAACTCTGCACCGACAGTGACCCGAGGACGGGAATCGAACCCGGGTCCCTGGCGCTGTGAGGCAGCGGTGCTAACCACTGTGCCACCGTGCCAAATCAATTGTGCCAGCAGTGGGATTCGAACCCACGTCTCCTTAGGGATTGGATTCTAAATCCAGCGCCTTAGATCGCCGGGCCATGCTACCGCGTATATCACGGGGTTGGGTGGGGGTGGGGGGGGGGGGGGGAGATGGTGGGTGGAGAATCCCACCTTTTGAAATGTAAAACCCAATTTCCCAAGTGTAGCAAATGGAGATGGGTTGAGGTGAAAAAGGGGGTATTGAACTGTCACCCCAGGTTGCATCAAGCACCAGACTGAACTATCAGTCGAACATTGAACTTCCAGCAATCAATGGGAGCCCCACAAGCTGTGTACTTGCAATCACTTGTTCCTCGCTGTGTGAAGGAAAATAGGACACATGATTGTTTGTTTTCCCAATTAACTACATTGGCCTTATTAGCTGCTTTTGTCAAAATGGAGGCTCCTGATTTATTGGTGAAAGAGCCAACAGAATCTGGCCGAAGTGAGTTCCTTTGCTTTACTTGGATGTCGTGTTGGCCTGCTGATGTTCTAGTCTAATCTTGATGCTCACTGAAAGCATTCGTGTCATGCGACAGGTTAATTGCTGTGACAATAATCTCTCCCTCAATGTCAACAAAACAAAGGAGATTGTCATCGACTTCAGGAAGCGTAGAGGAGAACGTGCCCCTGTCGACATCAACGGGAATGAAGTAGAAAGGGTCGAGAGCCTCAAGTTTTTCGGTGTCCAGATCGAAAACAACCTGTGCTGGTCCCCCCATGCTGACAATACAGTTAAGAAAGCGCACCGACGCCTCTACTTTCTCAGAAGACTAAGGAAATTTGGCATGTCAGCTACGACTCTCACCAACTTTTACAGATGCACCATAGAAAGCATCCTTTCTGGTTGTATCACAGCTTGGTATGGCTCCTGCTCTGCCCAAGACCACAAGAAACTACAAAAGCTCGTGAATGTAGCCCAATCCATCACGCAAACCAGCCTCCCATCCACTGACTCTGTCTACACTTCCCACTGCCTCGGCAAAGCAGCCAGCATAATTAAGGACCCCACGCACCCCGGACATTCTCTCTTCCACCTTCATACAAATCATAGAAACCCTACAGTACAGAAAGAGGCCATTCGGCCCATCGAGTCTGCACCGACCACAATCCCACCCAGGCCCTACCCCCATATCCCTACATATTTTACCCACTAATCCCTCTAACCTATGCATCTCAGGACACTAAGCGGCAATTTTGGCATGGCCAATCAACCTAACCTGCACATCTTTGGACTGTGGGAGGAAACCGGAGCACCCGGAGGAAACCCACGCAGACACGAGGAGAATGTGCAAACTCTACACAGACAGTGAGCCGAGCCGGGAATCGAACCCAGGTCCCTGGAGCTGTGAAGCAGCTGTGCTAACCCACTGTGCTACCGTGCCGCCCTTCTCTGTCAGGAAAAATATACAAAAGTCTGAGGTCACATACCAACTGACTCAAGAACAGCTTCTTCCCTGCTGCCGTCAGAGTTCTGAATGGACTTACCTTACATTAAGTTGATCTTTGTCTACACCCTAGCTATGACTGTAACACTACATCCTGCACTGTCTCCTTTCCTTCTCTATGAACGGTATGCTCTGTCTGCATAGCACGCAAGAAACAATACTTTTCATTGCATGTTAATACATGTGACAATAATAAATCAAATCAAATAAAAGGTTTTTTTTATTCATTCGTGGGACATGGGCGTCGCTGGCTGGCCAATGTTTGTTGTCCCATAAATGAAAAGAAAAAGTGTGAGGTGAAAAGTTACGAATTGTGACAGGGATGCCTCCAATCTCCTGTCACCAGCCCTTTTTCAAAATGAGAGTTAAGTTAAGGTTTTGCCATTACTTTTTTGTCTGGAGGACCAAATACAATCTTGAGTGATGAAGTTGTCCCTGTGTTAATAGTTCCCTTATATCTTTCGGCAGTGGCACCAGACAGATCATTTTTTATCAACAACATAAAAGCAAATTCCTGCGGATGCCGGGATCTGAAACAAAAAACAGAAAATGCTGGAAAGCTTCGGCAGGTCTTACAGCATCTTTGGAGAGAGAGGGAGAGAGAGAGGGAACAGAGCTAACCACTCCCTTTGGCTTTTGTGCCATGACATCTTTGGTCATTCCATCTCTCCCGCTCTCTGTCCTATCCCAGGCCTTCTCTCCTATTCTTCCTCCCCCTCCCCCACCTCCAACAACATGTCTACATCTCCTCATTTCTGAAGAAGAGTCACATCAACTCAAAACATTAACTCTGTTTCCCTCCCTATCGATGCTGCCATGCCTGATTTGATTTGATTTATTATTGTCACAGGAATAGTGATACAGTGAAAAGATACTTGCACGCTATACAGGCAAAGCATTCCATTCATGAAGTAATGTTAAAGTTCATTTATTAGTGTCATAAGCAAGCTTATATTAACACTGTAATGAAGTTACCATGAAAATCCCCCAGCCGCCACACTCCGGCACCTGTTCGGGTACACTGAGGAAGAATTTAGCATGGTCAACGCACCTAACCAGCACGTCTTTGGACACTAAGAGGCAATTTAGCATGGCCAATCCACCTAACCCGCACATCTTTGGACTGTGGGAGGAAACCGGAGCACCCGGGGGAAACCCACGCAGACACGGGGAGAACGTGCAGACTCCGCACAGACAGTGACCCAAGCCAGGAATCGAACCCGGGTCCCTGGCGCTGTGAAGCAGCAGTGCTAACCACTGTGCTACCGTGCCGTCCCACAGGGTACATAGGGGAGAAGGAAAGGAGTGAGTGCAGAATGTAGTGCTGAAGTTACAGATATGGTGTAGGGAAAGATCAGCTTAATGTATAATAGGTCCATTCAAAAGTCTGATGGCAGCAGGGTAGAAGCTGTCTTGAGTTGGTTGATACGTGACCTCAGACTTTTGTACCTTTTTCCCGACGGAAGGAGGTGGAAGAGAATATTCCGGGGTGCGTGGGGTCCTTAATTCTGCTGGTTGCTTTGCCGAGGCAGCGGGAAGTGTAGACAGAGTCAATGGATGGGAGGCTGGTTTGTGTGATGGGACTGGCCTTCGTCCACGACCCTTTGTAGTTTCTTGCAGTCTTGGTCGGAGCAGGAGCCATACCAAGCTGTGTTACATCTGGCAAGGATGCTGCGTTTTTGCAGCACTTTCTGTTTTTATTTCAGATTTCCAGCATCCGCAGTATTTTGCTTTGCGTCAGAGCTGATCTTTTAACACTAGCCGACAAGTTCCCGTCTCGCCCGCCATGGCAATCATAGCGGGAGAGGCAGAAAACTTGGCGGACCATTTAAAGGTGCGATGAGCTCAGGTGGGAATTTCCAGACCTGGGGCGCACGCGGCTGGAGAATCCCACCCATTGTGTTGTGAAAGAATGATTGGATTGGGTAAATTCTGTGTGCTGTGCACTTTATGCTGTCTTATCTTTTGCCGCACTGAATAAACTTTCACCGCTTTGCATTACTTACTGGCAGGTACATTCCATTGTGCTATGTCTCCAATCCCTAATCTCTAATTTTGGGTGGCGCGGTGACACAGTGGTTAGCACTGCTGCCTCACAGCGCCAGAGACCCGGGTTTGAATCCTGACTTGGGTCACTGTCGGTGCAGAGTCTGCACATTCTCCCCATGTCTGCGTGGGTTTCCTCCGGGTGCTCCGGTTTCCTCCCACAGTCCGAAAGACGTGCTGGTTAGGGTGCATTGGCCATGCTAAATTCTCCCTCAGTGTACCCGAACAGGCGCCAGAGTGTGGCGACTAGGGGATTTTCACAGTAACTTCATTGCAGTGTTAATGTATGCCTACTTGTGACACTAATAAATAAACTTTTTTTAAAAAGCTTTAAACAGATATAAATCCTTTAAAACTACCTTTATTTTGCTAACAGCACATGCGTGCATGTATGCGCATGTGTGTGTGTGTGTGCATGTGTGCACATGTATGTGCAAGCACATGTGTGTGTGTTGTGTGTGTGCACATGTGTGTGCACATTTGTGCGTGTGTGTGTGCCTGTGTTTGTGTGTGTGTGCCTGTGTGTGTGTGCCTGTGTTTGTGTGTGTGTGCCTGTGTTTGTGTGTGTATGCGTGTGTTTGTGTGTGTATCCGTGTGTTTGTGTATGTATGCGTGTGCGTGTACACACGCACGGTAGAATAGGCTGGCAAAACCTCCTGCTTACCCTCACGGAGGGAGGCTGGCAGAGGGGCTGCAGAATATTGGCTCTTGCGGGACCACAGCCCAGGACAGAGAGCTGCTTGAAGAGAGGACAAGGGAAAGTTGGAGAGGATCCTGCCTCCAGCCCTGACCTTTTGAAATAAATCAATCTGGGCGAATAAAAAGACAATGTGAAGCTGAAATGCGGCGAACTGCGGAAGACAGGGCCTGAAGGTAAACACTCTCTGCCTTCAGCTTTGTTTTGATGTCAAGTGTCTTACCTTCAGCCTGGCAGCATTCAGCATTGTATACACCAGTGGCCAATGCTGCTTCATTCAACCAACATTATACCTGCACTCAGGCTTAGAGTGAGATTAGAGCTGTCCTTAGAAAGTATTGCTGCAGTTCAGGTCATTTGGAAACATGCCAAGACCAAACATTGGTGAGGCCATGTCTTGCTGGTCTCGCGCTATAATTTTTTCTATTCATTCACGGGACATTGGCGTCACTGGCTGGGCCAGCATTTATTGCCCATCCCTAGTTACCCGAGGGCAGTTGAGAGTCAACCACATTGCTGTGGCTCTGGAGTCACATGTAGGCCAGACCAGGTAAGGACAGCAGATTTCCTTCCCTAAAGGAACCAGGTGGGTTTTTCCGACAATCGTCAATGGCTTCATGGTCATCAGTAGGTTCTTAATTCCAGATATTTTTAATTGAATTCAAATTCCACCATCTGCTGTGCCGGGATTCGAACCCAGATCCCCAGAATATCAATTGAGTTTCTAGATTAATAGTCTAGCGATAACACCATTTGGCCAACTGCGAACTTGACCGGAAGAGAGCACCTGCTCTTCCAAACAGCGCCACGGGATCTTTTGATCAATTTGAGATGGCAGATAATGCGAAGGTTTCACAACCCGCTGTGTCTCCTGCCAATACAATGTGGCCATGCAAGATGGCCGCCGATACCCATCTGCACACATGCACTGGTCCGTGCGTGTACAAAAATCCAATGGTGTCACTACTGGAGCCTACAACCTGGAGCTCAGAGTGGGGAGAAGAAGGAGAGGCAATATCGTCTAACACTCACAGAAATCTATCATCCACTTACATTATCTTACATTGGGCGGCATGGTGGCAGTGATTAGCACTGCTGCCTCTCAGCACCAGGGACTCAGGTTCAAGTCCAACCTTGGGTGACTGTCTGTGTGGAGTTTGCTCGTTCTCCCCAGTAGATTCTTAATTCCAGGTTTTTTTTATTGAATTCAAATTCCACCATCTGCCGTGGCAGAATTTGAACTCGGGGCCCAAGAACGTTAGCTGAGTTTCTGGATTAATAGTCCAGCGATCATATCGCTAGACCATTGCCTCCACCATATCTGACAAGGTTAAACATCCCGGACAGGAATGGAGTCTGAATAGATTATTACTTTAGAAAATGTCCCAGTAATGCTGCTTCCCCACAATCAAGCACTCAATACTTCGAGCTCAATTTCACTTCAATTAATAGGGGGCACAGGTTTAAGGTGCGAGGGGCAAGATTTAAAGATGTACGAGGCAGATTGTTTACACAGAGGGTGGTGGGTGCCTGGAACTCGCTGCTGGGGGAGGTAGTGGAAGCAGATACGATAGTGACATTTAAGGGGCGCCTTGACAAATACATGAATAGGATGGGAATAGAGGGATATGGCTCCGGAAGGATAGGGGGTTTTAGTTCAGTCGGGCAGCATGGTCGGTGCAGGCTTGGAGGGCCAAAGGGCCTGTTCCTGTGCTGTAATTTTCTTTGATCTCAGTTGGCTGGGTGGTGAGATGTGGAGTGATGCCAATCCATTCCCTTCTCCCTAGGGTATTTATCTACATTGACACCAATCATCTGAATGTGGCAGCGAATTCCACATCCACGCGACCCTCTCGAGTTAAAAAAAAATCCTCCTCAATTCCTTACTGTCGTACATTTGATGGCCCCGCATTTTGAGCCACCACCTCACCACAAGTGGGAACTTGCGAGATCACATTTCCTGATTTGCTTCTATTAATCGCAAGAAACTACAAAGGGTCATGAACGAAGTCCAGTCCATCACTCAAACCAGCCTCCCATCCATTGACTCCGTCTACACTTCCCGCTGCCTCGGCAAAGCAGCCAGCATAATCAAGAACCCCACGCACCCCGGACATTCTCTCTTCCACCTTCTTCCATCGGGAAAAAGATACAAAAGTCTGAGATCACGTATTAACCCACTCAAAAACAGCTTCTTCCCCGCTGCCATCAAACTTTTGAATGGACCTACCTCGCATTAAGTTGATCTTTCTCTACACCCTAGCTATGACTGTAACACTACATTCTGCACTCTCTCTTTTCCTTCTCTATGTGCGGTATTCTTTGCATGTACAGCGCGCAAGAAACAGTGCTTTTCACTGTATACTAAAACATGTGACAATAATATTCATGTCACATGCATTGGGATACGAAAAGTATTGTTTCTTGCTCACTGTACAGAGAAGATATATCTTTATAGAGTATTTTTTTAATCCATTCATGAAACAGGGGCGTCGCTGGCTGGCCAGCATTTATTGCCCATCCCTAGTTGCCCTTGAGAAGGTGGTGGTGAGCTGCTTTCTTGAATCGCTGCAGTCCATGTGCTGTTAGGAGGGAATTCCAGGATTTATTGACCCAGCGACTGTGATGGAACGGCGATATATTTCCAAGTCAGGATGGTGAGTGGCTTGGAAGGGAACTTGCAGGTGATGGTATTCCCATGTATCTGCTGCCCTTGTCCTTCTAGATGGAAGTGGTCATGGGTTTGGAAGGTGCTGTCTAAGGATCTTTAGTGAATTGCAACTACACAGGGGAGAAGGAAACGAGAGGGTGCAGAATGTAGTGTTACAGTCATAGCTCGGGTGTAGAGAAAGATCAACTTAATGCAAGATCCATTCAAAAGTCTGACAGCAGCAGGGAAGAAGCTGTTCTTGAGTTGGTTGAATCATAGAAACCTACGTTGCACAAAGAGGCCATTCGGCCCATCGCGTCTGCACTGACCACAATCCCACCCAGGCCCAATCCCCATAACCCCATGCATTTACCCTAGCTAGTCCCCCTGACACAAAGGAGCAATTTAGCACGGCCAATCCACCTAACCCACGCATCTTTGAATGTGGGAGGAAACTGGAGCATCTGGAGGAAACCCATGCAGCCACGGGGAGAATGTGCAAACTCCACACAGACATTGGCCCAAGCCAGGAATTAAACGCGGGGTCCCTGGCGCTGTGAGGCAGCAGTGCTAACCACTGTGCCGCCATGCCGTCCACGGTTGGTACGTGACCTCGGACTCTTGTATCTTTTTTCCGACGAAAGAAGGTGGAAGAGAGAATGTCCGGGGTGCGTGGGGTCCCCTGGCTGCTTTTCCGAGACAGCGGGAAGTGTAGACGGAGTCAATGGATGGGAGGCTGGCTGGCGTGATGGATGATATAAGGGAACTATTAACACAGGGACAACTTCATCATTCTAGATTGTGTTGAGAACGAAGAATCAAAAAGGCCATCCCTCAAACATGGGATGGGAGTAGAAATGACCTCCTCCAAGCCAATCCACCAGCTCACCTCGGAGAATTGGACTCCGCTCCTAACGTTGGATGCAAGAGCTCTTGAAATGTGCCTTGGTAATAGCGTGCAAGAGACAGCCATTCATTTCAGCCTCCTGATGTGCTGCAGTTTCCACTGTGCCTGCAAGCCAGGAATGTGTAAAATCAACAAAAGAGCAATTTGTTTTCTTCCCTCTTCACCGGCACCCAACCCAACGCGCCGTGCCATCAATAACACCCAGAAGCACAAGTGTGCATGTGAGTCATGTACTGCCTGCAGTTATGCATGGCTTTGCTGCCCTCCCACAGTGCTTTGTGTACCCATTTGGGCTTGCAAAATGAGCAGATTCAAAGAGTTGCCGGCTGCTGAGGTTGATTATTCCCCGGGACTCGAGTAAGTGCTGGGTCCTCACAGTGAGTGCCGAGCTGACCCACAGAACCCCTACAGTGTGGAAGGAGAACATTTGGCCCATCGATCCGCACTGACTCTCTGAAAGAGCATCTCACCCAGGCCCTCCCACTCCCCCGCCCACTCCCCCGCCCACTCCCCCGCCCACTCCCCCGCCCACTCCCCCGCCCTATCCCCGTAATCCCATGCATTTAGCATGGCCAATCCACCTAACCTACACATCTTTGGATACTAAGGGGCAATTTAGCATGGCTAATTCAACTAACCTACACATCTTTGGACACTAAGGGGCAATTTAGCATGGCCAATCCACCTAACCTGAACATCTTTGAATACTAAGGGGCAATTTAACATGGCCAATCCAACTAACCTACACATCTTTGGATACCAAGGGGCGATTTACCATGGCCGATCCACTTAACCTGAACATCTTTGGACTGTGGAAGGAATGATGTGGAGATGCCGGCGTTGGACTGGGGTGAATACAGTAAGAGTTTTAACAACACCAGGTTAAAGTCCAACAGGTTTATTTGGTAGCAAATACCATTAGCTTTTGGAGCGCTGCTCCTTCGTCAGATGGAGTGCGCCACTCCATCTGACGAAGGAGCAGCGCTCCGAAAGCTAATGGTATTTGCTACCAAATAAACCTGTTGGACTTTAACCTGGTGTTGTTAAAACTCTTACTGTGGAAGGAAGCCAGGGCACTGGTGGAAACCAATGCAGACACGGCGAGAATGTGCAAACTCCACACAGACGGTGACCCAAGCCCAGAATCAAACCTGGGTCCCTGATGCTGTGAGGTAGCAGTGCTAACCACTGTGCTATTGTGCCTGTGGGTTTCCACCCACAGTCCAAAGATGTGCGGGTTAGGTGGATTGGCCATGTTAAATTGACCCTAGTGTCAGGGGGATTAGCAGGGTAAATATGTGGGGTTACATGTGGGTGCAGACTCGATGGGCCAAATGGCCTCCTCTGCCTTGGAGGGATTCTATGATTTTATGAGGTGCTTCATGGCAGTTTCGACAAGAACTGATGTCGGTTCGAAGAAGACAAGATGAGGATAGGTGACAAAATGGTTTGTCTGAAGAGGTAGATTTCCGGGAGGGAATTACACTGATTTAACTTGGATTATTAAGCAATCTCAAATTTAAATGTACAAACTCTCCCATCACTGAGTGTCGTGGTCAGGTTGGGCATAAGTGGAAAGAAAAACTCTTAATCATGTAGCACATTAGAAGCTAGCTGACAAACGCCAGATCATGCTATAGGGACTTTTCGTTTGACCTTTTTATGACTCTTTGGCACACATTTATTGACTCGCGAAACAAAGAATCATCTTGCTATCTCAACTAACAGACAGCTTGCTGGCTAGATGGTCAGGTTTGGTTGCAAACAACTGTTGGGAGGGTGTTTTCACTCATGAAAGAGTGTAGGATCAGAGGGCACAGCGGCAGAACCAGCGGAGACAAGAATTTCTTCTCCCAAAGAGTGGCAAATCTTTGGAATTATTTAATCCCAGGAAGATGTGAAGGCTGAGCCCTTGAACATTTTCAGCTTAAGTTTATTTATTAGTGTCGCAAGTAGGCTTACATTAACACGCCAATGAAGTTACTGTGAAAATCCCCTAGTCGCCACACTCCGGCGCCCGTTCGGGTACACTGAGGGAGAATTTAGCACGGCCAATGCACCCTAACCAGCACGTCTTTCGGACTGCGGGAGGAAACTGGAAGAAACCCACACAGACACAGGAAGAACGTGTATACTCTGCATAGACACAGACGATCTCCCTTGGGGCATAGTTAAGGTAGATAGTCAACATCTTTTCCCAAACGTAGGGGAGTCTAAAACTAGAAGGCAAAGGTTTAATATGAGAGGGGAGAGATGCTAAAGGGTCCAAAAGGGCAATTTTTTCACCCAGAGGGTGGTGAGTGTCTGGAACGAGCTGCCAGAGACGGTAGTAGAGGCGGGGACAATTTTGTCTTTTAAAAAACATTTAGACAGTTACATGGGTAAGATGGGTATAGAGGGATATGGGCCAGATGCAGGCAACTGGGACTAACTTGTAGAATCATAGAATCCCTCACTGCAGAAAGAGACCATTCAGTCCATCGCGTCTGCACTGACCACAATCCTACTCAGGCCCTATTCCCGTAACCCCACAGATTTACCCTGCTAATCCCCTTACACTAGGGTCAATTTAGCAAGGAATCAACCTAACCCGCTCATCTTTGGACTGTGCTAGCAAACCGGAGCACCCAGAGGAAACCCACGCAGACACGGGGAGAATATGCAAACTCCATACAGACAGTGACCCGAATTGAACCCGGGTCCCTGGCGCTGTGAGGCAGCGGTGCTCACCACTGTTTAGCGGTAAAAACTGGGCGCCATGGACAAGTGGGGCCGAACGGCCTGTTTCCATGCTGTAAACCTCTGTGACTCAATGACTCCAAGACAGTGATCCGAGCCGGAAGTCAAACCCGGGTCTCTGGCGCGGTGAGGCAGCAGTGCGAACCACCATGCTGCCCCCAAGGCAGAGATTGCAAGGTATTTAATCAGTCGGGGAATTAAAGGTCATGGAGATGAGGCAGGTAGGTGAGCGTTGGATCAACAGTGACCTTATTAAATGGCGGAGCAGGCTCGACGGGCTAAATGGTCGACTCCTAGCCCCATTCCTCATGGTGTTATGGTCTAACAGTGTTGATGTGATCTCCTTACATGCTGATATTTTTACGGTTTATCCTGTGTGTGCCTCTCCAAGAGTGTCAGATCAATTTGCTCATCTCGTTCACAGTTTATTGGCAAACCACTAATTAAGCATTGAAATCACGGGGAAAGGAGCTTCAGGAGACTGCCGTTAAAGGAATTAGAGTGAGCATTTGAAGTAATGAGAGACCTTTGCACCTTTCCAATCTTTCGGCAACTTTTAATGGTCGTCTTTTTTTTTTAATTGCCATCTGCTAAATGAGACACTTGCGAGAAAGACGTGCGTGTCACAAAGTCATAAGCGCGTTTGTGAAGAATGTGCCCACAATTTTGCTATACAGTGATCAAAAGAGATTCCTTCCTGGGCACCACACAAAACCAAGGCATGGTTTTAATGATTACACGCAGTAGTTTGATCGAAAATAATGATCGCGGAGATAAAATAAAAGCGCAAAACTTTCTTCCAAGCAAATCAAATTATTTTATCGGGACCTTAAGAGACTATGGTAAGCAATTGGGACTGTTCATGTGCATCTTGGTTCCAGGCTAATGTGGTACTTAATTTTACACATTAAATACCTCTCTCTCCAAGGCGACCGTGACTTTTCTCTGCCTTGTCTTTGCTCTAATGATCTTTATTCCCAGGACCGTGTTACACTGTTTATTTGTAGAGTTAGGAATGATGTTGTTATGCGCATCTATTTCCAGAATTCTACATCACTCATGACTGCGCTACATGGGAAGCAATAATGGGCTGAATTTTACATGCCCCTGGGTGGTTGTGGTTCCCTTGTGGGGCACAGGTCTGGCAGCATCTGTGGAGAGAGAGAATAGAGCCAATGCTTCGAGTCAGGATGACCCTCCATCTTTTTTCCTACCCTTGTTTCTCCTACACTTTGGAATGGAGATCAATGTTATGACATTTCCTCTCACGCTCACGGCACTCCTACATTCAATCTCCACCGCAAACTCCTTCCCGCAGACTCCATCCCTGTCCCTGGCTACTCCTCAATTCTTTTTTTTATTCATTCATGAGACATGACGTCGCTGGATGGCCAAGATTTATTGCCCATCCCTAGTTACCCAAGGGCAGCTGAGAGTCAACCACATTGCTGTGGCTCTGGGGTCACATGTAGGCCAGACCAGGTAAGAACGGCAGATTTCCTTCCCTAAAGGACGTTAGTGAACCAGATGGCTTTTTCTGACAATCGACAATGGTTTCGTGGTCATCAGTAGATGGCTAATTCCAGATATGTTTTACTGAATTCAAATTCCACCGTCTACCGTGACGGGATTCGAACCCGGGTCCCCAGAACATTAGCTGGATTAATAGTCCAATGATAATAGCACTAGGCCATCATTTCCCTTGAAGCAGATGGTTCCGGATCTCGGGAAGGATTAATCCGCACCCATCCACCCATGTGACCGTCCAGTCCAGCCAAAAGTCAATGGACAATGGTGACATAAGAACATAAGAAGGAGTAGGCCATCTAGCCCCTCGAGCCTGCCCTGCCATTCAATAAGATCATGGCTGATCTGAAGTGGATCAGTTCCACTTACCCGCCTGATCCCTATAAGCCCTAATTCCCTTACCGATCAGGAATCCATCTATCCGTGATTTAAACATATTCAACGAGGTAGCCTCCACCACTTCAGTGGGCAGAGAATTCCAGAGATTCACCACCCTCTGAGAGAAGAAGTTCCTCCTCAACTCTGTCCTAAACTGATCCCCCTTTATTTTGAGGCTGTGCCCTCTAGTTCTAGTTTCCTTTCTAAGTGGAAAGAATCTCTCCACCTCTACCCTATCCAGCCCCTTCATTATCTTATAGGTCTCTATAAGATCCCCCCTCAGCCTTCTAAATTCCAACGAATACAAACCCAATCTGCTGAGTGGTATGTTTTGTCTGTATCGCACTCGAGAAACAATACTTTTCACTGTATATCAATATATGTGACAATAATAAATCAAATCAAAATCAATCCCGGCATGAATCTACTTAAAAACTGGGAAGCTTTTATCAAAACAAACTTTATTTCAAGACACAGGTTAACAATAACAAATGAATCAGCTTCACTTTTAACAATTGAACAATACTTAAACATGACAAGATACAATTCTTAACTGCTAACGTATCTCTGAGTTCCAATTTAAACAAAATTCCTCTTATAGAATGAAACCCCCTTTTTAAAATTAGTTGCAAAACACAGACATACTTGCTGTGACTTAGGTTACAAGTGCTCTCAGAGAGTCCTATTCGGAGAGAGAGAGAGAAAGAGCCAATGCTTTCTACTGGCAGTCCAGACAGCAACCATTTGTATTTTAACATGAAACTGAAAACCGTGTTTCTTTCCTGCAAGCTTGGCTCCTCCCACTTAGCACATAGCTCAGTCTCTGTCGTTCAACCGAATTGAAACTCTACTCTGAAACCCCAGGGGGAGCCTAAGTAAACACAAATGCATTCGCTCTGCTTAAACAAACACTCCAGATCTAAAACGAGTCCTTATCTTGTGCTCGCAGGTACTAATTTAAAGGCTTTCCTAGACAAATTGGCACCGGGGAAAAAGATTTGAATTTTAAACATACCCCTTACAAGAAACATGATAGAAATATGTTTCTTAAAGGTACAGTATCATCATGTCATCCATTAAGTTCATAAGATATAGGAGCAGAATTAGGCCATCCGGCCCATCGAGTCCGCTCCTCCATTCGACCATGGCTGACATGTTTCTCATCCCCATTTTTCTGCCTTTTCCCCATAACCCTTCAACCCATTAGCAATTAAAAATCTGTCTAACTCCTTAAATTTACTCACTGTCCCAGCATCCACCGCACTTTGGGGCAGTGAATTCCACAGATTCACAACCCTTTGGGAGAAGTAGTTTCTCCTCAACTCTGTTTTAAATTTGCTGCCCCTTATCCCTAAGACTATGACCTCTCGTCCTTGAATGCCCCACAAGAGGAAGCATCCACTCCATGTCTACTTTATCCATACCTTTTATCATCTTGTATACCTCAATTTGATCTCCCCTCATTCTTCTAAATTCCAGAGAGTATGGGCCTAAACTGTTCAATCCCTCTTCATACGACAAACCCCTCATCTCTGGAATCAATCTAGTGAACCTCCTCTGAACTGCCTCCACTGCATCTTTCCTCAAATGCCTCAAATCTTCATTTCAGATCCCTTCATGGCCCTCCATCCTCCCTATCCCTGTAACCTCTTCCAACCCCAAATCCCTCCAATATCTCTACACTCTTCTACTCCTGACCACTTGAGTATCCCTAACTTCCGTTAGTGTCCCTTAGATGAGTACTATCAGAGCCTCTCTGCCAAAAGAGTTTGAAAGAGAAAGAAATTAAAGTAAATACAAAAGAAGTTTTTTTTTTGAAAAAAAGGTGACCTATAAAGGTTAGTGATTTAAAAATAAGAATTAGAATCAGTTACTGAAAGGTCACGCTGGTTCATTCCCTGGAAAGGTCACGTTATAAAGAATCTCAATAAGAAATAATTACAAGAGGAAGAAAGATTGGAAATCTGTGGAGTTCTCCAAGGTAAGTCAATGTGACTGGAAAATGAAAGAAAGGCTAGATTGTATTCGACAAATGAACAGCTACAGTAATCCATAAAGCCACAGGACTTTTGTTTCTGAATGTATGGCATTAATAATTTTAGATAGCACTGTCCATCACTTTGAAAACGAAAAGCCAGCACTCTCACGGCCGGTTACACCATTTTCCATGTATTAACATTGCCTCAAACATGCAAAATATAGACCACCAGTTGGCCCACCGAGATTTTCCTCCCTGAGGCACAGATTGGTTGGCACGGTGGTTAGCACTGCGACCTCACAGCGCCAGAAACCTGACCTTGGGTCACTGGCTGTGTGGAGTTTGCACATTCTCCATGTCTGCGTGGATTTCCTCTGGGTGCTCCGGTTTCCTCCCACAGTCCAAAGATGGGCAGGCTAGGTGGATAGATCATGCTAAATTGCTCCTTAGTGTCTTAAGATGCGCACATTGGGTGGATTGACCGTGCTAAATTGCCCCTTAGTGTCCTAGGATGTGAAGTTTAGGTGGATCGGCCATGCTAAATTGTCCCTTAGTGCCCTAAGATGATCCATTTAGGTGGATTGGCCATGCTAAATTGCTCTTTAGTGTTCTAAAATGTGCAGTTTAGGTGGATTGGCCATGCTAAATTAGTGTCAAGGATGTGTAGCCTGGGTGGATTAGCCATGGAAAATGTGTGGGGTGTAGGGGATGGGGTGGGGAAGAGGGCATGGGTAAGATACTCTGCCAGTGAATTGGTGCAGACTGAATGGGCCAAATGGCCTCTTCTGCACTCAAGGGATTCTATGATTCTGTGATTCTCGCAGCTCCAGGGACCCAGATTCAATTTTGGCCTTGGATGACTGTCTGTGTGGAGTTTGCACACTCCCCCCCTGTCTGTGTGGATTTCCTCCGGGTGCTCCAGTTTCCTCCCACACTCCAAAGAGGCAACCAAGAACAGCTTCTTCCCTGCTGCCATCAGACTTTTGAATGGACTTAACTCATACTAAGTTGATCTTTCTCTATACCCTTGCTATGACTGTAACACTACATTCTGCACTCCTTTCCATCTCGATGAACAGTATGCTTTGTCTGTATAGTGCACAAGAAACAATACTTTTCACTGTATGTTAATACATGTGACAATAATAAATCAAACCAAATCAAGATGTGCAGGTGAGGTGGATTGGCCATTCTCAATTGCCACTTCGTGTCGGAGGGATTAGCAGGATTAAAGGGTGATGCGCGACTAATCCACTCGGGAGGCTGGATCGTACCCGGGAATAAAGGCTTTTATTCGCAACAAGAATAGAGCATACTGCTTAACAATACAATCCCAGACTAAAGGGTCACTGGGAAGTGCAGTGACCTTTATACTCCTATAGGAAGGCGGAGCCAACCGGAGTGTACCACAGAACAATACCAACAGGTGGAACACCCCAACCCTAACCCCAACAGTAACAAGAGTAACATATGTACAAGTACCCATAGTGATAACCATCTATGGTTCAGTACCCATAGTGGTAACCATCTATGGTTCACCACAAAGGGTTAGGTAGATGGGGGCCTGGGTGGGATTGTGGTCGGTGCAGGCTCGATGGGCCGATTGGCCTATTCTACACTGTGTGGAGTCTGCACGTTCTCCCCGTGTCTGCATGGGTTTCCTCCGGGTGCTCTGGCTTCCTCCCACAAGTCTGAAAGACATGCTGGTTAGGGTGCATCGGCCGTCCTAAATTCTCCCTCAGTGTACCCGAACAGGCACCGGAGTGTGGCGACTAGGGGATCTTCACAGTAACTTCACTGCAGTGTTAATGTAAGCCAACTTGTGACATTTGTAATCAATAAACTTTAAACTTTGTTTTCCGGCAGCACAGGTCATTGGCTAGCAGCGGGATCTTCCAGTCTCGCCGATGTCTGCGGGGTTTTGTGTGCTCTACACCCTTGGTCGCTGGGGAACGTGCCTTGGTGGGCCCGTGGGAGGTGGGAGGGGGGGGTGCAGTTTACAAGCAGCAGGGCTGGAAGATCCCACTGGAAAGAAGGGCTGGAAAATTTTGGCCTTTAGTACCTGATCAGGTGCCGGAGTGTGGGACTTGGGGATTTTCATAGAATCATAGAATCCCTACAGTGCAGAAGGAGGCCATTTGGTCCATCGAGTCTGCACTGACACCAATCCCACGCAGGCCCTATCCCCGCTTAGTTACCCTGCTGATCCCTCTAACTATCAAGTCCCAGGGCACTAAGGGACAACTTAGCATGTCCAATCTGCACATCTTTGGACTGTGGGAGGAAACCGGAACACCACCACGCAGACATGGGGAGAACATGCAAACTCCACACAGACAGTGACCCAAGCCAGGAATCGAACCTGGGTCCCTGGAGCTGTGAGGCAGCAGTGCTAACCACTGTGCCACCCATGCCGCCCCTTTGGCAGTAACTTCATCGCAGTGTTAATGTAAGCCGACTTGTGACACTAATAAACAAACGTTAAACGTAAACTTGTCCTTCTAGATGATAGCGGTCATGGATATGACAGTGGGGTGCACAGCATCCAGCCCGCCCTGCCCTGTGAATCATTGAACCCATGCTCCCTCCCCCCAATCTAGTTGTATAATTAATGAGGCTGGACCCCCGCATAAATTCCCAGCAGCCCCCGCGGCAGGGAAAGCCGCCCATTTCCCTGCCCCCCCTCCCCCCCCCCTCCACAGGACTTAGTCCTCGATATTCTGCCCTCCATTTTGATGGGGCTTCACACAAAGCCTTCACGCGCAAATGTTTCTGAGGGATTCTAAGCGGAGACTTTGGAAAAGAGGCAAATTAAATTTAGCGGTAAAACTGGAAGTTCGCAAAAGGCTTCACTTTGATCTGAGCGTTTTAATGAGTGACTTGTTACCTGTCAAAACATAAAAGGTTTATCGTTAGCAATCTAATGTTTTACAGCATTCGAATCACACAAACTCGCCTCATTTCAGCTCTTGTTAGGTGACATTTTATCATCCAGAATTTTTCAGTGTAATCCAAAAATACAATACTTTAAAAGGGAAAATGACACTGATTTCCAGGTAAATAATGCTTTTTTCTTATGCTGGCGAGTGAAGGAAGTTAATTGGTCTCATCTCAGGGAATTACTAACTCTCTCATAAGCATTGCTTTGAAGGGCTAAATTTATTCTCCTCATCAGAGCACTGTGCTCAGTTCTGGTCGCCTCACTATAGGAAGGATGTGGAAAAGATTGAAAGGGTGCAGAGGAGATTCACAAGGATGTTGCCTGGATTGAGTGGCATGCCTTATGAGGATAGGCTGAGGGAGCTCGGTCTTTTCTCCTTGGAGAGACGTAGGATGAGAGGAGACCTAATAGAGGGATATAAGATGTTGAGAGGCATAGATCGGGTGGACTCTCAGAGGCTTTTTCCCAGGGTGGAAATGGCTGCTCCGAGAGGACACAGGTTTAAGGTGCTGGGGGGTAGGTACAGGGGAAATGTTAGGGGGAAGTTTTTCACACAGAGGGTGGTGGGCGAGTGGAATCGGCTGCCGTCAGTGGTGGTGGAGGCAAACTCAATAGGGTCTTTTAAGAGACTCCTGGATGAGTACATGGAGCTTAATAGGATGGAGGGTTATAGGTAGGTCTAGAAGGTAGGGATGTGTTCGGCACAACTTGTGGGCCGAAGGGCCTGTTTTGTGCTGTAGTTTTTCTATGTTTCTATCACTTTCGCTGCTAAACTACGGGATGTGCTCCTTTTTAAAAATTCTGTCTTGAGATGCGGGCATCTCGGTGCAGTGGTTAGCGCTGCTGCCTCACGGTGCCAGAGACCCGGGTTCGATTCCCGGCTTGGGTCACTGTCTGTGTGGAGTTTGCACGTTCTCCCCCATATCTGCGCGGGTTTCCTCCGGGTGCTCCGGTTTCCTCCTCCCACAGTCTGAAAGACGTGCTGGTTAGGGTGCATTGACCCAAACAGGCGTCGGAATGTGGCGACCAGGGGAACTTCACAGTAATTTCATTGCAGTGTTAACGTAAGCCTTACTTGTGACCAATAAATAAACTTTAACTTTATCTCCCGTATTTGTTGCTCATCTGTAATTGCAGAAGGCGGCCATTTGGCCCATCGTGTCTGCACCGGCTCTCTAAATGAGCCTCATGACGTGCGCCATTCCCCCACACCCCTGAGCCAGGAATTCTCCAGCTGTTCAGGCCGGCGCGATCCTCTGGCCTCTGATGGCGCATCCTCCGCCGCAGGTTCCCCAGTGGCGTTTGGTGCAGTCAATTGACAGTGGCAGGAACAGAAGATCCTGTTGCCAGTGAACAGTGAGAAACATGCTATGAGGAGGTCAGAGAATCCCCTGCCATTATTTCTGCTCAAATAATCATCCAATGCCCTCTTGATTGAACCTGCCTCCACCACATTTCCTAGCAGTGCATTCCAGACCCCAACCACTCGCTGTGTGAAAAAGTTTTGTCTCGCATCATATTTGCTTCCTGTGCCCCCTCGGTCTTTCCAAATGGGAGCACTTCTTCCCTATCTAATCTGTCCAGCCCCCTCATGATTTTGAACATCTCTATCAAATCTCCCTTTAGTCTTCTTCTCCCCAAGGAGAACAGTCCCAACCTCTCCAATCTATCCTCATGACTAAAGTTGCTCTTGAGAAAGTGGTGGTGAGCCGCCTTCTTGAAACACGACAATCCTATTGGCTTTTCGATTGTTCTTTGGTAGAACTGAGTGGCTCAGAGACCTGTTGAGAATCAACCACATTGCTGTGGCTCTGGAGCCACATGTAGGCCAGACCAGGTAAGGATGGCAGATTTCCTTCCCTAAAGGACATTAGTGAACCAGATGGGTTTTTACGGTTATTGATGATCATTTTGTGGCACCATTGCTGACATTAGCTTTCAATACCAAATTTATCAATCAGTTGAACTTAATCATAGAATCCCTCCAGTGCAGAAGGAGGCAATTTGACCCATTGAGTCTGCACCAACTCTCCAAAAGAGCATCTTGCCTGGCCCACCACTTCACCCTATCCCCGTAACCCCATGCATTTACTATGGCCAATCCACCTAATCTACAGTTCATTGGACATTAAGGAGTAATTTAGCATGGCCAATCCACCTGACCTGCACATCTTTGGAATCTAAAAGGGAAATTTAGCATGGCCAATACATCTAACCTACACATCTTTGGACACTTAAGGGGAAATATAGCATGGCCAATCCATTGATCCTACACATCTTTGGACACTAAGGGACAATTCACCATGGCCAATCCATCTAACCTACACGTCTTTGGACACTAAGGGACAATTTAGCATGGGCAATCCATCTAACCTACATATCTTTGGACACTTAAGGGGAAATTTAGCATGGCCAATCCACCTAAGATACAGATCTTTGGACTGCGGGAGGAAACCGGAGCACCCAGAGGAAACCCACACAGATACAGGGAGAACGTGCAAACTCCACACACAGGCTGGAAACAAAAGTGGGTCTCTGGCGCTATGAGGCAGCAGTGCTAACCACTGCGCCACTTTCTAATGTGAGCCTTTGGTAACAAGCTGCGTCACCTGAACATTAACCTGGGCCTCTGGATTGCTGGTCCAGGGACATTACCACTGTCTTTAACCTGGCCAATGTCACACAATAATTAGCTGGCCAAGTTGCAGTTCAAAGACTCTTACAGCACAGAAGGACACCATTCGGCCCGTCATGCCTGTGGTGGCTCTTTAACCGAGCTGTTCAATTAGCCGTATTTTCTTATCCTTATCCCATAATCCCATGTTTCCCCGCTTCCTTCAAGTATGTATTTAATTCATTTTGGAAAGTTACAATTGCACCTGCTTTGAGATCTTGATTAAAAGTTTTAAAGTTTATTTATTCATTAGTCGGCTTACATTAACACTGCAATGAAGTTACTGTGAAAATCCCCAAGTCGCCACACTCCGGTGCCTGTTCGGGTACACTGAGGGAGAATTTAACACCTAATCAGCATGTCTTTCGGACTGTGGGAGGAAACCGGAGCACCCGGAGGAAACCCATGCAGACACGGGGAGAATGTGCAGACTCCGCACAGACAGTGACCCGAGCCGGGAATCGAACCCGGATCCCTGGCGCCGTGAGGCAGCAGTGCTAACCACTGTGCCATTGAACTGCCCACTCGCTGCATAAAGAAAGCTATTCTCCTGCAAAAATAAATAAAAGCAAATTATAGCGGATGCTGGAATCTGAAACCAAAAGAGAAAATGCTGGAAAATCTCAGCAGGTCTGGCAGCATCTAGAAGGAGAGAAAAGAGCTGACGTTTTGAGTCCAGATGACCGTTTGTCAAAGCTGACCCTTTGTCAAAGATGGCTCCGACAAGTCTGCTTTGGCTATGGGCCACACCTAGGAGCTTGTGCCCTTGGCCCCTGACCCGAGCTGATGTCAACTGCTCCCTCTCAAAGGCTGAGAGAAGCAGGGTGTGTAACACTTGTGCTTGACGTGAGGGGTGACTGAGGAGAGAGGAGTGCAGGGAAAATCAAATACAGCAGTTGTTTTACACATTCGGGAGCTGAAGGAATGTGAGTTTGTGATGTTTTTTAAGTGATGTTGTTGTTGCTGGCACTCTCGACTCTACTGAGAAGGAGATATCAGGGCAGGAGGGCTGCCGATGGCAGGGATAAACAAAGGCTTCCAGTACATCATTGCCATTACTCTTCCTTGATGTAACTATCATCCTGGGTTCGATTCTGGCTTGGGTCACTGTCTGTGCGGAGTTTGCACATTCTCCCTGTGTCTGTGAGGGTTTCCTCCGGGTGCTCCGGTTTCCTCCCACATTCCAAAGATGTGCGAGTTGGGTGGATTGGTCGTGCTAAATTGCCCATTAGTGTCCAAAGATGTGTAGGTTAGGTTGATTGGCCATGCTAAATTGCCTCTCAATGTCACGGGGACTAGCAGAGTAAATACTTGGGATTACAGGGTGGGATTGTTGTTTGTGCTAAATTGCCCCTTAGTGTCAGGGGGATAGGCTCGATGGGCCAAACTGCCTCTTTCCGCACCGTAGGGATTCCTTTTGTTATTCTTTTAAATTTTATTTATTAGCGTCACAAGTAAGTTTACATTAACACTGCAATGAAGCTATTGTGACAATTCCCTAGTTGCCACACTCCGGCGCCTGTTCGGGTACACTGAGGGAGAATTCAGCATGGACAATGGACCCTAACCAGCACGACTTTTGGACTGCGAGCACCCAGAGGAAACCCACGCAGATTGAACCCGGGTCTCTGGCGCTGTGAGGCAGCAGTGCTAACCACTGTGCCACCATGCTGACATGGAGAGAATGTGCAGACTCCGCAAGGCAGTGACTCAAACCAGGGATCGAACCCCGCTCCCTGGCACTGTGAGAGGCAGCAGTACCAACCACTGTGCCACCATTGATCCCATAGAATGATGGAGCAGACTCAATGGGCTGAATAGCCTACATCTGCTCCTGCGTCCGATGGTCTAAATTCATGAGTTTTATCCCGCGATCCTGTCACAGTTGCCACGTCTCCAGTCCTCCAAGTAAACAATGCTTTTCCTTTCCAATTGCGCCAGCTATTGTTTCTTTGGGAGCTACTTTTGTCTTTTTGGGCCGGGTTTAGAATCATCCGGTGGAAACCAAGTGGAGTAACGTTGCCGTTTTTAATCTGTGCCCTTTCTGGATTAGTGACAGCCTGGCACAGCCTGGCCCGCCGCAAAGCCCTGCGTGAAAAGCACCCATCTGCACAGAAATGGAACTGGCGCCTCGACACCTCCCTCCCCCGCTCAAGGGAGAAGGTTGTTGCGAATACTTACGAATGCAGAACAGGCTCGGGGGCGATAATGAGCCAGAGAAATGATTGGGTTATCAAACCTGTGGTGCAGACTGGAATTATGGACTGAGTTAATGCATGGAAATTCATTCAGAAGAGCAGCGCTCGGAAACCAGCCTCTCCCACACGCACCCCGAGCAA
The DNA here is from genome assembly GCF_964213995.1 of Mustelus asterias. Taxonomy (NCBI): domain Eukaryota; kingdom Metazoa; phylum Chordata; class Chondrichthyes; order Carcharhiniformes; family Triakidae; genus Mustelus; species Mustelus asterias. The sequence continues at coordinate 11,194,942 of NC_135829.1, forward strand.
CAGTTGTCATTAATAGTCTGTCGGTGTCCTTCGACAGTAGGGCTTGTCACCCTTGAGACCTCATCTTATTGATTTGATTTTTGATCTATTATTGATTTTATTTTAGTGATTATTGATTTGATTTGATTTATTATTTATTTGGGGATCTTATTGAAACTTACAGGATACTGTGGGGCCTGGATAGAGTGGACGCGGAGGGGATGTTTCCACTAGTAGGAAAAACTAGAACCAGGGGGCACAACCTCAGGCTGAAGGGACAATCCTTTAAAACAGAGATGAGGAGGAATTTCTTCAGCCAGAGAGTGGTGAATCTGTGAAACTCTTTGCAGAAGGCTGTGGAGGCCAGGTCATTGAGTGTCTTTAAGACAGAGATAGATAGGTTCTTGATTAATAAGGGGATCAGGGGTTATGGGGAAAAGGCAAGAGAATGGGGACGAGAAAAATATCAGCCATGATTGAATGGTGGAGCAGACTCGATGGGCCGAGTGGCCGAATTCTGCTCCTATGTCTTATGGTCTTGTTATTGTCATATGTATTAGTATACAGTAAAAAGTATTGTTTCTTGCTCACTATATAGATAAAGCATACCGTTTGTAGAGAAGGAAAGGAGAGAGTGCAGAATGTAGTGTTACAGTCATAGCTAGGGTGTAGAGAAAGATCAATTTAGTGCGAGGTAGGCCCATTCAAACATCTGATGGCAGCAGGGAAGAAGCTGCTCTTGTGTCGGTTGGTCCGTGACCTCAGACTTTTGTATCTTTCTCCCAACGGAAGAAGGTGGAAGAGAGAATGCCTGAGTCCTTGATTATACTGGCTGCATTTCCGAGGCAGCAGGAAGTGTAGACAGAGTCAATGGATGGGAGGCTGGTTTGCGTGCTGGACTGGGCTACGTTCACGACCTTTTGTAGTTCCTTGCAGTCTTGGGCAGAGCAGGAGCCATACCAAGCTGTGATACAACCAGAAAGAATGCTTTCGATCGTGATCTGTAGAAGTTGGTGAGAGTTCTTTTGGGGGACCTGTCAGGTCTGCCTCACGATTGCAATCGTATGATCTTTAAAATGAGACGAGAATTAATTCCTTCAGGCTCTCGCCGGCCAAGAGCTCCCGTGCTCTTGAGAAATTTTCACCTCTTTTTAATTTGTTGACTCACCAATGAGAATCAGCTGCTTATTTTTTTTGAATGATTTTCATTCAGGGCGGCACGGTGACACGGTGGTTAGCTCTGCTGCCTCACAGCGCCAGGGACCCGGGTTCGATTCCGGCCTCGGGTCACTGTCTGTGTGGAGTTTGCACGTTCTCCCCGTGTCTGCGTGGGTTTCCTCCGGGTGCTCCAGTTTCCTCCCACAGTCCAAAGATGTGCGGGCTAGGCTGATTGGCCATGATAAATTGACCCTTGTGTCAGGGGAATTAGGAGGGTAAATGTGTGGGGTTACGGGAATATCGCCTGGGTGGGATTGTGGTCGGTGCAGACTCGATGGACCAAATGGAGGGCCAAAGGTTGAAAAGCCTTCATGAATAACCAAAAACCAATCCATCACGCAAACCAGCCTCCCATCCCTTGACTCTGTCTACACTTCCGGCTGCCTTGGCAAAGCAACCAGCATAATCAAGGACCCCACGCACCCCGGGCATTCTCTCTTCCACCTTGTTCCGTCGGGATAAAGATACAAAAGTCTGAGGTCACGTACCAACCGACTCAAGAACAGCTTCTTCCCTGCTGCCGTCAGACTTTTGAATGGACCTACCTCGCATTAAGTTGATCTTTCTCTACACCCTAGCTATGACTGTAACACTACATTCTGCACCCTCTCCTTTCCTTCTCTATGAATGGTAAGTTTTGTCTGTATAGCGCGCAAGAAACAATACTTTTCACTGTATGTTAATACATGTGACAATAATAAATTAAATTAAATCAAATTTTAAAAAATCAAATCAAACTTCAGCCGGTAAGGAATTGAACCTGTGTTACAGCCAGCGCGGTGGAGTCTGCATCGTTAAATGCTTTCAGGAAGGAGATAGATATATTTCTGATTTAAAAACGGGTTAATGTGATATGCGGAATGTGGTAAACCACTGTTAAGCTTATTGCCTGTGTGTGTGTGACATGCCTGGACATGCCCCTGCCGGCCCTGCCTGGGACTCCTCCCCCCCGGTCCAGATATAAAGGCGACTGCTCCCCACCCCCTGCCTCTGGACCAGTTCATCAGCATGGGTGCGCTCCAAGTCTTTTGCTAATAAAAGCCTATTTGTTCTTGCATACAAACTAGTCTTTGCTTGATTGATAGTGCATCAGGGAACAGGTAGGGAAGTGGATTTGAGAAGAGATCTGACATGGCAGCATGGTGGCACAGTGGTTAGCATTGTTGCCTCACAGCACCAGGAACCTGGGTTCGATTCCCGGCTTGGGTCACTGTCTGTGAGAAGTTTGCACACGCTGTTAGCATCGCTCTGTATCACTAACCAGCTGTCCAGCCTATGAAGTGGCCACTTGTTTTGTGGGAGGTCTTCTCTTCCAGGGAATTTGTCTGGTTTTTTTTGGTAGACCTTCCAAAAGTAGTTATACTTCCAGAGAGCTTCATTGGAAACTTCCTAAGATCATGATTGGTGTTGCACCTTGGGTTGCAATGGTTTGAGATCCAGTGGCAGTGATGGAGGGACAGTGAAACCTCAGTTATACTGCTTCATCTGCTCTGCTCATCTGTAGCCAGACAAAGTGAACATCACTGATGGTTATTGTTTGCTGAGGTTGTAAGTCATGATGTGGAGATGCCGGCGTTGGACTGGGGTGAACACAGTAAGAGTTTTAACAACACCAGGTTAAAGTCCAACAGGTTTATTTGGTAGCAAATACCATTAGCTTTCGGAGCGCTGCTCCTTCGTCAGATGGAGTGGAAATGCAACGCTCCGAAAGCTAATGGTATTTGCTACCAAATAAACCTGTTGGACTTTAACCTGGTGTTGTTAAAACTCTTACGAGGTTGTAAGTGACATGGTGAGGAAGTGCCGGGGAGGGGGGTGGGGGGAGGGGTGCTCACTGGGTGCTGCCAACTCTCTGCGAATCTTAAGTGGTGTTAGATTACTTCTAAGAAGTGCCACGCACCATTTACCCCGATGTAATTCTGGTGGCTTCTCACCTGAGCTCCCCAACACAGTTTTCATTAGTATTAGTCTCAACTGACTTCACACTCCTTCAGTGAATACTGGACAACCAAGTTCCATCGTAATGTGCTTCATTCACCCTCCAACACTCCTTACCTACTTGAGGGGACATTATTCTCTTCCACCCTATTTTCCCAGATTGATTCCGGGGATGAAAGGGTTGATGTATGAGGAGAGATTAAACAGTTTGGGCTTGTACTCGCTGGAGTTTAGAAGGATGAGGGGGGATCCGATCGAGGTGTATAAAATACTAAAAGGGATTATTAAAGTAAATGTTGACCAAAATGTTTCCCCTTGTGGGGCAATCTAGAACAAGAGGTCACAGGTATAGGTTGAGAGGCGGTAGATTTAAAATTGAGATGAGGAGGAACTACTTCTCGCAGAGGGTGGTGAATTTGTGGAACTCACTGCCCCATAGCGCGGTGGAGTCTGAATCATTGAATGGTTTCAAGAAGGAGATAGATATATTTCTGATTTTAAAGATGGGTTAAATGCGATATGGGGAACGGGTAGGGAAGTGGATTTGAGAAGAGATCTGACATGGCAGCACAGTGGTTAGCACTGCTGCCTCACAGCGCCAGGAACCCGGGTTCGATTCCCGGCTTGGGTCACTGTCTGTGTGGAGTTTGTGCATTCTCCCTGTGTCTGCGTGGGTTTCTTCTGGGTGTTCCAGTTTCCTCCCATAGTCCAAAGATGTGTCAATTAGGTGGATTGGCCATGCTAAAATGCCCCTTAATGTCAGGGGGATTAGCAAGGTTAATACGTGGGATTATGGGATAGGGCCTGAGAGGGGTTGTTGTCGGTACAGGCCCAATGGGCCAAATGGCCTCCTGCTGCACTGTAGGGAATTCTATGATTAAATATTCTAATTGGTAAAAGTTTTGTTATATTCCAACTGTGTTCTTAAAGTTTGTCTTAAATAAAAGTTTCCTTTATTTATTAGAGTCACAAATAGACTCACATTAACACTGCAATGAAGTTACTGTGAAACTCCGCGAGTCGCCACACTGTTCGGGCACACTGAGGGAGAATTTAGCACGGCCAATGCACCTAGCCAGCACGTCTTTTGGACTGTGGGAGGAAACCGGAGCACCCGGAGGAAACCCACGCAGACACGGGGAGAACATGCACAGTCACCCGAGCTCGGAATCGAACCTGGGTCCCTGGCATTGTGAAGTAGCAGTGCTAACCACTGTGCCACCGTACCACTCATATTGGTGGGCCAATTGCATCATACCTGGAGTGAAACACTTGGCTTGAATCTACCGCCCCGCCCACCACGGGAATCGGAGCGGGCGAAGGGTGGACAATGGAAAGGTCCGTTGACCTCGGGCGGGAATTTATGATTTTGGGATGAGCGAGGTTCGAGAATCATAAAATCACTGTGTGGAATGAGGCCATTCAGCCCATTGAGTCTGCACCAACCATAATCCCACTCAGAGCCTATTGCCATAACCCCATACATTTACCCTAGCTAGTGCCCCTGACACGAGGGTCAAGTTGGCCTGGCCAATCAACCTAACCCGCAGATCATTTGAACTGCGGGAGGAAACCGGAGCTCCCGGAGGAAGCCCACGCAGACACGGGGAGAACGTGCAAACTCGACACAGACAGTCACCTGAGGTTGGAGTTGAACCCGGGTCCCTGGCGCTGTGAGGCAGCAGTGTTAACCACCGTGCCACCTTGCCCTCCCCCCTCCCCCCCATATTGGTGGGTCACTCGAATCATACCCTGGGGCGAAAACACCTTGGTTTGAATTTTACCATCCCGCCCGCCACGGGAATCGGAGCGGGCGAGGGGCGGACCGTGGAAAGGTCCGTTGACCTCGGGTGGGATTTTACGATTCCGGGACGAGCGAGGTCGTGAAATCCCGCCCCTTGTGTTCGCCATGTTGCCAAAAACAAATGAAGTTAGGGGTCTCGGCTAACTTTATAACAGACCTTGGGGTTTCTGATCAGGTCCCTAACAGGACCAGAGCAACCTGAGCAGGCACAGCAGAAGAGGGTGATGAATTAGAGAACGTCTTGGTTCTCTGGGAGAGTGGAATGGAAACTTGGCAGATTCCCGTCCCGCCGTGGGACCCAAGTCAGATTACCATGGCCTTACTGAGCGCAGATTGGGGATTAAAGGTGGGATTGTAAAGCTCAACTCTCCAACTGAACGAGTAATTACCATTGAGCCAACACTGCGAAGAGGGAGTTTTATAATGAGCTCAGAGGTTTAGAGAAAGAGAGAGAGAGAGAGAGAAAACACTCTCGGGCATCCACAGAGATTACTTTCTTCCTGAACCAATCCTGCTGCCCAGAGTGATATGCTAAACACTGCGGGGAGGGATTGCCTGCTCCGACCTGCTGCTTTGAGAGCAACTTGGGATTGGCTAAAAAGCGCAAGCGTGGTTGGGGGGAGTTAAAGAAAAGGCAATAAAAAAACCTCATTCTGAATGCTTTTTACAACACCTATTAACCTAAGGTATAGTTTCGCTCTAACATTCAGTGGCGGGCAGCTGTAAAAACATAGTAACTAGTAGCAGGAGTAGGCCATTCAGTCCTACTAGCCAGCTCTGCCATTCATTCATCCCCACTCACTTGAGGAAGCGGCAGCTCCGAAAGCTCGTGATTCCAAATAAACCTGCTGGACTTTAACTTGGCTTTGTGAGACTTCTGACTGTGCCCACCCCAGTCCAACGCCGGCAACTCCACATCATTCATTTTGAGCATGGCTGATCATCAAAACCAATATCCAATATGATAAGGGGGACCAGTTCACTTCAGAACGGATTGCTGTCCTGTGTTACGAGTGAAAACACAAGGCCAGCCGTCAGTCAAAGCCAGAAACAACTGAAGCTCACATCATAGATTCATAGAATCCCGACAGTGCAAGGAGGAGGCCATTCGGCCCATCGAGCCTGCACCGACAACAAGCCCACCCAGGCCCTATTCCCGTAACACCACACATCTACCCTGCCAATCTCCCTGACACCACCCAATCCAAGTGGAGAATATTGACAACGATCCCACTGCCTCTCATTGAGTCGTATGGAAAAGAATGACCAGTTACTGTTTTGGAGGGCACTGGATGAAGTAAAGTACAGCTCACTCCAAACATACAGATTTCAGAGGATGTGGCAAATAAGAAACAGGCAGTGATCGGCCAGACCTGCTTTTGTCCAGAGTGTTGTAAATATTAATATATGCTATGTTACAACTGTACAAGATATTTGGAGCATTGCAAACAATTCTGCTTGCCCTGTTACAGGAAGGATGTTCTTAAACTGAAATGGGTGCCAAAAAAAGATTTACAAGCTTGTTACTGGGACTGAAAGGTTTGAATTGAAAGGAGAGGCAGGATAGGCTGGGACTTCTTTCCCTGGAGCGTAGGAGGATGAGGGGTGACCTTTTGGAGGTTTATAAAATCATGAGGGGCGTAGAAAAGGTTTTAAGGTTAATTTATTAGTGTCACAAGTAGGCTTACATTAACACTGCAATGAAGTTACTGTGAAAATCCCCCAGTCGCCACACTCCTGTTCGGGTGCAACTGAGGGAGAATTTAGCACGGCCAGTGCACCTAACCAGCACGTCTTTCGGACTGTGGGTGGAAACCAGAGCACCCGGAGGGAACCCACGCAGACACGGGGAGAATGTGCAAACTCCGCACAGACTGTGACCCAAACTAGGAATCGAACCCGGGTCCCTGGCGCTGTGAGGCAGCAGTGCTAACCACTATGTCACCGTGCCACCCACAGTAACTAGTCAAGGTCTTTTTCCCAGGGTTGGGGGGGGGGGGGGGGGGGGGAGTACAAAACTAGAGGGCATAGGTTTAAGGTGAGAGGTGAAAGATTTAAAAGGCAGGGGCAACTTTTTTTCACACAGAGGGTGGTGTGTGTATGGAATGAGCTGCCAGAGGAGGTGGTAGAGGCAGGTATAATAGCAACATTTAAAAGACATTTGGACAGGTACATGGATAGGGAACGGTTTGGAGGGATATGGGCCAAACGCAGACAAATGGGGCTGGTTCAGTTTAGGAAAGCTGGTCAGTATGGAGGAGTTGGGCCGAAGGTCCTGTTTCCCTGCTGTGTAAATCTATGACTCGATAAGAGACGGGGCCTTCTGAGGCTCCATTTAAACCAGCCCCGCCATCAATCACTGTCGCGCACATCCATAACATTCAGAAGCAGTAAGATGTTAAACATATAAGCTTTCCTCCATCGCTGCCAGGATGTGAAAAATATCCACAAATTGTACCTCCAGGAGTAATAAATACTCATTGCTTTACCTCTCCTGCATTTTATGTGGCTTCATAAACCTTTTGCATTTTAATAACAATTATGGTGAAGAATTGATTCAATGGAGTTATTCCAGACATCTACTCGTGAACTGCAGTGACCCCAAGTCAGAATGACTCTTCTAACCTATTGCAAAGTAATAGAAACATCTTGTTTCCCCTCCCAGCACATCAGGTTTCCCTGAAAGCTTTCGGAACCTCACTGAGCTCTGAATCAGCAGACAGCTCGAACCTGCGCCTGATATTCGAAGACTATTTCTCACTCGCGGCTTTGTTATTTTCGGGAAAAATAACTCCGAGGCATCCCTGATGGTTTGCACTGCTGCCTCACGGTGCCAGGGACCCGGGTTCGATTCTGACCTTGGGTCACTGTCCGTGCGGAGTCTGCACGTTCTCCCCCGTGTCTGCGTGGGGGTTTCCTCCGGGTGCTCCGGTTGCCCCCCCCCCCACAGTCTGAAAGATGTGCGGGTTAGGTTGATTGGCCGTGCTAAATTGCCCATTAGTATGGGAGGGACGAGCAGGGTGAATATGTGGCGTGACAGGGTAGGATTATTGTCGGTGCAGTCTCAGAATTGCCTCCTTCTGCACTGTAGGGATTCTATGATACGATTCTATGAACACCCATTTGCCTATAATAATATCCACTACTCCCCTCTGCAAACCCCCTCAGGGCAACAATATCCCTTTTGTGCAGGGACCCAGTGCAAAAGTCGCAGACGGAATCTCTTCATATTTTCCTGAACTTTGCCCTCCCCCTCTCACCGACTGATCTATTTGAATTCTGGGTCGGAGTCATTAATCTTTGACTGTTGTAATGCGTATTAATAGGTGCCTTGTGATCGAGTGTGGAGTGCCACAATTTATCGTTGCTTTTTAAATATGTTATGAATGCCTCTCATGAATTAGACCATTAAGTGATTATTCACCACAGTGAATTATCATTTTAAAATATCTACTGGCGAGAGTCTCCTGGTAATCAACACCATATTATTTCTCGATAAACGTGCTGTTGCTGCAGGAGCAGTCGTCATCCCTGTGAAAGCCTGTACGAGCACAGCTTGGCAGATCAGCCACGTGCTGTTGGGAGGTGTGAGACTGAGCTAAACCTGCCCTGCGAAGGGGCGGCACGGCGGCACAGTGGTTAGCACTGCTGCCTCACAGCGCCAGGGACTCGGGTTCGCTTCCCAGCTTTGGGTCACTGTCTGTGTGGAGTCTGCACGTTCTCCCCCGTGTCTGCGTGGGTTTCCTCCGGGTGCTCCGGTTTCCTCCCACTGTCCGAAAAACTGGTTAGGGTGCATTGGCCGTGCTAAATTCTCCCTCAGTGTCCCCGAACAGGCGCCGGGGTGTGGCGACTCGGGGATTTTCACAGTAACTTCATTGCAGTGTTAGTGTAAGCCTACTTGTGACACCAATAAAAATAAACTTTAAAACTTTAAACTTGAACTGGTATTATCGCTACATTATTAATCCAGAAACTCAGCTAATGTTCTGGCGACTCGGGTTCGAATCCCGCCACGGCAGTTGGTGGATTTTGAATTCAATAAAAAAAATCTGGAATTAAGAATCTACTGATGACCATGAAACCATTGTCGATTGTCAGAAAAACCCATCTGATTCACTAATGGGGCGGCACGGTGGCGCAGTGGATAGCACTTCTGCCTCACAGCGCCAGGGACCCAGGTTCGATTCCCGGCTTTGGGTCACTGTTTGTGCGGAGTTTGCACATTCTCCTCGTGTCTGCATGGATTTCTTCCGGGTGCTCCGGTTTCTTCCCACAGTCCGAAAGGCGTGCTGGTTAGGTGGATTGGCCATGCTAAATTGTCCCTTAGTGTCCAAAGATGTGTGGGTTAGGTGCATTGGCCATGCTACATTCTCCCTCATTGTGCCTGAACAGGCGCAGGAGTGTGGCGACTAGGTGAATTTTCACAGTAACCCCATTGCAGTGTTAATGTAAGCCTACTTGTGACACTAATAAATAAACTTTACTTTAGAATCCCTACAGCGTGTAAAAATGGCCATTTGGTCCATCGGTGGATTGGCCATGCTAAATTCTCCCTCAGTGTACCCGAACAGGTGCTGGAGCGTGGCGACTAGGGAATTTTCACAGTAACTTCATTGCGGTGTTAATGTAAGCCGACTTGTGACTAATAAATAAACTATGAAATTCGAATGTGCTATGTGTAAAACGCACAGGATCCCAGAGTGAACCTGACGCTTTAATGTTCCCTGTCTTCTCCAGGCAAAAGGTGTGTTTAGCTCAGAAGCAATGAGAAGATTTGTCATCATGTGCTCTTCCACACATCCCCCCCCCCACTCCCCCATTTTGATATTTTCATAGTCAACTTGGTTCCTGAATTATCACGATTACATTGTGGGCGCTGACCCAGACTGTTTTCTTAAATTCATCTGTGGGACATGGGCGTCGCTGGCTGGCCAGCATTTATTGCCCATCCCTAGTTGCCCTTGGAGGGCAGTTAAGAATCAATCGCAGCGGCACGGTGGCCCAGTGGTTGGCACTGCTGCCTCACAACATCAGAGACCCGCGTTCAATTCCAGCCTTAGGTCGCTGTCTGTGTGGAGTTTGCACGTTCTCCCCGTGTCTGCGTGGGTTTCCTCCGGGTGCTCCGGTTTCCTCCCACAGTCCAAAAGATGTGCGGGTTAAGCGGATTGGCCATGCTAAATTGACCCTCGTGTCAGAGGATTAGCAGGGTAAATGTGTGAGGTTACGGGAATAGGGCCTGGGTGGGATTGTGGTCAGTGCAGACTCGATGGGCCGAATGGCCTCCTTTTGCACTGTAGGCATTTTATGATTCTACATTGCTGTGGCTCTGGAGCCACATGTAGGCCAGACCGGGTAAGGACGGCAGATTCCTTTCCCTCAAGGGCATTAGTGAACCAGATGGGTTTTTCTGACAATGGTTTCATCAGTAGATTCTTAATTCCAGATATTTTTTATTGAGTTCACATTCCACCATCTGCCGTGACGGGATTTGAACCCGGGTCCCCAGAGCATTAGCTGAGTTTCTGGATTAATCGTCCAGCGATAATACCACTAGGCCATCACCTCTTCATTCTGGCAGAAGAAGGGAGTATTCGATTATTCCTGCACTGTTTTAATTCCATTCCTTTTTTGGTTGGAAGTCTTTGGAACTTCCCTTTCTGGACTGGCTGATATCCCTGGGCAGTTGTCAGCCATCTCATTTGGAAGCAGTTTTCTTTCTGAACTCGAAGCGTTTTGGTTCATGTCCCATTGCGGTGCACAAATTTGGGGTTCGTATGATGACCAGTTTTGGGGGAGGGGGCACTGGAGAGAGTGCTGCGCTGTCAGAAGCACAGGGCAGGATTTTCCATACCCACCGCCCCCACCCCCACCGCCATGTGTTTTCCAGCGATAGAAGGGGCCCGCCAAAGGGTGGCGGTGAGATTTTCCAGTCCTGCCAGGGTGAACGGGTTTTCCAGTTGTTCGCACAGTCATAAAATCATAGAATCCATTTGTGCAGAAGGAGGCCATTCGGCCCATCGAGTCTGCACCGACCACAATCCCACCCAGGCCCTATCCCCCAACCCCACGTATTTACCCTAGCTAGTCCCCCTGACACTAAGGGGCAATTTAGCACGACCAATCCACCTAACCTGCACATCTTTGGACTGTGGGAGGAAACCGGAGCAACCGGAGGAAACCCACGCAGACACGGGGAGAATGTGCAGACTCCGCACAGGCAGTGACCCAAGCCGGGAATCGAACCCGAGTCCCTGGTGCTGTGAGGCAACAGTGCTAACCACTGTGCCACCGTGCCGCCCACTTCGTTGTGGGTTCCTCCACAGTGGGGAGGTGGGGGAGCATGGGGGGGTGGTGTGCCATGGCATCAACAGCACCGGAAGCTTCTGCCGACCGGAACGGCCGTAAAATTTTGGACACTTGTTTTTCAGATGGGATGTTAAACCCGACACCCTTCTGCTATTTCGGGTTGATGCTAAAGATCTGGTAACCCAGCCACTGACAGATCAGTCAACACAGTGGCACAGTGGTTAGCACTGCTGCCTCACAGCGACAGGGAACCAGTTTCGATTCCCGGCTTGGGTCACTGTCTGTGTGGAGTCTGCACGTTCTCCCCGTGTCTGCGTGGGTTTCCTCTGGGTGCTCTGGTTTCCTCCCACACTCCAAAGATGTGCGAATTAGATGGATTGGCCATGCTCAATCGCCCCTTAGTGTCAAGGGGACTAGCTAGGGTAAATATGTGGGGCTACGGGGATAGCGGCTAGATGGGGTTGTGGTCGGTGCAGATTCGATGGGCTGAATGAGCTCCTTCTGTGCTGTAGGATTTTATGATCAACAACGATTGTGTGCATTTTTGGTCTGCTTTTCTGAGGAAGGATGTTCTTGCCCTTGAGGGAGTGCAGCGAAGGTTTACCAGGCTGATTCCGGGGATGGCGGGACTGATGTATGAGGAGATATTAACTAGGTTCGGATTGTTTTTGCTGGAGTTCAGATGAATGAGGGGGGACCACATAGAGACTTATAAAATTCTAACAGGATTAGACAGGGTAGATGCAGGGAGGATGTTCCCGATGGTGGGGGAGTCTAGAATCAGGGGTCATAGTCTGAGGATTCAGGGTAGACCATTTAGGACGGAGGTGAGGAGACATTTCTTCACCCAAAGAATTGTGAGCCTGTGGAATTCATTAGCACAGGAAGTAGTTGATGCCAAAACATTGAATGTATTCAAGAGACGGCTGGATATATGGGGCGAATGGGATCAAAGGTTATGGGGAGAAAGCAGGATTAGGCTATTGAGTTGGACGATCAGCCATGATCGTGATGAATGGCGGAGCAGGCTCGAAGGGCTGAATGGCCTCCTCCTGCTTCTATCTCCTATGTTTTTATGTCCCAGTCACCACTCTCACACAAATAAAACTTACGATCTGCTCAAATGGGTTAGGTGCCAAAAAGAAAATCCTCAAGGTAAGAAAGATCTTCAGTGATCTGTATTTTAATTCACAGGACATGAAAGTCAGTCAATTTGGAGGCAACGGGGTAGAAATTCAAGGAACGACGTTTGTAATATCCTTGAGTGTTTCTCGGTTATGGTTGAGATTGAATTACAGAGTGAGTGATTCAATAGTCCATGGTACAAAGATTTTCAAATTACCTTATTTTATCTGTAGTTTATAGAACTCCTGATTCGAATATGCTTTCTCTTGCAAATTAGTTAGGCATTTATCAAGGTTCCGGGTGGATTTGTGTCCACTGGGCCTACACAGCTCAAAATCATTTCATTTAGTCATCTGGTTTAGCTTTTTGTTTGGCACATCGGCGGGGGGAGGGGGAACAGAAGGACTGTTCATCAAATGGAGTAAGAAGTCTCACAACACCAGGTTAAAGTCCAACAGGTTTATTTGGTAGCAAATACCATAAGCTTTCGGAGCAATGCTCCGTCTGACGAAGGAGCATTGCTCCGAAAGCTTATGGTATTTGCTACCAAATAAACCTGTTGGACTTTAACCTGGTGTTGTGAGACTTCTTACTGTGCTTACCCCAGTCCAACGCCGGCATCTCCACATCAAATGGAAGCCATGGGCAGAATTCCTTTTTAATCCATTCACTGGCCAGCATTTATTGCCCATCCTTAGTTGCCCTTAGAGGGCATTTGAGAGTCAACCACATTGCTGTGGCTCCGAAGTCACATGTAGGCCAGACCACGTAAGGACGGCAGATTTCCGGGTTTTTCCGACAATCGACAAAGGGTTCACGGTCATCAGTAGATTTTTAATTCCAGATATTTTTTATTGAATTCAAATTCCACCAACTGCCGTGGCGAGATTCGAACCCGGGTCTCCAGAACATTAGCTGAGTTTCTGGATTAATGATCTAGTGATAATACCACTAGGCCATTGGCTCCCTTGTGGGCTCCCCGTTTTAAGGATGGTGACCATTGTGTGCTCACCATCCTGAGAGTTGGCGCTTAATGAGCTACCATCCATTCTCTCAAGCCGACAGCCATTTAACACTCACTAGTGCGTTGATGGACAGTGAGAAGGAATTTCCTTCCACCCTCGGAAAAAAGTCCTGCCTGTGAGAGCTGCCGCTCGCCAATCCGTTGCAGGAACAGCGCTGCGGGGGCTGGACGAGGCTCCAGATGAAACTGGAGGAAACCCAGGTGGGCACGGGGCAAACTCCACACAATCACCCGAGGCCAGAATCGAACCCGGGGCCCTGACCGTTGTGGGGCTAACAAAAGAACAAAGAAAATTACAGCACAGGAACAGGCCCTTCGGCCCTCCAAGCCTGCACCGACCATGCTGCCCAACTGAAGTAAAACCCCCCCACTGCGCTACCACGCTGCCCACTTGGCTGTGGGTTCCTCCGCAGTTGCTAACCACCGTGCCATTCTGCATCTTTTTTGGTGTGGGAGGAATTCGAGTGGGGGGTGGCAAGGACTGGGGTGGGGATGGGGGAGGGTGGGGATGTTATTACTGATTGTCGACAACTGCGTTTCAAATTGGAGAACTCTCGTCGAAATTGATGGGGAAACGTCAGCCTATGAGTTACTATGTGTTGGCAATCTGATAATGTCACTGTACAACAGCAGTGTTTGGACCACTTCCAACCACAAGCTTCCACAGCAACTGTCAGGCTTTCTGTCCTGATTTAATACATTCACAAATAGCTGATCAGCCCGAGCCTTAATGTCACCGTAACCTGATGTGGTGAAGAAATAACTGGGTGAGGATCACCTAACCTGCAGAGTCAACATTGAGATAATATAGACTTTGTTTTCCTTTCATTGAGCTCAAAAAACTGATGTTCCACCAGTTTGATTTGATTTGATTTATTATTGTCACATTTATTAACATACAGTGAAAAGTATTGTTTCTTGCGCGCTATACAGACAAAGCATACTGTTCATAGAGAAGGAAATGAGAGAGTGCAGAATGTAGAGTTACAGTCATAGCTAGGGTGTAGAGAAAGATCAACTTAACGCAAGGTAGGTAGGTTTCTTCTGTGCAATACAGACAAAGCATACTGTTCATAGAGAAGGAAAGGAGAGAGTGCAGAATGTAGTGTTACAGTCATAGCTAGGGTGTAGAGAAAGATAAACTTAGTGCGAGGTAGGTCCAGGGGCGGCACGGGTGGCACCGTGGGTAGCACTGCTGCCTCACAGCGCCAGGGACCCGAGTTCAATTCCGGCCTCAGGTCACTGTCTGTGTGGAATCTGCACGTTCTCCCTGTGTCTGCGTGGGTTTCCTCCGGGTGCTCCGGTTTCCTCCCACACTCCAAAGAGCGCCAGGGACCCGGGTTCGTTGTCTGTGCGGAGTCTGCACGTTCTCCCCGTGCCTGCGTGGGTTTCCTCCGGGTGCTCCGGTTTCCACCCACATTCCAAAGATGTGCGGGTTAGGTGCTCAATTGACCCTAGCGTCAGGAGGGTTAGCAGGGTAAATATGATAGGTTGCGGGAATAGGGTCTGGTTGGAATTCTGTTCGGTGCAGACTTGGTGGGCCGAATGGCCTCCTCCTGCACTGTCGGGATTCTATGATTCAAAAGTCTGCTGGCAGCAGGGAAGAAGCTGCTCTTGAGTCGGTTGTTACGTTTGCGTTAGTTTGCGTTACATTTTAATGACCAAGTATCCAGTGCATGATTGGAGGTTTGGCTGTCCATCAAATTCTCCATTCTCAAGGGCAGCGGTGGGGAAATCAGAGAATTCTGGCCATTTGGTTTCACAGCACAGAAGGAGGCCGTTCGGCCTTCCGGTCATCAAACACCAATCTATTCTAATCCCATTTTCCAGAGTCAACCAACATTGCTGTGGCTCTGGAGTCATATGTAGTAAGAGTTTTAACAACACCAGGTATATGTAGGCCAGACCAGGTAAGGATGGCAGACTTCCTTCCCGAAAGGACATTAGCAGGACACGGCGTCTCTGGCTGGGTCAGCATTTATTGCCCATCCCTAGTTGCCTGAGGGCTACTAAGAATCAATCACGTTGCTATGGCTCTGGAGTCACATGTAGGCCAGACCTGGTAAGGACGGCAGATTTCCTTCCCTAAAGGCCTTTCGCGAACGAGATGGGTTTTTCCGACAATCGACAATGGCTTCAAGGTCATCAAGTCCTGGAGTGGGACTCGAACCCAGAGCTTCTGGCTCAGAGGCAGGGACGCTACCCACTGTGCCACAAGAACAGAGCCAAAGTACTGTTCCTTAATTAAACGGTTACACTGGAAATTTGATCGTAGCTTTGAGAACCAACTATGAACTAGTCATTGGGTGTAAATTAGGAGAGGGGAGTGTGGATTTACATGCATTTAAGAAGGGGAAATCATGCTTGACAAGTCTGTTGGAATTCTTTGAAGATGTAACTAGTAGAGTTGACAAGAGGAAGTCAGTCGATGTGGTATGTTTGGACTTTCGGAAAGTCCCGCGTAAGAGATTATCGTGCAAGATTAAAGCGCATGGGATTGGGGGAAGTGTATTGAGATGGATAGAAAACTGGTTGGCAGAGAGGAAACAAAGAGTAGGAATTAATGGGTGCTTTTCAAATTGACAGGTAGTAACTAGTGAGGTGCCACAGGGATCGGTGCTGGGATCCCAGCTACTCACAATATATATCAATGATTTGGATGAGGGAACAAAATGTAACATCTCAAAGTTTGCTGATGATACCAAGCTGGGTGGGAGGGTGAACGGTGACGAGGATGCAGAGATCCTTCAGCATGATCTGGACAGGTTGGGCGAGTGGGCTAATCAATGTCAGATGCAGTATAATTTGGATAAATGTGAGGTTATTCACTTTGGAAGCAAAAGAAAGAAGGCAGATTACTACCTGAATGGGTGTAAATTGGGAGAGGGGAGTGTGCAGCGGGACCTGGGTGTCCTTGTGCATCAGTCGCTGAAGGTAAGCATGCAGGTGCAGCAGGCGGTAAAGAAGGCAAATGGCAAGTTGGCCTTCATTGCGAGAGGTTTCGAGTACAGGAGCAGGGATGTGTTGTTGCAATTATACAGGGCCTTGGTGAGGCCACACCTAGAGTATTGTGCGCAATTTTGGGCTCCTTTTCTGAGGAAGGATGTTCTTGCTCTCGAGGGAGTGCAGCGAAGGTTTACCACGCTGATTCCGGGGATGACGGGACTGATGTGTGAGGAGAGATTGACTAGATTAGGATTGTTTTCGCTGGAGTTCAGATGAATGAGGGGGGATCTCATAGAGACTTATAAAATTCTAACAGGACCAGACAGGGTAGATGCAGGGAGGATGTTCCCGATGGTGCGGGAGTCCTGAACCAGGGGTCGCAGTCTGAGGATTCGGGGTAAACCATTTAGGACGGAGGTGAGGAGATATTTCTTTACCCAAAGAGTGGTGAGTCTGTAGAATTCATTACCACAGGAAGTAGTTGATGCCAAAACATTGAATGTATTCAAGAGGCGGCTGGATATAGCACTTGGGGCGAATGGGATCAAAGGTTATGGGGAGAAAGCAGGATTAGGCTATTGAGTTGGACGATCAGCCATGATTGTGATGAATGGCGGAGCAGGCTCGAAGGGCCAAATGGCCTCCTCCTGCTCCTATCTTCTATGTTTCTATGACTCTCCTTCTATTCTTATTTATTGCAACCGCCATTCCCTGATAACATCTAAGCTTAAAACCAGACATTCATTCAGTGTATTGTAAATACCAGCTGGGAAAGTAAACAGATGCTTTTACCAATGAATGGCCCAGTTGTCCCTTCACTTTGGCTCTGATGAAGGATCATCCAGACTCGAAACATTGGCTCTATTCTCTCTCCACAGATGCTATTAGACCGGCTGAGATTTTCCAGCATTTTCTTGTTTTTGTTTCAGATTCCAGCATCCGCAGTATTTGGTTTTTATCCAGTTGTCCCTTTACCAGCATTACTATGAGCATGATAATTAAGGTACTCCAGTGTTTCAGACCTGCATTAGTTTGTTTACTTATTATTAGTGCCACAAGTAGATTTACATTAACACTGCAATGAAGTTACTGTGAAAATCCCCGAGTCATCACACTCCGGCGCCCACCCTTAGTGTCCATAGATGTGTAAGTTCGGTGGATTGGCTATGCTAAATTGCCCCTTAGTGTCCAAAGATGTATAGGTTAGGTGGATTGGCCATGCTAACTTGCCCCTTAGTGTCCAAAGATGTGTGGGCTAAGTGGATTGGCCATGCTAACTTGCCCCTTAGTGTCCAAAGATGTGTAGGTTAGGTGGATTGGTCATGCTAAATTGTCCCTTAGTGTCCAAAGATGTGTCGGTTAGGTGGATTGGCCTTACTAAACTGTCCCTTAGAGTCCAAAGATGTGCAGCTTAGGTGCATTGGCCATGCTAAATTGCCCCTTAGTGTCCAAAGATACATCGGTTAGGTGGGTTGGCCATGTTAAATTGCCCCTCAACGTTCAAAGATATGTGGGTTCGATGGATTGACCATGCTAAATTGCCCCTTAGTGTCCAAAGATGTGTAGGTTAGGTGGAGTAGCCCTAACGAGCATTAATGAGCCAGATAGGTTCTTAGAACATCCAATGATAGTTTCATGGTCACCATTACTGAGTAGGAAGACTTGCAACACAGTGGTAGCGCCCCTACCACTGGACCAAATTCCCAGAGCATTAGCCTCGGCATTTGGGTTACTAATTAGTGATATTACCACTACACCATACCAATCGGGGATAAGTGTGGGATTGGGGAAGGAGTGGGCAACTTTGCAACCCTGAAGCCGCATTAGAATACGTTCTGACAATGATATTGCTTTCGCCAGCTGTAAGGTTGGAATTACTGAAGATATTGGCAATGCAACAAAGCTGGCTAATAAATCTCAAACATTCCATCATAAATAGGTATGTCCTCTAGATTGGACTTCTTGATAATCGGCAAACACAAATGAGGTAGGCTGTCACGGTGCGATACTGTCTCTTAAAAGGAGAGCCCTATGAAGAGAAGTTAAATCAAATCTATTCAAAACAAAATTGAAATAATGCTGTCATATTAAAGCCATCAAGAAAGGACTAATAGGATTACTGTGTGCCTTGCTGTCTGTGCTTGGCCATCGCTGAAACTACTAACTGGATTCATACTATTATCAGTCTTTAAAATACCTTCAGGCAAAATTGCTTTCTGTAGAGTCAAGAAACACCCAGAATTTAACCCTTCGGAGTCTTCCAGCATTTAGCTTGATTTTAGCAATCCGCCTTTTTTTTATAGAAGGAGTAACGTTGTGACGAGTCACTGTGTAAGGCAGATAGAGAACAGATACGCTAAATAGACAAGATACAAAGAAACTATAAGCAGGAGGAGGCCATTCGGCCCTTCGAGCATGCTACGCCATTCATTTTGATCAGTGGCTGATCATCAAATTCAAGATCCTGATCCCCCCCCGTTTCCGCCCCATATCCCTTGATCCCTTTAGCCCCAAGAGCTATATCTAATTTCTTCTTGAAATCACACAACGTTTTGGCCTCAACTACACTCCTAAAGTGTGTAGGTTAGGTGAATTGGCCATGCAGAATTTTTTTGATTGGATTTGATTTATTATTGTCACATGTATTAACATACAGTGAAAAGTATTGTTTCTTGCGCGCTATACAGACAAAGCATACCGTTCATAGAGAAGGAAACGAGAGAGTGCAGAATGTAGTGTTACAGTTATAGCTAGGGTGTAGAGAAAGATCAACTTAATGCGAGGTAGGTCCATTCAAAAGTCTGACAGCAGCAGGGAAGAAGCTGTTCTTGAGTCGGTTGGTACGTGACCTCAGACCTTTGCATCTTTTTCCCAATGGAAGAAGGTGGAAGGGAGAATGTCCAGAGTGCGTGGGGTCTTTAATTATGCTGGCTGCTTTGCTGAGACAACGGGAAGTGTAGACAGAGTCAATGGATGGGAGGCTGGGTTGCATGATGGACTAAACTACATTCACGACACTTTGTAGTTCCTTGCGGTCTTGGGCAGAGCAGGAGCCATACCAAGCTGTGATACAACCAGAAAGAATGCTTTCTATGGTGCATCTGTAAACGTTGGTGAGAGTCGTAGCTGACATGACAAATTTCCTTAGTCTTCTGAGAAAGTAGAGGCGTTGGTGGGCTTTCTTAACTATAGTGTCGGCATGGGGGGACCAGGACTGATTGTTGGTGATCTGGACACCTAAAAACTTGAAGCTCTCTACCCTTTCTACTTCGTCCCTGTTGATGTAGACAGGGGCATGTTCTCCTTTATGCTTCCTGAAGTCGATGACAATCTCGTTTGTTTTGTTGACATTGGGGGAGAGATTATTGTTGCCGCACCAGTTCACCAGATTCTCTATCTCATTCCTGTACTCTGTCTCGTCATTGTTTGAGATCCGACCCACTATGGTGGTGTTGTCAGCAAATTTGAAAATCGAATTGGAGGGGAATTTGGCCACACAGTCACAGGTGTGTAAGGAGTACAGCAGGGTAACCGTAGAGTTGCCCCTTATTGTCCAAAGATGTGCAGTTTCGGTGGTTTGGCCATCCTAAATTTTCCCTTAGTGTTGGGAGATTAGCAGGGTAAATACGTGGGGTTATGGGGATAGGGCCTGGGTGAGATTGTTGTCGGTGCAGGCTCGATGGGCCGAATGGCCACCTTCTGCACTGCAGAAATGGTATGATTCTGCTTCATAGCCTTGAGGGTGTTATTGGCAGAAAACTATTATCCTGTGAATGGCTCTGGTTAATTATTTTTTACTTTAAAAATGTTAGTTTTAAAATGAAGCATTTTGAAAAACATTACACTTTCAGGAGCTATGGTAACAACATGATCTTACAAAATGGCGGAGCGGGGTTGAGGGACCAATGGCCCACTCCTCCTCCTTTTCCTTGCACTGGATAGGATATTGTACCCTGTGCTTGAATTCCCTATCGATCTTCAGGTGTGAAGAATGAGTGGGTGGTGTGGTGCTGGGTGCGTTACAGTTTACTCGGGGCGCTCCCGTTGCTGTGGCAGATACACGTTGCAGTCTGGAGCTGTGCGCAGTGGTGTTCAAGGCGCCAATTTTCTATCCGTCGCTTGTCTGAGCAGGGATTTCTCTGACTCTTACCGCCTGCTGTTGGCGTGTGAAGAATTTGCGGGTTTATGCCCAATCTCTTTAGCCACATTTGAACGCTCCTTCCTTGAACATCAAGTTGTGGGGTGGGGGTTTCATAAAATCCCAACAGTACAGAAGGAGGCCATTCAGCCCATTGAGTCTGCACCAACCTCAATCCCATCCAGCCCCTATTCCCGTAGCCCAACATTGACCCTGCTAATCCCCCTGATGCTAAGGGGCAATTTAGCATGGCCAATCAACCTAACCTGCACATCTTTGGACTGTGGGAGGAAACCGGAGCACCCGGAGGAAACCCACGCAGACACGGGGAGAATGTGCAGACTCCATACAGACAATGACCCGAGGCTGGAATCGAACCTGGGTCCCTGGCGCTGTGAGACAGCAGTGCTAACCACTGTGCCACCGTGCCGCTATTGAAGAGGAAACAAGACAAGGGAGTATTTAATGACTGCCAGGACTAGGAAGCTCAGAGGAACAGAGGGATCTTGGGGTACTTATTCACAGAGCCCTGAGTTCGGCACTGCAGGTCATAGAAATCATAGAAACCCGACAGTACAGAAAGAGGCCATTCGGCCCATCGAGTCTGCACCGACCACAATCCCACCCAGGCCCTACCCCCATATCCCGACATATTTTACCCGCTAATCCCTCCCAGGACACTAAGGGTCAATTTAGCTTGGCCAATCAACCTAACCCGCACATCTTTGGACTGTGGGAGGAAACCGGAGCACCCGGAGGAAACCCACGCAGACACGGGGAGAATGTGCAAACTCCACACAGACAGTGACCCGAGGTGAATAAGATAGTTAAGAAGGTAGATGGGACACTTGCTTTCATCAGTTGTGGTACAGACTATAAGAGCAAGGAGGTAATGTTGGAGCTGTGCAGAGCATTGGTTAGGCCTCAGCTGGAGTACTGTGTGCAGTTCTGGTCATCTCACCATCAGAAGGATATGATTGCACTAGAGGGGGTCCAGAGGAGGTTCACCAGGATGTTGCCTGGACATTGGAGCTATAAGGAGAGACTGGATAGGCTTGGATTCTTTTCTTTAGAGCAGAGAAGGCTGAGGGGGGACATGAATGAGGTATATAAGATGATGAGGGAAGTGGACAGGTTGAGGAGGGAGCAGCTGTTCTCCTTGGTTGAGGGGTCAATCACGAGAGGGCATAGTTTTAGGGTGAGGGGCAGGAGATTCAGATGGGATTTGACAAAACATTTTTTCACTCAGAGGGCGGTGGGAATCTGGAATGCGCTGCCTAGGAAAATGGTGGAGGCCGGAAACCTTATAACCTTTAAAAAATATTTGGGTGGGCACTTGATCTTCTGGTCCTGTCGGTGTCAACGGGATTTCCTATTGCACCCACTGCTGCCGGGGAACACAGTGGGGTGGGGGGTGTGGGGGTTGCTGTCAGCAGATGGCACAATGGTTAGCACTGCAGCCTCACAGCGCCGGGGGCCCAGGTTTGATTCCCGGCTTCAGTCACTGTCTGTGTGGAGTTTGCACATTCTCCCCGTGTCTGCGTGGGTTTCCTCCGGGTGCTCCGGTTTCCTCCCACACTCCAAAGATGTGTAGGATAGGTGGATTGGCCAAGTTAATGGTGCAGGGTTGTGAGCGTGGGTGTGCCTGGGTAAGATGCTCTTTTGGAGAGTCGGTGCAGACTCGATGGGCCGAATGGCTTCCTTCTGCACTGCAGGGATTCTATGGCTCTAGGTTGGAGATAGATCATTATTAACAAGCGCCACTTGATTACCAGATCTAAAATAAGTCAAGACCCATTTTTATCAGCAGGGAATCTCGGTTTCGAACTGGTGGTTTAGAGATGGCAGAATACGTTGCACCGACTGTCCAAAAGAGCATCTGAAACCAGGCCCAACCACCCCTCCAAACCATGCACCTTTAACGTAGCTAAGTCACAGATGGGGCGACGCGGTGGCAGAGTGGTTAGCACTGCTGCCTCACAACACCAGGGACCCGGGTTCAATTCCCGACTTGGGTCACTGTCTGTGCGGAGTCTGCACGTTCTCCCCGTGTCTGCATGGGTTTCCTCCGGGTGCTCCGTTTTCCTTCCACAGTCCGAAAGACATGCGGGTTAGGTAGATCGGACATGCTAAATTGCCCTCTGGTGTCAGGGGGACGAGCGAGGGT
This sequence comes from Mustelus asterias, assembly GCF_964213995.1. Classification (NCBI taxonomy): domain Eukaryota; kingdom Metazoa; phylum Chordata; class Chondrichthyes; order Carcharhiniformes; family Triakidae; genus Mustelus; species Mustelus asterias. Next base: position 11,217,587 of record NC_135829.1, read on the forward strand.
GGGTGCATGGGGTTGTGAGGACGGGGCCTGGGTCGGTGCAGACTCGATGGGCCGAATGACCTCCTTCTGCACTGTATGGTTCGATGAATCACTCCTCCAAACCCTGCACCTTTAATGTATCTAAGGCACAAATCAGGGGGCTGGTCGGGGGAGCGAACTCTTTCTGTCCCCAACGTCACTTCATTTGGATTCAGGGAGACAAGGTGAGCAGCCATCGGTCACACACGGTGCTTAATCTTTAGGGTGCGAGGTACGTCGAGAAAAAAACCAATTTCCTTTTGTTTTAATTTTTAACTCGGAGACACCACTGAAACGAAAAGACAAGGCAGCGTATCTGGTCTTGAATTAAATCGCTTGACGGCCTCAGTATTTTTCAGCAGATGTATGTTTTTTTCTTTCTGTGTTTTGTTGTCGCTCTTAAATTGGTTGCAAAAAAAAAACAAAATCCCCTGACTTGATGTGTGGCAGGAAGTGTATTGTACTGGGGTTAAGGGCTTTACAAATGACATTGCTGTATCGCTAATTGGCCATTAAAAGCCTGCATGGAGCAGCTGGGGAGCTGTACAGTTCAGGTGACGAGGTGTATTTACCAAGATTTCCGCAGGCTTTTGTGACAAGTCCCAGTCACCAAAAGGAGCAGAGACAACTCGTTGCAAGAATAAAAGTGCTAATAAACTGACCCCAAGGAGCGGAAGAAGACAAACAATTTGGATAGCCTTTGGTCGGTTCCAGCTGAGGCTCCTTCCCCTGCGTGACAATAATTGCCTCGTGATGTTTCATTTGATGATAAAATTCCGTTTCTTAAAAATTCCACTTGGAATCTCTTATTTTGCGTTTTATCAAATCCCAGTGCTAATTTTTCTGAGGGTCGTGAGTGAATCGGCAAGAGTTTTGAGGGGAGTGTCAGTTAATTTGATTTCATTTCACAGAATACTGCAGTGCAGAAGAGGCCCTTCGGCCCATCAAGTCTGTACCGATGCATGGAATGCCCCGACCTGCCCTCCTAATCCCACTTGCCAGCACTTGGCCCGTAGCCTTGAATGTTATGGCGTGCCAAGTACTCTTCCAGGTACTTTTTAAAGGATGTGAGGCATCCCGCCTCCACCACCCTCCCAGGCAACACATTCCAGACCCTCAGAGTAACAAGGTTTTTCCTCAAATCCCCGCTAAACCTCCCACCCCTCACTTTTAACTTGTATCCCCTTGTAACTGAGCCTTCAAGTAAGGGGAACAGCTGTTCCCTGTCCATTTGATTTGATTTATTATTGTCACATGTTTTGGGACACAGTGAAAAGTATTGTTTCTTGCACGCTACACAAACAAAGCATACCGTTCATAGAGAAGGAAAGGAGAGGGTGCAGAATGTAATGTTGCAATCATAGCTAAGGTGTAGAGAAAAATCAACTTAATGCAAGGTAGGTCCATTCAAAAGTCTGATAGCAGCAAGGAGAAGCAGTTCTTGAGTCAGTTGGTACGTGATCTCAGACTTTTGTATCTTTTTCCTGATGGAAGAAGGCGGAAGTGAGCATGTCTCGGGTGCGTGGGGTCCTTAATTATGCTGGCTGCTTTCCTGAGGCAGCGGGAAGTGTAGACAGAGTCAATGGATGGGAGGCTGGTTTCTCCGTCACTTAATTATCTCCCCTCATTCTTATTTTACAATCTTGAGGTCCCCGATCATTAATCTCACCATGGTTTCTCAATAAAATGGGGGCGGCACGGTGGCACAGCAGTTAGCACTGCTGCCTCACAGCACCAGGGATCTGGGTTCGATTTCCGGCTTGGGTCACTGTCTGCGCGGAGTCTGCACGTTCTCCCCATGTCTGCGTGGGTTTCCTCCGGGTGCTCCGGTTTCCTCCCATAATCCGAAAGACGTGCTGGTTACGTGCATTGGCCATGCTAAATTCTTCCTCAGTGTACCCGAACAGGTGCCAGAGTGTGGTGACTCGGAGATTTTCACAGTAACTTCATTGCAGTGTTAATGGAAGCCCACTTGTGACGCTAATGAATAAGTAACTAATAATACTGCTCTTACCAGGGTTGCCGATGTTACACTCATTTTTCTGAAATTGGAAGCATCATCTTGACTCCTCTTTCTCTCCCTCCTGGGACAGCATGGTGGCACAGTGGTTAGCACTGCTGCCTCACAGCGCCAGGGGCCCAGGTTCGATTCCCCGTTGGGTCACTGTCCGTGCAGAGTCTGCACGTTCTCCCCATGTCTGCGTGGGTTTCCTCCGGGTGCTCCTGTTTCCTCCCATAATCCGAAAGACGTGCTGGTTACGTGCATTGGCCATGCTAAATTCTTCCTCAGTGTACCCGAACAGGCGCCAGAGTGTGGCGACTCGGAGATTTTCACAGTAACTTCATTGCAGTGTTAATGGAAGCCCACTTGTGACGCTAATGAATAAGTAACTAATAGTACTGCTCTTACCAGGGTTGCCGATGTTACACTCATTTTTCTGAAATTGGAAGCATCATCTTGACTCCTCTTTCTCTCCCTCCTGGGACAGCATGGTGGCACAGTGGTTAGCACTGCTGCCTCACAGCGCCAGGGGCCCAGGTTCGATTCCCGGTTGGGTCACTGTCCGTGCGGAGTTTGCACATTCTCCCCGTGTCTGTGTGGGTTTCCTCCGGGTGCTCCGGTTTCCTTCCACAGTCCGAACATGTACAGGTTAGGTGGATTGGCCGTGCTAAATTGCCCCTTGAGGCTTAGTGCCTGCAAGGGAAGAGGGTTAGGTGGATTGGGAAACAAGTTGGAAGGCGAGATTTTAGAAATGGATAAATTAAAATAAGAATGTAAAGTAATAAAAATGGATGAATAAGATGAAAAGAAGCAATGCAATAAAATCAATGGAGGTGGAGTGGAGGTGGATGGATAGAGTTCACGCTCTGAAGTTGTTGAACTCAATGATTAGAATAGAATCCCTACAGTGAAGAGGGAAGTCATTTGGCCCATCGAGCCTGCACCAACAACAATCCCACCCTATCCCCGTAACCTCATATATTTACCCTACTAATCCCCCTGACAGCCCCCTAACACTAAGGAGCAATTTAGCATGGCCAGTCAACCTAACCCACACATTTTGGACTGTGGGAGGAAACCGGAGCACCCGGGAGGAAACCCACGCAGACACGGGGAGAACGTGCAGACTCCATACAGACAGTGACCTGAGCCGGGAATCGAACCAGGGTCCCTGGCGCTGTGAGGCAGCAGTGCCAACCACTGTGCCACCATGCCACCCCAGTTCAGTCCAGAAGGCTGTCAAGTGCCCAGTCGGAAGATGAAGTGCTGTTACTCCAGTGAGGCTTCAGTTGAACATTGCAAAAGGCCAAGGACAGACACGTAGGCAGGAGAGCAGGGTTGGTGTGTTGAAATGGCAAACAACCGGAAGGTCAGGGTCTTGCTTGCGGACGGACCGAAGGTGTTCATAGAATAATAGAATCCCAACAGTACAGAAGGAGGCCATTCAGCCAATCGAGTCTGCACCGACCACAATCCCATCCAGGCCCTATCCCCGTAACCCCACACATTTGCCCTGCTAATCCCCCTAACACAAGGGTCAATTTAGCATGGCCAATCCACCTAACCCGCACTTCTTTGGACTGTGGGAGGAAACCGGATCACCCGGAGGAAACCCACGCAGACACGGGGAGAACGTGCAAACTCCACACAGACAGTGACCCAAGCCAGGAATGGAACCCAGGTCCCTGGCACTGTGAGGCAGCAGTGCTAACCACTGTGCCACCGTGCCACCCATCTTCTGCCAAGCAGTCACCCAGTTTGCGTTTGGTCTCTCCAAAGTTAGAGTGGGCCACATTGGGAGCAGCGAATGCAGCAGACCAGATTAGATCTGCCCTGCTTCCTTCTCTGCCATTGGTTTTCTTAGGTATCTGTAATCAAGCCCTAAGGCAACAAGAAGTAAATTGCCCCTGTTAACTAAAATAACATTTCCATCGCTTACGTACATCTTCCAGTTCAGTATACATTCCACCAATGATGACCAAAGAATTAACTCAAGCACTGAAGAGCTTGCGTTTCTTCCCCCCCGCACCTCGCACCTTGGAGTTCACAGCTGGAACAGTTCAGGGGAGAGTGTCTTGGCTTCTGTCTCAAAGCTTCAGAGTGTGTGAGTTCTGAAAGAACTCCCAACACAAAGGTCAATGAGACCACCAGCTGTGCTCTTCAGTGCCTGTGTTCTACGCTCTGCTCCTTTCTTTGGCGATAGTTGAATGGCATTGAGTTTGAACTTTGCAGTGCATGCTTTGAAAATCAGATGGTGAAAGCTTAGATCTGGAATCCCCAGGCTGTTTGGGAGTGCTTCAGAGCAGAGAGGATCACTAAAGCACTAAGGAAAGAATACCTCATGTGGAGAGACTCAGACTGTGGAGAACTAAGGATTCAGACACTTTGTTCACAAGCCAGCAATATATATTATATATGTATATAGTTAACTAAGCAACAGTCACTAATACGTCAAAGCAGGAATTCAGGAGAAACTTCTTTACCCAGTGAGTGGTCAGGAGGTTGAACTCGCTCGTAGAATCATACAGTGCAGAAGGAGGCCATTCGTCCCATCAAGTCTGCACCGACCACAATCCCACCCAGGCCCTATCCCCGTAACCCCACTTATCTACCCTACAAATCCCCCTGACTCTAGGGTCAATTTAGCACGGCCAATCCACCTAACCCGCACATCTTTGGACTGTGGTAGGAAACCGGAGCACCTGGAAGAAACCCACGCAGACATGGGGAGAACATGCAAAGTCCGCACAGACAGTGACCCAAGCCGGGAATTGAACCCGGGTCCCTGGTGCTGTGAGGCAGCAGTGCTAACCACTGTGTGACCACGCTGCCCAAATTCCTTCAATTCCTAGAAGGAATAGTTCAGGATATTTTACACAGGAACATAGGAATTAGGAGCAGAAGTAGACAAATTCAGCCCTTCGAGCCTCTCCGCCATTCAAACAGATCATGGCTGATCTCTCCCTGGTCTCAAATCCACCTCCCCACCTGTTCCCCATGTCCCCTTAGCCCTTTTTTATTCGAAATATATCTGTCTCCTTCTTGAAACCATTCAATGATTCAGACTCCACCGCGCTATAAGGCAGCAAGTTCCGTAAATTCACCACCCTCTGCGAGAAGTAGTTCCTCCTCATCCCAATTTTAAATCTACCATCTCTCAACCTATACCTGTGGCCTCTTGATTTGATTTTGATTTGATTTATTATTGTCACCTGTATTAACATACAGTGAAAAGTATTGTTTCTTGCACGCTATACAGACAAAGCATACCGTTCATAGAGAAGGAAATGAAGGAGTGCAGAATGTAGTGTTAGTCATAGCTAGGGTGTAGAGAAAGATCAACTTGATGCGAGGTAGGTCCATTCAAAAGTCTTGACAGCAGCAGGGAAGAAGCTGTTCTTGAGTCAGTTGGAACGTGACCTCAGACTTTTGTATCTTTTTCCCGACGGAAGAAGGTAGAAGAGAGAATGTCCAGTGTGCGTGGGGTCCTTAATTATGCTGGCTGCTTTGCCGAGGCAGTGGGAAGTGTAGACAGAGTCAATAGATGGGAGGTTGGTTTGCGTGATGGATTGGGCTACATTCATGACCTTTTGTAGTTTCTTGCAGTCTTGGGTAGAGCAGGAGCCATACCAAACTGTGATACAATCAGAAAGAATGCTTTCTATGGTGCATCTGTAAAAGTTGATGAGAGTCGAAGCTGACATGCCAAATTTCCTTTGTCTTCTGAGAAAGTAGAGGCGTTGGTGGGCTTTCTTAACTATAGTGTCGGCATGGAGGGACCAGGACAGGTTGTTGGTGATCTGGACACCTAAAAACTCCTGACCCTTTCTATATCCTCCACCTTGATGTAGACAGGGGCATGTTCTACTCTATGCTTCCAAATCAAATAAAATAAAATAAAATAAAATAAAATCCTGAAGTCAATGACAATCTCCTTCATTTTGTTGACACTGAGGGAGAGATTATTGTTGCCGCACCAGTTCACCAGATTCTCTATCTCATTCCTGTACTCTGTCTCGTCATTGTTTGAGATCCGACCCACTACGGAGGTGTCGTCAGCAAACCTGAAAATCGAATTGGAGGGGAATTTGGCCATACAGTCATAGGAATATAATGAGTCTAGTAGGGGGCTGAGAACACAGCCTTGTGGGGATCGGTGTTGAGGATGATCGTGGAGGAGCTGTTGTTGCCTATCCTTCTTAATTGTGGTCTGTGAGTCTTATTCTGGATTGCCCTACAAGAGGACACATTTGGTCTACATTTTCTTTAATAATCCCTTTAAAAATTTTATATACCTCAGTCAGATCCATTCTCATCCTTCTAAACTGAATTGAATAAAATATATCTGGAATTAAAAATCTACTGATGACCATGAAACCATTGTCGATCGTTGGAAAAACCCATCTGGTTCACTAATGTCCTTGAGGGAAGGAAATCTTTACCTGGTCTGGCCTACATGTGACTCCAGAGCCACAGCAATGTGGTTGACTCTCAACTGCCCTCGGGCAACTAGGGATGGGCAATAAATGCCCATGCCAGCGATGCCCATGCCCCATGAATGAATAAAATAAAACAAATGTTTTCCCAGCCAGTGACATCCAGATCTCAAGAAAGAATAACAAAAAAAACATGCTGGGTCAAATAACTAAATATAGATTGAGGATTAGTTACAGGATCAGTTCTGTAGGGTCAGTGCCATGCCAGCTGTTGTGTTTATATGCTTAACCATCGTATTTAAGTTAATTAAAGCTCCTGGCCCCATCTGTCTCTCTCTTGTGAAATCCCGGAAATACAAACAATTTCTCCCGTTTGCCAGTGATCTGAAGATTATAGAATCCCTCCAGGCAGAAGAGGCCATTCAGCCCATCGAGTCTGCACCGACTCTACGAAAGAGCATCCTACCCAGGCCCTATCCCCGTAACCCCACACATTTCCCATGGTTAATCCATCTAACCTGCACATCTTTGGACACTAAGGGGCAATTTAACATGGCCAATCCATCTAACCTGCACATCTTTGGACAATAAAGAGCAATTTACGATGGCCAAACCTGCTGTGCCACCGTGCCGCCCTCTTGTGAAAGACATTTCCGAGGCTATATGTTCCCAGGCTGAGAAAGGAAAAGAAGAGAAGTAACCCCCCTCCCATGAGCGAAGAATCACCTTTGACTGGTGGCACGGGTGGCACAGTGGTTAGCACTGCTGCCTCACAGCGCCAGGGTCCCAGGTTCAATTCCAGCTTCGGGTCACTGTCTGTGTGGAGTTTGCATGTTCTCCCTGTGTCCGCGTGGGTTTCCTCTGGGTGCTCTGGGTGCTCCGGCTTCCTCCCACAGTCCAAAGATGTACGGGTTAGGTTGATTGGCCATGTCGATCAACCCGAGTGTCAGGGGGATTAGCAGGGTAAATGCGTGGGGTTACGGGGATAGGGCCTGGGTGGGATTGTGGTTGGTACAGACGATGGGCTGACTGGCCTCCTTCTGTACTGTAGGGATTCTATGGACTGATTCAACGAGAATTCAATGTCTCCTTAAAGGACATCTGTGAAGTATTTTTTTTGGTTATGCTCAAAGGGAAAGGGGAAAGTTCTATTTAAAGAGTGAGTTGATGACAACGACAGTGGTTAGCACTGCTGCCTCACAGCGCCAGGGACCCGGGTTCAATCTCGATCTTGGATCACTGTCTGTGTGGAGTTTGCACGTTTTCCCCGAGTCTTCGTGGGTTTCCTCCAGGTGCTCCGGTTTCCTAAGTGTCCAAAGATGTGTGGGTTAGATGGATTGGCCAGGTTAAATTGCCACTTCGTGTCAGGGGGATTAGCAGGGTAAATGTGCGGGGTTATGGAAATAGGGCCTGGATGGGATTGTGGCCGGTAGAGACTCGATGGGCCGAATGGCCTCCTTCTGTACTGTAGGGATTCTATGATAGTGTTCAGTCAATAATGCTTATAGTCTGCTCATTACAGTAAATGACTTAAAAGTTGATATCTTGTTTCATCCTTCCAGCTATTAACTGGAAGTTCAAGTTTCACTCTCTCCGAAGATTGTGACTGCGCTTCAGGGGATTTTTACCAATGTCCACCCAACAGATATCACAATGCAAAGTTTCTGTAAAACAATGACTACCCCTCAATAATTGACGTAAAATGCTTCAGTTCATCCTGAGGTTGTGAAAGACATGATATAAATGCAAGTTCTTTCTCTTGAATGAACATTATAGAAGTTGCCATTAAATACGCTTGTCCCATGTTGGATTTTGAACTCCATTTGTCATTTCATGTTACCTCCAGCGACAAGCCTCTGGTGATGCGAAGGCTGCACGTAAACTCTAGACCACAAATTCCAATCCTTTCAAAGCCTTATTCATTCTTGAGGGTTCAAAATTCCACTTGCATTATTGTGAGGGAGGCATATGTTGGGGAGGGGGGAGGGGGAGCAGTTTGGAGAGGGATGGAGTGGGATTAAGGAACCTCCAGGGAATTTGGGGCAGCACAGTGGTTAGCACTGCTGCCTCACAGCGCCAGGGACCCAGGTTCAAATCCGGCCTCGGGTGACTGTCTGTGTGGAGTTTACACATTCTCCCCGTGTCTGCGTGGGTTTCCTCCGGGTGCTCCGGTTTCCTCCCACAGTCCAAAGATCATCATCATAGAATCCCCACAGTACAGAAAGAGGCCATTCAGCCCATCGAGTCTGCACCGACCACAATCCCACCCAGGCCCTACCCCCATATCCCTGCATATTTTACCCACGAATCCCTCTAACCTACGCATCTCAGGACACTAAGGAGCAATTTTAGCATGGCCAATCAACCTAACCCGCACATCTTTGGACTGTGGGAGGAAACCGGAGCACCCGGAGGAAACCCACGCAGACACGAGGAGAATGTGCAAACTCCACACAGACAGTGACCAAGCCGGGAATCGAACCCAGATCCCTGGAGCTGTGAAGCAGCAGTGCTAACCACTGTGCTACCGTGCGGGTTAGGTGGATTGGCCATGCTAAATTGACCCTAGTGTCAGGGGGACTAGCTAGGGTAAATGCATGGGGTTGTGAGGATAGGGCCTGGGTGGGATTGTGGTTGGTGCAGAGCCGGTGGGCCGAATGGCCTCCTTCTGCATTGTAGGATTCTATAATTACAGCCTCCGGCGACTGTCTGTGTGGAGTTTGTACGTTCTCCCCGAGTCTGTGTGGGTTTCCTCCCACAGTCGAAAGATGTACAGGTTTAGGTGCATGCTAAATTGCCCCTTAGTGTCCCAAGACGTGTAGGTTAGGTGGGTTAGCCATGGTCAATTGTCCATTAGTGATCCTGTGGGCATCACGATGCCACAGTGGTTAGCACAGCTGCCTCACAGCACCAGAGACCCCAGGTTCAATTCCAGCCTCGGGTCACTGTCTGTGTGGAGTTTGCACGTTCTCCCCGTGTCTGCGTGGGTTTCCTCCGGGTGCTCCGGTTTCGTCCCACAGTCCGAAACACGTGCTGGTTAGGTGCATTGGCCGTGCTAAATTCTCCCTCAGTGTACCCGAACAGGCGCCGGAGCGTGGCGACTAGGGGATTTTCACAATAACTTCGTTGCAGTGTAAATGTAAACCTACTTGTGACACTAAGACGTAAAATTTTTTTAAAATAACAAAAGGAATCTCTACAGTGCAGAAGGAGGCTGTTTAACCCATCGGGCCTGCAACAACAACAAACCCAGCCCGTAACCTCTAGGGGATTTTCACAGTTACTTCATTGCAGTGTTAATGTAAGCCTACTTGTGACACTTATAAATGTTTTTAAAAGTCTAGGTTAGGGGAATTAGTGGGTGAAAATATGCGGGGCTATGGGGAGAGGGCCTGGGTAAAATGCTTTGTCGGAGAGTCGATGCAGACTATGTGGGTCGAAAGGACTCCTTCTGCACTGTAGGGCTTCTATTATTCTATGAAATTTCTGGGTTCAATGAAAGTAAAGTTTATTTATGAGTCACAAGTCAGGCTTACATTAACACTGCAATGAAGTTACTGTGAAATTCCCCTAGTTGCCACAGTCCGGCGCCTGTTCGGGTCAATGCACCTAACCAGCACGTCTTTCAGAATGTGGGAGGAAACCGGAGCACCCGCAGGAAACCCACTCAGCCACGGGGAGAACGTGCAAACTCCACACAGACAGTGACCCAAGCCGGGAATCGAACGCAGGTCCCTGCCGCTGTGAAGCAGCAGTGCTAACCACTGTGCTACCGTGCCGCCCCATCTCAATGAGATTTGATACTCCCTCCCCATGTGCTTGCAAATGTGTCAGGATTGAAGTTAATGAATCACAGAATCCCTCCAGTGCAGAAAGAGGCCATTTGGCCCATCAAGTCTGCACTGACCACACTCCCACTCAGGCCCGATCCACATAACCCCACGTATTTACCTTGTTAGTACCCCTGACAGCTAAGGGTCAATTTAAAATGACCAATCCACCTAACCCGCACACCTTTGGAGTGTGGGAGGAAACCGGAGCACCCGGACAAAGCCCACACCGACACGGGGAGAACATGCACATAGATAGTGACCCAAGGGTGGAATTGAACCCGGGTCCCTGGCGCTGTGAGGCAGCAGCGCTAACCACTGTGCCACCGCGAGATACTGCAAATCCTGCCTGCGTGATGCATTGGGTCACTGCTCCCATCTGTACTAATGACAGGCACAAACAAGGTGAGGCCACTGTGGGTGAATAGCCCATCAAGGAGACTTGGAAACATGGCTTCGACTGTGGCTGGTACCCGTCTGGACTGATCGCAGTTATGTAGTGATAGGGTATTGTGCGTTGCAAGAAAGCTTTTGTCTGTAGCCAGAGGACAGCTAATACAAACAGATAAAATCAATTTTAATCTTCCCTGAGCTTAAGAAATGTATTCATTTTTTGTTTTTTTCCTTCCCGGCCTCGGACAAATAGTCATGTTCACTGTCAATTTTCTTTTCACACAGTGTTGTGCAAGAGCGCTTGACAGATGATAGGCTGCACAAAGATCAATATCAAACCTCTGTGCTAGGACATGGGTTGGCGTTTCTTGGTTTTTGGGCAAGCGAGAGGTCTTGCCCGCGGAGCCCGCTGTTGGCGGGCATGTCCAAGACCTCATACGCTGGCTTTTTATTTTATCCATTCGTGGGACATGGGCGTCGCTGGCTGGCCAGCATTCACTGCCCATCCCTAGTCGCCCCTGAACTGAGTGGCTTTCTGGGTCATTTCAGAGGGAGGTTGAGAGTCAAATTGGGGAGGCAATGGCCCAGTGGTATTATCGCTCGGCTATTAATCCAGAAACTCAGCTCATGTTCCGCGGACCCGGGGTCAAATCCCGCCACGGCAGATGGTGGAATTTGAATTCAATAAAAAATATCTGGAACTAAGAATCTACTGATGAGCATGAAATCATTGTTGATTGTCGTAAAAACCCATCTGGTTCACTAATGTCCTTTAGGGAAGGGAATCCGCCGTCTTTACCTGGTCTGGCCTACATGTGACTCCAGAACCACAGCAATGTGGTTGACTCTCAACTGCCCTCCAAGGGCAACTAAGAATGGGCAATAAATGCTGTCCATCCAGTGACACCCACGTCCCATGAATTATTAAGAAAAAAATTACATTGCTGTGGCTTTGGAGTCACATGTAGGCCAGACCAGGTAAGGACAGCAGATTTCCTTCCCTAAAGGATGTTAGTGAACCAGATGGGTTTTTCCAAAAATCGACAGTGGTCATCAGTAGATTCTTAACTCCATATTTTTTTTTTATTGAATTCAAATTCCACCCGGGATTCGAACCTGGGTCCCCAGAACATGAGCTGAGTTTCTGGATTAATTGTCTCATGATAATGCCACTAGTTTAAGTTCATTTATTCATGTCAGAAGTAGTCTTACGTTAACACTGCAATGAAGTTACTGTGAAAATCCCCTAGTCGCCACACTCGGGTGCCTGTTCGGGTACACTGAGGGAGAATTTAGCACGGCCAATGCACCCTAACCAGCACGTCTTTCAGATTGTGGGAGAAAACCAGAGCACCCGGAGGAAACCCACGCAGACACGGGGAGAATGTGCAGACTCCACACAGACAGTGACCCAAGTCGAACATGGGTCCCAAGATCATCACCTCCCCCAACAGCTGCCATCCCCCACCCTCCCACCCCCCCCTCCCCCCACGCCTGAGAAGAGTGGGTACTTAGCTGAGCAGCATTTGGCACACATGGCATTCTACCCCTGCAAGAGTCAACCTCTGCAGGAGAGGGCATCGGGAAGGGGAAACAAGCATTCACCAGATAATCCATCATCTTTAAACATGAAGCCACCTCTGATTAAAGTGCAGAGGGCCGGCTGCATTCAGAACAAGTACCAATAGGGGGAAAACCCACAACAAATTGGCAATTATTTATTTGATTGAGAGGTTTAGGGTGAAGGGCCAAGACTTTAGCACAACATTCACTAATGTTCAAACGACCTGAGAAGTAAGGAATTATTAGGTAGCGCTGATTTGAATTGCGTAGCAACCTGGAACAGGAGTAGGCCCTCGAGCCTGCGCCACCATCCAGTTTGATTGTGGCTGATCTGTAACTCAATTCCATTTAACCACCTTAGATCCATTATCTCTTGATACCCTTAAAAAGAACTTTCGAAAACCAAGAAGATTTAAAAAGCCTGAGGAGAGGGGAGGCATAGAATCATAGAATCCCAACAGTGCAGAAAGAGGCTATTCGGCAATTCAGGTCTGCACCAACGAACCCCACATATTTACCCCACTAATCCCCCTAATCTTGGGACACAAAGGGGTAATTTAGCGTGGCCAATCAACCTAACCTGCACACCTTTGGGTACTAAGGCGCAATTTAGCATGGTCAATCCCCCTAACCTGCACATCTTTGGACTGTGGGAGGAAATCGGAGCACCTGGAGGAAACCCAAGCAGACACAGGGAGAACATGCATAGTCACCCAAAGCCGGAATCGAATCCAAGTCCCTGGAGCTGTGAGGCAGCAGCACTAACCACTGTGCCACCATGCTGCCCATGCCTAATGGTATTATCGCTTGACTATTGATACAGAAACTCAACTAATGTTCTGGGGAACTGGGTACAAATCCCACTACGGCAGATGGTGAAATTTTAATTCAATTAAAAAATATCTGGAATTGAGAATCTACTGATGACCATGAAACCATTGTCGATTGTCGGAAAAACCCATCTGGTTCACTAATGTCCTTTAGGGAAAGAAATCAGCCATCCTTACTTGGTCTACATGTGACTCCAGAGCCTTAGCCTCTCAACCACATCCTGAAATGGCCCAGCAAGACACTCAGTTGAAGGGTGACTAGGGATGGGCAATAAATGCTGGCCCAGGCAGCGACGCCCATGTCCCACGAATGAATTTTCTAAAAAGCTCGTGTGTGAGGACCAGGCCATGCCCTCCCACAGTTGGCTTCACAGGCAAGATCTCGCGCTTGCCCAGAATTGGAGTCGTTTCCAAAACACAAGTAACTCCAACCCACATTTTACCACAGTGGTTTGATATTGATCTTCATGTAGCCCCCGAACATCCATTAACTGCTCTTGCGCAATGTGGTTGACTCTCAACTGCCCTAGGGCAATTAGGGATGGCCAGCGAGCAACGCCCAGGTCCCACAGATGAATAAACAAGAAGATGGAAGTAAATGAGAGAAGCAAGGAATTTTAAGACCCTGGGAATGAAGGGAATAGAGTGGGAGGGAGCGCGGGGACATAATTTCAACGCGAGGAGGGGGATTGACAGGTAGCAAAAACATCAGAGGCAATAATCATCCTTCACTGATCGCATTGATTGGGATGTGTGCTGAATTAGTTGATTTAATTTGATTTGATTTTGATTTGATTTGATTTATTATTGTCACATGTATTAGTATACAGTGAAAAGTATTGTTTCTTGTGCGCTATACAAACCATACCGTTCATAGAGAAGGAAACAAAAAAGCGCAGAATGTAGTGTTACAGTCATAGCTCGGGTGTAGAGAAAGATCGACTTAATGCAAGGTAGGTCCATTCAAAAGCCTGACAGCAGCAGGGAAGAAGCTGTTCTTGAGTCAGTTAGTACGTGACCTCAGACTTTTGTATCTTTTTCCCGACGGAAGAAGGTGGAAGAGAGAATGTCCAGGGTGCGTGGGGTCCTTAATTATGCTGGCTACTTTGCCGAGGCAGGGGGAAGTGTAGGCAGAGTCAATGGATGGGAGGCTGGTTTGCGTGATGGATTGGGCTACATTCATGAACTTTTGTAGTTTCTTGTGGTCTTGGGCAGAGCAGGGGCCATACCGAGCTGTGATACAACCAGAGAGAATGATTTCTATGGTGCATCTGTAAAAGTTGGTGAGAGTCGGAGCTGACATACCAAATTTCCTTAGCCTTCTGAGAAAGCAGAGGCATTAGTGGCCTTTCTTAACTATAGTGCCGGCATGGGGGGGACCAGGACAGGTTGTTGGTGATCTGGACACCTAAAAACTTGAAGCTCTCGACCATTTCTATTTCATCCCCATTGATGGGGACAGGGGCATGTTCTCCTCTACGCTTCCTGAAGCCGATGACAATCTCCTTCGTTTTGTTGACATTGAGGGGGAGATGATGTCGCCGCCCCAGTATTAGTTGGCATTATCCCCTCCCTTGCCCAGTGCACATGTTATAAGGGGTAATTACTTGCCCACTTTCTGTAATCCTGATAACCAACTCTGTAACTTTACAAGGATTTACAGTACAATTTTCATACATTACCATTAATAAAGTGAAGCCATACATAATTAATACATTCTTACTATCGAGCGTGGCTTTATGATTTGATTGCATTTCTGGAGCTTTGCATTCTCTCTGTTGAATGGAGCGAAAGGCGCTAATTATTAAATTGCGCGTATTCTCAGTCAATTAGAATTCTTTGCATTGGCCAGTATCTTTACATTTCCCATTAAATGGAAGCAAAAACCAATTAGAAAGGGTTTTTTTTTAATACATGTGGAGGGAATTGTAATCTTTTACTTTACACGGGATCCTGACCTCCTGTTTCACTACAAAGTCATTAATTAAGAGATGTGGGGGAATTCAAAATAAAAAGCAGAATATCATGTAGGCTGCTGGTAGTGTTTTACCGTGACTGCACCACGTATTGTTGGCAAAGAGGGAGCAAGTCGAATCGGCAGTCGGATTCTACACTAATTTAACCTTTTGATTTCCTTCCTTGTTGATTTGATTTGATTTCATACAATTGTAGACTCCCCACAAGTGCCGTTCGGTCCATCAAGTTTGCACCGGTAGCAATCCCATCCAGGCCCTATCCCCATAACCACAAGTCTTTACCCTGCTACTCCCCCTGACACGAAGGGACAAGTTACCATGGCCAATCCACCTAACCGGCACATCTTTGGGAGGAAACGGGAGGAAACCCACGCAGACACGGGGAGAATGTGCAAACTCCACACAGACAATCACCTGAGGCTGGAATTGAACGTGGGTCACTGGCGCTGTGAGGCAGCAGTGCTAACCACTGTGCCACCGTGCCGCCCTCTTGTTAAATCAAAAATTTGATTTGATTTATTATTGTCACATGTATTGGGACACAATAAAAAGTATTGTTTCTTGCGTGCTATACAGACAAAGCATACCGTACATAGAGTACATCGGGGAGAAGGAAAGGAGAGTGTGCAGAATGTAGTGTTACAGTCATAGCTAGGGTGTAGAGAAAGATCAACTTAATGTGAGTACATGCATTCAAAAGTCTGATGGCAGCAGGGAAGAAGCTGTTCTTGAGTCAGTTGGTACGTGACCTCAGATTTTTGTATCTTTTGCCCGACGGAAGAAGGTGGAAGAGAGAATGTCCGGGGTGCGCGGGGTCCTTGATTATGCTGGCTGCTTTTCCGAGGCAGCGGGAAATGTAGACGGAGTCAATGGATGGGATGGGTTTGCGTGATGGACTGTGCGCTGATTCCCTGCACGGTCCTCCAAGACAAGCTAATAACATGGCCGGACTCACCCTGGATGACAATCTTTGCGTTTAAATACAAAAAAAGAAGCAGTCCCCACCTTGTTAATATTCAGACTTGCCAGTGCAAGGTGCTGATAGGGGGATTGCACAAGAGGTTGAGGGAGTTGAGCTGCGCGAGTCAGAGTAACCGCGATGAGGATAAAAGTCTGCATCTTGAATCCCCGTGCATACAAAAAAAATACTTGTGGTCAGAACCTGACCAAGTCACATTGAAAGGCAAAGAATCATGTCTGTTGCACTATCAAAAAACAAAACAGCTCAAATGTTAAGCTTTCATCCACAACCACAAGGGCGGCACGGTGGCACAGTGGTTAGCACTGCTGCCTCACAGCTCCAGGGTCCCGGGTTCGATTCCCGGCTCGGGTCACTGTCTGTGTGGAGTTTGCACATTCTCCCCGTGTCTGCGTGGGTTTCCTCCGGGTGCTCCGGTTTCCTCCCACAGTCCAAAGATGTGCGGGTTAGGGTGATTGGCCAGGTTAAAAATTGCCCCTTAGAGTCCTGAGATGCGTAGGTTAGAGGGATTAGCGGGTAAAAATGTGGGGGTGGGGCCTGGGTGGGATTGTGGTCGGTGCAGACTCGATGGGCCGAATGGCCTCCTTCTATGATTTCTATGATTTCTAACCCTAACAAAAACTTGCCTGCGTTTTAAAGTTTATTAAGTAGTGTCACAAGTAGACTTACATTAACACTGCAATGAAGTTATTGTGAAAATCCCCTAGTAGCCACACTCCGACGCCTATTCGGGTGTCACAGTTGGTTGCCCAAGGCCAGAAATGAACCTGGGTCCCTGGCGCTGTGAGGCAGCAGTGCCTAAAGGAATCAAGGTGTTATTGGGTTAGGAGTGGATAGGATGAGGATAAGGGATCAAAGTTTTAAAGTGGAGTTGAGATGGGAAATCAGCCATCATATTGAATGGCTTGAGAGTTGTAAAGTAAAGTTCATTTATTAGTCACAAGTGGGCTTACATTAACGCTGCAATTAAGTTACTGTGAAAATCCCCTAGTCGCCTGTTCGGGTACACTGAGGGAGAATTTAGCACGGCCAATGCACCCTAACCAGCATGCCTTTCAGACTGTGGGAGGAAACCGGAGCACCCGGAGGAAACCCACGCAGACACGGGGGAGAATGTGCAGACTCCGCACAGACAGTGACCCAAGCCAGGAATCGAACCCAGGTCCCTTGCGCCGTGAGGCAGCAGTGCCAACCACCGTGCCACCATGAGCAATTCAAGTGGAAGTATATTAGTGTGCCAGCTGGCTCTCAAAGGTAAACTGTAACCGGACCATAGGGAGAAGCAAGACATCAAACACTGGAAAGTCCCTTTGGACTCATTTTGCTTTTAAATGTTTGTTTTATAATCTTTCTAGCAATTTTCTTTATCCCCCATCCTTTTTATTTTTCTTTGCCTTAAATGGTATAAGTGATGAACATCCCACTGGATTCTTGAAATTTAGAACATAGAGAACATAGAAAAGCTACAGCACAAACAGGCCCTTCGGCCCGCAAGTTGCGCTGAACAATTTCCTTACCTTCTAGGCTCATCTATAACCCTCTATAGAACATAGAAAAGCTACAGCACAAACAGGCCCTTCACAGAAAGAGGCCACTTGGCCCATCATGTCTGTGCCAGCCCAAGAACGAGCCCATCCCCAGCCACATTCCAACATTCGATCCATAGCCCTGCAGGTTATGGCATTTGAGGTGCAGCGAGTTAAGAGTTTCTTCCTCTAATATCCTTTCAGGTACAGAGTTCCTGACCCTACACTTCTCTGGATGAAAATCCTTTTCCTCATCTCCCCTACTAATCCACCTATCAATCACTTTACATGCAGGCGGCACGGTGGCACAGTGGTTAGCGCTGCTGCCTCACAGCGCCAGGGACCCGGGTTCGATTCCCAGCTTGGGTCACTGTCTGTGTGGAGTCTGCGGGTTCTCCCCGTGTCTGCGTGGGTTTGCTCCGGTTTCCTCCCACAATCCGGATTAGATCATTGGCCGTGCTAAAATCTCCCTCAGTGAACCCGAACAGGCACCGGAGTGCAGTGACTAGCGGATTTTCACAGTAGCTTCATTGCAGTGATAAAGTAAGCTGACATGTGACACTAATAAATAAATTTAAACTTGAACTAAACTCTATCCCCCGTCGTCACTGATCTCTCTGCTGAATAAATAGGCCCTTCCCATATCCACTCGTTCCAGGTCCCTCAGAGTTTTGTGCGTCTCAATCAGATCCCCCCTACTGTATGGGTCTATATTCGATGGAGTATAGGTCCATAGAGTGAAGGGACGTTCCTTTAAAACTGAGATGGGGAGGAATTTCTTCAGTCAGAGGGTGGTGAATCTGTGGAATTCATTGCCACAGAGAGCAGTGGAGGCCAGGTCATTGAGTGTCTTTAAGACAAAGATAGATAGGTTCTTAATCAATAAGGGGATCAAGAGTTACGGGGAGAAGCAGGAGATTGGGTTTGAGAATCATATCAGCCATGATTGAATGGCAGAGCAGACTCGATGGGCCGAATGGCCTAATTCTGCTCCTCAATCTTATGGCCTTATGGTCCTCAGCCTTCTCTGTTCCAAACAGAACAACCTCAGTCTATCCAATCTCTCCTCACATGCAATTTTCCAGACCTGGCAACATCCTTGTAAGTCTCCTCTGTACCCTCTGTAGAATTACACCCTTTCTGTCATGACATGAACTGCACACATGGCGGCACGGTGGCACAGTGGTTAGCACTGCTGCCTCACAGCGCCAGGGACCCTGGTTCAATACCCAGCTCGGGTCACTGTCTGTGTGGAGTTTGCACGTTCTCTCCGTGTCTGCGTGGGTTTCCTCCGGTGTTCCGGTTTCCTCCCACAGTCAGAAGATGTGCGGGTTGGGTGGATTGGCCGTGCTAAATTGCCCCTTAGTGTCAGGGGGATTAGCAGGGTAAATAAGTGGGGATATGGAGATAGGGCCTGGGTGGGATTCTGATTGGTGCAGACTCAAGGGGCCAAATGGTGTCTTTCAACATTGTAGGGATTATATGATTCTATGACTTAAGTTGTGCCCTGAATATTTTATCTATGTTCCAACATAACTAACCTGCTCTTATATTCTATGTCTTGGCTAATAAGTGAAAAGATTCCATATGCCTTCTCAACCATCCTATCGACCTATTCTGCTACCTCAGGAATGTGTGTACATTCACGACAAGCTCTCCCACTTCCTTCACTTCTCTCAGTATCCTCACATCTATCCTCGGCCTTGTCTGACCTCCCGAAATGCATCACTTCACACTTCTCTGGCTTAAATTCCATTTGCCACTTATCCGTCCACCTGGTTGGTCCATTTATGTCTTCCTTTGCTCTACAGTGATCCTCCTCACTCTCAACTCTGCCCCAGAGGATTTGAGTAGAGGATTAGAGATGTTTTACTGCCATTGTATAGAGCGTTGGTGAGGCCACACCTGGAGTATTGTGTGCAGTTTTGGTCTTCTTGTCTGAGGAAGGATCTCTTGTTATCGAGGGAGTGCAGCGAAGGTTTGCCAGGCTGATTCCTGTGATGGCAGGTCTGTCATATAAGGAGAAACTAAGTTGGTTAGGATTATATTCACTGGAGTTTAGAAGAGTGAGAGGGGATCTCACAGAAACTTATAAAATTCTAGCAGGATTAGACAGGGTAGATTCAGAAAGAATGGCCGCGATTTTCCCAAAAGTGCCGAATTGGTGGGAGAACTATTCGAAATCCTGACTGTTCTGTCCATTCAGTTTCTCACCTGAATCTCCGCTCTCTGTGCAATGCAGAGGTCCCAGTCGTGAATCTCATTAAAAACCCAGGGGTGTGGGGTCTATTGGTGCCGGAGTTTGACAGTTCTGGAACTCTGCGCATGCGCAGTGGCTCCGATCTGTCAGACTCTCCGTTTGCTGGCCAGCCTGGGGCCCCCGCAGTGCTGTCCCTCCCATAGCCCGATCGTGGCCCCCACAGCAATTTCCGGGCCAGCCCTGACCAAACCCCCCGTCCCGGAGCACCTCGATGCACAACCCATGCCCCCAGCAATGGCGATCCCCCCACCCCCCTCACCCCGGAAGCCCCCCCCCACTCCCTCCACCCACCATCCGTTGATCTCGTTTCAGGGTCAGAACCCCCTCGGGAGGCAGGCCATCCCCTCCCCCCACTCCCCCGGCAGACCACCGCCCCCCCCCCAGCCCGCCCCAATCGCTGCCCTCCCTCCATCCCAGATCGATTCTGTCTACAGAGTGGCAGCGGGACCTCCACCCCAACCGATCGCCTCTAGGCCCAGCCCACAATGGGCCCCGCCCCCTTGGCACTGCCCGATGCCCAGTGGGCAGTGCCAAGGTGCCCCCCTGGGCATGGGCACTTTGCCCCTTGGGCAGTACCAGGGGCACAGGCTGGTGCTGCCAGAGTGCCCATGCCCGGGGGGCACCACCTCCCCACTGCCCAACCCTCTGTGGGGCCCCGATTGCCCCGCCCTTCATTCTGGCGGGGTCTCCCGCTAGTTCCCCGAGCGTGGGGAGCTAGTCTAAACCCCGCCGGAATGAAGTACTCCTGGCTGGGTGGAGATTTGATCAGGACCAGGAAGTTCCCGATAATTAGTTTTAAGCGACGTTTAAAACATATTAAAAAAAGATTCAAATTATTTACCTGACTTCCCGCCGGTTTTCAGCGTGGTCTGACCGGCAACTGTCCTCCGGCTCTTGGAGATGCGCACACGTTCCCGGCGCACGTGCAAATCCTGGGACAAGGCCGGAGATGCGCATCTCCCACCATGATCCGCCTGAAAAGATGCGGGTCGCAATGGGAGAATCATGGCCAATGTTCCTGATGGTGTGCGGGTTAGGTTGATTGGCCATGCTAAATTGCCCCTGGGGGGATTAGCAGGGAAAATATGTGGGGTTACGGGGATAGGGCCTGGGTGAGATTGTGGTCGGTGCAGACTCGATGGGCCGGATGGCCTCCCTCTGCACGGCAGGGATTCTATGATTCTATGGTAGGGGAGTCCAAAACGAGGGGTCATAGTTGGAGGATAAGGGGGAAACCTTCTAGAACTGAGGTGAGGAGAAATTTCTTCACCCAGAGGATGGTGAATGTGTGGAATTCACTCCCACAGAAAGTAGTTGAGGCCAAAACGTTGTGTGATTTCAAGAAGAAATTAGATATAGCTCTTGGGGCTAAAGGGATCAAGGGGTATGAGGGGGAAGGGGGGGGGGGGGGGACCAGGATATTGAATTCGATGATCAGCCATTGATCAAAATGAATGGCGGAGCAGGTTCGAAGGGCCAAATGGCCTACTCCTGCTACGAGCTTCTACGTTTCCCATCCCCCAACCCAGCATCCCCACGGACAGGGCATATTGGGTTGGGTACCACAGTCTGGCAGGAGCAACCTGTAGCCGAAGGAACAATTCCGAAGGGACATGGTGCGGATTTGCAATCTGCTTGCTGTGGCCTTCGGGGAATTAAAAGGTGTTTCATTAAAAGATTGAGGAGGTGAAGACTGAAGTCTGCGCAGTGACTCCTCACATTAACGTTCGCTAAAACAAGATGTGAGTTGAACATTCAGGCAAAGGTGTTGACTCTCCAACTGTAAGTGGTTCTTGGATATTGTTCTCAGACAAGCTGAAGTGCAGCTGCAACAATTTATTTTTTTCTATATATAAAGGAATTGTTATTTAATTCATGTGTGTATCACTGGCTCGACCAACTCAAGAACAGCTTCTTCCCTGCTGCTGTCAGACTTTTGAATGGACCTACCTCGCATTAAGTTGATCTTTCTCTACACTCTAGCTATGACTGTAACACTACATTCTGCACTCTCCTCTTTCCTTCTCTATGAACGGTATGCTTTGTTGTATAGCATGGAAGAAACAATACCTTTCAATGTATGTAATACATGTGACAATAATAAATCAAAATTTCATAGAATCATAGAAACCCGACAGTGCAGAAGGAGGCCATTCGGCCCATTGAGTCTGCACCGACAACAGTTCCACCCAGGCCCTATCCCCATGACCCCACCTGCTAGTCCCCCTGACACTAGGGGCAATTTAGCATGGCCAATCCATCGAACCTGCACATCTTTGGACTGTGGGAAAAAATCGGAGCACCCGGAGGAAACACACGCAGACACGGGGAGAACGTGCAGACTCCACACAAACAGTGACCCAAGCTGGGAATCGAACCCGGGTCCCTGGCTCTGTGGGGCAGCAGTGCTCACCGCTGTGCCACCGTGCCGCCCCCATCTCAAACTGCCTTGCTGGGTCATTTCAGAGGGCAGACAAAACTCAACCACATTGCTGTGGATCTGGAGTCACTGGCCCACTCCTGAGGGCATTTAAGGGTGGCTCTGGAGTCACATGTAGACCAGACCAGTTAAGGACAACAGATTTCCTTCCCTAAAGGACATGAGTGAATCAGATGGGTTTTCACAACAATCGACAATGGTTTCATGGTCATCATTGGACTTTCAATTCCAGACTTTAAAGTCTAAAGTTTATTTGTTATTGTCACAAGTAGGCTTACATTAACACTGCAATGAAGTTACTGTGACAATCCCTTAGTCGCCACACTCCGGCACCTGTTCAGGTACACTGAGGAGGAATTTAGCACGGCCAATGCATCTAACCAGCACGTCTTTCGGACTGCGGAAGGAGACCAGAGCACCTGGGGGAAACCCACACACAGACACGGGGAGAACGTGCAGACTCAGCACTGACAGTTATCCAAGCCAGGAATGGAATCCAGGCCTGGCGCTGTAAGGCAGCAGTGCTAAGATTAGGTGCAACTGGATTTTTTAAAATATTCATTCATGGGACTTGGGTATTGCTGGCTGGCCAGCATTTATTGCCCATTCCTAGTTACCCTTGGAGGGCAGTTGAGAGTCAACCACATTGCTGTGGCTCTGGAGTCACATGGAGGCCAGACCGGGTAAGGACAGCAGATTTCCTTCCCTAAAGGGCATTAGTGAACCAGATGGGTTTTTCCGACAATCGACAATGGTTTCATGGTCATCAGTAAATTCTTAATTCTAGATATTTTTTATTGAATTCAAATTTCACCATCTGCCGTGGCGGGATTCAAACCCGGGTCCCCAGAACATTAGCTGAGTTTCTGCATTAATAGTCCAGTGACAATACCACTAGGCCATCACCTCCCCTTAATTGGATGAGGGGAAGCTTTTGTGAGCCTCGTAACTGTTTCCCAGTAAGGCAAGATAAATTGGGAAAGCATTGGGGCAAATCTTGACTGTTAACGTAAAAAGTAAAGTTAAAGTTAACCAATTAGTCACAAGGAGGCTTACATTAACACTGCAATGAAGTTACTGTGAAAATTCCCTTAGTCGCCACACTCCGGCGCCTGTTCGGGCACACTGAGGGAGAATTTAGCATGGCTAATGCACCTAACCAGCACATCTTTCGGACTGTGGGAGGAAACCGGAGCATCCGGAGGAAACCCACGCAGACACGGGGAGAACATGCAGACTCCACACAGACAGTGACCCAATCCAGGAATCGAACCCGGGTCCCTGGCGCTGTGAGGCAGCAGTGCTAACCCATTGTGCCACTGTTAGAAACATGGAACATTTGGTCCGTGGGCCAAAGATTCACATTTCAGGCCAATTGAGGGTGCAAATACACGACGCCATGGCTCACCTTGCCAATGTTCTCAAGAATCATGCCATCCATAAGCTCTGCCCCCCCCAACCCACCCACCGCGCCCACTAATTTCTATGGACCAAACCAATCGATTGGTACACGTGGGCATCGCGATGCTTGGCACGCACCTTGCGACAGACGAGGGAGGCTGCCAAATGCGGCGTGCGTTCCCAGGAGCAGATTGTATTCACGTTCGGCTTTGGATGCATACGGATAGAAATGAAAGCAAAGGCTTAGCAGAGCAACAGAAATACCAACAGCCAATTAATTGATTAAATCATGGACTAAACTGAATTGATTGCATGTTTGAAGTCATTACTCTGAGGATTTGCAGTGCTTTAGACTGGATCATTTTTAACTTTGCATTTAATAACAAGACTGGAACTTTGCGACAGGAGTAAGGCAGGAGCCCAGTTTCTTCATTGGCAGGGTTGAACCCCAAATTGAACCATCGAATACCTGCAGTGCACTTGGAGGCCATTCGGCCCATTGAGTTTGGGCCAACTCTCCGAAAAAGCATCTTAACCAGGCCCTATCTTTGTAAACCCACACATTTACCATAGCCGATCCATCTAACCTATGCATGTTTGGACACTACTTTAGCATGGTCAATCCAACTAATCTACACATCTTTAGATACTAAGGGGCAATTTAGCATGGCCAATCCACCTAACCTGCACATCTTTAGATACTAAGGGGCAATTTAGCATGGCCAATCCATCTAACCTACGCATGTTTGGACTCTAAGTGACAATTTAGCATGGCCAGTCCACCTAACTTGCATATCTTTGGACACTAAGGGGAAATTTATCATGGCCAATCCACCTAACCTACACCTCTTTAGGTACTAAGGGGCAATTTAGCATGGCGAATCCACCTAATTTACACGCCATATAGTTATTTATTTGGTTTATTTATTAGTGTCACAATTCAGCTTACATTAACACTGCAACGAAGTTACTGTGAAAATCCCCTACTCGCCACACTCCGGCACCTGTTCAGGTACAGTAAGGGAGAATTTAGCACGGTCAATGCACCTAACCAGCACATCTTTCAGATTGTGGGAGGAAACCGGAGCACCCCGGGGAAACCCACGCAGACACCGGGAGAATGTGCAGACTCCACACAGACAGTGACCCAAGCTGGGAATCGAACTGGGGTCCCTGGCGCTGTGAGGCTGCAGTGCTAGGATTAGATGCAATTGGATTTTTTTAAAATATTCATTCATGGGACATGAGCAACACTGGCTGGCCAGCATTTATTGCCCATCACGGGGAGAATGTGCACTCCGCACAGTCAGTGACCCAAGCCGGGAATCGAACCCAGCTCCCTGGCGCTGTGAGGGAGCAGTGCGAACCACTGTGCCACCTTCTGTGGTAAAAATTGTTGAGAACCATAGCAGACATGCCGAATTTCCTTGGCCTCCGGAGAAAGTAGAGGCGTTAATCGGGATCAGGAAGACAACAGCTTGACAACGATGGGTGGCACGGTGGTTAGCACTGCTGCCTCACAGCGCCAGGGACCCGGGTTCAATTCCAGCCTCGGGTCGTGGAGTTTGCACGTTCTCCCCGTGTCTGCGTGGGTTTCCTCCGGGTGCTCCAGTTTCCTCCCACAGTCCAAAGATGCGCGGGTTAGGTTGATTGGCCGTGCTAAATTGATCCTAGTGTCAGGAGGGTTAGCAGGGTAAATATGTGGGGTTACCGGAATAGGGTCTGGGTGGGATTGTGGTCGATGCAGACTCGATGGGCCGAATGGCCTCCTTCTGCACCGTAGGGATTCTATGGATACTATAAATCTCCGTCTTTTGGACCGCAGTCGCTTGATGGGCCGAATGGCCTCCTTCTGCACCATAGGGATTCTATGGATTCTTTGAATCTCTGTCCTTTTGACCACAGTGGCTTGCTGACAGAGCATTTCAAGCTGCGGACATGTCCTTCTTATCAAACCTGCCTATCTTCCTCCCCTCAGGCCACTGCAGGTGGTTATCCATAATCACACTCTAATAGATAGTTAAAACCATGAAGAGCTTGCAGCAGAGTTAAATTGACTCGACTTTGGGAGCTAAATGAACTATTAACAGATTTGCATTTTGCTGTGTTAGGAATGAGGGTGGGAGTTGTAAAACTACACACTTAACAGAAAGTGACTTGTGTTATTATACACTTAGCAACGACGAGCTTCCATGGACACTCATGAGGCAGACGTTGGCTTTTGAAAAGCTCTGCACTTGCTTGGCAGATAAACCCCTCAGTGGGACAGACTTAACGACTGCCAATTCAGAACATTTTCACTGTCAAATCATCTTCCAATATTTAAATTTACGGATTTAATTTTTGTACATTCATTTTACTCGGAGACTATGCACAGCATAGAAGGCGGTACAGTGGTTAGCACTGCTGCCTCACAGGGACCTGGTTTCGATTCCCGGCTCGGGTCACTGTCTGTGTGGAGTCTGCACGTTCTCCCCGTGTCTGCGTGGGTTTCCTCTCAAGCTCCAAAGATGGGTTGATTCACCAAGTTAATTTGTCCCTTAGTGTCAGGGGGATTAGCAGGGTAAATACGTGGTTTTATGGGGACAGGGCCTCGGGGGCGGATTGTTGTGGGTGCAGATTCGAAGGACCGAATAGCCTCTGTGGGTGGCACAGTGCGAAGTCTGCACGTTCTCCCCGTGTCTGCGTGGGCTTCCTCCAGGTGCTCCGGTTTCCTCCCACAGTCCAAAAGAAGTGCTGGTAAGCTGCATTGGCCATGCTAAATTCTCCCCCAGTGTACCCGAACACCACAATACAGGAAGGATGTGGAAGCTTTGGAGAGGGTGCAGAAGAGGTTTACCAGGATGCTGCCTGGATTGGAGGGTGTGAGCTATAAGGAGAGGCTGGACAAATTAGGGTTGTTTTCTCTGGAGCGGGGGAGGCTGAGGGGAGGCCTGATAGAAGTCTATAAAATTATGAGAGACATAGGTAGGGTTGACAGTTCGAATCTTTTTCCCAGAGTTGAAATGTCTAATACTAGGGGGCACGCACTTAAGGTGAGAGACAGAAAGTTCAGAGCAGATGTGAGGGGCAAGTTCTTTACACAGAGAGTGGTAGGTGTCTGGAATGCACTGCCAGAGGTGGGATTCGATTTGATTCAATTTATTATTGTCATATAGAATCATAGAATCCTACAATGAAGAAGGAGGCCATTTGGCCCATTGAGTCTGCACCGACCACAATCCCGCCCAGGCCTTATTCCCATAACCCCATGCATTTACCTTAGCTAGTCCCCCTGACAGGGGCAATTTAGCACGACCAATCCACCCAACCCGCACATCTTTAGATTGTGGGAGGAAACCCACGCAGACACGGGGAGAACGTGCAAACTCCACACAGACAGTGACCCAAGGCTGGGAATTGAACCGGGTCCCTGGGTGCTGTGAGGCAGCAGTGCTAACCCACTGTGCCACCATCTATGTATTAGCATACAGTGAAACGTATTGTTTCTTGCATGCTATCAGGTGGTGGAGGCAGATACATTAGGGGCATTTAAGGCATCAAAGACGATTTCCTCGGGTGGATGGAGCTATTACAAGGGGGCATAACTATAGGGTTCATGGTGGGAGATATAGGAAGGATATCAGAGGTAGGTTCTTTACGCAGAGAGTGGTTGGGGTGTGGAATGGACTGCCTGCAGTGATAGTGGAGTCAGACACTTGAGGAACATTTAAGCGGTTATTGGATAGGCACATGGAGCACACCAGGATGATAGGGAGTGGGATAGCTTGATCTTGGTTTCAGATAAAGCTCGGCACAACATCGTGGGCCGAAGGGCCTGTTCTGTGCTGTACTGTTCTATAAGGGGCTTTTCGATAAGCACATGAATATGCAAGGGATAGAGGGATACGAACAAAAGGCAGGCAGAAAGGATTAGTTAAATTTGGCATCATGTTCGGCACAACATCGCGGGCCGAAGGGCCTGTTCCTGTGATGTACTGTTGTATGTTTATGTTCCAATGAATATTGACACCACTGTGTCATCCTGTTGTCATGCCAACTCCAACTGTTTGTGCACAAACAAGGCACAGTCCCTTGAGGGGGAAAGGGAGGGCACACAAACCCAGAATTCCCTGGATGACGGAGGAGACGGTTATTGAGGATAAAAGAATAAAAAGTGCGCTCCCAACAGTTGTCAGGTAGAAACTACGATTGAGGACCAGGCTGAATATCGAAGGTTCAAGAGGGCAGGTGAAGAATTATGTGGGAGAGCCAAAGAGAGAGCATGGAAAGAGACTGGCAGCGAACATAATGGCCTCTTCTCATAAAAAAATATCTGGAATTAAGATTCCTAATTCCAGGTTTTTTTTTTCTATTGAGTTCAAATTGCACCACTTGTCGTGGTGGGATTCGAACCCAGGCCATCAGAACATTCGCTGCATTTCCGGCTTAATAGTCTAGCGATAATACCACTAGGCCATCGCCTTCCATTGGCCATGCTAAATTGCCCCTTAGTACCAGGGGGATTAGCAGGGTAAGCATGTGTGGTTATGAGGACAGGGCCTGGGTGGGATTGTTGTCAGTGCAGGCTCGATGGGCCAAATGGCTTCCTTCTGCACTGTCGGGATTCTATGAGCCACCAGCCCCCCTAAATTGGAGGGATAGTCCTTCCAATTCAATCCTGGGACTGCCAGCCCATGATGTGGAGACGCCGGCGTTGGACTGGAGTAAGCACAGTAAGAAGTCTCACAACACCAGGTTAAAGTCCGACAGGTTTTTTTTGCCAAATAAACCTGTTGGACTTCAACCTGGTGTTGTGAGACTTCTTACTGGCAGCCCACACAGTGTTGTAGTTCCTCCATGGCTCGGCATGCCAATATCCAATCCCATTAAGTGTTGTCCTTGTGAATCTGATTACATTTGAGTCTTCGGTGACTTCCTAACCCGATATTCAGCGTTGCAATTTTTTTGCCCTTCACATATTTTTCTAAAAACTCAACAAACCCAAAGTAAAGGACGCATCCCGTTCCGCCCGATAACCGGTCCATTTTCCGTCCCCTCATTCTTGTTTTATTCTCTCTCTCCTGTTGAATTGTTTTGGAGGTTTAGTTTTTTTTAAGCTGGAACAGAACCTATTTACTTCAAATGAAAGCTGTAAAATTCCACACGTCTCCCGGCCTTGACTTTATCCTGGGAACATGAACTGAAGCAGAACTTGTTAAATTAACAATATATCACCCAGGGTTCTGACAAATTGGATCCTGGACGGAGGATAATTTAAAATACCAACTCATCAAAGACCTCAAGGAGCATGTTGAATGCCGAATGGACTGCCGGCGTGACATAAGGATGACTGATTTGCGACTGACAGTTGTGTAAAGAGATGGGTGCTGTAAACTCAGTCAGAAGAATGATGCATCTCATTGAGATGTTGCATTCGCTTGACAGTAGTTACCTCGACTCATTTACTGCGCAGGATCTCAGGCACTGTCACTCACACCGCATTGCAGGGTCACTGGCTAAAGGGGCGGCACGGGGGCACAGTGGTTAGCACTGCAGCCTCACAGCGGGTCTGCTGTTGACAATGGACTTCCCTGCAGTGGTACTGTTTTCTACTGTGGTACCGGGGGAGGCTTGGTTGCTGCTGGTGGTAATGCCGAGTTTCTCAAGTTTCCTGTTCTTGGTGTGCATGTAGATGGTGTAGTTCCTTTGTCTCGTCTGCATGGCAGAGTTTCGCAGCTGGTCTCACAGCTGGCCTCACAGCTGGCCTCACAGCGCCAGGGACCCGGGTTCGATTTCCGGCTTGGGTCACTGTCTGTGCGGAGTTTGCACGTTCTCCTTGTGTCTGCATGGGTTTCCTCAGGGTGCTCCGGTTTCCTCCCACAGACTGAACGACGTGCAGGTTAGGTGCATTGACCCGAACAGGCCCCTGAGTGTGGCGACTAGGGGATTTTCACAGTAACATCCTTGCAAGCCTTTCTAATGAATAAACTTGATAATGATGCAGCTATATAAGACCCTCGTCAGACCCCACTTGGAGTACTGTTCTGGTCAGTTCTGGTCGCCTCATTACAGGAAGGATGTGGAAAAGATTGAAAGGGTGCAGAGGCGATTTACAAGGATGTTGCCTGGATTGAGTGGCATGCCTGAGGAGGATCGGCTGAAGGAGCTCCGTCTTTTCTCCTTGGAGAGACGTAGGATGAGAGGAGACCTAATAGAGGTATATAAGATGTTGAGAGGCATAGATCGGGTGGACTCTCAGAGGCTTTTTCCCAGGGTAGAAATGGCTGCTACGAGAGGACACAGGTTTAAGGTGCTGGGGTGTAGGTACAGGGGAAATGTTAGGGGGAAGTTTTTCACACAGAGGGTGGTGGGTGAGTGGAATCGGCTGCCGTCAGTGGTGGTGGAGGCAAACTCAATAGGGTTTTTTAAGAGACTCCTGGATGAGTACATGGGACTTAATAGGATGGAGAGTTATAGGTAGGCCTAAAAGGTAGGGATATGTTCGGCACAACTTGTGGGGCTGAAGGGCCTGTTTTGTGCTGTAGTTTTCTGCTGCTGTTGCTGTTTCTATCTTTCACTTTCCTGTCTTCCGCACATGAGTGACCGCATCCTATGTTCCCTTCCTCCTCCATATCGGGGTGAATCGGTGCCAACTGGAACACAAAAACAGGGATGTGCTGCTGAGGCTTTATAAGGCTCTGGTCAAGCCACATTTCGAACATTATGAGCAACTTTCATTGAATCGCTACAGTGCAGAAGGAGGCCATTCGGCCCATCGAGTCTGCGCCAACAATCCCACTCAGACCCTATCCCTGTCACCGCACATATTTACCCCGCTAACTCCTCTAACCTACGCATCGCAAGACACTAAGGGGCAATTTAGCATAGCCAATCAGGCGATCCCGCACATCTTTGGACTGTGGGAGGAAACTGGAGCACCCGAAGGAAACCCTCGCAGAATGTGCAATGAAGTTACTGTGAAAATCCCCAAGTCACCACACACTCCAGCGCCTGTTCGGGTACACTGAGGGAGGATTTAGCATGGCCTAACCAGCACGTCTTTTGGACTGCGGGAGGAAACCGGAGCACCCGGAGGAAACCCACGCAGACACGGGGAGAACGTGCAAACTCCACACAGACAGTGGCCCAAGCCGGGAATTGAACCCGGGTCCCTGGAGCTGTGAGGCAGCAGTGCTGACCACTGTGCCACCTTAGATACGGGGCCTTTTGGGCCCCGTATCGAAGGAAAGATGGGCTGGCCTTTGAGAGTATCCAGAGGATGTCATGAAAATGATCGCGGGACTGAAAACTTGATGTATGAGGATTGTTTGAGGACTCTGGGTTTGTACTCGATGGAGTTTAGAAGGATGAGGGTGGGATCTCTTTGAAACTTACAGAATACTGAAAGGCCAGAATAGAGTGGACGCGGGGAAGATGTTTCCATTAGTCGGAGAGACTAGGATCCGAGGGCAGAGCCTCAGAGTAAAGGGACAACCCTTTAGAACCGAGTTGAGAAGGAATTTCTTCAGCCAGAGAGTGGTGAATCTGTGGAATTCATTGCCACAGAAGGCTGTGGAGGCCAGGTCATTGAGTATATTTAAGACAGAGGTAGATAGATTCGTGATTGGGGATCAAAGGTTACGGGGAAAGGCGGATAAATGGGGTTGAGAAACTTATCAGCCATGATTGAATGGCGGAGCAGAATCGATGGGCTGAATGACCTAATTCTGCTCCTATATCTTATGGTCTTATGGTCTTCTGGTCTAACCCCGCCAAGTTGTGTGGTCTTGGCAGTAAGTGAGCTTCTTTTGAGAACTGGCTGGGAAACAAAAACATGACACCGGTTGAGAAAAGTATCCCACGTGTTGGACACAGAAGATCCCAGATTCAATCCTTGCTCAAGGCTGAATTTCCTTTTATGCATTCATGGGCTATGCGCCTCGCTGGCTGAACCAGCATTTATTGCCCATCCCGGAGGGCATTTAGGAGTCAACCACATTGCTGTGGCTCTGGAGTCACGTGTAGGTTATAATGTAACCAATGGTAACATGCTGTGAGGGTCAGCTGACCCAGGGGACAACGTAACCAATGATGTGGGAGTCAGCTGCCCAGCTGACCCAGTATAAATAGAAAGCAGATGAGGATTGTGGGGAGCTTGTGTGGCCCAGGGTATAGCCTGAGTGTTGGTGCAATGAAGTTTTTTTATTAATTTATTTTTCTTTGATTTCCTTTGTGCGGTTAGTTTTTTTATTGCTTGCAACTGAAGTTTCCTTACTGTTGGATTAACAATGTAGGGCTGACCAGGTAAGGACAGCAGATTTCCTTCCCTAAAGAACATTCGTGAACCCAGATGGGTTTTTCCGAAAGTCGACAATGGTTTCATGGTCATCAGTAGATTCTTAATTCCAGATTTTTTTTAATGAGTTAAGATTCCACTGGCTACCGTGGCGGGATTCGAACCCGGGTCCCCTGAACGGTAACTGAGTTTCTGGATTAATAGTCCAGTGATAAGCCCACTCGGCTATCGCCTCCTTTTGTACATGCATTTGTATGGTGCGTTTTGCAACCTCAGATGGCCCAATGCGCTTTCCAGTTAAGAACTTACAACCGTTGAAATGTTAGGGCACAAAAGGTGACCATTCAGCCCATTGTCCTGTGCTGTCTGAAAATGATTTTACAAAAACTAGCTGCCTTTTTCGAAATAATATCATTGGCATAAACGCAGCAAACAATTTATTTCATAGAATAGAATCCCTGCAGTGCAGAAGGAGGCCATTTGGCCCATCAACTATCTGACAGAGTATCTTATCCTGTAACCTTACATCATTACATGTAGGCTGCACAGTAGTACAGTGGTTAGCACTGCAGCCTCACAGCGCCAGGGACCTGAGTTCGACTCCCGGCTTGGGTCACTGTCTTTATGGAGTTTGCACATTCTCCCCATGTCTGCGTGGGTTTCCTCCGGATGCTCCGGTTTCCTTCCACAGTCTGAACGACGTGCTGGTTAGGATGCATTGGCCATGCTAAATTCTCCCTCAGTGTACCCGAACAGGCGCCGGAGTGTGGCGACTAGGGGATTTTCACAGTAACTTCATTGCAGTGTTAATGTAAGCTTACTTGTGACACTAATGAATGAACTTTAAACTTTAAATTCTCCTTCAGTGTTCCCGAACAGGCGCCAGAGTGTGGCGACTAGGGGAACTTCACAGTAACTTCATTGCAGTGTAATATAAGCCTACTTGTGACTAATAAATAAAGTTAAACTTAAACGGGCGGCATGGACAAGTTGGGCCGAAGGGCCAGTTTCCATGCTGTAAACCTCGATGACTCTATGACTCTATAAACATTATTCCGCTAATCCACCTTGACCTACACATCTTTGGACACTAAGGGGCAATTTAGCATGGCCAATCCACCTAACCTTGCCACTCAAGTGGATAGAGTTGTGAAGAAGGCCTATAGTGTATTAGCTTTTATTAACAGGGGGTTGGAGTTTAAGAGCCGTGGGGTTATGTTGCAACTGTACAGGAACTTGGTGAGACCACATTTGGAATATTGTGTGCAGTTCTGGTCACCTCACTATAAGAAGGATGTGGAAGTGCTGGAAAGAGTGCAGAGGAGATTTACCAGGATGCTGCCTGGTATGGAGGGTAGGTCTTATGAGGAAAGGTTGAGGGGGCTAGGGCTGTTCTCTCTGGAGTGGAGGAGGCTGAGGGGAGACTTAATAGAGGTTTATAAAATGATGAAGGGGATAGATAGAGTGAACGTTCAAAGACTATTTCCTCGGGTGGATGGAACTATTACAAGGGGGCATAACTATAGGGTTCATGGTGGGAGATATAGGAAGGATATCAGAGGTAGGTTCTTTACTCAGAGAGTGGTTGGGGTGTGGAATGGACTGCCTGCAGTGATAGTGGAGTCAGACAGTTTAGGAACATTTAAGCGGTTATTGGATAGGCACATGGAGCACACCAGGATGATAGGGAGTGGGATAGCTTGATCTTGGTTTCAGATAAAGCTCGGCACAACATCGTGGGCCGAAGGGCCTGTTCTGTGCTGTACTGTTCTATGTTCTATGTTCTAACCTACACATTTATCTACTTATTTAATGTATTTACCATTATTGTCACAAGTAAGGCTTACATTCACACTACAATGAAGTTACTGTGAAAATCCTCTAGTTGCCACACTCCTGTTCGGGTAGACGGAGGGAGAATTTAGCGTGGCCAATGCACCTAGCCAGCACGTCTTACGGACTGTGGGAGGAAACTGGGAGCACCCAGAGGAAGGCCATACAGACATGGGGGAGAACGTGTAGACTCCATACAAGCCATGAATGGAACCCGGGTCCTTTGCGCGTGTGAAGCGCTAACCACTGTGCCGAGAAGAAGAATAAAACCGAGGCATTTTCTTGTTTCAGAAATGGTCGATTAAAGTCACTCGCTGTGTTCCACTTCTAAAATAACACTCGATTATTTTCCAGGCGTTTTTTTTGGGTTCAGCAATTTGGGAGGAAATGTTTCTTGGATAATCTTTATTTAACTGTCTGATCATTTGTATCTGCTGTTGCAGATTGCGTATTAAAAGCTATTTAATCCTTAATGGGTCTATGTATTCAGATGGCTGAGGGTGGCAGACGGTAGTATGTGTAACAATAAAATATTCTGCACAGCTGTTGCTCATAAACATATGCGAAGGAAAATGTAGCATTGTCATGGAAATCAGAGCCTTCATTTAATGAACATTGCGAACTCCCTCCCTGCTTGACGCTATCATTCATGAATCGCTTCTACAGCACTGGGAAGTGGCTGACTTCCCGTGTGTGGTTCTCACTCTTCTCGGTTGTATTTTGTTGCATTAATCCATAGAATCATAGAATCCCGACAGTGCAGAAGGAGGCCATTCGGCCCATCGAGTCTGCACCGACCACAATCCCACCCAGGCCTTCTCCCCGTAGCCCTACATATTTACCCTGCTAATCCCCCTGACACTAAGGGGCAATTTAGCATGGCCAATCTCCTTAACCTGCACATCTTTGGACACTAAGGAGTAATTTAACATGGCCAATCCACCTAACCTGCACATTGAGGGACACTAAGGGGCAACTTAGCATGGCCAATCCAACTAACCTACACATCTTTGGACACTAAGGGGCAATTTCGCATGGCCAATCCACCTAACCCGCACATCTTTGGATGTGAGGATGAGAGGAAACCGGAGCACCCGGAGGAAAGCCACACAGACACGGGGAAAATGTGCAAATTCCACACAGACCCGAGGCTGGAATTGAACCCAGGCCCCTGGCGCTGTGAGGCAGCATTGCTAACCACTGTGCCACCGTGAACTGGCAATGCTATCAGGAAAGACATAGAGTTGAAACCTGAATTATTTTCTTCCCTCTTTTACCCCCCCAAAAAAAATTGTCGTCGAGATTGGGGAATCAGTAGAAACTTCCAAGACTGAAGATCACCTCTACTTTCTCAGAAGACTAAGGAAATTTGGCATGTCCGCTACGACTCTCACCAACTTCTACAGATGCGCCATAGAAAGCATTCTTTCCAGATGTATCACAGCTTGGTACGGCTCCTGCTCTGCCCAAGACCGCAAGAAACTACTAAGGGTGTGAACGCAGCCCAGTCCATCACCCAAACCAGCCTCCCATCCATTGACACTGTCTACACTTCTTGCTGTCTCGAAAAAGCAGCCAGCATAATCAGGGACCTCACGCACCCCGGACATTCTCTCTTCCACCTTCTTCCGTCGGGAAAAAGATACAAAAGCCTGAAGTCACGTACCAACCGAGTCAAAAGCAGTTTCTTCCCTGCTGCTGTCAGACTTTTGAATGGACCTACCTTGCATTAAATTGACCTTTTTGTACACCCTAGCTATAATCATAAGACTATGTTTTGCACCCTCTCCTTTCCTTCTCTATGTACGGTATGCTTTGTCTGAATTGGGTGCAAGAAACAATAATTTTCACTGTATACTAATACATGTGACAATAATAAATCAAATCAAATCAATTAAGATTTGATTCATTATTGTCACATATCATAAAGTCCATATAGTCCAGAAGGAGGCTTTTTGGCCTATTGGGCCACCGGTCAATCTCCCTAACTTGCACATTTTGGAGTGTGGGAGGAAACCGGAGCACCCGGAAGAAACCCACGCAGACACGGGGAGAACGTACAAACTCCACATAGTCACCCAAGCCGGGAATCAAACCCGGGTCCCTGGCACTGTGAGGCAGCAGTGCTAACCACTGTGCCGCTATGCCACCCAAGGAGGCCATTTGGCCCATCAAGCCTGCACCCACAACAATCCCCCCCAGGCCCTATCCCCTTAACCCCACGTATTTACGCGGCTAATCCCCCTGACACTAAGGGGTAAATTAGCTTGGCCAATTGACTTAACCTGCACATCTTTGGACTGTGGGAGGAAACCGGAGCACCCGAAGGAAACCCACGCAAACACGGGGAGAACTTGCAGACTCAACACAGATAGTCACCCAAGGCCGGATTTGAACCCGGGTCCGTGACGCTGTGAGGCAGCAGTGCTAACCACTGTGCCACCGTGCCGCCCACAAACACTATCGCAGAGTGGAACAGGGGAGTAACCTCTGGAATTCTGGCGAATATGCATCCACCATCACTAAAAACAGATTCATAGAATCATAGAATCATAGAAACCCTACAGTGCAGAAGGAGGCCATTCGGCCCATCGAGTCTGCACTGACCACAATCCCACCCAGGCCCTACCCCCACATATTTACCCGCTAATCCCTCTAACCTATGCATCCCAGGACTCTAAGGGGCAATTTTTAACCTGGCCAATCAACCTAACCCGCACATCTTTGGACTGTGGGAGGAAACCGGAGCACCCGGAGGAAACCCACGCAGACACGAGGAGAATGTGCAAACTCCACACAGACAGTGACCCGAGCCGGGAATCGAACCCGGGACCCTGGAGCTGTGAAGCAGCAGTGCTAACCACTGTGCTACCGTGC
This sequence comes from Mustelus asterias, assembly GCF_964213995.1. Lineage (NCBI taxonomy): Eukaryota > Metazoa > Chordata > Chondrichthyes > Carcharhiniformes > Triakidae > Mustelus > Mustelus asterias. The sequence goes on from NC_135829.1 coordinate 11,254,229, forward strand.
CACCATTATTACATTGCTGGTTGTGGGATCTTACTGTGCACAAACTGGCTGTCGTATTTCCTGCATCACAACAGGGCCTACGCCTCATTGGCTATATGGCACTTTGGGACATCTGAGGTCATGAAAGGTGCAAATTAAATGTCAGCCTTTCCTAGTACTCCTGCATCTATGGAAGTTCGGACCTGTGGCTGGGATGTTCCACACACCACCCGGTTTTCTGATGGCAGAGGGATCTCGCCATTGGCCACTGGCAGAATCCCCTGGTCCTTTGGCAGGACCAGAATATCCTACTGGCTGGAAGAGCTGGAAAATCCCAGCCTGTAACTTTGCCGATGGAATAGAAAGTTTAATTTATTTCCCTTCGACAATACTATACTTGTAAACATTGTAGGTTTACTCTCAGCCTCAAGTACAACTCCAAGCCTTGGTCAGTGCTTGAAACACAAACCTGATACCAGCTGATCAAAGCTTTGGGTGACCAGAGAAATACTGAGCCTGAAGTCTTTCCACTTTCTCAATGGACTGCCGCGAGGAGACCTTGGGCGGGATTTTCCAGCTTCGTTCGCGCCAAAGCTGGAAAAGCCTGCCCGAGTTCAACAGACCTTTGCATGATCCGTGTCTCGCCTGCCATGGGAATTGTGGCGGGAAAATTCCACCCCTTGTCTGCCTGTTATGCTGGATTTTCAAGATCCAGTGATAATACGTGTAATGATCTGTCCCGTCCAACATTCCTCCACAACTAGAATCATCGACGAAAAGTGGCCATTCATTTTTCGGCTGCTTTTAAAAAGTAAATTTAAAGTTTATTTATTCGTGTCACGAGTAAATCTAACATTAACACTGCAATGAAGTTACTGTGAAGTTCCCCTAGTCGCCACACTCCGGCACCTGTTCGAGTCAATTTGATTTGATTTTGATTTGATTTATTATTGTCACATGTATTAGCATGATGTGGAGATGTTGGACTGGGGTAAACACAGTAAGAGTTTTAACAACACCAGGTTAAAGTCCAACAGATTTATTTGGTAGCAAATGGCATTTGCTACCAAATAAACCTGTTGGACTTTAACCTGGTGTTGTTAAAACTCTTACATGTATTAGCATACAGTGAAAAGTATTGTTTCTTGCACGCTATACAGACAAAGCAAACCGTTCATAGAGAAGGAAACGAGAGATTGCAGAATGTAGTGTTACAGTCATAGCTAGGGTGTAGAGAAAGATCAACTTAATGCGAGGTAGGTCCATTCAAAAGTCTGACAGCAGCAGGGAAGAAGCTGTTCTTGAGCCGGTTGGTACGTGACCTCAGACTTTTGTATCTTTTTCCCGACGGAAGAAGGTGGAAGAGAGAATGTCCGGGTGCGTGGGGTCCTTAATTATGCTGGCTGCTTTGCCGAGGCAGTGGGAAGTGTAGACAGAGTCAATGGATGGAAGGTTGGTTTGCGTGATGGATTGGGCTAATTTCAGGACCTCTTGTAGTTCCCGTGGAAATTGGAGCGGAGATACAGCCTCCTGAAGGGTCACTGCACCTAATCAGCATGTGGGTGGAAATCCACACAGACACAGGAAGAACATGCAAACTCCACACAGACGGTGACCCAAACCAGGAATCAAACCCAGGTTTAGATGTTGTAATTATTATTTTCTTATTCATTCATGGGATGTGGTTGGGCTGGTATTTACCACACCATCCCTCAGGGCATATTAAGAGTCAGTCACACGTAGACCAGGTCAGGTAAGGACAACAGATTTCCTCCCCTAAAGGGGATCAAAGGTGAATTTTGACAATGGTTTCACGGTCATTATTAGGCTTTTAATTCCAGATTTTTTTATTGAATTCAAATTTCACCATCTGCCGTTGTGGGATTCGAACCCGGGTCCCCAGAGCATTACCCGGGGTCTCTACTAGTCCAGTGACAATACCACTATGCCACAGCCTCCCCACAGTGCAATGACTTGCACTCTTTGCAGGTACTTCATTGTATCAAGCCCTTTGACATGCACATTATATCAACCTCTTACAACGTTACAAAAATAATTCAGAGGCACTAGAGAAAATGCACATAAAAGTTTTTACAACAATGGTGCCAGAAGTGAGAGTTTATAACTGTCAGGGAAGATGGAACATGCTGTGGGTTTGATGAGAGGCGGATGACGGTCCTTGAGAGAGGGCAGACATAGACATTGGTTATCCACTAGTGGAGGAGTCTAAATACAATGAGCCGTAAATATATATCATAATCACTGCTCAATCCTATAGAAAATTCAGGGGAAATCTCCTTAGCTAGACAGCGTTCAGAAAGTGGAAATTACTAGCACAAGGATGAATTGGAAAGTGGAGATGCATTTAAAGTAAAGCTAGGTGAGTCGATGTGGGAGAAAGGAATATTATTTGATTTATTATTGTCACATGTATTGGTATACAGTGAAAAGTATTGTTTCTTGCCGCTATACAGACAAAGCATATCATTCATGGAGTACATAGGGGAGAAGGAAAGGAAAGGGTGCAGAATGCAGTGTTACCCTCATAGCTAAGGTGTAGAGAAAGATCAACTTATTGCAAGGTAAATCCATTCAGAAGTTTGATGGCAGCAGGGAAGAAGCTGTTCTTGAGTCGATTGATATATGTTCTCAGACTCTTGTACCTTTTTCCTAACGGAAGAAGGTGGAAGAGAGAATGTCCGGGGTGTGTGGCGTCCTTGATTATGCTGGCTGCGTTTCCAAGGCAGTGGGAATTGTAGACAGAGTCAACGGATGGGAGGCTGGTTTGCGTGATGGACTGAGCTTCATTCACAACCCTTTGCAGTTTCTTGCGGTCTTGGGCAGAGCAGGAGCCATACCAAGCTGTGCTACAACCAGAAAATATGCTTTCTATGGTTTATCTGTAAAAGTTGGTGAGAGTCGTGGTGGACATGCCAACTTTCTTTAGTCTCTTGAGAAAGTAGACTCGTTGGTGGGTTTTCTTAACTATCGTGTCGGCATGGGGGGACCAGGACAGGTTGTTGGTGATCTGGACACATAAAAACTTGAAGCTCTCGACCCTTCATCCCCGTTGATGTAGACAGGGGCATGTTATCCTCTACACTTCCTGAAGTTGATGACGATCTCTTTCATTTTGTTGACATTGAGGGAGAGATTATTGTCTAAGTACATTGGGCTGTAAAAATATATATCATAGTCACTGCTCAATCTATAGAAAATTCAGGGGAAATCTCTTTAGCTAGAGAGCGGTTAGAAAGTGGAAATTACTCCCACAAGGACTGGATGAATTGGAAAGTGGAGGTACATTTAAAGAAAAGCTAGGTGAGTAGATGTGGGAGAAAGGAATACTATTTGACTTATTATTGTCATATGTATTGGTATACAGTGAAAAGTATTGTTTCTTGCACGCTATAGAGACTAAAACAAACCGTTCATAGAGTACATCGGGGAAACGGAAAGGAGAGGGTGCAGAATGCAGTGTTACAGTCATAGCCAGGGTGTAGAGAAAGATCAACGTAATGCAAGGTAGGTCCATTCAAAAGTCTGATGGCAGCATGGAAGAAGCTGTTCTTGAGTCGGTTGGTATATATTCTCAGCCTCTTGTACCTTTTTCCCGACGGAAGAAGGTGGAAGAGAGTATGTCCGGGGTGCATGGGGGTCCTTAATTATGCTGGCTGCTTTCCCGAGGCAGCGGGAAGTGTCGATGGTGTTGATGGATGGAGGGCTGGTTTGAGTGAAGGACTGGTACGGTAGCACAGTGGTTAGCACTGTGTACGGGGCGGCACGGTAGCATAGTGGTTAGCACTGCTGCTTCACAGCTCCAGGGACCTGGGTTCGATTCCCGGCTTGGGTCACTGTCTGTGTGGAGTTTGCACATTCTCCTGGTGTCTGCGTGGGTTTCCTCCGGGTGCTCCGGTTTCCTCCCACAGTCCAAAGACGTGCGGGTTAGGTTGATTGGCCTTGCTAAAAAATTGCCCTTAGTGTCCTGAGATGCATAGGTTAGAGGGATTAGTGGGTAAATATGTTAGGATATGGGGATAGGGCCTGGGTGGGATTGTGGTCGATGCAGACTCGATGGGCTGAATGGCCTCTTTCTGTGCTGTAGGGATTCTAAGATTCTAAGACTGGGCTTTGTTCACAACCCTTTGTAGTTTCTTGCGGTCTTGGTCCGAGCAGGAGGCATAGCAAGTTGTGATGCATCCGGGAAGGATGCTTTCTGTGGAGCATCTGCAAAAATTGGTGCGAGTTGTAACAGACATGCCAAATTTCCATCAAGCAGTTTGGAGGAGGATGGTGTAGAGAATCAACATAGGCCAGTTGGATAGAGTGACACATATGCTGTGCATTCTAAGCACTAGTTTTTCAGTCACTTTTAGATCTCATTCTTTACGTGTCAATGATTTGTTTTAATAAAAAGGTGCCATGTTAAAGATTTTATCTTGGAGACTCCACAGTGTGAATAGTTAGCCAAGCACCAAGCAGAACCTGTGAGGTTTGCTCAGTGCTTTTTATAACAGAATGGAAGAGGTTGCTGTTTGAGAGAGGAGTCAAGGCATCAGGGCCTGTCACCAAGGCAACGGGGAGATGGAAACAAAACGGGAAAAAAAAGTAAACGGCGGGAATTACACAGCCGCTCAGCCAGCACCTTATATCAAAAGGTCAGCACGTCTGCTTGAATTCCGTGCCAGAGTCCAACTCGTGAAGGTCAGCGCACATTTTGGTAAGGGTCGTTCCCTGTTGATTTTTTATCTTTTTTTTGCCTCGGAGAAAAATTGAGAAGGCGTTGCGGCTAAGTGTTATCTTTCAAGATAAATTGAATTTTCACAGGTTTTTAAAAAGAAAGTCCACAGCAGGTGGTGGAGTTGAAAGGGGGCTATTTTAGACTTCCAAATCACTGGCATCGTGTGTAATGTTGCCTCAACAATGTTTGGTCTCCGTTGAAGTCATCGGGAAGTAAAGTCAGGTGGGCTGTAAAATCAGCAGGCCACCCAGTCTAGCTTCCCACCCGAAGGATGACGTTAAAATCAGCCTCAAATGGGTTCATTTATTCATAGGTCAGGCACTGAATATGCGTGCTCAAGCCAGACCAAGCAGGCGGTGGCATTTTCTGACCCACGGCCCATTTAAGTTAAGATGATGAGGGTTGATGAACCCTCATTAATCCATTATGCGCCCAGTCACATTGAAATTCCCATTACAGAAACCAACCTTTGACTTGACATATTACCATCGTAAAATCGCTCAGCCCCCTGTTCTGCCCAACAACATCCAAGTTAAGCAAGAAATGCAATCAAAGAAATCCCGTTGTCTAATTCCTGAATGGATCTTCCCAATCTGATAGTTTTTAATTTTCATGGAAGAATTTCGTAGAATTCCTACAGTGCAGAAAGAGGCTATTCAGCCCATCGAATCTGCACCAACTCTCTGACAGAGCATCCCACCCAGGCCCTATCCCCGTAACACCACATATTTACCCCGCTAATCATCCTAATTTACACTTCTTAAGGAACAATTTAGCATGGCCAATCCAGTTAAATCTGCACATCTTTGGACACTAAGGGTCAATTTAGCATGACCAATCCAGCTAACCTACTCATCTTTGGATGCTGAGGGGCAATTTAGCATGGCCAATCCACCTACCCTACCCAGCTTTGGACATTAAGGGGCAATTTAGCATGGCCAATCCACCTAACCTACCCATCTTTGGACACTAAGGGGCAATTTAGCATGGCCAATCCACCTAACCCACACATCTTTGGACACTAAGGGGTAATTTAGCATGGCCAATCTAACTAACCTACACATCTTGGGGCACTAAGGGGCAATTTAGCATGGCCAATCCACCTAACCCGCACATCTTTGGACACTAAGGGGCAATTTAGCATGGCCAATCCACCTAACCCACACATCTTTGGACACTAAGGGGCAATTTAGCATGGCCAATCTAACTAACCTACACATCTTGGGGCACTAAGGGGCAATTTAGCATGGCCAATCCACCTAACCCGCACATCTTTGGACACTAAGGGGCAATTTAGCATGGCCAATCTAACTAACCTACCCATCTTTGGACACTAAGGGGCAATTTAGCATGGCTAATCCATCTAACCTTCACATCTTTGAACACTAAGGGGAAATTTAGCATGGCCAATCCACCTAACCTATACATCTTTGGACTGTGGGAGGAAACCGGAGCACCCAGAGGAAACCCACGCAGACACGGGGAAAACCTGCAAACTCCACACAGATAATGACCCAAGCTAGGAATCAAACCCGGGTCCCTGGCGCCGTGAGGCAGCAGTGCCAACCACTGTGCCACATTGCTGCCCTGTTTTAGAGAGAAATGAAATTTTCTTTGCGTAGTTTCTGATGCATTTCGGATTAGCCTGGTGTGTGCTTCCACTGCTCTCTGCGCACCGATGCTTTGGTGCAGTGTCCAATTCTTGTGATTAGGTCCCAGTCGAGGGCCTTGGGCTGTGTGAAAGGCACCATGTAAATGCAAGTTGTTGTTCTTCATGGCGACACTTCGTGGGCCACTGGCATGGGTCACGACTCATGCCAAAGCAGCTCAAAATTGCACATCGCAGATGAGTAATTGTGAAGCATTTTAAGCAAGCGCTTGGTGTTTTATTTCTTTCACTGAAACATCGGTGTGATTTACTCCACTTAAGGCTAAGTAGGGTCCAGTATACATTTGTCTAAAGGCCATTTATTGTCAACAATTTTACTTGACTTTTACTCCTACTGCACTTAAGGGCACTTTTCATTCCTATAGAAAGTCTTTTGATTTGATTTATTAATTGTCACATGCATTGAGATGGGGAGCAGTCGCCTTTATACCTGGACCAGGGCGGGGTAGGAGTCTCGGGTAGGGCCGGCAGGGATGTGTCCAGGCATGTCACATATACAGGTAATAAGCTAACAGTGGTTTACCACATAGGGGAGAAGGATTTGACTTGATTTATTATTGCCACAGGTATTGAGATACAGTGAAAAGTATTGTTTCTTGGGCGCTATACAGACAAAGCATACCATTCATAGAATACATAGGGGCGAAGGAAAGGAGAGGGTGCAGAATGTATAGTGCTGTAGTTACGGATTGGGTGTAGAGAAAGAGCAGCTTAATATAAGGCAGGTCCATTCAAAAGTCTGATGGCAGCAGGGAACAAGCTGTTCTTTAGTCAGTGACCTCAGACTTTTGTATCCTTTTCCTGACAGATAACGGTGGAAGTGAGAATGTCTGGGGTCCTTGATTATGCTGGCTGCTTTCCCAAGGCAGTGGGAAGTGTAGACAGAGTCAATGGGTGGGAGGCTGGTTTACGTGATGAACTGGGCTACATTCACAACCCTTTGTTGTTCCTTGCGGCCTTGGTCAGAGCAGGAGCCATGCCAACCTGCGATGCATGATGTGGAGATGCCGGCGTTGGACTGGGGTAAACACAGTCAGAAGTCTAACAACACCAGGTTAAAGTCCAAATATAAAGCCCAAATAAAGTCCAAATAAACCTGTTTGGACTTTAACCTGGTGTTGTTAACGTGTGATACATCCAGAAAGGATGCTTTCTATGGCGCATCTGTAAAGAAAATGGTGAGGGTTGTGTCTGACATGCCAAATTTCCTTAGCCTCCTGAGAGACTTTAGCTGAGAGCATCTGAATGCCAACAACCCAATCGTCAGCTGCATATCCATAATAAATAAATGTCCCTGGAGGGGGAATGAGGAGGATTTGTTTTGTAAATGCCAGTAAGGAAAGGTAGAAGCAGGTTCGACCTTTCAAAACTTTAAGACGGAAATTACATACACAATTCCAAAGGGAAAAGTGGGACAGAGCTATGGGGGGATACAAGAGAGCCAGACCCAATTGGATCATAGAATCCATACAGTGCAGCAGGGGGCCATTCGGTCCATTGAGCCTGCACTGACCACAAGGCCCTATCCCCGTAACCCCCACATATTTACCCTGCTAATCCCCCTGACACCAGGATCAATTTAGCATGGCCTATCAACCTAACCCGCACATCTTTGGACTGTGGGAGGAAACCGGAGCACCCGGAGGAAACCCACGCAGACACGGGGCAAACGTGCAGACTCCACACAGACAGTGACCCGAGGCCGGAATCGAACCCGGGTCCCTGGCGCTGTGAGGCAGCGGTGCTAACCACTGTGCCACTGGCATGGCTAGACAACTGTTTTAGGAAATTATTCTAAAAGAATAAGTCTCACAAACTAAACAATGAGATCTCTCATCAGATATGCCATCTTGATTTATACTACGCATGCTGTACTGTACGTCAAGGGTTCCCCAGGGGAATCTATGGTAAATAAGCTTTTTTGGATTACCTGAGTCATCAAGTATGAAGTCAAAATACCTTGTAAAAATGGGACTTATTGTAGACACTGTTCAAAGGGCTGATTATATTGGAGCGTGCTTTGAAAATGTCTTCTTTTAAAGAGAAAATGACTTCAGGGGACCCAGCAACCCAATGTGTACACAGGTTTTTCATTAGTGGGTTACAGGATAATGATCAGAGTTGAGGAGTCCATGCAAATATTTCTGACCATCTTTCCCTCCCCTCTTGCCTAATCGGTACCTCCCTCGCAGAGTGGTGTTTCTTGTTAGTCAGTCTGGATCCACTCTGGTCAACCACATTTGGAATATTATGAGCAATTCTGGGCCCCATATCTAAGGAAGGATGTGCCGGCCTGGGAAAGGGTCCAGAGGAGGTTCACGAGAATGATCCTGGGAATGAAAGATCTGACGTATGAGGAGTGTTTGAGGACTCTGGGTCTGCACTCGATGGAGTTTAGAAGGATGAGGGTGGGATCTCACTGAAAGGCCTGGATAGAGTGGAGAAGATGTTTCTATTAATCAGAGAAACTAGGATCCAAGGGCACAGCCTCAGAGTAAAGGGTAAAAACTCTTTAGAACCGAGATGAGGAGGAATTTCTTCAGCCAAAGGGTGGTGAATCTGTGGAATTTATTGCCACAGAAGGCTGTGAAGGCCGGGTCATTGAGTGTATTGAAGACAGAGATGGATAGGTTCTTGATTGGTAAGGGGATCAAAGGTTACGGGGAAAAAGACAAGAGAATGGGATTGACAAATATATCAGCCACGATTGAATGGTGGAGCAGACTCGATGGGCCGAATGGCCTAATTCTGCTCCGATATCTTATGGAGTCACATGTAGGCCAGACCAAATAAGGATGGCAGATTTCCTTCCACTAAAAGACATCAGTGAACCAGATGGGGCTTTGTCACAAAGGTTTCAGTTTTATTGAATTTAAATTTCACCTTGGGCTGTGGTGGGATTCGAACCCATGTTCTCCAGATCTTGTCCTGGGTCTGACTGGATTACTAGTCCAGTGACAATACCACTGCACCACCACCTCGCCTAACTGCAGAGCAACCTGGTGAATTGCAATGAAGGAAGGAGCTATTCTGTACGCACTGCATGTTTAATCATGGCATGTGGGCACCAGGCTGGCATTGTTGCCCTTCAAAGAAACAAAGAAACAAAGAACAATACAGCACAGGAACAGGCCCTTCAGCCCTCCAAGCCCGTGCCGCTCCCTGGTCCAAACTAGACCATTCTTTTGTATCCCTCCATTCCCACTCCGTTCATATGGCTATCTAGATAAGTCTTAAACGTTCCCAGTGTGTCCACCTCCACCACCTTGCCCAGCAGCACATTCCAGGCCCCCACCACCCTCTGTGTAAAATACGTCCTTCTGATATCTGTGTTAAACCTCCCCCCCCCTTCACCTTGAACCTATGACCCCTCGTGAACGTCACCACCGACCTGGGGAAAAGCTTCCCACCATTCACCCTATCTATGCCTTTCATAGTCACAGGCCTCCAGCCGGAAAAAGACCCTTCCACTACCACCCTCTGTCTTCTGTGACCAAGCCAGTTCTCCACCCATCTAGCCACCTCCCCCTTTATCCCATGAGATCCAACCTTTTGGACCAGCCTACCATGAGGGACTTTGTCAAACGCTTTACTAAAGTCCATATCGACGACATCCACGGCCCTTCCCTCGTCAACCATTCTAGTCACTTCTTCAAAAAACTCCACCAGGTTAGTGAGGCATGAATGACCTCCCTCTCACAAAACCATGCTGACTATCGTTAATGAGTTTATTCCTTTCTAAATGCGCATACATCCTATCTCTAAGAATCTTCTCCAACAACTTCCCCACCACGGACGTCAAGCTCACTGGCCTATAATTACCCGGGTTATCCTTACTACGGGACCACATTAGCTCTCCTCCAATCCTCTGGGACCTCACCTGTGTCCAGTGACAAGACAAAGATTTGCGTCAGAGGCCCAGCGATTTCATCTCTCGTCTCCCTGAGCAGCCTTTGATAGATTCCATCAGGCCCTGGGGATTTGTCAGTCTTTATATTCTCTAACAAACCTAACACTTCCTCCCTTGTAATGGAGATTTTCTCCAACGGTTCAACACTCCCCTTTGAGACACTCCCAGTCAACACATCCCTCTCCTTTGTGAATACCGACGCAAAGTATTCATTTAGGATCTCCCCTACTTCTTTGGGCTCCAAGCATAATTCCCCACTTTTGTCCCTGAGAGGTCCGATTTTTTCCCTGACAATCCTTTTGTTCCTAACGTATGAATAAAATGCCTTGGGATTCTCCTTAATCCTGTCTGCCAAAGACATTTCGTGACCCCTTTTTGCCCTTCTAATTCCCCGTTTGAGTTCTTTCCTACTTTCTTGGTTTCCCTCGAATGTGGTGATAGGCCACCTTCTCAAACCTCCACCATTTGCGGGTTTAGGGTGCTCTTATGACGATCCCAAATTAGAAGTTAGTAAATTGTTCTTGATAAGTAAGATTTGCGCTGTGTTTTGCAGTTGCACATTCGATGGCACAGTGGTTAGCGCTGCTTCCTCACAGCGCCAGGGACCCGGCTTGGGTCACTATCTGTGTGGAATCTGCACGTTCTCCCCGTGTCTGCGTGGGTTTCCTCCGGGTGTTCTGGTTTCCTCCCACAATCCGAAAGATGTGCTGGTTAGGTGCATTGGCCGTGCTAAACTCTCCTTCAGTGTACCCGAACAGGCGCCGGAGTGTGGCGACTAGGGGATTGACGCGGTAACTTCACTGCAGTGTTGATGTAAGCTACTTGTGACGAATAAATAAACTTTAAACTTACTGCCATTTCCTTGGATACACACAGACTCCCAATCGTTGGGATTTTCCAGTCCCACCAGCACTGTTGCGGACGGGACAGGAGAATTTGCAGAGTTGAATTTTGATCGTTCTCCAAATTCCCCCACCCTGACCCTCGCAATGCTTGCCATCGGCAGGTCAGGAAAATTCTGCCAGAAATACTCATCCAGCTTCCTTTCAAAATATACCAAGATGGCACGGTGATTAGCACTGCTGCCTCACAGCGCCAGGGACCCGGGTTCGATTCCTGGCTTGGGTCACTGTCGGTATATTCCCCCCGTGTTTGTGCGGGTATCCTCCGGGTGCTCTGGTTTCTTCCCACAAAAGACATGCTGGTTTGGAGCATTGGCCATGCTAGATTTTCCCTCAGTGTACCCAAATAGGTGCCGGAGTGTGGCGACCAGGGGATTTTCACAGTAACTTCATTGCAGTGTTAAGGTAAGCCTACTTGTGACACAAATAAATAAAACTTTTAAAATAACAGCAGACAGTCTGATGTGGAAAGTGGCCACAATGGGCACCACAAGGCTTGTGGATGGGGGAAGGGTCGAGAATGAAAAGGAGATTATAAAATAACTAAGAGGATTCAGAGGAGATAATGAAATAAGTCTATTGATTGCGTAATTCCCTGCTGGGACATGTCCAATATGCGTCAGTAGCAATACTTATTGATCAGTGAATATTTGAGCTATTCATTACTAATGCATTATCAGAGTCAATTTTGCGTCCCTTTTTCAGAATGCATGAATACATGTTCAATGGGAAAGTTAAAACTGTCTTTGCGTACTGTTGCTCTGTATGTGTGAAGCTTTGGTGGGAAAGTGTCAAGGGAGTTGGTTGGCACGCAAAAGAATTTAGACCTGGAAGGAAGGAACTTTCTTATAAAGGTATTCCCTCGTCAAAACTTAGTCAGCATACAAGTTATTATTTTATCATTATCAGCAGGTGTAGGCTCAGATTAAAGAGACAGAAAATGTTGGATAAAACCCAACTGGAGACTTAGCCCTTCTTACGATCGCAGCTGATGTTAATAATGGGCAAGTCAAATCCCAGAGTGAAGCCTGGTTTGGTAGAGCCTAACGTTGCTTCTGTTTTTTAGAAATCGTGGAGGTCAGTTGCTGCGTTCGTTCACAGAGTCTGCAAGTACACAGTTCATACAACAAACAAGATGTTTTTTAAATGTGAATAAAGTCAGCTATGTTACACTAGACAAAAATGCTTGGAAGGATTTCAATACAGATACCATAAAATGATTCAAACTCATGCAATTCTTTTTATCCCAGCAACCCTTACAGACACAAAACCCCAGTGAAGATTTACCACTGTCTTAACACCAAGGTTTCTTGTCTGGATTAGTCTAGTTTAAAGTAGTTAGTTTTCTCTTTCTGGCTGGCTTCTGAGCATCCAATAGATGCATTTTTTCAGTTGGTATCTCTCCCAGAGACATCCAAAATCTGGAATCAAAACTCTATGATTTCAACTTTAGAGCAAACACATGATTTCATAAAACTCAGCTCCCCAGTAAGCTTGCAGGGTTTCCTGTTGGAAAGATCTTTGATTTGATTTGATTTGTCATTGTCACATGTAATGGGATCCAGTGAAAAGTATTGGTTTTTGCGCTCTATACAGACAAAGCATACCGTTCATAGAGAAGGAAATGAGAGAGTGCAGAATGTAGTGTTACACTCATAGCTAAGATATAGAGAAAGATCAACTTAATGCAAGGTAGGTCCATTCAAAAGTCTGACAGCAGCAGGGAAGAAGCTGTTCTTGAGTCACTTGGTACGTGACCTCAGACTTTTGTATCTTTTTCCCGAAGGAAGAAGGTGGAAGGGAGAATGTCCAGGATGCGTGGGGTCCTTAATTATGCTAGCTGCTTTTCTGAGGCAGCGGGAAGTATAAACAGAGTCAATGGATGGGAGGCTGGTTTGCGTGATGGATTGGGCTACATTCACAACCTTTTGTAGATCTTCTTACTGCGCTTGCTACTATGCACACACTAACTGACTGTGATCCTACGCTTCCCTGTCTTTCTGTGTGTCTCTGAACCTTTTACAGTAGCCATAGACACAGTTTTTTTCTATTTAATGTTTTCTTTAACCTCACTATAGCACTAACTGTTAGCACTGCTGCACCAGGGAGCTGGGTTCGATTCCCGACTCAGGTCACTGTGCGGAGTCTGCACGTTCTCCCCGTGTCCGCGTGGGTTTCCGATGGGTGCTCTTGTTTCCTGCTACACGCCAAAGGTGTGCAGGTTAGGTTAATTGGCCATGCTAAATTCACCCTCAGTGTACCCGGACAGGTGCCGGAGTGTGGTGACTAGGGGATTTTCACAGTAACTTCATTGCAGTGTTTATATAAGCCTACTTGTGACACTAATAAATAAACTTCAACTTTAACAGCACCTAACTCACCAAGAGTTGAATGTCAGATCCTTCCATGTCCAGCTCGTTCAAATTGCTCACTGGATTAGCTTATTGAGCCTGCAGAATCAGTCTTTTTTTTATTCATTCGTGGGACATGGGTGTCGCTGGCTGGTCAGCATTTATTGCCCATCCCTAGTTGCCCTTGAAGGTAGTGGTGAGCTGCCTTCTTCAACAACTGAGTGGCTTGCCAGGCCATTCCACAGGACAGTTGAGAGTCAACCACATTGCTGTGGCTCTGGAGTCACATGTAGGCCAGACCGGGTAAGGATGGCAGATTTCCTTCCCTAAAGGACATTAGTGAACCAGATGGGTTTTTCCCAAATTTGACAATGGTTTCATGGTGATCAGCAGACTATTAATTCCAGATTTTTTTTTATTGAATTCAAATTCCACCATCTGCCGTGACGGGATTCTGCCGTGGTCAGATTCGAACCTGGGTCCCCAGAAATGTGTTTCAGGATTATTAGTCTAGTGATAATACCACTCGGCCAATGCCTCCCCTTTTGCTATGCTTGTTAAACTATGAACCTTTTGGTCTGGGAATAATGGACATGCATATACGCACGCATACACACACACACACATGTTCACACAGACATATATGCGTGGACATGCACACAGATGTTGCCTGCTGTCTTAGATATCATTGGCCCTTCAGAAACAGGCCCTTCAGCCCAACCTGTCCATGCCTACCAATCATCCCAAACTGAACTAGCCACGTTTGCCAAACTGTTTCCCAAAATGAACTAGTTTGTTTGGCCCATATCCCTCTAAATCTTTCTCATCCATGTACCTGTCCAAATGTCTTTTAGATGCTGTAATTGTACCCGCCTCTACCACCTCCTCTGGCAGCTCATTCCATATTCCACAAAGAGATCTAGGGGTGCAGGTTCATAGCTCCTTGAAAGTGGAGTCACAGGTGGACAGAGTGGTGAAGAAGGCATTCGGCATGCTTGGTTTCATCGGTCAGAACATTGAATATAGGAGTTGGGACGTCTTGTTGAAGTTGTACAAGACATTGGTAAGGCCACACTGTGTACAGGTCTGGTCAACCTACTATAGAAAGGCTATTATTAAACCAGAAAGAGTGCAGAAAAGATTTACTAGGGTGCTACCGGGACTTGATGGTTTGAGATATAAGGAGAGGCTGGATAGACTGGAGCGTAGGAGACTTAGGGGTGATCTTAGAGAGGTCTATAAAATAATGAGGGGCATAGATCAGCTAGGTAGTCAATATCTTTTCCCAAAGGTAGGGGAGTCTAAAACTAGAGGGCATAGGTTTAAGGTGAGAGGGGAGAGACACAAAAGTGTCCAGAGGGGCAATTTTTTCACACAGAGGGTGGTGAGTGTCTGGAACAAGCTGCCAGAGGTAGTAGTAGGGGCGGGTACAATTTTGTCTTTTAAAAAGCGTTTAGACAGTTACATGGGTACGATGGGTATAGATGGATATGGGCCAAACGCGGGTAATTGGGATTAGCTTAAGGGTTAAAAACAAGGGCGGCATGGACAAGTTGGGCTGAAGGGCCTGTTCCCATGCTGTAAACTTCTATGACTCTATGACTCTATATACGCACCACCCTCTGTGTGGAAAAAGTTGCCCCTCGAGTTTCACAGTAACTTCATTGCAGTGTTAATGTAAGACTACTTGTATCTAATAAATAAACTTAAACTTAAATCTTTCCCCTCTCACCTTGAACCCATGCCCTCTAGTTTTGGGCTCCCCTACCCTGGGGAAAAGACGTTGACTATTCACCTTATCGATGCCCCTCATGATTTGAGAAAATCCTTTGAGGTCACCCCTCATCCTCTTACACTCCAGGGAAAAAAAGCCCCTCCTTATAATTCAAACCTTCCTGGTAACATCCTTGTAAATCTTTTCAGCATCTTTTCCAGGGGAGAATGTGGAGAGCGGTCAAACTCTCCAAACTTTCTTGTCCCGTGGAGAGCGGTCAAACTTTACGGTCCAGTCCACAACAATGGGACTAGAAAATCCTGGCCATTGAGTGAGGTGGAGGGGGGGAGGTTGTGTGTATCGAAGGAAGTGGCGTACATTGAATGACTATTTCTCTTCCAAGACAGAACGCTCAACTCTACCTCTTTGCTGGAAGTGGTTTATATTTCATACAGTCCCATACAATCCCTACAGTGCAGAAGGAGGCCATTTGGCCCATCAAGTCTGCACTGACACCAACCCCACCCAGACCCTATCCCCGCTTAGTTACCCTGCTAATTCCTCTAACGTATCATCTCCCAGGACACTAAGCGGCAATTTAGCACATCCAATCAACTAACGAGCGCATCTTTCGGATTGTGGGAGGAAACCGGAGCACCCGGAGGAAGCCCACACAGACACGGGGAGAACATGCAGACTCCACACAGAGAGTGACCCAAGCCGGGAATCGATCCCGGGTCCCTGGCGCTGTGAGGCAGCAGCGCTAACCACTGTGCCATCGTGACAAGCAAGCTTCCCGTGCTGGCAAAGTGAGCAATTTAATTCCTGGAGCTAAAGCTCTGCGGAAAGCAGAAATGATGAAATCTTAAAACCCTGCCTGTTCACCTGCCATGGCAGTTCGCTGTATGCATGGAGGGAATGGGATTCTGATTAGTAGTGAATAGCTGTGTATTACATTCTAACTGGATATACTCCATTGATTGCTGTAATATGAAAAGTGAATCAGTGCAAACACTTGTCATTAGAGGGATAATTGTGGAGCAGGAGGTGATATTAAAACTGCAATAATTGTATTACAAAATATTACCACAGTGAATAAACCCAAGGCCCAGATATGAATCACAAACTTGTCATTTTCGCCAAGGTGGCCAAACAAGTTTAGTTTATTTATTTGTATCACAAATTGCATTAGTAAAACACTCTTTAAAGACGGAGCAAAAATGTCCCAGGGTGCTTCACAGGAGATCAATCAGACAATATTTGACACTGAGACACATGGTAAGGTGAGTAACAACTTTAAAGTTTATTTATTAGTGTCGCAAGTCAGCTTACATCAACACTGCAATGAAGTTACTGTGAAAATCCCCCGAGTCGCCACACTCCGACGCCTGTTTGGGTACTCTGAGGGAGAATTTAGCCCCTCACCAGCTGGGACTGTAGGAGGAAACCGGAGCACCCGGAGGGAACCCATGCAGACACGGGGAGAACGTGCAGACTCCACACAGACAGTGACCCAATCCGGGAATCGAACTCATGACCCTGGCGCTGTGAGGCAGCAGTGCTAACCACTGTGCCACCGTGCCATTGGTGCATTTGAAAGGAAGCTAGATGAACAATTCTGGCAGGATTCTCCTGACCTGCCAATGGCAAGGTTTGTCAGGGTCAGGGCGGGGGAATTTAGAGAGCGGTCAAAAATCAACTCTGCAATTTCTCCTGTCCCGTCCGTAACAGTGCTGGCGGGACTGGAAAATCCCAGCCACTGGAGGCCTGTTTGTAACGAAGGAAGTGGCTTTAAGTTTATTTATTAGTGTCACAAGTAGGCTTACATTAACACTGCAGTGAAGTTACTGTGAAAATCCCCTAGTCGCCACACTCCGGCGCCTGTTCGGGTTACACTGAGGGAGAATTTAGCACCTAACCAGCACGTCTTTCGGACTGTGGGAGGAAACTGGAGCACCCGGAGGAAACCCACGCTGACACGAGGAGGACTCCACGCAGACGGTGACCCAAGCCGGGAATCAAACCCAGGTTCCTGGCGCTGTGAGGCAGCGGTGCTAACCACTGTGCCGCCGTGCACTGAAAGGCTTGTTCTGGTGCTGCGCATTCTGCTATTTCTAAATTCTAAAGCAAACATCCAGGGGCTTGTTTGATTTTGAAAGTGTGATACCATTTGTCCGCTGTGTTCTCTCAGTGTTTCTGCAGAGGCATCAGTTATAGAATGAGCGTTGCAGCATCTGCAAAGCAAAGACTGGTCAAGTCGCCAATTCTATTCTGTAAGGCAATCCTTTGATAATTTCCTTTACACGCTTCAGGATAGCTCAAAACTGGCAGCAATATTGTGCGAACCAAACTGCAACCTTTTAGAACTTCCAAGTAAATTCAGATGGCATCAAAATGTTTTCAGTATCACAGATATAATCTGAAAGGAATACATATTTTGGAAGGAGAAAAATGTTTCCTTTCATTTCTTTAAAATTGAGTTTGTGTCGACAAACTTTGTATGTGTGTGTGTGTGTGTGAGAGAGAGAGAAGGTGATTTGTGTAGGTGAGAATGGTACACAGAGAGAAAGATGGTGATATGTGTTAGAGTCTGGTACACAGATTGATGCACCATCAATCGAGCAAAGACTAGTTTGTATGCTCGAACAAATAGGCTTTTATTAGCAAAAGACTTGGAGCACACCCATGCCGATGAACTGGTCCAGACTGAGGCAGGGGGGTGGGGAGCAGTCGCCTTTATACCTGGACCGAGGGGGGGGGAGGAGTCTTGGGTAGGGCCGGCAGGGATGTGTCCAGGCATGTCACATATACAGGTAATAAGCTAACAGTGGTTTACCACACAGATAGAGGAAGAGAGATGGCTGTGTGTGTATGTGTGTGAATGTGTGTGTGTATGTGCGTGTGTGTGAGTGTGTGTGAGAGAGTGGTACACAGAGAGATAGATGGCAGTCTGTGTGTGTTTGTGTGCGTGTGTGTGAGAAAGAGAGTGGTACACAGAGGGAGAGATGGCAATCCGTGTGTTTGTGTGTGTGTGTGTGTGTGTGTGAGAGAGAGAGTGGTATACGGAGGGAGAGAGAGAGATGGTGATGTGTGTGTGTGACACAGAGAAAGAAATGGTGATCTGTGGTGTGTGTGTGTGTGTGTGTGAGAGAGATTGGTACACAGAGAGAGAGATGGTGATCTGTGTGTGTGTGTGAGTCTGGTACACAGAGAGAGATGACAATCTGTATGTGAGTGTGAGAGAGAGAGTGGTACACCAAGAGAGAGATGGTGATCTGTCTGTGGTTGTGTCTGTGAGAGAGAGAGAGTGGTACACCGAGGGAGAGAGAGATGGCAGTGTATGTGTGTGTGTGACACAGAGGGCCTAATTTAACCACTTTGATTCTAAGTGCTGAATCTGGGCGCAATTCAGATCTGACTTGGAAACCTGCTTTCAGGCGCCCCCATACGCACTCAGCCAAAAAAAAAATCGCGGGTCCCATTCGCGCTGTGGGCGGGGCTTAGCGCTGCAGGAACGATCGGAGCTCTGAACTGCGCATGCGCAGTTAGAAAAGAAATTTGAAAAAGCGCGCCTGTGTCAGATCGCTCCCGGGCCGCAGAAAGCGGAGAAAGTGGCTCGGGAGCGAAAAGCGGGAGCGATGGCCCCCACACACATCACTGTCCCCCTTATCCACCCCCCACTACCCACACACACCACTGTCCCCCTTATCCAACCACCCCCCACTACCCACACACATCACTGTCCCCCTTATCCACACCCCCCACTACCCACACGCATCACTGTCCCCCTTATCCACACCCCCCACTACCCACACACATCACTGTACCCCTTATCCACACCCCCCCACTACCCACACGCATCACTGTCCCCCATATCCACCCTCCCCACTACCCACATATATCACTGTCCCCCTTATCCGCTCCCCCCCCCCCGCTACCCAGACCGATTGCGACCCCCTGCCCCCTTCCCCCCACCGATCACCCAGAGAGTGGCAGCGGACCACTCGGCCCCCCACCAGCAATCCATCTGCCCCCCCCACCCCCCCACCCCTGCCAGTGAGCGATCAGGCCTCCCCCCCCGACCAGAGATACATCTTACCCACCTCCCTCCTCCTCCTTCCGCCCCCGCCCCCTCCGAGAACGATCTGGCCTCACTCCCCCCCCCGCCCCCCCAGAGGAACATCTGACCCGCCTCCTCCTCCCTCCCCATCCCCTCACCAGGGAATGATCTGACCCACCTACCTCCCTCCCCCCCACCAACCAGACAACGATCAGCCCCCCCCCCCCACCCCCACCCCCACCCACCAACCAGACAACGATCAGCCCTCCTCCCCCCGCACCCCCACCCACCATCAGACAACAATCTGGCCTCACTCCCCCCCCCCCCCCCCCCCCCCGCCCCGCCACCCCCCTGCAGGCCACCGAGCCGTTGGAAGCTCTGAACTCGCCTCTTCAGCAGCTGGAGTGCCCGAAACAGACTTTTATTCAGCAGGTCCATTTCGGCGCGGTTCCGGATCGGCGAACACGGCGGTAAAGAGGGAAATGCTGATAAAGTTGGGCGGGCAGTTCATTAATTCAATTTAAATGCATGCATTGGATCGCTGCCATTCCCGGCTCTCAGTAAAGTGGCCATCTGCGCAGACGCTGGCGCGGATCGCGTGAATGGTCTCACACCCGACCTGACCACGTTTTCGCACCTGAAAACGGGTATGACGCAATGTTAAAATAGGGCCCAGAGAGAGAGAGAGATGGTGATCTGTGTGTGTGTGTGAGAGAGAGAGTGTTACACAGAGGGAGAGAGAGATGGTAGTGTGTGTGTGTGTGTGTGTGACACACAGAGAGAGAGATGGTGATCTGTGTGTGTGTGAAAGAGAGAGTGGTACACAGAGGGAGGGAGAGATGGCTGTGTGTGTGTGTGTGTGTGACACAGAGAGAGAGAGAGAGAGAGAGAGATTGTGATCTGTGTGTGTGTATGAGAGAGAGAGAGAGTGGTACACAGAGGGAGAGAGAGATGGTTGTGTTTGTGTGTGTGACACAGAGAGCGAGATGGTGATCTGTGTGTGTGTGTGAGACAGAGAGAGAGAGAGAGAGATTGTGATCTGTGTGTGTGTGAGAGAGAGAGAGGTACACAGAGGGAGAGAGAGATGGTTGTGTTTGTGTGTGTGACACAGAGAGCGAGATGGTGATCTGTGTGTGTGAGAGAGAGAGAGAGAGATTGTGATCTGTGTGTGTGTGAGAGAGAGAGAGTGGTACACAGAGGGAGGGAGAGATGGCAGTGTGTGTGTGTGAGACACAGAGAGAGAGAGTGGTGCACAGAGGGAGGGAGAGATGGCAGTGTGTGTGTGACATAGAGAGAGAGAGAGAGATTGTGATCTGTGTGTGTGAGAGAGAGAGAAAACAGGAGCGACGGAGGTAAGCTCCAGAGAGATGAGGTAATTTGGGTTTGTGGTTGTCAGATAGTTTCATTGACTTGAAGCAAATGAATGCACCACATTAAGCCTATCAACACCTTGAGTACATTCAATTCAGAGCTGATAAATTGTGGAGGGAGTGTGTGTTTATTGGAATTCTCACTGCAGTGAAAAACAATTGAAGCAGGCCACAGACACCCAATCAGATTAGCTTAATTTTACCAAGACCATGTTGGTTAGAATTCAATTGTACTTAAATTATAGATGGCTTGTGCTACTGTTTGCTGCTGTGGGAATCCTTGGTGATACCTATAGAGCCCTTCAAAAAACAATGCAATCAGTTTATCCAAGTACAGTGGTTATTTTAAGACAATTTATTGCAAGTGTATGAATAATGTTGGTGACAACTTGATGGCTGGAGTCTCCAGCCTGCTTCCTCCTTTGGTGAGCACTGCTGCCTCACAGTAAGAAGTCTCACAACACCAGGTTAAAGTCCAACAGGTTTATTTGGTAGCAAATACCATAAGCTTTCGGAGCACTGCTCCTTCGTCAGATGGAGTGGTCTCTGTTCTCAAACAGGGCACAGACACAGAAATCAAATTACAGAATACTGATTAGAATGCAAATCTCTACAGCCAGCCAGGTCTTAAATGTACAGACAATGTGGGGGGAGGGAGCATTCAACACAGGTTAAAGAGATGTGTATTGTCTCCAGACAGTACAGCTTGTGAAATTGTGCAAGTCCAGGAGGCAAGCTGTGGGGGTTACTGATAATGTGACATAAATCCAACATCCCGGTTTAGACCGTCCTCATGTGTGCGGAACTTGGCTATCAGTTTCTGCTCAGCGACTCTGCGCTGTCGTGTGTCGTGAAGGTACATTGGGGAAACCATGCAGACGCTACGACAACGGATGAATGAACACCGCTCGACAATCACCAGGCAAGACTGTTCTCTTCCTGTGGGGGAGCACTTCAGCAGTCACGGGCATTCAGCCTTGGATCTTCAGGTAAGCGTTCTCCAAGGCGGCCTTCACGACACACGACAGCGCAGAGTCACTGAGCAGAAACTGATAGCCAAGTTCCGCACACATGAGGACGGTCTAAACCGGGATGTTGGATTTATGTCACATTATCAGTAACCCCCACAGCTTGCCTCCTGGACTTGCACAATTTCACAAGCTGTACTGTCTGGAGACAATACACATCTCTTTAACCTGTGTTGAATGCTCCCTCCCCCCACATTGTCTGTACATTTAAGACCTGGCTGGCTGTAGAGATTTGCATTCTAATCAGTATTCTGTAATTTGATTTCTGTGTCTGTGCCCTGTTTGAGAACAGAGACCACTCCATCTGACGAAGGAGCATTGCTCCGAAAGCTTATGGTATTTGCTACCAAATAAACCTGTTGGACTTTAACCTGGTGTTGTGAGACTTCTTACTGTGCTTACCCCAGTCCAACGCCGGCATCTCCACATCATGACTACCATCGACGCCTCACAGTGCCAGGGTCCCGGGTTCGATTCCTGGCTTGGGTCACTGTCTGGGTGGAGCCTGCACATTCTCCCCGTGTCTGCGTGGGTTTCCTCCAGGTGCTCCGGTTTCCTCCCACAGTCCGAAAGACATGCTGGTTCGATGCTAAATTCTCCCTTGGTGTACCCGAAAAGGCGCCGGAGTTGGGGATTTTCACAGTAACTTCATTGCAG
Source organism: Mustelus asterias (assembly GCF_964213995.1). NCBI lineage: Eukaryota > Metazoa > Chordata > Chondrichthyes > Carcharhiniformes > Triakidae > Mustelus > Mustelus asterias. The sequence continues at coordinate 11,276,610 of NC_135829.1, forward strand.
TGTTAATGTAAGCCGACTTGCGACACTAATAAATAAACTTTAAAGCTGTTACTCACCTTTCCATGTGTCTCAGTGTCAAATATTGTTTGATCGTTCTCCTGTGAAGCACCCTGGGACATTTTTGCTCCCTGTTAAAGGTGTTTTACAAGTGCAACTTGCTACTGCATTGAGACCATTCTCTGTCCCGCCCGCCACGGGAATCGTAGCGGGCAGGGGGATGGACCATGCAAAGATCCATTGACTTCAGGCGGGATTTTGCGGCCTTGGGGCGAGTGTTAGCAAGGTGTCCGACCGTAGTATGTGGTTGATCCAGCAGAAGGAACTCATTGAATATATTCAAGAGGCAGCTGATCTAGCACTTGGGGTGAATGGGATAAGAACATAAGAACGTAAGAACTAGGAGCAGGAGGAGGCCATCTGGCCCCTCGAGCCTGCTCCGCCATTCAATAAGATCATGGCTGATCTTTTCGTGGACTCAGCTCCACTTACCCGCCCGCTCACCATAACCCTTAATTCCTTTCCTGTTCAAAAATGTCTATCCAAAGGATCAAAGGTTATGGGGAGAAAGCAGGATAAGGCTATTGAGTTGGACGATCAAGCCATGATCGTGATGAATGGCGGAACAGGCTCGAAGGGCCAAATGGCCTCCTCCTGCTCCTATCAGCTACGTGTCTATGTTTCAGTTATAGGCAATAAAATGAAACAAAACTTGCTCCAACTTAAAAATCAAAGAAAAAGATTTAATAATGAAACATCATTACTCCAACATATGAGGCCTCACCCTGGGCCATTCCAAGCATCCTCAAACCACAGCAGCTTCTTATTTGTATCGAGTCAGCTGGCCACCACATCATTTTGTCATTGGTTACATAGTTTACTGGGTCAGCTGACCCTTACAACCTGTTACCATTGGTCACTACAACAGATCCAGTGTTATCATTGGTTACATTCTAACATATGTCATGGGTGAATAACGCATTCACACCCTTGTAGTCCTGGTGTGGAGGGAGGTGGACCTTCTCGTGGTCTTGCTCCTGAAGTTGGCCATTAATAGGTCCAGGCGGGCGGTTGAGGGGATTGTCCATCCTGACTGTCTACCTGTCTTCCATGTTTATGTTCGGTCCTGGGTGCCCCTGAAAAGGGAGTATGCAGTGTCCACTGGCACAACCAAGACCTTCCGTGCCCCATGGGCATCGCAGGGACTGGGGTCTTTTATCAACCCCTTTAATCACATCTTAAGTAAGCCGACTTGTGACACAAATGAATCAACTTTAAACTTTGTTTCTTTCAGTTTCCTGTGAGATTCTGTTTCCTTTGATGCGGCCTTTATCCCACAGTTTGTTGATTTTGTTATTTGGTTAGCACAAAAGAAGCACTCTTGTAGTTTCTGGGAAATGTTTCCGGCTCACCCGCTGATTTCCCATTTTCTATGTTGTTTAAATATAGCAACATAGAAAATAGGAGCAGGAGGAGGCCATTCGGCCCTTCAAGCCTGCTCCACCATTCATTATGATCATGGCTGATTGCCCAACTCAATAGCATGATCCCCTGCCTCTCTCCAACCCCCCCCAAATATCCTTTGATCTGCAATAACTATATCTACTCCATGAAAACATACAGGGTGGGATTTTCCAGTCTCGCTCATCTCAAAACCGTAAAATCCCACCCAAGGTCAATGGGCCTTTTCATTGACCGCCTCTCGCCTGCTCTGATTCCTGTCGTGGGCGGGGCGGTAAAATCCCAGCCACAATATTTTGACCTGAACTGCTTTCTGTGGGAGCGAATTCCACAGGCCAAATACTCTCTGGGTGAAGAAATTTCTCCTAATCTCTGTCCTAAATGGTCTCCGCTATATCCTCGGACTGTGATCCCTGGTCCAACCATTGGGAACATCCTTCTTGCATCTACTCTGTCTAGTCCTTTTAGAATTTTATAGATTTCTATGAGATCCCCATTCATTCTTCTGAACTTCAGCGAATACAAACCTAACCAACTCAATCTCTCCTCATACGTCAGTCCTGCCATCCCAGGAATCTGGTAAAGCTTCTCTGCACTCCCTCTGGAGCAAGAACATCCTTTCTAAGATAAGGATAAGGTCAGGACTTTGAGGCCAATTTCCCCAGCATCGTTGAGGTCGAATACCTTGGTGATAATTTTCTTTTAATTACCAAATTTCACCAAAACTGTGCTTTCCAGCCAAAATGAAAATATAAGTAGCAAGTTTTCTAATTATCCACGGTGGCACAGTGGTTAGCACTACTGCTTCACAGCGCCAGGGACCCGGTTCCGATTCTGGCCTTGGGTCACTGTCTGAGTGGAGTTTGCACGTTCTCCCCATGGGTTTCCTCCAGATGCTCCGGTTTCCTCCCACAGTCCAAAGATGTACGGGTTAGGTGGATTGGCCATGCTAAATTGCTCCTTAGTGTAAGGGATCTAGCTGTGTAAATACATAGGGTAATGGGGATGGGGCCTGGGTGGGATTGTTGTCGAGGCAGGCTCGTTGGGCCAAATTGAGTCCTTCTGCATTGTAAGGATTTCCTCAGAAGTTTAAAGTTTTATTTATTAGTGTCACAAGTAGGCTTACATTAACACTGCAATGAAGTTACTGTGAAAATCCCCTAGTTGTCACACTCCGGCGCCTGTTCGGGTACACCGAGGGAGAATTTAGCACGGCCAATGCACCTAATCAGCACGTCTTTCGGACTGTGGAAGGAAACCTGAGCACCCGGAGGAAACCCACGCAGACACGGGGAGAACGTGCAGACTCCGCACAGACAGTGACCCAAGCCGGGAATCGAACCCGGGTCCCTGGCGCTGTGAGGCAGCAGTGCTGTCCAACGCGCCCCCTTGTCACTCATGGGTGGAATTGTCCCGTCCCACCCGCCACGGGAATCGTAGCGGATGTGGGCGGACCATGCAAAGGTTTATTGACCTCGGGCAGGACTTTTCAGGTTTGGGGCGCAGTCGGAAAATCCCTCCCGATGTTTCTAATGATGACCAAACCCTAAATTGATCGTGAGTATGTCTGTGTACCATTGAACCAACAAAACTGTAGTTAAGTTTGCAGGAATTTGATGTGGATGATGAGACAAGGTCCAATTTTTCCAGCCAAGTAGCGTGCAGTCAATGGTAGTAATTGTTTTATATTGTAAAGCCATCTGGCACATAGACCAACATGTCCCTTGGAAACCTCCAGCCATAATTCTTTTTTTTTTCAGAGCTTTCTACAGATATAAGATGTGGCACCTCATTGATTTACTTTAGTTGTTCATCTTTCAAATAAAACATCGAATTTTATTGTTCTTTTATTTTTCCTTCAGCGCCCAGCTTCTCCGAAGGTTTTACATTGATATTTTACATACCTTACAAAGCTTACTGGCATCGCCCCCCCCACCCCCCGCCCGCCCCACCACCTTCCCCACTCCCACCCCCCACCCCAAGCTCAGATGAGAGTGGGCAGGCTAATTTTTAAAATAATCTCTTTGACGAGATTTTATTGATTAATGTCACACCATACTGAGATACAGTGAAAAATATTGTTTCTTGCGTGCTATACAAACAAAGCATACCGTTCATTGAGTACATAGGGGAGAAGGAAAGGAGAGAGTGCAGAATGTAGTGTTACAGTCATAGAGAGGGTGTAGAGAAAGATCAACTTAGTATATGTCGGTCCATTCGAAAGTCTGACAGCAGCAGGGAAGAAGCTGTTCTTGAATCGGTTGGTACGTGACCTCAGACTTTTGTATCTTTTTCCCAGTGGAAGAAGGTGGAAGAGAGAATGCCCGGGGTCTGTGAGGTCCTTGATTATGCTGGCTGCTTTTCTGAGGTAGCGGGAAGTGTAGACGGAGTCAATGTCTGGAATTTTACCACTGAGCCCGCCACGGGAATCGGAGTGGGCGAGGGGCGGAGCATGGGAAGGTCCGTTGACCTTAGGCAGGTTTTTACCGTTTTGGGGATGAGCGAAGTCATAAAATCCTGCCCAATGGATGGGAGGCTGGTTTGCATGGTGGACTGGGCTACGTTCACAACCTTTTGTAGTTTCTTGCGGTCTTGGGTTGAGCAAGAGCCATACCAAGCTGTGATACACCTGGAAAGGATGCATTCTATGGTGCATCTGTGAAAATTGTGGACATGTCAAATTTCCTTAGCCTCCTGAGAAAGTAGAGGTGTTGGTGGGCTTTTTTAATTCTAGCATCAGCGTGGAGGGACCAGGGCAGGTTGTTGGTGATCTGGGCACCTAAATGCTCTTGATCATTTCAGCTTCATCCCCGTTGATGTAGACAGGGGCATGTCCTCCATATGCTTCTTGAAGTCGATGGCTATCTCCTTTGTTTAACTGATATAGAGTTGGAGGGAAGGAAGGTCTACCTTTGTAGTCTGCCCTTTGCCATTCGGGTGGCTGCTCTTCTTCAGATAGAAGGCCCTCTTTCTTCCTACCTACCCGCAGCCTTAAAGCCGCTCCCCCTGCCACCCCACTCTCCCTGAGGTACCCAAACACTCCCTGCCCAAACACTCCCTACCTCCATCGTACTCCTCCTGGAGTGCTGGCACAAAAAAACCCCATCTGGTTCATTAATGTCCTTAAGGGAAGGAAATCTTCCATCCTTACCTGGTCTGGTCTACATGTGGCTCCAGAGCCACAGCAATGTGGTTGACTCTCAACTGCCCTTGGGCAACTAGGGACGGGCAATAAATGCTGGCCAGTCACCGACGCCCATGTCCCATGAATGAATAAAAAATAAAGTAATCCTATCTCTTGCAGCGCCGGGATGAGATACTCAAGGCTGGTACTGAAGCTTTGTGTATTGTAGAGGAACTTACTCCCCTGGGGAAGACTGACAAAGAAGGTTGCACTCATGCTTATAGTTGCCACTCTTGTATCCTCTCCATCAGCTTCCCATCACTACAATTTTGGACTCAGTTAGTTGTTATTTGATCAGACTCCAAAGACCAATTAAGGAAGATCTAAACTCTTAATATTCCAAGATAAAAATCAACATTGCATAATGGGTTTTTGATTGATGGGTTGTTCCCTCCGTGGGAACATGCTTTTCTGAGGCAGTAATTGATTTCTTGATGGAGTTAAATCAGTGGATGTTGACGTTTGATGAATGGGACAACTTGGCGCAGGATTTTGAGGAACTCAACGGAGTAGCATGTACGTAGGTGAGCGGATGTGGACTTTCACACTGCGGCCTGGTTTGCGAGCACCACTTTCGCCTTTTCCCGGGGGTGAGATGGGGTGGGGGGGGGGGGGGTGGCGGGGAGGAGGGGGATGAGTTGGGGGGGAAGGGTGATGGGAGGGCTGGCCATCTGCAAGCAGCAGAGAGCCAATTACAGTTCTTTAAAGGCACAGTAAGGCCTATCATCAGAGGCTGACTGCTATTTTCCAGTCGTTCCCTGGACCCTCCAGCACTGTTCCAATGTGTAAAATATCTTTTGCATTAACCCGATGTTACTTAGGCATTTTGATGCTGCCACGATCCTTCAATGTGTCACCAAAACCTGGTGAGATTTTTGGTGCCTCCCAATGATTTGCTATTGAGTTCCTTCACAAGTAATTAGACTGAACGCTAATGGTGTCTGAACCAAATGATATTGGATGTCCCCATATGAAATGTGTGCCCTGTGCTTTTTTTTTGGTTTTATTTAGTGAGGTTTGATTAGTATTAAAACTTGGGCTATTGTTAGCATTGTGGAAAAGGAGTCTCCATCCAATTCAATTTTTGATTTGATTTGAATTATTATTGTCATGTATTAACATGCAGTGAAAAGTATTGTTTCTTGCGCGCTATACAGACAAAGCATACCGTTCATAGACAAGGAAACAAGAGAGTGCAGAATATAGTGTTACAGTCATAGCTAGGGTGGAGAGAAAGATCAACTTAATGCCAGGTAAGTCCATTCAAAAGTCTGATGGCAGCAAGGAAGAAGCTGTTCTTGAGTCGGTTGGTACGTGACCTCAGAATTTTGTATCTTCTTCCCGACGGAAAAAGGTGGAAGAGCGAATGTCCGGGGTGCGTGGGGTCCTTGATTATGCCGGCTGCTTTGCTGAGGCAGCGGGATGTGTAGACAGAGTCAATGGGTGGGAAGCTGGTTTGTGTGATGGATTGGGCTTCGTTCACGGCCTTCTGTAGTTCCTTGCGGTCTTGGGCAGAGCAGGAGCCATACCAAGCTGTGATACAACCAGAAAGAATGCTTTCTATGGTGCATCTGTAAAAGTTGGTGAGAGTCGTAGCGGACATGCCAAATTTCCTTAGTCTTCTGAGAAAGTAGAGGCATTGGTGGGCTTTCTTAACTATAGTGTCGGCATGGGGGGACCAGGACAGGTTGTTGTTGATCTGGACACCTAAAAACTTGAAGCTCTCGACCCTTTCTACTTCGTCCCCATTGATGTCGACAGGGACATGTTCTCCTCTACGCTTCCTGAAGTCGATGACAATCTCCTTTTGATGGGTTCAGAATTGGCCTTTGTATTATGAGTTTTGGAGCAACTTGTGGCCACAATATAAGCCAAGATGAGTTGCAGTTATCTGATACCCTACAGGATCACCTCTGGAGATCTTCCCTCCATAGCTTGCAGCCTCCTAGTCCCCCAACCTCACATATCCCACTTTTAGTTCCTTCCCAAAATCCACAAACAGGACTGCCCTGGGAGACCCATTGGCTGGAATTTTACCAGCACGCCCGCCCCAGAATCAGGGTAGGCGGGACTCATAGAAAAATGGCATTCTCTGTTGGCCTCGGCGGCATCTTACGAACCTCGGGTGGGCGAGGTGGTAAAATTCCGGCAATCGTATCAGCCTATCTTGACTCCCTCCTCTCTTACTTTGTCCAATCTCTTCCCACCTAAATCCGTGATTCCTCTGATACCCTACGTCATATCGAGAAGGCAAATGGAATGTTTTTTATTGGAAGGGAGATAGAATATAAAAGTAGGAATATTTTGCTACAGTTTTTGCAGGTATTGGTGAGACCACATCTAGAATACTGTGTGCAGTTCTTTTTAATTCATTCATTGGGCGTCGCTGGCTAGGCCAGCATTTATTGCCCATCCCTAGTTTCCCTTGAGAAGGTGGTGGTGAGCTGCCCTTTTGAATCTCTGCAGTCCATGTTCTGTGGGTTGACCCACAATGCCGTTATGGAGGGAATTCCAGGATTTCGACCCAGCGACTGCGAAGGAACGGCCGATATATTTCCAAGTCAGGATGGTGAGTGGCTTTGGGGGGAGCTTTCAGGTGGTGGTGTTCCCATGTATCTGCTGCCCTTGTCCTTTTGGATGGAAGTGGTCGTGCATTTGGAATGTGCTGTCTAAGGATCTTTGGTGAATTTCTGCACTGCATCTTGTAGATAGTACACACTGCTGCTACTGAGCGTCGGTGGTGGAGGGAGTGGATGTTTGTGGATGTGGTGCCAATCAAGCGGGCTGCTTTGTCCTGGATGCTGTCAAGCTTCTTGAGTGTTGTTGGAGCTGCACCATCCAGGCAAGTGGGGAGTATTCCATCACACTCCTGACTTGTCTCTTGTGGATGGTGGACAGGCTATGGGGAGTCAGGAAGTGAGTTACTCGCCACAATATTCCGAGCCTCTGACCTGCACTTGTAGCCACTGTGTTTATGTGGCGAGTCCGGTTGAGTTTCTGGTCAATGGTAACCCTGAGGATGTTGACATTGGGGGATTCAGTGATGGTAACACCATTGAATGTCAAGGGCAGGTGGTTAGAGTGGTCTCCAAAGACTTTAAATGTATTAGAAGCAGTTTAAAGAAGATGCACTCAACTGATTCTTGGGGTGTGGGAGTTATCTTATGAAGGAAAGGCTGTACTTGTGTCCAGTGGAGTTTAATGTCAGGGGGACTAGCAGGGTAAATACATGAGGTTACTGGGAAGGGTCTGGTTGGGATTGTGGTCTGTGCACACTCAATGGGCCTCCTTCTGTACTGTAGGGATTCTATAACGGCACCAAAAGAGAAAATGCTGGAAAATCTCAGCAGGTCTGGCAGCATCTGTAAGGAGAGAAAAGAGCTGATGATTCGAGTCCAGACGACCCTTTGTCAAAGCTCAAAGGCAGAGAAAGAGGGAGATATTTATACTGCAAGGGGAGGGAATGAAAGATGAGTCATAGCCAGAAAAACAAGGGGAAAGGCTGCCAATGGCAGTCCATAGAGAGAATAAAGGGTGTGAATGGCCAAACGGCAGAGAAGCTGAAATCATAGGGTAAGCGGTGACAGATGGTCTATTTGGCCCATCGAGTTGGCGCAGACCACAATCCCACCCAGACCCTATCCTGGTAAACCCCTGTATTTACCCTGCTAGTCCCCCTGACACTCAATTCCACTGGACACAGGTACAGCCTGTCCAACCTTTCCTTCTATAATGGCATCTCTTTAACCATTAACACATTGTTTGCGTCAGTTAGTTTGTATTTACATTGTTTGGTCGTTAACCCAAGCTCCACAGCTCTTGATTCTGAATATTCCTGGGCCTAATTCTCTTCATTCCCGTGACGAACTGCTTTGGTACAAAGTAATGGATTCCTGTACAATCTAAGAACTCCAAAACTGAATTCAAAGATTTGAGCTCTTGTTCAAAATGATGTGAGTGGACAGGACATGATCAGGAACAGCGTAATATAATTTAAATTGAGGATATATGCAGGGGAACTGTAGACCACTATTTAAACAGAATTCACACAGTACGGAACAGTGGGATATGATTTAAATTAAGGACTCGTGGCAAGGAGCAGTGGGATGTGATTTAAGTTGGCAACGCATTAATTGCTTGTTAAATATTCATTATTAGTAATAAGCGCAAAACATTGGTTCAGCCTCAGTTGGAGAATTGTGCCCATGCTTCAGGGGAGATGTGAAGGCATTAAAAGGGTGCAGAGAAGATTCACGGGAATGGTTCCAGGGATGAGGAACTTCAGTTACGTGGATAGGTAGGGGAAGACGGGACTGTTCTACTTGGAGAAGAGAAGGTTGAGAGGAGATCTGATCAAGGTGTTCAAAATCCTGAGTGGTTGGGACAGAGTAGATAGGGAGAAGCTACGTAGGATAGACGGGGTGGCATTGTGGCATTGCTGCCTCACAGCGCCAGGGACCTAGGTCCAATTCTGGCCTTGGGTGACTGTCTGTGTGGAGTTTGCATTTTCTCCTCATGTCTGCGTGGGTTTCCTCCGTGTACTCCATCAAAAGATGGCGATTATTTCTTTTTTGAAATGTCACGCAACCAAGTTGACCGGCACGCTTTGCATTTGAACAGAGCCGGGCAGTTTACTGTTCCGTGCTATATTTTCCAGGACAACACCTCCACCAATCAGAGTCCACTTGCCAAGCAATCAGTTCCCTCCTCTCATGAATGTTAGAATGTAACCAGTGACAACTTTGTATTGGATGTAATGTGACCAATGGTAACAAGCTGTAAGGGCCAGCTGACCCAGTAAACCATGGAACCTAATTTGATTTGATTTATTATTGTCACATGTATTAACATACAGTAAAAAGTATTGTTTCTTGCGCCCTATACAGACAAAGCATGCCGTTCATAGAGAAGGAAACGAGAGAGTGCAGAATGTAGTGCTACAGTCATAGCTAGGGTATAAGGAAAGATCAACGTAATGCAAGGTAAGTCCATTCAAAAGTCTGGTGGCAGCAGGGAAGAAGCTGTTCTTGAGTCGGTTGATACGTGACCTCAGACTTTTGTATCTTTTTCCTGAAGGAAGAAGGTGGAAGAGAGAATGTCCGGGGTGCGTGGGGTCCTTAATTATGCTGGCTGCTTTTCCCGAGGCAGCGGGAAGTGTAGACAGAGTCAATGGATGGGAGGCTGGTTTGCGTGATGGATTGGGCTACGTTCACAACCTTTTGTAGTTTCTGGCAGTCTTGGGCAGAGCAGGAGCCATACCAAGCTGTGATACAACCAGAAAGAATGCTTTCTATGGTGCATCTGTAGACGTTGGTGAGAATCGTAGCTGACATGCCAAATTTCCTTAGTCTTCTGAGAAAGTAGATTACAGAATGATATGATGGTCAGCTAACCAGCTGACTCACTATAAATAAGAACCTGTTGGGAATTGTGGATAGCTTGGAGTGGCCCAGGGCGAGGCCCCAAGTTTGGAGTAATGAAGTTTCTTTATTAAACCCTTTCTTTGACTTATAAGTTGGAGTAAGTTTTGTGATATTTTTATTGTCTGTATTTGAAGAGTTCCTTCCGAACAAACAATGAAACACATATTTTTGTTTCTCCTGTTCCAATTGGCAATTGCCCACGAGGTGTCCTGATGAGTGCTTGATGAAAAAGTTTGATAGCATGTGTCTTTTGTTCAGCAATACACAAATACATGTGAATCATTGCAGGGACATGGTTTTAAGGCAGAACGATCACAAGCAATTAATTTTTTTCTTGAATCAGATGTTCATGAGCTGTAGTACACAAAGGATATTTGTGCATTTTTTAATTGTATTTATTTTGTGCCAAATGTTTTGATTAGTCAGCTGGGCAGAGAGACTGAGGGGAAGAAAAGTTTCCAACTTAAATTTTAAAAGAAGCTTTAATCGGTTGGTGAATTACAATACTCATAGAATCATAGAGTCCGTTCAGAGCAGAAGGAGGCCATTCGGCCCATCAAGTCTGCACCGACCTCAATCCCACCCAGGCCCTATCCCCATAACCCCATGTATTTACCCCACTAATCCCCCTGACACTAAGGGTCAATTTAGCACGGCCAATCAACCTAACCCGCACATCTTTGGACTGTGGGAAGAAACCGGAGCACCTGGAGGAAACCCACGCAGACACGGGGAGAATGTGCAGACCCTTCACAGGCAGAGACCTGAGGTCAGAATTGAACCCAGGCCCCTGGCATTGTGAGGCAGCAGTGCTAACCACTGTGCCACCGTGCCACCCCAATACTGGTTTAAATTGTGTTCATTTAAAGCTGTATGCAGCTCTGATCCAGGTGTTTTAAGTTTTTAAGTTTATTTATTAGTATCACAAGTAGGTTTACATTAAGACTGCAACGAAGTTACTGTGAAAATCCCCTAGTCGCCACAAATTCTGGTGCCTGTTCGGGTACACTGAGGGAGAATTCAGGATGGCCAATGCATCTAACCAGCACGCCTTTCGGACTGTGGGAGGAAACCGGAGCACCTGGAGGAAACCCATGCAGACACGGGGAGAATGTGCAAACTCCAAACAGACAGTGACCCAGCATTATGTAGGATTATATAAGATGGTACAGCACATTCTCTCTTCCACCTTCTTGCGTCGGGAAAAAGATACAAAAGTCTGAGGTCACGTACCAACCGACTCAAGAACAGCTTCTTCCCTGCTGCTGTCAGACTTTTGAATGGACCTACCTCGCATTAAGTTGATCTTTCTCTACACCCTAGCTATGACTGTAACACTACATTCCGCACTCTCTCCTTTCCTTCTCTATGAACGGTATGTTTTGTCTGTATAGCGCGCAAGAAACAATATTTTTCATTGTGTACTAATACATATGACAATAATAAATCAAATCAAATCACAGTAATAAGCCATTCAGCCCGTCTAGTACATGTTGATGCACACACGAGTTTCCTCCAACCCTACTTCTTCTCACCTATCAGCATTATCTGCCATTTCCTTCCTCCTCATGTGGCTTGCCCTTAAACGTATCGATTCTATTTCACCTTGACTTTCAACAACCTGGGGCTTCTCATTGACCAGAAACTCAATTTGACTGGCCAAATGATGGGGCGAGATCATGAGCCCGCACACTCCATCCGGTGAGATCACGATCTCCAAGTTTTGCCATTCCTCGCCAACGACGTAACCAGGTTCACGCCCATAATGGACATGAATCTGATTTCAATACAGGATCACCCAGACATGAACTCTGGTCATACCCCCTCAGTTCTGGTAAGGTTTTTTTTCTGCACCTTCTCCTACACCCTTTATATAATCTGAAGACCAGAACTGTGCATGCATTGCTTTCCTTATTCATCCTCAGGATTGATGTGTTGTTAGTAATCTCAGTTCTCAGGGGCACGCTAAGTCACTTCAGAGGACAATTATGAGTCAGCTCCAGTGGTGTGGGTCACGTACAGATCCGATCCAGTTACAGACAGCAGGATGCCTCCTCTAAGGATGCAGTGAATAAGGGCAGCACAGTGGCACAGTGGTTAGCACTGCTGCCTCGCAACGCCGGGGACCCGGGTTCAAATCCGGCCTCGGGTGACTGTCTGTGCTGAGTTTGCACATTCTCCCTGTGTCTGCGTGGGTTTCTTCCAGGTGCTCCGGTTTCCTCTCGCAGTCCAAAGATGTGTAGGTTAGGAGGATTGGCCATGCTGGCTGTGAGATTTTCAGTCATGAAATATATCTCTGATTTGTGACTTGCAATCAAAGCATCAAGATGTGCAGGTTAGAATGCTAAATTCATAGAATCCTTGCAGTGCAGATGGAGGCCATTTGACCCATCGAGTCTGAACCAACCACAATCCCACTCAGGCCCCATCCCCGTTGCGCATCATATTTACCCTGCTAATTCCCTGACGCTAGGGTTAATTTAGCACAGCCGATCATCTTAACCCGCACATCTTTGGACTGTGGGAGGAAACCGGAGCACCCGGAGGAAACCCACGCAGACACGGGGAGAACGTGCAAACTCCACACAGACGGTGACCCGAGACCGAAATTGAATCCGAGTCCCTGGCGCTGCGAGGCAGCAAGGACACCAATTGTACCCCTTAGTGTCAGGGGGACTAGCTGGGATAAATATGTGGGGTTACGGGGATAGGGCCTGGGTGGGATTGTTGTCGGTTCAGGCTCAATGGGCCGAGTGGCCTCCTTCTGCGCTGTAGGGATTCTATGATTCTTCTATGCATCATTTCGAGGTTTAGTTCAAAGTACTCCAAGCATATTTTTCCTGCACAATTGACCATCAACTTGAACAAAAGTTCACTCTTTCGCTCATTTATTTTTTCTTCCGTGGTGAGGGGACAGAGTTTGAAGGTAATGGGTGCAAGTAGTTATTGTTCGAGTGAGTAACCTCCAGGAACGTACATCCAGCACAATCTGGGAATGGGTTGAGGTCTATCGTGATGTTGGTCAAATGCTGGCTGTGAGATTTTCAAAATCATAAAATATATCTCTGATTTGTGACTTGCAACCAAAGCATCAAGATACTGCGTTTGTTATATGGGTCACCGAGATCAGTATAATGCCATTGATGCGTTAAAGCAGAAAAGGCTGAAGCTATGCACATCATGTGAAGAGAGCAAAGACACATAACTGTTTCAGCTGTTAACCCTTCATCAAAACCCCATTCACGTTCTTTCCTCTTATCTCTTTCCTGTCTCTTATTTCTTTTTATTATTTCGTTCCTATTTTCTGTTCTATCATTCCTATCTATCTCCTCTCGCCAAGGCCTAGCTCGTGCTGAGGCCTGCCTCACGCTGAGGCCTGCCTCACACTGAGGCCTACCTCACACCGAGGCCTGCCTCATGCCGAGGCCTGCCTCGCGCCGAGGGCCTGCCTGTCGCCGAGGCCTAACTCAGACCGAGGCCTAGCTCATGCCGAGGCCTGCCTGTCGCCAAGGCCTACCTCACACCGAGGCCTAGCTCACGCCGAGGCCTGCCTTGCGCCGAGGCCTGCCTGTCGCCAAAGCCTACCTCACACCGAGGCCTGTCTCGCACCGAGGCCTGCCTCGTGCCGAGGCCTGCCTGTCGCCGAGGCCTAACTCACGCCGAGGCCTAGCTCACGCCGAGGCCTGCCTGTCGCCAAGGCCTACCTCACACCGAGGCCTAGCTCGCTCCGAGGCCTGCCTCATGCCGAGGCCTGCCTCTCGTCAAGGCGTGCCTCACACCGAGGCCTCGCTCTCGCCGAGGCCTGCCTCATGCTGAGGCCTGCCTGTCGCCGAGGCCTACCTCGCACCAAGGCTCTCGGTGAGGCCTAGCCTCGATGGAGTTTAGAAGGATATGGGGGGATCTAATTGAAACGTACAGAATACTGAGAGGCATAGATAGAGTGGACGTGGAGAGGATGTTTCCACTTGTGGGAGAGACTAGAACTCGAAGGCACAACCTCAGAGTGAAGGCACGCTCCTTTAAAACCGAGGTGAGGAGGAATTTCTTCAGCCAGAGGCGAATCTGTGGAACCCATTGCCACAGACGGCTGTGGAGGCCAAGTCATTGAGTGTCTTTAAGACAGAGTTAGATAGGTTCTTGATCAATAAGGGGATCAAGGGTTACGGGGAGGAGGCAGGAGAATGGGCATGAAAATCATATCGGCCATGATTGAATGGTGGAACAGACTCGATGGGCCGAATGGCCTAATTCTGCTCCTGTACCTTATGGTCTAAATACAACTAATCTCCTTCGTGCCTGAGACTGCGCAAAGTAAACATAGTGTCAGAAAATAACAACTTCGAGAAAGGACTCGTGTTGACATAATATTCTTCACAACCTCAGAATGTCCCAAAGTGCTTTACAGCCACTGAAGTGCTCCCGAAATGGAATGACTGTCGCGCTGTAGTAAAAGTAACGCTTAAGGTGTAAGAGAATATTAACAAGTATTTTGTTGTCTCAAAATTCGCAACAGAATAACATACATGATGATTCAAGTTTGACCTTAGCACACAGAAATAACATGCCTTCTCACTATCCTTCATAATAAGGGTTTTCCAAACTGCTTAGACCATAAGATATAGGAGCAGAATTAGGCCATTCGGCCCATCGAGTCTGCTCCACCATTCAATGGCTGATAAGTTCCTCAACTCCATTCTCCTGCTTTCTCCCCTGATCCCCTTATTAATCAAGAACCTATCTATCTCTGTCTTAAAGGCATTCACTGACCTGGCCTCCATATCCCTTTGTGGCAATGAGTTCCACAGATTCACCACCCTCTGGCTGAAGAAGTTCCGCCTCATCTCAGTTTTAAGGGAGAGTCTCTTCACTCTGGGGTTGTGCCCTCGAGGTCTGGTCTCTCCCACTAGTGGAAAGATCCTCCCCACGTCCACTCTATCCAGGCCTCTCAGTATTCTGTAAGTTTCAATTAGATCCCCCCTCATCCTTCTCACCTCCATCGAGTATAAACCCGGACTCCTCAACCACCCCTCATAGGCCAAACCCTTCATTCCTGGGATCAGCTTGATTGACTTGGGGGAGATGTGTGTGTGCGGGGGGGTGATGGTTTGAGGGGGGGTGGGGGGGGAATGTTGTTGCGCTAGTAATCCAGGGGTCATGAGTTCAAGTTCTGCCATGGTAACTGGAGGGATCTGGATTGAATCCAAATCTGGAATTAATCATTTAATAAAAAGCTCGTCTAAATAATGACAATGAAACCCTTGTTGATTGCCCTAAAAAATACATATCTGGTTCACTAATGTCCCTTTAGGGAAGGAAATCTGCCATCCTTGTTTGGTCTGGCCTACATGTGAATCCAGACCCACAGCAATGTTGTTGACTCTCAACTGCCCTCGGGCAACTAGGGATGGGCAATAAATGCTGGCCCAGCCAGCGACGCCCTTGTCCCACAAATGAATTTTGACTCTTGGCTGCCCTCTGAAATGGCCGAGCGAGACATTCAGAGAATGGCCAGAGAATTCTGGCTAATATGTTTACCCAATCCCTTGTGAGTGATTGGTGCCAATATAAAACATGGCAAGCTCAAACTAGTGAATGTTCTTGCATGGGATATGGGCGTCGCTGGATGGGCCAACATTTGTTGCCCATCCCTGAGGGTATTTAAGATTTAACCACGTGGCTGTGGCTCTGGAGGCCAGACCGGGTGAGGGCAGCAGATTTCCTTCCCTAAAGGGCATTAGTGAACCAGATGGGTTTTTCCAACAATCGACAATGGTCATCATTAAACTTTTAATTCCAGACTTTTTCATTCAATTCAAATTTCACCATCTGCCATAGCAGGATTCGAACCCGGGTCTCCAGAACATTACTCTGGATCAGCGCAATACCACCAAGCCACGGCCTCCCATAATCCCAGGGATATGGCATAAAACGATAGATCTTCCTCGCAAGTGGGACAAAGGATGCACTCCACATTCATATGTTGAATCTTCTGTGTAATACACATGTTTTTTCCAAATTTTGAGATTGAAATTTCCGATGAGGACAGAACGTCGACCAGGAATCTGAGGCCAAGATCTAAGGAGCACCAAGATTTCGCACCATCGGTACCCAGTGGGGTGTGGCCATGAGCGGTGATCCTGGTGGATTCCATGGCCATGTCAAAGTCACCTGACTAAGGGCGTTCTTAAGGAATCCCGTCTCCCCTGATATAGCTTCTGTTGCGGGCTGAGTAAAAGTCACTAATGTGCAGCAGGGAGTGGGAAATCAACACGGAGAGTGATCAGCTATCTTCCTGAAGAGGGCGCGGATGGCGATTAGTCGGGCAGCATGGTGGCACAGCGGTTAGCACTGCTGTCTCACAGCGCTAGGGACCTGGGTTCGATTCCCGGCTTGGGCCACTCTCTATGAAGAGTTTGCACGTCCTCCCTGTGTCTGTATGGGTTTCCTCTGGGTGCTCCGGTTTCCTCCCACAGTCCGAAAGATGATTAGGTGTATTGGCCATGCTAAATTCTCCCTCAGGTGTCAGAGTGTGGCGTCTGGGGGGATTTTCACTGTAACTTCATTGCAGTGTTCATGTAAGCCTACTTGTGATACTAATAAATAAACTTTAAACAACCACCCAACTCATGTCACCTTCATTGCTCATAGAATCTCGAAAGGCAATTTGGTCCATCGGGTCTGCACTGACAACAATCTCACCCATGCCCTATCCCCTTAACCCCATGCATTTACCCTGCTAACCCCCCTGATACTAAGGGGCAATTTACCATGGCCAATCCACCTAATCTTTGAAGTGTGGGAGGAAACTGGAGCACCCGGAGGAAACCCACGCAGACACGGAGAGAATGTGCAGACTCCGCACAAGCAGTCACCCAAGGCCAGAATTGAACCCAGGTCCCTAGCGCTGTGAGGCAGCAGTGCTAACCACTGTGACACCGTATCGGTAGATTTAAAATTGAGATGAGGAGGAACTACTTCTCGCAGAGGGTGGTGAGTTTGTAGAACTCGCTGCCCCACAGCGCGGTGGCGTCTGAATCATTGAATAGTTTCAAGAAGAAGATAGATATATTTCTGATTTTTTAAAAATGGGTTAAAGGGATATGGGGAACAGGTGGGGAGGTGGATTTTGAGACCAGGGAGAGATCAGCCATGATCTGATTGAATGGAGGAGCAGGTTCAAAGGGCTGAATTGCCTATATCTGCTCCTAATTCCTGCATTCTCATGTTCCAAGTAACTTTAACAAACGCAGGGGATCCGGCGAGGAGAGCGCAGCTAAAATGATGTCGACCTACAAATGAGCCACCTTTGACGAGGATGATCTGGTCGATTCCACTGTTGATGAGGTGTACCCTCCGAGGGCCACCAGATAAGCTTCAGAAAGTCAAAAGGTTTGAAAGGCTGCTGAACTGACCGGGCCCACCTCCTCGTTGTGGTTATCGTTCTTGCTGTGTCGCCGTTCTCCAGCATCCTTGCACTGGTTTATAAATATGGAAATACCCCGAAGGTTTGTCTAACAGAGTCCTATGTCATAGTTGCCAGCAATGTCCTCAAATCCTTGGATCGATCTGTCGACCCATGCCACAGTTTCTACATTGGGTGGCATGGTAGCACAGTGGTTAGCACTGCTGCTTCACAGCAAGAAGTTTAACAACACCAGGTTAAAGTCCAACAGGTTTATTTGGTAGCAAAAGCCACACAAGCTTTCGGAGCTCTCAGCCCCTTCTTCAGGTGAGTGGGAATTCTGTTCACAAACAGAGCATATAAAGACACAGACTCAATTTACATGAATAATGGTTGGAATGCGAATACTTACAACTAATCAAGTCTTTAAGAAACAAAACAATGTGAGTGGAGAGAGCATCAAGACAGGCTAAAAAGATGTGTATTGTCTCCAGACAAGACAGCCAGTGAAACTCTGCAGGTCCACGCAACCACAGTTCCGCACACACGAGGACGGCCTCAACCGGGATATTGGGTTCATGTCACACTATTTGTAACTCCCACAGTTGCATGGACCTGCAGAGTTTCACTGGCTGTCTTGTCTGGAGACAATACACATCTTTTTAGCCTGTCTTGATGCTCTCTCCACTCACATTGTTTTGTTTCTTAAAGACTTGATTAGTTGTAAGTATTCGCATTCCAACCATTATTCATGTAAATTGAGTCTGTGTCTTTATATGCTCTGTTTGTGAACAGAATTCCCACTCACCTGAAGAAGGGGCTTAGAGCTCTGAAAGCTTGTGTGGCTTTTGCTACCAAATAAACCTGTTGGACTTTAACCTGGTGTTGTTAAACTTCTTACTGTGTTTACCCCAGTCCAACGCCGGCATCTCCACATCATGGCTTCACAGCTCCAGGGACCTGGGTTCGATTCCCGGCTTGGGTCACTGTGTGTGTGGAGTTTGCACATTCTCCCCGTGTCTGAGTGGGTTTCTTCCGGGTGCTCCGGTTTCCTCCCACAGACCAAAGATGTGCGGGTTAGGTTGATTGGCCATGCTAAAAAATTGCCCCTTAGTGTCCTGAGATGCGTAGGTTAGAGGGATTAGCGGGTAAATGTGTAGGGATACGGGGGTAGGGCCTGGGTGGGATTGTGATCGGTGCAGACTCGATGAGCCAGATGGCCTCTTTCTGCACTGTAGGGATTCTATGAATGTTTAGGCTTGCCATCGGTTTTGGGTACAGACAACACTTTAACTGCAGACGACTTGGGTACAAGCAACTCTTAAACCAAGAGTACTCTATTTCTAAGCTTTAATAACTTGTGAACAAGTGATAAAACAAAGCATTGCAGGATGTTCTGCTGATTCATGCAGAAAATAGCAATAGTTATAGTTAATTACAGCAAATGAGAAAATTAGCAACTTTCTCATCATTATTTGCATACATATGCATCAATCATACCACAGCTTTTTGCCCTTTCTTATCCAATCGAAAAGTTTATTTATTAGTGTCACAAGTAGGCTAACATTCACACTGCAATGAAGTTACTGTGAAAATCCCCTAGTCGCCACACTCCAGCGCCTGTTCGGGTACACTGAGGGAGAATTTAGCATGGCCAAGGCACCTAACCAGTACGTATTCTGGACTATCCCTGTCGCCCCATGTATAACCTATGCATCCCAGGGCAATTTAGCACAGCCAATGCACCTAAGCCGCCCATCTTTCGGACTGCGGGAGGAAACCGGAGCACCCGAAGGAAACCCATGCAGACACGGGGAGAACGTGCAAACTCCGCACAGACCCGAGACTGGAATCGAACCCAGATCCCCGGCGCTGTGAGGCAGCTGTGCTAACCACTGTGCCACCGTGCTGCCCCAGAAAACTGTCTCCTGCCAATCCTTCGTTAGGATAATATGGCCCCATGTCTTAGAACAAAGAACACAGAAAATTACAGCACAGAAACAGGCCCTTCGGCCCTCCAAGCCTGCGCTGACCATGCTGCTTGGTATTTAGAACATAGAACATAGAAAAACTACAGCACAAACAGGCCCTTCGGCCCACAAGTTGTGCCGAACACATCCCTAACTTCTAGACCTATCTATAACCCTCCATCCTATTAAGCTCCATGTACTCATCCAGGAGTCTTTTAAAAGACCCTCTTAAAAGATTTAGGTCATGCTGCTTGGTATTCTGTGACGGAAATGTCTTATTTTCCATCCTTTGGTGAAGGCTGGGAATGAAATGTTTATGGAACCTAAACAAGGTGAAGATTAGTCATCTATTCTGAATACGCAAGCGCTGGTTTCACTGTGTGCTCAGAAGCATTTTCCATTGCTTGACAAGAGTTTTTTTTGATAATTATGGAACTTCAACTTTCACAATTATTTGTAACCTAACTTCCACAGGCTCCTGTGCTTAAAATAGGAGAGTGAGTTAAGTGATGGCAAAGTGTGCTTAATACTTGAACCATTTCGCAGAAGAAAGATTCCCAGTGCTCAGTGTAACCTGGCCAGATGTAGTACAAGCACTGCGTTGCTACTTTTTAGAAAATGCTGACACGGGTGCTTTTGCCAGCCAGTAACCTCTGAAGGAACCCTCCTGCGTTGCGTTAATGTGACATCTCTCTCTCTGTCTCTCATGTGCATATAATATTCATGACCTCCCAGTTCAAACGAGATTGGCACCAATTAAACCTGGTTCAGTGCTGCGGGCAGCTCTCCAGGGGGAACCCGACTGAAAGTGTGGAGACTTTTCTTTTTTTTTCGTACGAGAGATAATGTGAGAAGTTACCTAAAAAGGGCAGCGCTGAAGCTGGAGAGCAGGCGGCGCGGTGGCTCAGTGGTTAGCATTGCTGCCTCACAGCGCCAGGGACCCGGGTTCAAAGCCTGGGCGGTGTCCCACAAATTCTTGAAAGTTTATTTATTAGTGTCACAGGTAGGCTGACATTAACGCCGCAATGAAGTTACTGTGAGAACGCCCCCAGTCGCCACACTCCTGTTCGGGTACACTGAGGGAGAATTTAGCACGGCCAATCCGCCTAACCAGCACGCCTTTCGGACTGTGGGAGGAAACCGGAGCACCAGAAGGGAACCCATGCAGGATACACTGAGGTAGAATTTAGCCTGGCCAATGCACCTAACTGGCACCTAGAATTATAGAATCCCTACAGTGCCGAAAGAGGCCATTCGGCCCATCGAGTCTGCACTGACCACAGTCCCACCAAGGCCCTATCCCTCTAACCCACCTATTTACCCTGCTAGTCTGCCTGACACTTAAGGGGCAATTTAAAAAGTAAAGTAAAGCTTATTTATTACTGACAAGTTGGCTTACATTCACACTGCAATTAAGTTACTGTGAAAATCCCCTCGTCGCCACGCTCTGGCACCTGTTCGGGTACACTGAGGGAGAATTTAGCACGGCCAATCCACCTAACCAACACGTCTTTTGGACTGTGGGAGGAAACCGGAGCACCCGGAGGAAACCCACTCAGACATGGGGAGAATGTGCAAACTCCGCACAGACAGTGACCCAATCTGGGAATCGAACCCAGATCCCTGACACTGTGAAGCAGCAGTGCTAACCACTGTGCCATCTCGTAGACAAGTCAAAGGCTATTAAGATGCTTGTTGTAGCTTTAAAGATCCAAGGTGGTATTTTTGGATGAAGACATTTGTGCTTATTAAAATAAATGTGAACTACTGATTAAAAATAGCAGGCACAGAGTGTGGTATGAGTGCCTTAAGCATTTGCACATTAAGTTCACTGATCAAAAAGATACAATTCTACACTGTGTATCCTGCACACTCCACAGTAACAAGCTTATGTTTTGGATTTGGGCCAAACTGTTTGCATTACATCCCCCTGTCAACACCCCCAAACACTGTTAACTTCCAAAGATGTGCTGATCCGCATTAACTCCTTTCCCGTTACCTGTCAGATTTGAGTCAGCGATGGGGATTTTTATTCTCTCAAGACGGGGTGGGTGGGAACCTGTTCTATTGAATCCCTGCCCACCTTTCTGAGATTGCAGTTACAATGAGCGTGGGCGGACGAATGTCCCAGCCTCCCCGCCCTCGCAAGTTGGAAAACAAAAGGGGAACTTGAACCATACAACGGCGGAAAGCCCTGGTGGATTGTGAAGGGAGGCAGCGAATTAGTGTGTGCAGTGCTAGTGTGATATCATGTGCGGTAGCGTATGTGATAGTGTGCGTGTGCTATGCTCGTGGCATGGTTCCCCTGCATTCCAAGGGGTCACAGTCTGAGGATTCGGGATAGACCATTTAGGACAGAGGTGAGGAGACGTTTCTTCACCCAAAGAGTGGTGAGCCTGTGGAATTCATTACCACAGGAAGTAGTTGATGCCAAAACATCATACAGCACTTGGGGCGAATGGGATCAAAGGTTATGGGGAGAAAGCAGGATTAGGCTATTGAGTTGGACGATCAGCCATGATCGTGATGAATGGTGGAGCAGGCTCGAAGGGCCGAATGGCCTCCTCCTGCTCCTATCTTCTATGTTTCTATGTTTAACAAAGTCACCACTGTTGGGAATCACAGAGGCATAAAGTTTAAGTTCATTTATTCGTGTCACAAGTAGGCTTACATTAACACTGCAATGAAGTTATTGTGAAAATCCCCCAGTCGCCCCACACTCCGACGCCTATTCGGGTGTCACAGATGGTTGCCCAAGGCCAGAAATGAACCTGGGTCCCTGGCGCTGTGAGGCAGCAGTGCCTAAAGGAATCAAGGTGTTATTGGGATAGGAGTGGATAGGATGAGGATAAGGGATCAAAGTTTTAAAGTAGAGTTGAGATGGGAAATCAGCCATCATATTGAAATGGCTTAAGAGTTGTAAAGTTTATTTATTAATGTCACAAGTAGGCTTACATTAACACTGCAATGAAGTTAGTGTGAAAATCCCCTAGTCGCCACACTCTGGTGCTTATTCGGGTACACTGAGGGAGAATTTAGCATGGCCAATGCACTTTACCAGCATTTCGTTCGGACTGTGGGAGGAAACCGGAGCACCCGGAGGAAACCCATGTAGACACGAGGAGAATGTGCAGACTCCGCACAGCGACCCAAGCCAGGAATCGAACCCGGGTCCCTGGTGCTGTGAGGCAGCAGTGTTAACCACTGTGTAGAGGATAGAACGTGGGAGAAAAGTTTTAAAGTGTAGTTGAGATGGGAAATCAGCCAATCATATTGAATGGCTTGAGAGTTGTACGGTTAACTCCTGCTCCTATCTTCCATCCTTTAGAATTAGGGCGAGCATTGGAACCAAACATGGGGACAAATAAAACAGAAACTGCTGGAAAATCTCAGCCGGTCTAACGATATCTGCGGAGAGAGAGAATAGGGCCAACGTTTCAAGTCAATGTTAGCCTTTGGATTTGACACAATCCGACAGAATAAAGTAAAGTTTATTTATTTATCACAAGTAGGCTTATATTCACACTGTAATGAAGTCACTGTGAAAATCCCCTAGTTGCCACACTCCGGTACCTGTTCAGGTACACTGAGGGAGAATTTAGCATGGCCAATCCACCTAACCAGCACATCTTTGGACTGTGGGAGGAAACCGGAGCACCCAGAGAAAACCCACATAGACACAGGGAGAATGTGCAAACTCCACACAGACAGTGACCCAAGCTGGGAATCGAACCTGGAATCCCCTAGTCGCCACACTCTGGTGCTGTGAGGCAGCAGTGCTAACCACTGTGCCACCGCGGAAGGACTAACTGTGTTAATAAATTTTTAAAGATTCGTTTTTTACACAGAGGGTGGTGGGTGCCTGGGGGAGGTAGTGGAAGCAGATACGATAGTGACTTTTAAGGGGCGTCTTGACAAATACATGAATAGGATGGGAACAGAGGGATATGGTCCCTGGAAGGGTAGGGGGTTTTAGTTCAGTCTGGCAGCATGGTCGGTGCAGGCTTGGAGGGCCGAAGGGCCTGTTCCTGTGCTGTAATTTTCTTTATTATTTGTTCTTTATGAGCGACACTGATATATTGTGGGGGGCGAGGGGGAGTATTAAGGCACATTTCAATAATATCAATTCACTGCAGCAATACATTTTCAGGCCTGTCTAATGAGGAGTGTATTTCCATCACGGGGACCAAGGGTGATCACAATATCTTGGGATCTTTTACAAGCGTCGTTGCCCAAGATAGTTCAGGTACTGGAAAATTAATGTCACTGGAGACTCCGCTCACATGGAGGTGTCAACTTGCATTAAGTTTGGTTTATCAACTTCCCTCGGATGCTTTAGGACTTAAATGAGCGTATTTTGCAATGCAGTGCTGGCAGATTTGCTTGGCAAGCCCTCCCTAAAGTTCTAACTTTGATCGTTTTGCAGTAAAGTAGCCCCTTCTTTCCGGGGCAAAGGCGTGTATTGGATTTATTTGCTTGCCAATAGGAGTGGTGATGGCCTAGTGGTATTAGCACCAGACTATTAATCCAGAAACTCAGCAAATGTTCCAGGGACCTAGGTCTGAATCCCACTACAACAGTTCATGGAAAGAAGCCATCATACAATCCTTACAGTACAGAATGAGGTCATTCGGCCCATCAAGTCTGGACCGATCACAATCCCTATTCCCGTAACCCCACACATTTATCCTGATGATCTCCCTGACACTAGGGTCAATTTAACATGGCCAATCAACCCAATCCTTACATATTGTGGGAGGAAGTCAGAGTACCGAAACTCCGCACAGTGATCCAAGGCTGGAATTGAACTTGGGAGCCTGCCATTCTGAGGCAACAGTGCTAACCACTGTGCCACTGTGCTGCCCTAAACCACAGCAGCTTACTTCTTTTAATACTTTTAAAAACTGGCCAACTGTAAGCTCATGTCAGATTCTCACTGACGTCAAAACCATCGCTGCATTCTTGTTATCAGCATCATTCCAATCATTAACCACCATCTCACAGATCTATCCCTCCTCTCCCTCCATTTAAATGGATGCCAAATGTGTGGGGAGGTGATGGCCCAGTGGTATTATTGCCAGACTATTAACCCAGGAACTCAGCTTATATTCTGGGGACCCGGGTTCGAATCCCACCATGGCAGATGGCGGAATTTGAATTCAATTTTTAAAAATTGGAATTAAGAATCTACTGATGACCATTGTCGATTGTCGAGAAAAAGCCCATCTGGTTCCCCCATGCCCTTTAGGGAAGTCTGGCCTACATGTGACCTAGAGCCATGACAATCAACAATGGCTTCATGGTGATCAATTGGTTGTTAATTCTAGATTGAATTCAAATCTTATCATCTGCCGTGGCGGGATTCAAACCTAGAACATAAGCTGAGTTCCTGGATTAATCGTCTAGTGGTAATACCATGAGGCCATCACCTCCCAAATGTTCTCCCCCATTACCAAAACAATTCACTTGGTTATTACCTCATTGTCTGGAGGAGCTTGCTGTGCACAAGTTGGCTGCCGGTGCTTCCTACATTACAATGGTTCTTATCTGGATCCATGCCAGCTGGTGAAGTCAAAACTAAGAGACAGAGGGCACGATCTTAGCTGCCATTCATGCCAAGCTCCCACTGCAGCAAGGTTGGAGAATCTGGTTGACAGCCAACCTAATCTCCATTCACTGCGCTGGGATGGGAATATCCCGCTGGGGTGAATGGTGGTAAGATTCCACAGTCAGAAGTCTCACAACACCAGGGTTAAAGTCCAACAGGTTTATTTGGTAGCAAAATCCACTAGCTTTCGGAGTGCTTGCTGCTCCTTCGTCAGGCGAGTGGGAGTTCTGTTCACAAACAGGGCATATAAAGACACAAACTTAATTTACAAAATAATGGTTGGAATGCGAGTCTTTACAGGTAATCAAGTCTCAAAGGTACAGACAATGTGAGTGGAGAGAGCGTTAAGCACAGGTTAAAGAGATGTGTATTGTCTCCAGACAGTTAGTGAGATTTTGCAAGCCCAGGCAAGTCGTGGGGGTTACAGATAGTGTGACATGAACCCAAGATCCCAGTTGAGGCTGTCCTCATGTGAGCGGAACTTGGCTATCAGTAAGATTCCAGCCAGAGCCTTTCCTTGCGGAGAGAGTATAATGACCTGTGTGTTCAATGTCAACACTCCTCACATTCACCCAGTGTCCCAGCCATCCCCTATTTATTTGTAGTCCAATACCCGTATTCCCTTAATGTTAATGATATTAACAAACAGTAACAATGTAATTGAAAAGATATTGACCTCAGTAAGTACACACTTCTACAGTAACACATAAAAATTGATTGCAAAGTTAACATGGACATCCCAAGGATGTAGAAGATGCTATATGAATGCAACAAAGGCAGAAAGTGCTGGAAAATCTCAGCAGGTCAGACAGCATCTGTGGAGAGAGAATAGAGCCAATGTTTCGAGTCCCGATGATCCTTCGTCACACATTCTGATCACTTGGTGGACATTTTTAGCATCTCTCTCAGCCTTCTTCATCCTCATCTACATTCCCTTTGCCCCACTGCAGCTACCCCTCACCCTCAACTTTTCTGATTTTCTTCGCTTTTAGCTCCGATGAAGGGTCATCCAGACTCGAAACATTGGCTCCATTCTCTTTCCACAGACGCTATCAGACCTGCTGAGGTTCTCCAGCATTTTCTGTTTTTTGTTTCAGATTCCAGCATCCGCAGGTTTTTGCCTTTAACTATCTTAATGGCGGCACAGTGGTTAGCACTGCTGCCTCGCGGCGCTAGGGACCTGGGTTTGATTCCCGCTTGGGTCACCGTCTGTGTACAGTCTGCATGTTCTCCCCGTGTCTGCGCGGGTTTCCTCCAGTTTCCTCCCACAGTCCGAAAGACGTGCTGGGTTAGGGTGCATTGGCTGTGCTAAATTCTCCCTCAGTGTACCCGAACAGGAGTGTGGCAACTAAGGGATTTTCACAGTAACTTGCAGTGTTAATATTAGCCTACTTGTGACACTAATAAATAAACTTATAAATGTGAGTTCCCTTTCTCTTCTGTAAGTGTTGTGTAAGTTCTGTAAGCGTTCCCACTTTTGGATATGCACTGCTTGTTTTGTACAGCCAACACCAATGCTGAATGAAACTCAGGGGACTGATTCAGGCCAGCTGTTAGGTGAGTCTGGGTCTCGCCGAAGGACAGCTGGAGCACATCTGTCAGGTTCACTTGAAGGTTGCGGATATACGCACAAGACTTGGAAACCGGGAGCCAATGGCACATCGCCCCTTTGAAAATCAGCTTCGAATTAATGCAACAGATTATGTTCATCGGGTCTCATCTGATTGACTGGCACTTAGAATTATAGAATCCCTACAGTGCAGAAGGAGGTTATTCGGCCCAGCAAACCAACACTCATAATCCCACCCAGGCCCTATCCCTGTAATATAAATTTACCCTGCTCATCCCCCTGACACTAAAGGCGCAATTTCACATGGCCAATCAACCTGACTATCTTTAGACTGTGGGAGGAAACCGGAGCACCCGGACGAAACCCACGCAGACACGGGGAGAACGTGCAGTCTCCGCACAGATGGTGACCCAAGCCGGGAATTGAACCCAGGTCCTTGGCACTGTGAGGCAGAAGTGCTAACCACTGTGCCACCGTGCCGCCTTCTCACTGTGCCGTGCTCCCCTCAGTAATGCACTGCCCCATCGGCCTAGATTACGTGCTCGTGTCACCGGAGTGGAACTCGAACACTCAGACCCTGGAATAAAGTGCTCCCAACTGAACAAAGCTGGCACTGCTGACCCGACCAAAAGTTGTGGACATCTGCATCTGCCTTGTTGACTTTTGAAAGGACAATAAGTCGTTTGACAAAGGGTGTTTCTTTAAAATCTGATTGGGTGATCGCTTTGGGAAATATCACATTGCGGTGACCATCTTGAGGATTCGCATCAGAATCAAAATTGAGTTTGTGTTGGGTCTGGTCCAGCTGGCCGCATTCCTGCCTCTGAGGCACAAGGTTAGAACCATAGAAGCCCTACCGTGCAGAAGGAGGCCATTCGGCCCAATGTGTCTGCACCAGCTCTCTGAAAGAGGATCCTACTCATATTCCCGCTCTGTAACCCAACAAACTTACCAAGACAATCTTCTAACCTGCACATCTTTGGACTGTGGGAAGAAACTGAAGCACCCGGAGGAAACCCATGGAGAAATGGGGAACATGTGCAGTCTCCGCGCACACAGTCACCTAAGGCCAGAATCGAACCCGGGTCCCTGGCGCTGTGAGGCAGCAGTGCTAACCACTGTGCCACTGTATCGCAGTAAGAAGTCTCACAACACCAGGTTAAAGTCCAACAGGTTTATTTGGTAGCAAATACCATAAGCTTTTGGAGCACCATCTGACGAAGGAGCAGTGCTCCGAAAGCTTATGGTATTTGCTACCAAATAAACCTGTTGGACTTTAACCTGGTGTTGTGAGACTTCTTACTGTGTTCACCCCAGTCCAACGCCGGCATCTCCACATCATGACTACCACTGTATCGCCCCAGGATTCAAGTCCCACTTCAACTAGGGCTCAAACGCAGAAATCAAGCTTCCTACTCCCTACCGAGGGAGTGCAGCACTGTTGGAGATGCAGCCTTTCGGAATGGACACTGAGCCAAGCCTGCCTGCTCGGCTGGGTGAAAGATCCCTTTGAAGGTGAGGTTGGAGAAAAGCAGGGAATCTACTGCCCAGTCTCCAAGCCAATATTTGACCCTCAAACAACATCGCAGGAAAAGAAGTTTATCTGACCATTCGCCCATTAATGTTGGTTGGAAATTTGCTGTGTGCAATTTAGCCACCGTGTTTCCGACTTTACTTTAGCAACAACACTAGTACCCCGACACTAAGGGGGAATTTAGTACGGCCAATCAACCTAACCCGCACATCTTTGGACTGTGGGAGGAAACTGGAGCACCCGGAGGAAACCCATGCAGACACGGGGAGAAAGTGCAAACTCCACATAGACGGTGACCCGAAGCGGGAATTGAAACCAAGTCCCTGGCGCTGTGAGACCACAGTGCTAACCGCTGTGCTATCTTATTTACTACAGGATTAATCAGAGCTACCTCCTCACGTCCTGCGCATGCCTCATTTTAAGATCGAGATGAGTTGCCAAATTGTAGTCAACGAGTTAGTTGAGGCGTTTGAACGGAATTGACAAGTACAGATTACACTTTTGTCTATTAGAATCATTCCAGCTAACAAAATAGGTGCCTTATTGCTGCCACGTTTTTGGAGCATTATGTGCAGGGTGACTGATGCAGCTGGTGACTGTTCCCTGTCAGACCTGCACAGGAGCTACAATCTTCACTCGCTGGGCAGTTGATTATATCGCAGGCAGTGCAGGATTCACAAGGGTTGATTGTGGTACATCACAGTTGCACAAACGAAATGGATTTTCTCTTTGTATTCCCACTTTTCTGTGTTAAATTATCAATGTAGAAAGCTAGCTACCTTCCCTCCAACACCATGTCAGTGAAACAAAGTAGATAGTTATCGACTTCAGAAAGCATGATGGAGGACATGTCCCTGTCTCCATCAATGGGGATGAAGTGGAAATGGTCAAGAGCTTCAAGTTTTTAGGTGTCCAGATCACCAGCAACCTGTCCTGGTCCCCTCCATGCTGACGCTACAGTTAAGAAAGTCCACCAACGCCTCTACTTTCTCAGGAGGCAAAGAAAATTCAACATGTCCACTACAACTCTCACCGATTTTTACAGATGCACCAAAGAAAGCATTCTTTCTGGTTGTATCACAGCTTGGTATGGCTCCTGCTCTGACCAAGACCGCAAGGATCTACAAAGGCTTGTGAACGTAGCCCAACCCATCATGTAAACCAGCCTCCCATCCATTGGGCTGGGATCTTACGACCTTGCTCGTCCCCAAAACCGTAAAATCCCGCCCGAGGTCAACGGACCTTCCCATGCTCCGCCCCTCACCCGCTCCAATTCGCGTGGTGGGCTGCGGGGGGTGGGGGGGGGGTCAAATTCTGGCCATTGACCAAAGTCGACACTTCCCACTACCTCAGAAAAGCAGCCAACATAATCAAGGATCTCACGCGCCCTGGAACATTCTCTCTTCCACTTTCTTCCATCAGGAAAAAGGTACAAAAAGTCTGAGATCGCGTATCAACCGACTCAAGAACAGTTTCTTCC
Source organism: Mustelus asterias (assembly GCF_964213995.1). NCBI lineage: Eukaryota > Metazoa > Chordata > Chondrichthyes > Carcharhiniformes > Triakidae > Mustelus > Mustelus asterias. Next base: position 11,306,239 of record NC_135829.1, read on the forward strand.
CTGCTGCCATCAGACTTTTGAATGGCCCCTACCTCGTGCTAAGTTGATCTTTCTCTACACCCTAGCTATGACTGTAACACTACATTCTGCACTCTCTCCTTTCCTTCTCTATGAACGGTATGTTTGGTCTATATACTCCGCAAGAAACAATACTTTTCACTGTATGCTAATACATGTGACAATAATAAATCAAATCAAATCAAATCAAACCCAAGACAAGGTGTGTAGGTTTAAATGGTGACCCCCAAACGTAGGAATAAAGTGGGGAAAATATATAATTAAAACCAGTATTTCCTGTCGGTGGTCATTTTTAAGATCTCGGAGCCAATTTTCCCAATTGCTACTCTCCTGAAAATGGGAATTCTTCCTGGGGTTATCTTCCTCCGATATCCTTGATCCATTGGTTTCTGACGGAGTGGGTCGTTTTCCCATCTGTGAGCCGACATTGTCTGTCAGCTGCGCTATTCTATCTCGATTACCTACAATCAAAATCATAGAATCCCTACAGTACAGAAGGAGGCCATTCGGCCCATTGAGCCTGCACCAACTACAATCCCACCCAGGCCCTATCCCCGGAACCCCGCGTGTTTACTCTGCTAGCCCGCCCTGACACTAAGGACCAATTTAGCATGGCCAATCCACCTAACCTGCAAATCTTTGGACACTAAGGAGCAATTTAGCATGGCCAATCCACCTAGCCTCCAAATCTGTGGACACTAAGGGGCAATTTAACATGGCCAATCCACCTAAGCTACACATCTTTGGACACTAAGGGGCAATTTAGGTGTGACCATTCCACCTAACCTGCGCATCCTTGGACACTAAAGGGTAATCTAAAATGACAATCCACCTAACCTGCACATTTTTGGAGTATCCGGAGGTAGGGAAGTTGTTGGAGAGGATTCTTAGAGACAGGATGTATGTGCATTTAGAACGGAACAATCTCATTAGTGACAGACAGCATGGTTTTGTAAGAGGGAGGTCGTGCCTTACAAATTTGGTGGAGTTTTTTGAGGAAGTGACAAAAACGGTTGATGAAGGAAGGGCCGTGGATGTCGTCTATATGGATTTCAGTAAGGCATTTGACAAAGTCCCACATGGCAGGTTGGTTAAGAAGGTTAAGGCTCATGGGATACAAGGAGAAGTGGCTAGATGGGTGGAGAACTGGCTTGGCCATAGGAGACAGAGGGTAGTGGTCGAAGGGTCTTTTTCTGGCTGGAGGTCTGTGACCAGTGGTGTTCCGCAGGGCTCTGTACTGGGACCTCTGCTATTTGTGATATATATAAATGATTTGGAAGAAGGTGTAACTGGTGTAATCAGTAAGTTTGCGGATGACACGAAGATGGCTGGAATTGCGGATAGCGAAGAGCATTGTCGGGCAATACAGCAGGATATAGATAGGCTGGAAAATTGGGCGGAGAGGTGGCAGATGGAATTTAATCCGGATAAATGCGAAGTGATGCATTTTGGAAGAAATAATGTCGGGAGGAGTTATACAATAAATGGCAGAGTCATCAGGAGTATAGAAACACAGAGGGACCTAGGTGTGCAAGTCCACAAATCCTTGAAGGTGGCAACACAGGTGGAGAAGGTGGTGAAGAAGGCATATGGTATGCTTGCCTTTATAGGACGGGGTATAGAGTATAAAAGCTGGAGTCTGATGATGCAGCTGTATAGAACGCTGGTTAGGCCGCATTTGGAGTACTGCGTCCAGTTCTGGTCACCGCACTACCAGAAGGACGTGGAGGCATTGGAGAGAGTGCAGAGAAGGTTTACCAGGATGTTGCCTGGTATGGAGGGTCTTAGCTATGAGGAGAGATTGGGTAGACTGGGGTTGTTCTCCTTGGAAAGACGGAGAATGAGGGGAGATCTAATAGAGGTATACAAGATTATAAAGGGTATAGATAGGGTGAACAGTGGGAAGCTTTTTCCCAGGTCGGAGGTGACAATCACGAGGGGTCACAGGCTCAAGCTGAGAGGGGCGAAGTATAACTCAGACATCAGAGGGACGTTTTTTACACAGAGGGTGGTGGGGGCCTGGAATGCGCTGCCAAGTCGGGTGGTGGAGGCGGGCACGCTGACATCGTTTAAGACTTACCTGGATAGTCACATGAGCAACCTGGGAATGGAGGGATACAAACGATTGGTCTAGTTGGACCAAGGAGCGGCACAGGCTTGGAGGGTCGAAGGGCCTGTTTCCTGTGCTGTACTGTTCTTTGTTCTTTGTTCTTTGTTCTTTGAAACCCATGCAGACACGGGGAGAATGTGCAAACTCCATACAGACAGTGACCCGAGGCTGGACTTGAACCCGGGTCCCTGACGCTGTGAGGCAGTAGTGATAACCACTGTGCCACCAGGCTGCCCTAATTCTGCACTAAAGTTAATGTTTATTTATTAGTCGCAAGTAAGGCTTGCATTAACACTGCAATGAAGTTACTGTGAAATTCCGCTAGTCGCCACACTCCGGCGCCTGTTCGGGTCAATGCAACTAACCAGCACGTCTTTCAGACTGTGGGAGGAAACTGGTGCACCCAGAGGAAACCCACACAGACATGGGGAGAATGTGCAAACTCCACACCGACAGTGACCCAAGCTGGGAAACGAACCCGGCTCCCTGGAGCTGTGAGGCAGCAGTGCTAACCACTGTGCCACCGTGCCGCCCCATTATTTTCAAGTTGAAGATGCATAATAAATAATTGCAGAATATCAGCTGTCAGAATCTTTCACACTTTAGCAGTGGGCTTATTTTGCACATCCAACAATTTAGGGGATTTTCTGGTTCCACCGCTGTCAATGGCAATTCCCATTGACATCTATCCATGCCAGTGGGAATCCCGTGAACGGGGGTGCACTGCCGGTGGAACCGGAGAATCCCACTGGTGTGAACTGCCGGAGAATTCTGGCCAATATCTGGAATCTACTGATGACCATGAAACCATTGTCGATTGTTGGGAAAACTCATCTGGTTCACAAATGTCCTTCAGGGAAGGAAATCTGCCATCCTTACCCGGTCTGGCCTACATGTGACTCCAGGGCTCACAGCAATGTGGTTGACTCTCAACAGCCCTCGGGCAATTAGGGATGGGTAATAAATGATGGCCAGCCAGTGACGCCCGTGCCCCATGAATTAATAAAGTAATCCAGGTAAAATAAGTGGTGAAAAATAAGATTTGAACAGCGGTGGCAAAAAATGATGATAAATGGAAAAAGATGCTGGAGAGAATATTTTGAACCCACACAAATATTTTTCGTTCGTTCAGTGCAGAATGGCATTTGGGAAATAAATGGTGCTGGATAATCCCATTGTCAAACCTAATCCTTCAGGATTTCATCTTAAAACATCCAGACAATGAAGGGCGCCCTGCAAAAGAAAAAAATATAGATTCTGTAATGATAAATTCAAGTGCTTTTTGTTTTAAATAAAATTACACGGAGACTATTACTTGATTTAAACTTCAATGGGGTTTATCTCCAGCAAACAGAGGTGTCTTTGGAGTATTTACATTCAGGCTTTAGCTGAATGAATGAAATTGTTTTCAGAAACATTTGAATGATAAAGTAAATAAAGATAGAACCTGTTTCTAAACGTAGTGAGGTGTTATCTTCCTCCACGACTTGTCCTTTTTTTGCCGAGATATGACATTGCACTTGAACACTTGGTTCTCTCTCTCTCCCTCATACAGTTCTGCAAATTGGTCTTCATGTATTGACTTCGTTGGATTTATTATTGTCACATGTATTGGGATACGGTGAAAAGTATTGTTTCTTGCGCGCTATACAGACAAAGCATACTATTCATAGAGTATATAGGAGAGAAGGAAAGGAGAGGGTACAGAATGTAGTGTTACTATGCAGACAAAGCATACCATTCATAGAGTACGTTGGGGAGAAGGAAAGGAGAGGGTGCAGAATGTAGTGTTACTATGCAGACAAAGCATACCATTCATAGAGTACGTTGGGGAGAAGGAAAGGAGAGGGTGCAGAATGCAGTGTTACTATACTATATATACTATACTATATATAGGGATAATGATGCAGCTATATAAGACCCTCATCAGACCCCACTTGGAGTACTGTGCTCAGTTCTGGTCGCCTCATTACAGGAAGGATGTGGAAAAGATTGAAAGGGTGCAGAGGAGATTTATAAGGATGTTGCCTGGATTGAGTGGCATGCCTTATGAAGATAGGCTGAGGGAGCTCGGTCTTTTCTCCTTAGAGAGACGTAGGATGAGAGGAGACCTAATAGAGGGATATAAAATGTTGAGAGGCATAGATCGGGTGGACTCTCAGAGGCTTTTTCCCAGGGTGGAAATGGCTGCTACGAGAGGACACAGGTTTAAGGTGCTGGGGGGGTAGGTACAGGGGAAATGTTCGGGGGAAGTTTTTCACACAGAGGGTGGTGGGCGAGTGGAATCGGCTGCCGTCAGTGGTGGTGGAGGCAAACTCAATAAGGTCCTTTAAGAGACTCCTGGATGAGTACATGGGACTTAATAGGATGGAGGGTTATAGGTAGGCCTAAAAGGTAGGGATATGTTCGGCACAACTTGTGGGGTCGAAGGACCTGTTTTGTGCTGTAGTTTTCTATGTTTCTATGTTTCTATACCAACAAAGCATACCATTCATAGAGTACAAACGGGAGAAGGCAAGGAGAGAGTGCAAAATGTAGAGATACTATACAGACAAAGCATACCATTTATAGAGTACATAGAGGAGAAGGAAAGGCGAGGTTGCAGGATATAGTGTTGCGGTCATAGTTAGGGTGTAGAGAAAGATCAGCTTTATATATGGTAGGTATGGGGGGGCCGGGGAGTGCGAGACTGGAAAATTCTAGCCAATGAGTTATGACCTCCTTCATGCCGTCAGTTTTCTATGTTCCAGTGGAGTGATGTTCAATGCCTCAGCCCTCACTGTCCACCTTTCATTCAGAAAGGTCCAATCGTTGTGGCAAGTGGGAGATTTAAATTCAGTTTATAGAGCCACCTAGTGGCCAGAGCTTGCACTGCACTGTGACAGTTTACATAGCAAAATTCACTGGGAAATGTTGACAACAATTTGTACTGTTGTGTATTAACTGAAAAGTTTTACTTTATTCACTCGTGGGGCATGGGTGTCGCTGGCTGGCCAGCATTTATTGCCCACCCCTAGTTGCCCTTGGAAGGCAGTTGAGAATTAACCACATTGCTGTGGCTCTGGAGCCACATGTAGGCCAGACCCAGGTAAGGACGGCAGATTTCATTCCCTAAAGGACATTAGTGAACCAAGTGTAACCAAGTATCATGACCAGAGGAATAAGATCTGTGGAGCTGACGTACATATAACATGCTAGGTTTTAAAAATGGTTTACTTATCTTTTCTTGACATTGTACATGGGGTTGTGAAGATTTGGGCTGGAATTCTCCAGCTGTTCACGCCCGTGGGATCCTGTGATCCCGCCGGCGACACACCCCTGCCTCGGGTTTTCCGGCGACGTGGTGTGGCTTCAATGGGAATTCCCATTGACAGTGGTGGGAGCAGAGGACCTCACCGGCAGTGAATGGCGCACCACCTCCCTCTGATGGGAAAAACAGTGAGGGGAGGCCAGAGAATCTCACCCATGGCGTAGTCTTCAGGTTAAAGGCATAGGGATAACCAGACCAGAAGTAATTTGGCTCCCATTGTAAAACACATGTTCTCTTCTTGCTTTCTGATTTTCATTCTGAATACTCCTGTCCCTTGTTACAATAGAAACATTGCCTACCTAAACTTGCCCTGCTGTAATTAGACCCTCCTGTCAGTGGTGTGGTTGTAGCCCCTCCTCTGGGGGGAAGGTGCAATTACAGCATGACAAACTTACTTAGGCAATTTCCATTACAAACACGCACCGAGGAATTCAGGAAGGGAAGTAGATACCTTTCCAGTAATTTGCGAGCGCCGCTTACTTTCGGAAGCGAGGATTGAAGATTCAAGAGGTAGCTGGCTGGGACAGATGCGGCACATGTATTTGCATCAATATTAATGCTATAATGAGTCAAGCGTTTAAATAAAGACATTCAATATCAGGCTTGCCTTGAATGCCAGTTAAGAAACAATGAAATCAATAGCCTTTTCTCTCAGAGCCTGTTTCTGTTGATGTGCTATCACAGATGTACCGATATATAGGGTGCATGTTGTATCAGATGAGGAGGCCTTGTGGCGCAGTGGGGTAACATTCCTGCCTCTGAGCCAGAAGCTCCAGGTTTGAGTCCCACCCCAGGACTTGATGGCCAAGGAAGGTGCATTCATAACGCGACCAAACAGGATGGGTGTCAACTTCCAAACACGCCAATGGCTGGCGGTAGGAGCGGGAGAGACTCCTGGTCAGCCACACCTGGTGTGGAGTGGCGCCCCTCAAGCTATAAGCCCCCTGGCGACAGACTAGTGACCTGTTCCGGTAATTACTAGCTACGGAAACTGAGCTCTGCCTTAGTGCACCACCAGATGCGGGAAGGGAATTGGAATTATATCAGATGTGCAGTTGTATGTTATATCAAAGGTACACATACAAATGTGCAGGTGTATGTTATGTCAGATATTCCGATACAGATGTGCAGGTATATGTTGTGTCAGATGTACCTGGACCGATGTGAAGGTATATGTTATGTCAGGTGTACCTGAACAAATGTGCAAGTATATGTTATATCAGATAACCAATTCAGATGTGCATGTGTGTGTTGTGTCAGATGTACTTGTACAGATGTGCAGGTATGTGTTATATCAGATGTACCAGTACAGATGTGCATGTATATGTTATGTCAGGTGTACCGATACAGGTGTGCATGGATATGTTATATCAGATGTACTGATACAGATGTGCATGGATGTGTTATATCAGATATGCTGATACAGGTGTGCAGGTATGTGTTATATCAGATGTACCAGTACAGATGTGCATGTATATGTTATGTCAGATGTACCGATACAGATGTGCAGGTATATGTTCTATCAGGCGTACTGATACAGATGTGCAGGGATATGTTATATCAGATGTACTGATACAGATGTGCAGGTATATGTTTCCATCTGAAACCAAATGCCTCGAGAAAACCGTCAGACAGACAGGCTTTGAGGAATTTCTGAGCCCGACAGTGCGAGGGACCTGAATTAACATCAGCAGATACACTCATTAACCCCAAGCTACTCCAGCAATTGTATAGCTTCCACTCTGCATGTTAATTTCTGTCCGCTTGCCTCATCGGGCTCGATCACTTGCTCAGAGCTGATTCCCGATCGTGCCATCAACCCTGGCTGTTGGAACAAGATGATGCAATGGAAAAGATACACTAACGGATATTCAAATGGACAGACACCCGGAAATAAAAAAACATGGAGGGAAGTACTCCCTATTTTTAATCTCTGCTCACCTGTTTTCATCTGTCCAAAGGAGCGCATCAACTTTGAATCAGCTCTCCAAGTTATTTGTTATAAATCTGTTGGTGTGGCCAAATTAAATTTCACCTTCTGTCATTTGGAAGTAAGGCAGAGTCCAAAGCGATGGACAATAAGCTTTGGGGTCATGACAAAGTTATGGGTTACGGTGCTTGATTAGTGACTGAGAACTTGCGCGTTTGAACGGCTCCCTGGAAAGTTGTAAACATTGGCGTCGGAATTCTACCGTCCTGACCGCCACGGGCAAGGGGCGGACAACGGAAATGTCCGTTGACCTCGGGCGGGAATTTCCGGTCTCGCTCCAGTGAGGCCATGAAATCCCGCCCCAGGATCCGATAAATCTTACACCCTGTGGAGTGGCCACGAAAGTTACTTAGGTTGTCACGTGAATTCAATCAGTGACCCTCTTAGGCTTCCTCCCAAGGAAATCTATTTATTTATTTTGCTGGATGGGGGTGTTGTTGGCTGGGCCAGCATTTATTGCCCATCCCTAACTGCCCCCCATTTCAGAGGGCAGTTGAGAGTTAACCACATTGATGTGGGTCTGGAGTCACGTGTAGGCCAGACCGGGTAAGGACGGCAGATTTCCTTCCCTAAAGGACATTAGTGAACCAGAAGGGTTTTTAACAACAATCAATGGTTTCACGGTCATCAGTAGACTTCCAATTTCAATTATTTATTGAATTCAAATTTCACCATCTGCCATGGTGGGATTCGAACTTGGATCCCCAGAACATTACCCTGGGTCTCTGGATTACTAGTCCAGTGACAATACCACTATGCCATCACCTGTCAGGATAGCGAACTAACGGTACTTTCCTCCCTTCTGTTAACTATCTCCCACCTTCCATCTGGTAGGGTCCAAAGTCTGGCTGGGGCATCATTAATGACTACTGCTATTCCCAAACTGGCCTTTCTAAGTAGCCATTACTCTTGCGCCAGCCTTTTTGGGTCTATGCGACTGATCTTTGCCCTGATGGGGGGCAATTTTCATTGGTATGGGAGCTAGGGGATCGCTGCCACTGTTGTCAAGACTCAGGGGAGAGAGCAGGACAAAGATCACAATGAGGGTAAGACAATGAGGGCACGGATTTAAGATGATGGCCAAAAGAACTGGTTGCGACAGAAGGGAGGTCATTGTAATGCGCCGGTTGGTTAGGACTTGGCTGTTAAGCTGTTGGAGGTAGAGGCTCATAAACATTCAGAAAGGAATTGAGTGACTATTGAACCGAGGGGTGGCACGGTGGCACAGTGGTTAGCACTGATGCCTCACAGCGCCAGAGACCCGGGTTCAATTCCAACCTTGGGTGACTGTCCCAAGTTCCCCGTGACTGCTTGGGTTTCCTCCGGGTGTTCCGGTTTCCTCCCACAGTCCAAAGACATGCGGCCAGGTTGATTGGCCATGCTAAATTGCCCCTTAGGCTGGAATTTTACCGGCACGCCCGTCCTGGATCCAGGGACGGGCGAGACTCGGAAAACAGCATTCTCCGTTGGCCTTGGGCGGGATGGTACAAACCTCGGGCGGATGTGCCGGTAAAATTCCACCCTTAATGTCAGGGGATTAGAGGGTAAAAACGCGGGGATGGTGGATAAGGTGGGGTTGATGTCGATGCAGGCTCAATGGGCCGAATAGCCTATTTCAGCGCTGTAAGGATTCAGTGATTCTAAGAAAAATAATTGCAGGAACGTAGGGGAGGAAGCTGCGATGGGTAGAGTGTGAGGCTAACTGGGTTGCTTTTCAAAAGAACTAGCACAGCCTCAATGGGCCAAAGGGCCCTCGTCTTCTCTGTGCTGTTCTAGAATTCCTGTTCCAATTTCTCCACACTACTCACTTTATTTTCCATTTTATTTTTAATTTTGTGTATTTATTAGTGTCACAAGTCAGTTTACATTAACACTGCAATGAAGTTACTGTGAAAATCCCCCAGTCACCACACTCCGGCGCCTGTTCGGGTACACTGAGGGAGAATTTAGCATGGCCAATGCACCTCACCTGCACGTCTTTCGGACTGTGGGGGGAAACCGGAGCACCCGGAGGAAACCCACGCAGACACAGGGAGAACGCACAGACTCTATGCAGACAGTGACCCAAGCCAGGAATTGAACCCAGCTCCGTGGCGCTGTGAGGCAGCAGTGCTAACCAGTGCAGCCCCACAGCTCCAGGGACCCGATTCCTGGCTTGGGTCACTGTCTGAGTGGAGTTTGCATCTTCTCCCCGCGTCTGGGTGGGTTTCCTCTGGGTGCTCCGGTTTCCTCCCACAGTCTGAAAGACGAGCTGGTTAGGTGCATTGACCCGAACAACCGCCGGAGTGTAGAACATAGAACATAGAACATAGAACATTACAGCACAGAACAGGCCCTTCGGCCCACGATGTTGTGCCGACCTTCATCTGAAACCAAGATCAAGCTATCCCACTCCCTACCATCCTGGTGTGCTCCATGTGCCTATCCAATAACCGCTTAAATGTTCCTAAAGTGTCTGACTCCACTATCACTGCAGGCAGTCCATTCCACACCCCAACCACTCTCTGCGTGAAGAACCTACCTCTGATATCCTTCCTATATCTCCCACCATGAACCCTATAGTTATGCCCCCTTGTAATAGCTCCATCCACCCGAGGAAATAGTCTTTGAACGTTCACTCGATCTATCCCCTTCATCATTTTATAAACCTCTATTAAGTCTCCCCTCAGTCTCCTCCGCTCCAGAGAGAACAGCCCCAGCTCCCTCAACCTTTCCTCATAAGACCGACACTCCAAACCAGGCAGCATCCTGGTAAATCTCCTCTGCACTCTTTCCAGCGCTTCCACATCCTTCTTATAGTGAGGTGACCAGAACTGCACGCAATATTCCAAATGCGGTCTCACCAAGGTCCTGTACAGTTGCAGCATAACCCCACGGCTCTTAAACTCCAACCCCCTGTTAATAAAAGCTAACACACTATATGCCTTCTTCACAGCTCTATCCACTTGAGTGGCAACCTTTAGAGATCTGTGGATATGGACCCCAAGATCTCTCTGTTCCTCCACAGTCTTCAGAACCCTACCTTTGACCCTGTAATCCACATTTAAATTAGTCCTACCAAAATGAATCACCTCACATTTATCAGGGTTAAACTCCATTTGCCATTTTTCAGCCCAGCTTTGCATCCTATCTATGTCTCTTTGCAGCCTACAACAGCCCTCCACCTCATCCACTACTCCACCAATCTTGGTGTCATCAGCAAATTTACTGATCCACCCTTCAGCCCCCTCCTCTAAGTCATTAATAAAAATCACAAAGAGCAGAGGACCAAGCACCGATCCCTGCGGCACTCCGCTAGCAACCTGCCTCCAGTCCGAAAATTTTCCATCCACCACCACCCTCTGTCTTCGATCAGATAGCCAGTTACCTATCCAATTGGCCAACTTTCCCTCTATCCCACACCTCCTTACTTTCATCATAAGCCGACCATGGGGGACCTTATCAAACGCCTTGCTAAAATCCATGTATATGACATCAACCGCCCTACCTTCATCAACACACCTAGTTACCTCCTCAAAAAATTCTATCAAATTTGTGAGGCACGATTTGCCCTTCACAAATCCGTGCTGACTATCCCGGATTAATCCGCATCTTTCTAAATGGTCGTAAATCCCATCCCTAAGGACCTTTTCCATCAATTTACCAACCACCGAAGTCAGACTAACCGGTCTATAATTACCAGGGTCATTTCTATTCCCTTTCTTAAACAGAGGAACAACATTCGCCACTCTCCAGTCCTCTGGCACCATCCCCGTGGACAGCGAGGACCCAAAGATCAAAGGCTCTGCAATCTCATCCCTCGCCTCCCAAAGAATCCTAGGATACATTTCATCAGGCCCAGGGGACTTATCGACCTTCAGTTTATTCAAAACTGCCAGGACATCCTCCCTCCGAACATCTATTTCCTCCAGCCTATTAGCCTGTAACGCCTTCTCTTCCTGAAAAACATGGCCCCTCTCCTTGGTGAACACTGAAGAAAAGTATTCATTCATCACCTCGCCTATCTCTACTGATTCCATACACAAGTTCCCACCACTGTCCTTGACCGGCCCTAACCTCACCCTGGTCATTCTTTTATTCCTCACATAAGAGTAAAAAGCCTTGGGGTTTTCCTTGATCCGACCCGCCAAGGACTTCTCATGTCCCCTCCTAGCTCTCCTCAGCCCCTTTTTCAGCTCATTCCTTGCTAACTTGTAACCCTCAATCGAGCCATCTGAACCTTGTTTCCTCATCCCTACATAAGCTTCCCTCTTCCTTTTCAAGTGTGGCGGACTAGGGGAATTTGCACATTCTCCCTGTGTCTGCATGGGTTCCGACTGAAAGGGCGGCAGGCTGGCACTGTGGTTAGCGCTGCTGCCTCACAGCACCAGAGACCCGGGTTCGATTCCCGGCTTGGGTCACTGTTTGTGTGGAGTTTGCACCTTCTCCCCGTGTCTGCGCGGGTTTCCTCCAGGTGCTCCGGTTTCCTCCCACACTCCGAAGATGCGTGGGTTAGACGCATTGGCCGTGCTAAAATTGCCCCTGAGTGTCCTGGGATGCGTAGATTAGAAGGATTAGTGGAGTAAATGTGTGGGGATAAGGGGATGGGGCCTGGGTGGGATTGTTGTGGGTGCAGACTCGATGGGCCTCCTTCAGCACTGTAGGAATTTTTTCTTTCCATGAGGTGGAGATGCCGGCGTTGGATTGGGGTGGGCACAGTAAGAAGTCTCACAACACCAGCTTAAAGTCCAACAGATTTATTCCTATTACCACTGTGCCACCAAGCCACTGCCCATGTTCCGAACCGGGAGCCAGTTTCCTTTTCTTTGTCCCAACAAGTTTCGATGTAATTCTGTCCCTTTGAGTCTCTGGCTCAGTGGCAGGGAGAAGATTTGCTTCAAATGGCCTTCCATATACTATTATTCTATACTAATTACATGTATTCCCAGGTGCAGGGAAACAGAGTCAGGGCCAGCCATGCAGTAAATACTGCAGTGCCTTATTAGCAAGTGACTTCTCAAGCCATCTCCATTGGGTTAGAAAAAGAAATTTCGGCTGGGGAAACATTCTTTCCTTTTACCCCCCCCCCCCCCCCCCGACCCTGTGTTCCCCTCCCCGCCCCACGCTTCCCATGTTTGTCGTGGTCGATGTTAACTTTGTTACGAGCCAGCGGTTGCGAGCGAGATGAAGCCATGAGATTGCACGCAGCTTAATTTGACAATCGACGTGCTGGGCTGCTGATGGACAGCTTGCTTTGATCCGCGGGAGAGAGATGTGACCTTTTGTCGCATTCGGGTTCCCGTGCAATGAGGTTTGATTGGCATTTACATCCCATCTCCCGCAGATGAAGATCCTAAACCTGTCCAGGAGACTTGTCAGCAGAGCCGTGTGACAGCCATTCAATTACCCAGACCCACTACTTGGCGAGATTACAGGCCCACTCTCCACTCTGCCGCCAGTACCACCCCCCCCCCCCCCCACCACCACCACCACCACCCTTCCTCCTCCTCTCCCCCCCACCCCCGCCCTCCCGCACTACTCCCCTCGGCAGAGCGTTGTAATGACGCTTCTCTGAAACTGAAGCCGTGGTGGGACAGTTTTGCTCTTCAGAGTCTCCACCCCATGCCCCTTGGGAGTGAGTGAGAGACACACACACACACACTGTGGAGGCAATTTAATCACCATTCTTTTAATCATAGAATCCTTACAGTGCAGAAGGAGGCCATTTGGCCCGTTGAGCCTACAAAGGCAACAGTCCCACCCAGGCCCTATCCCTGCAGTCATAGAATCCTACAGTGCAGAAGAAGGCCATTCGGTCCATTGAGCCAGCACTGATAACAATCCCACCCAGGCCCTATCTCTGTAATCATAGTATCCTTACAGTGCAGAAGGAGGCCATTCAGCCCATCAATCCTACAAAGCCAACAATCCCACCCAGGCCCTATCCCTGTAATCATAGAATCCTTACAGTGCGGAAGGAGGCCATTCGGCTCATCGAGCCTGCAACGGCAAGAATCGCGCCCAGGCCCTCTCCCCGTAAGGCACATCAGTTAGCACTGCTGCCTCGCAGCGCCAGGGACCCGGGTTTGGGTCACCGTCCATGCGGAGTCTGCACTTTCTCCCCCACGCCTGCGTGGGTTTCCTCCGGGTGCTCCAATTTCCTCCCACAGTCCGAAACACGTGCTGGTTAGATGGATTGGCCGTGCTAAATTCTCCCTCAGTGTACCCGAACAGGCACCGGAATGTGGCGACTAGAGGATTTTTCACAGTAACTTCGTTGCAGTGTTAATGTAAGCCTACTTGTGACACTAATAAATAAACTTGAAGCATTTACCCTGCTAATCCCCCAACACAATGAATGGTGGAGGAGGCTCAAAATGGCCTCCTCCTGCTCCTGTTTTCTATGTTTTCTCAGGGATGCAAGAATGAGGGAACGATTTGGGACTGAGTTGAGGAGGAACTTCTTCACACAAAGGATTGTGAGTCTGTGGAATACCCTCCCCAGTGAGGCTACCTCATTGAATGTTTTTAAGGCAAGGATAGATACATTTTTGAACAGTAAAGGAATTAAGGGTTATGGTGAGCGGGCGGGTAAGTGGAGCTGAGTCCATGAAAAGATCAGCCATGATCTTATTGAATGACGGAGCAGGTTCAAGGGGACAAATGGCCGACTCCTGCTCCTGGTTCTTATGTCCTAATCATCGGCAAGAGTTTGTTCACTCTGACATTCTTTTAGAAATTCGCACTCCTCTCTCCTGAACATTCGTGCCAGATGTGAGGAAGATTATTTTTTCTTCCTCAGCTCATTATTTGACTTCCCCGTGCGTCCTTCTCCAGTGAAGTTGGTTCCAATTTTTTTTTTCCCATCTCCACCTGTCGGGGTAAAATGCCACGTAAATGTGAAAGGGAGTGAACTGCACCAAAAAAAATGGGAAGATGCTGTTACAGAGTTAATTGCAGTTCAGTGTCACTGGAGAGTGTCCAGGGAGAACATAATAGGCCAAATGAAGCTGCCTGTGCCAGCACTTAAAATAGAGTATCACAGCTGTAAAGCAGCATAATTATAATATATACACAGAAGAACTAAAGTTAAATAAAATATACACAAGTGTTAGATCTCTGTGTAATAGGAATACATGAGCTTTTAACCTCTGTATTGCAGAGGGACTATAATAATGGATTCCCTCCAGTGCGGAAGGAGGCCATTCAGCTTATCAAGTCTAAACCACCTCCCTGACAGAGCAACTTATCCCTGTAGCCCACGTATTTACCCCGTTAATCCCCTTAAGCTACACATCTTTGGACACCAAGGGGCAATTTAGCATGGCCAAACCACCTCACCTACACATCTTTGGACACTAAGGGGCAATTTAGCATGGCCAATCCACCTAACCTGCACATCTTTGGACACCAAGGGGCAATTTAGCATGGCCAATCCACCTAATCTGCACATCTTTGGACACTAAGGGGCAATTTACCATGGCCAATCCACCTAATCTGCACATCTTTGGACACTAAGGTGCAATTTAGCATGGCCAATCCCCCTGAGCTACACATCTTTGGACACTAAGGGACAATTTAGCACGGCCAATCCCCCTAAGACACACATCTTTGGACACTAAGAGGCAATTTAGCAGGGCCAATCCACCCAACCTGCACATCTTTGGACACTAAGGGTCAATTTAGCATGGCCAATCCACCTAACCTGCACATCTTTGGACACTAAGGGGCAATTTAGCATGGCCAATCCCTCTAACCTGCACATCTTTGGACACTAAGGGGCAATTTAGCATGGCCAATCCCTCTAACCTGCACATCTTTGGACACTAAGGGGCAATTTAGCATGGCCAATCCCTCTAACCTGCACATCTTTGGACACTAAGGGGCAATTTAGCACGTGTTTTTCTGTCTGTGCATCCGTGTTTGTGTGTTTTTGTGTGTGTATGTGTGTGTTTCTGTATGTATGTGTGTGTGTTTCTGTGTGTATATGTGTGTGCCTGTATGTGTGTTTCAGTGTGTGTGCGCTTCTGTCTTTGTGTGTCTGTGCATCCGTGTTTGTGTGATTTTTGTGTGGATTTCTGTGTGTATATGTGTTTCTGTGTGTGTGTTTCAGTCTGTGTGCTTCCGTGTTTGTGTGTGTGTGTCTGTGTTTGTTTGTATATGTCTGTGTGTGTGTCTGTGCGTGTGTATGTACATAAACTGAGCCAGTGTATTCCAGAACCCACAGTTACTCTAAACATCCCTGAAAGGTTCAATTTCGTTTCCAGATCATTTGGAAATTGTGCCAATGTCTTCAATATCTATATTGTTCTCATGATCAGGAAGCGATGTTTGGAATTCCCTGGTCACGTCATAAAAAAATCATGAACCTGATGCTGATGACAAATCCGGTGGTAAAAGAGATTGAAGTAGACTAAGAACAATCTTATTAAAAAGCCTCGCAGAAATCATTGTTACGGCGCAGAAGGAGGCCATTTGGCCCATCGTGTCTGTACTGGCTCTCCAAATTTTGATTTGATTTGATTTATTATTGTCACATGCATTGGGTACAGTGAAAAGTATTGTTTCTTGCGCGCTATACAGACAAAGCATACCGTTCATAGAGAAGGAACAGAGAGAGTGCAGAATGTAGTGTTACAGTCATAGCTAGGGTGTAGAGAAAGATCAACTTAATGCGAGGTAGGTCCATTCAAAAATCTGACAGCAGCAGGGAAGAAGCTGTTCTTGAGTTGGTTGGTATGTGACCTCAGACTTTTGTATCTTTTTCCCAACAGAAGAAGGTGGAAGAGAGAATGTCCGGGGTGCGTGGGGTCCTTGATTATGCTGGCTGCTTTGCCGAGGCAGCGGGAAGAGTAGACAGAGTCAATGGATGGGAGGCTGGTTTGCGTGATGGACTGGGCTTCATTCACGACCTTTTGTAGTTCCTTGCGGATTTGGGCAGAGCAGGAGTCATACCAGCATCATGAATTAATGCCATTCTCCTGCCTTTTCCCTGTTCCCTGCAGATTGCTTCTATTCAAGTAATCATCTAATGCCCGCCTGAATGCCTCGATTGAACCTGCCTCCACCACACTCCCAGGCAGTGCATTCCAGACCCCAGCCACTCGCTGTGTGAAAAGTGTTTTTCTCACATCGCATTTGTTGCTTTTGCAAATCCCTCTGTGCACTTTTGATGAATGTACCACCAAGATGATCCATGCCTCCACAGTAAGATTACCATGGTGGCCCATAGTCAGGGCGTGGTATCTGAAGGGAGGGAGAGAGAGGGAGAGATCTTATATTTAATGAAAAATGATTGTTAAATTCTTTGCGTTGACATTCATTCTTCCAATAGTGCTTTAATTTGTTTTCATTGTTTTGTGATATATGTATATAGTCAAAGGGGAGGAGGGAGAGAGGGTTGGGGTTTCACGGTGGCACAGTGGTTAGCACTGCTGCCCCACAGCACTGAGAACCCGGGTTCAATTCCGGCCTTGGGTCACTCTCTGTGTGGAGTTTGCGCCTTCTCCCCGTGCCTGCATAGTTTTCGTCCAGGTACTCCGGTTTCCTCCCGCAGTCCAAAAATGTGCAGGTTATGTGGATTGGCCATGCTAAATTGCCCCTTAGTGTCCCAAGATGTTCAGATTAGATGGATTGGCCATGCTAAATTGCCCCTTAGTGTCCCAAGATGTTCAGATTAGATGGATTGGCCATGCTAAATTGCCCCGTAGTGTCCCAAGATGTTCAGATTAGATGGATTGGCCATGCTAAATTGTCCCATAGTATCCCAAGATGTGTAGGTTAGGTGGATTGGCCCTGCAAAAAAATTGTCCCTTCGTGTCAGGGGGATTAGGGTAAATACGTGGGGTTACAAGGATAGATGACATTGTTCTCAATGTGGGCTCGATGGGCCGAATAGCCTTGTGCACTGTAGGGATTCTATGATTCTATGATTAAAGGGTCACTTAACCTGAAACAAAAGTCTGAGGTCACATACCAACTGATTCAAGAACAGCTCGTTCCCTGCTGCCATCAGACTTTTGAATGGACCTACCTGATATTAAGTTGATCTTTCTCTACACCCTAGCTATGACTGTAACACTACATTCTGCACACTCTCCTTTCCTTCTCTATGTGCGGTATGCTTTGCCTATATAACGTGCAAGAAACAATACTCTTCAATGTATACTAATAGATGTGACAATAATAAACCAAAATGACTGTAACACTACATTCTGCACCCTTTCCTTTTGTTCTCTATGAACGGTATGCTTTGTCTGTATTGCGCACAAGAAACAATACTTTTCACTGTTAATACATGTGACAGTAATAAACCAAACCAAAATGACTGTAACACTACATTCTGCACCCTTTCCTTCTCCCCTATGTACTCTATGAACGGTATGCTTCATCTGTATAGCGCGCAAGAAACAATACTTTACACTGTATACTGATACCTGTGACAATAATAAATCAAATCAAATCAAAAAAGTTGAAAATCACTGTCATGTGAGTCACTACTTCATTCTTTTAAGATGTGGAGATGCCGGCGTTGGACTGGGGTGGGCTCAGTACAATGCCTCACAACACTAGGTTAAAGTCCAACAGGTTTATTTGGAATCACGAGCCTTTGGAGCGTTGCCCCTTCATCACCTAAAACTAGAGGGCATAGGTTTAAGGTAAGAGGGGAGAGATGCAAAAGCGTCCAGAGGAGCAATTCTTTCACACAGAGGGTGGTGAGTGTCTGGAACGAGCTGTCGGAGGTAGTAGTAGAGGCGGGTACAATTTTGTCTTTTAAAAAGCATTTAGACAGTTACATGGGTAAGATGGGTATAGAGGGATATGAGCCAAACGTGGGCAATTGGGACGAGCTTAGGGGTTAAAAGAAAGAGCAGCATGGACAGGTTGGGCCGAAGGGCCTGTTTCCATGCTGTAAACTCTATGACTCTATCACCTGATGAAGGAGCAGCGCTCCGAAAGCCCGTGATTCCAAATAAACCTGTTGGACTTTAACCTGGTGTTGTGAGACTACTCCATTCTTTTAATAACGATCCTAACTTTATTTCTTCTAGCTCAACGAGTGGAAATATAATTTCTCTTGATGAGCCTTACCAAAGCCACTCACTTGAATAATTTCCCTCGGACCTCCTCTTAACAATGATGCTTAGAAGGGCACTCTCAAATATTCCAAGCTTCCCCTAGCTGCCAGTGTTCCTTGCAGAAACCCCGTTAAGTTTTGTCACTTCTTGGAAATGATGCACTTTAGTGGCCAGAAGTGCTGTGGCTGAGTGAAACCCAATTAAAGTTACAGTATCCAATTTACTGATGATCCACTTGTTAATTTCAGGTCAATTTCATCAGCCCAAAATCAAATAACTAGTAATCTCTGTGTATTGATACTGGAAGCAACAGTATGATTGAGTTGATTGCTACAACAAGATGGAATAATTACAGGCATTCAAATGAGACTTATGCAGCAGATTATTTTTTTTTTCTGAAGGCATTCTTAATCTCCAAAGGATTGACAACTTTCCGATGTCTCACATTAAAGCGAATCATCTTGCCTCCCCAGTGACTCAGTTAGGGAACTGAGTTCCACGAGTGTGGGACAGCTCACGATGTTTCTAAGTGAGCGAGAATGCTGGGCAGTGCACAGGACAGAGTTAGGGAAGGAATAGTTGGGGGGGCGGAGGGGGGGGGAAGAAAACATTGCAGAATTAACGTGCTTCCGGGACCTTGTGTTTTTAGCTTTCAGGGGTCAGTGCCGTCCCTGGCGATGTTACTGGGTTAGGTCCAGAAACACAGGTTCAAATCCCACCATGGCAGTGGGGCAATTTAAGTTTATTAAATGTTGGGCGCCATTGTGGCAGAATGTTTCACAGCGCTAGGGATCCGAGTTCGATTCCGGCCCCAGGTCACTGTCTGTGCGGAGTCTGCACGTTCTTCCTGTGTCTGTGTGGGTTTCAAAGAACAAAGAACAATACAGCACAGGAACAGGCCCTTCGGCCCTCCAAGCCCGTGCCGCTCCCTGGTCCAAACTAGACCATTCTTTTGTATCCCTCCATTCCCACTCCGTTCATATGGCTATCTAGATAAGTCTTAAACGTTCCCAGTGTGTCTGCCTCCACCACCTTGCCTGGCAGCGCATTCCAGGCCCCCACCACCCTCTGTGTCAAATATGTCCTTCTGATATCTGTGTTAAACCTTCCCCCCTTCACCTTGAACCTATGACCCCTCGTGAACTTCACCACCGACCTGGGGAAAAGCTTCCCACCGTTCACCCTATCTATGCCTTTCATAATTTTATACACCTCTATTAAGTCTCCCTCCGGGTGCTCCAGTTTCTTCCCACTGTCCCAAAGATGTGCATGTTAGGGTGGATTGGCCATGCTAAATTTCCCCTTAGTGTCCCGAGATGTGCAGGTTAGATGGATTAGCTATGCTAAGTGTGAGGGGTGACGGGGATAGGGCCTGGCTAAGAAGCTCTGTCAGAGAGTCGGTACAGAATCAATGGGCTGAATGGCCTCCTTCTGCACTGCAGGGATTCTATGATTTTTCTATGACTTAATATATCTGGTCTCATTAATAATGAACGTGAAACTACTAGATTGTCATAATAACTCATCTTCTGGGGAATCCAGAATGAGAGGTCATTGTTTTAGGATAAGGGCTAGCAGATTTAAAACAGGGATGAGGAGAAATTACTTCTCTCAAAGAGTCATAGAATCCCTACTGTGCAGAAGAGGCCATTTGGCCCATTGAGTCTACACTGACTCTCTGACAAAGTATCTTATCCATGCCCTTTCCCCCACCCTATCCCCATAATGGGGCGGCACGGTAGCACAGTGGTTAGCACTGCTGCTTCACAGCTCCAGGGACCTGGGTTCGATTCCTGGCTTGGGTCACTGTCTGTGTGGAGTTTGCACGTTCTCCTCGTGTCTGCGTGGGTTTCCTCCGGGTGCTCCGGTTTCCTCCCACAGTTCAAAGATGTGCGGGTTAGGTTGATTGGCCATGATAAAAAATTGCCCCTTAGTTTCCTGAAATGCGTAGGTTAGAGGGATGAGTGGATAAAATATGTAGGGATATGGGGGTAGGGCCTGGGTGGGATTGTGGTCAGTGCAGACTCGATGGGCCGAATGGCCTCCTTCTGCACTGTAGGGTTCTATGGTTCTGTGGTTCTAATATTCTCCTCGTGTCTGCGTGGGTTTCGTCCGGGTGCTCCGGTTTCCTCCCACAGTCCAAAGATGTGCGGGTTAGGTTGATTGGCCATGCTAAAAAAATAATTGCCCTTAGTGTCCTGAGATGTGTGGGTTAGAGGGATTAGTGGATAAATATATGTAGGGATATGGGGGTAGGGCCTGGGTGGGATTGTGGTCGGTTTTTTCAATGGGCCGAATGGCCTCTTTCTGTACTGTAGGGTTTCTATGATTTCTATGAGAACCCCACACATTTACAATGGCTAATCCATCTAACCTTGGGATATTAAGGGGCAATTTAGCTTGGTCAATCCACCGTAACCTGCACATCTTTGGACACTATGGGCACTTTAGCATGGTCAATTCACCCTAACCAGCACACCTTTGGAACTATGGGGCAATTTAGCATGGTCAATCCACCATAACCTGCACACTTTAGGATACTAAAGGACATTATAGCATGGCCAATCCACCATAACCTGCACACTTTAGGACACTAAAGGACATTATAGCATGGCCAATCTACCCTAATTTACATATTTTTGGAGTGTGGGAGGAAACCGGAGCACCCGGAGGAAACCCACGCAGACACGGGGAGAATGTGCAGACTCCACACAGACAGTGACCCAAGCCGGGAATCGAACCCAAGTCCCTGGCGCTGTGGGGCAGCTGTGCTGACCACTGTGCCACCATGGTGCCCTACACCCCAACCCCTACCCCCCCCCCCCCAGCCCCCCCACCCCACACTCCTTAATCTTCTTTGAAACTGTTTCATGGGCTGCTTGAGGGAGAAGATGGAGGTATTAAACTCCATCTTCCTTCATAAACTCCTGGCCTGACCTGAAAAGTGGCGCCTCCAACAGTGCGGCACCCCCTCAGCACTTCAAAGTGTCAGCCGAGTGAAAGTCTGGAATATGGAAACGCTACATGACAAGTGGTTGATTTAAAGCACTGACTAATGGAGCTGCCAGTGTTTGAGGAAAAACAGACATGGATCTTAATCACCACAGTATTATAAATTAATATGATGTGCTCATTATGCTAATGACTTAATGCCTCAAAAAAAAAACCCATTTCCTGACTACAAAGTAAGATGGTTTGTTTCTGGGTCATCACCGTAAACTGTCTGAAATATGACTAGCAGTGTCATAATACAAGTTTGATGATAGGGAAGGGGAGAGAAAGAGTCTTTTTATAGAGCTGTTTGCTGTCATCTCCCCATTCTCATCTGTCGTAGCATTTATGTCTTAAATTACGCAGTTGAATTTGAGCAGTAGTGGATAGCCCCGTGTGGTGGGGAGATACTTGTGCAATGCTCTCCCCTTTGAAGCCTTTGATCTCAGTAATAGCAGATAGTCAGAAATGAGCTCCTGTCCCAGATTCAAATCATAGAATCTCTGCAGTGCAGAAGGAGGCCATTTGGCCCATCGAGTCTGACCGACCACAATCCCACCCAAGCCCTATTCCCCGTAACCCCACATATTTACCCTGCTCATAATCCCCCTGACATTAAGGGGCAATTTAGCATGGTCCATCAACCTAACCCGCACATCTTTGGAGTGTGGGAGGAAACCAGAGCGCCCGGAGGAAACCCACGCAGACACGGGGAGAACGTGCAGACTCCACACAAACAGTGACCCAAGCTGGGAATCGAACTCGGGGCCCCTAGCGCTGTGAGGCAACAGTGCTAACCACTGTGCCACCGATGATTACCTCCTTTCTGTTCCCAACAAAGAACCCCCTCTTTCACCATTCTCCTTCAAGATACACTCCACTGCTGTGGATTCATACTTAGACACGGTGTTACAGTGGTTAGCACTGTTGCCTCACAGCGTCAGGGATCCGGGTTCAATTCTGACCTTGGGTGACTACTTGGATTCCATTTGCACATTCGCCCCGTGTCTGCCTGGGTTTCCTCCGGGTGTTCTGGTTTCCTCCCACAGCCCAAAGATGTGCGCGTTTGGTGGATTAGCCATGCTAAATTGTCTCTTCGTGTCCAAAAATGTGTAAGTTAGGTGGATTGGCCATGCTAAATTGTCCCTTAGTGTCCAAAGATGTGTAGGTTAGGTGGATTGGCCATGCTAAATTGCCCCTTAGTGTCCAAAGATGTGTAGGTTAGGTGGATTGGGCATGCTAAATTGCCCCTTAGTGTCCAAAGATGTGTAGGTTAGGTGGATTGGCCATGCTAAATTGCCCCTTAGTGTCCAAAGATGTGTAGGTTAGGTGGATTGGGCATGCTAAATTGCCCCTTAGTGTCCAAAGATGTGTAGGTTAGGTGGATTGGCCATGCTAAATTGCCCCTTAGTGTCCAAAGATGTGTAGGTTAGGTGGATTGGGCACGCTAAATTGTCCTTTAGTGCAGGATGGTTATCTCTGTTAGGAATGAGTTGGGTGTGCAACCTTCCACTTTAGACCTAATCTTTATGTTAATTGTTTAATAGTACTCACCGGGATATATAAATGGGTTACAGGTGGCACTGGGTGTGTGTATGTGGAGTTGTAAATGAGAATAAAGTGAGTTTGTGAAGAAGCTGGACTTGCATCATCTTTTATGCAACTGAGAGGCTAAACGAGCAGGGCAAATTTGTGGGGTTAAGGGGATAGGGCCTGGGTGGGATTTTTGTCGGAGCCTTCCCCATCACACTTCCACCCACCACCCCTGGTCACTTTGCCCCCTCGGGCCAGGTCTCCCCATGCCCTTGCATGGTTCAATTGTCCCTTATTCCTTTATCCCTGCTTTGTTCTTCTTGTGGAGTGAGTTAGCCTGGGATAGCCGGACGCTGAGGTGATGGGGTGCGGGGGGACCATGTGGAGAACCAAGTCAAGTGGTCTCACCAACAACCTATACAATTGCAACAACACTTCTCTACATTTATCCTCCAGTCCCTTTGCAATAAATGCCAACATCCCATTTGCCTGTTTTATTACGTGCTGTACCTGCATACCTTTCTGTGATTCATGAACACAGACACCCAGATCCCTCTGCCCAGTTGCATTTTGAATCTGCTTTCCATTTAGGTAATAATTTGCCTTTCTATTTTTTCTGCCTCACACTTACCCACATTAAACTCCATCTGCCAAATTTTGGCCCTCAATGTTCTTACCTTATTGTTTAAACCCTGAACAAGTCAACAAGTGATGTTCGGGGGAGAGACAGCGAATGAATCTTACATTCTTTAGCTCTTCTGTAGTGAAGTGATGTCTGCTCCCCCTCTACTCCAGAGGCAAAATCATAGAATCATAGAATCCCACAGTGCAGAAGGAGGCCATTCGGCCCATCGAGTCTGCACTGACCACAATCCCACCCAGTGAAAGCAGGGATAAAGGAGTAAGGGACAATTGAACCATGCGAGGGCGTGGGGAGACCTGTTCCGAGGGGGAAAAGTGACCAGGGGTAGTGGGAGGTGTGATGGGGGAGGGTCCGACAAAAATCTCACCCTGCCCCTATCCCCGTGACCCCATGCATTTACCCTGGCTAGCTCCCCTGACACTAAGGGGCAATTCAGCATGGCCAATCCACCTAACCCTAACCTGGGGCGGCACAGTGGTTAGCACTGCTGCCTCACAGCGTCAGAGACCCAGGTTCAATTCCCGGCTCGGGTCACTGTCTGTGCAGAGTTTGAACGTTCTTTCCCGTGTCTGCGTGGGTTTCCTCCGGGTGCTCCAGTTTCCTCCCACAGTCCGAAAGACGTGCTGGTTAGGCGCATTGGCCGTGCTAAATTCTCCCTCAGTGTGCCCAAACAGGCGCCGGAGTGTGGCGATTCGGGGGATTTTCACAGTAACTCCATTGCAGTGTTAATGTAAGCCGACTTGTGACTAATAAATAAACTTTAAAGCCGGAATCACGTCCGCTCGTCAAAAAATGCATCCCCGGCGGGGTATGTCAGGATGACAATGCACGAGCGGCCTTAAAAGGTGTGCATCTGGCAAGCAACATTCTGAGGGGAGCTTGGAGGTGGCGACTTGCGAGTAAAAAATAAAATGTAACCCGTACATCTTTGGATGGAAATAAGGAAGGTGAACGAACTCAGAAACACGGCAGCTCAGTTGATTTGTGTGCACAATATGGAAATGCATCCTTAAGAGTCATTTATTTTTCCTTGCAATTTGAAAATACAGCCCAAACTCTTCAATAAATAAGTGTCCCGCTTTCGGGGTTCAGCCAGTGTAAAGAGTGAGGTGGAGGTTAAATCCATCGCGGACATTAACTGGGAATTTTCTCTCTCCAGGGTACATCGCTCGGAATTGGATGGTTAATATCAAGAGTGCTAATTGCGTGTATAATGTCAGATTATGTTGATGGTCCCTATTATATGATGCTTATGCACTGTGCCGTCTGTTGCGTCACAACGTTGTCAATAAGTCATTTGGACTTAATTGAGTTCTGCTGGAAAACGGCGCTGAAAGTTAACCATAGAACCATAGAAAATTACAGCTCAGAAACAGGCCTTTTGGCCCTTCTTGTCTGTGCCGAACCATTTTATGCCTAGTCCCACTGACCTGCACTTGGACCATATCCCTCCACACCCCTCTCATCCATGAACCCGTCCAAGTTTTTCTTAAATGTTAAAAGTGACCCCGCATTTACCACTTTATCTGGCAGCTCATTCCACACTCCCACCACTCTCTGCGTGAAGAAGCCCCCCCTAATATTCCCTTTAAACTTTTCTCCTTTCACCCTTAACCCATGCCCTCTGGTTTTTTTCTCCCCTAGCCTCAGCGGAAAAAGCGTGCAGGTTCAGTCGGCAGTTAGGAAGGCAGATGCAATGTTAGCATTCGTGTCGAGAGGGCCAGATTACAAGAGCAGGGATGTACTCCTGAGGCTGTATAAGGCTCTGGTCAGACCCCGTTTGGAGTGTTGTGAGCAGTTTTGGGCCCTGTATCGAAGGAAGGATGTGCTGGCCTTGGAAAGGGTCCACAGGAGATTCGCAAGAATGAAACCTGGAATGAAGAGCTTGTCAAAGAACAAAGAACAAAGAGAATTACAGCACAGGAACAGGCTCTTTGGCCCTCCAAGCCTGCACCGACTGTGCTGCCTGACTGAACTAAAACCGCCGACCCTTCTGGGAACCATTTCCCTCTATTTCATAGAACATAGAACAGTACAGCACAGTACAGGCCCTTCAGCCCTCGATGTTGTGCCGAGCTTAGTCCAAAACCAAGATCAAGCTATCCCACTCCCTATCATTCTGGTGTGCTCCATGTGCCTATCCAATAACCGCTTGAAAGTTCCTAAAGTGTCCGACTCCACTATCACAGCAGGCAGTCCATTCCACACCCCAACCACTCTCTGAGTAAAGAATCTACCTCGGACATCCCTCCTATATCTCCCACCATGAACCTTATTCCCATCCTATTCATGTGTTTGTCAAGGCGCCCCACAAAAGTCACTATCGCATCCGCTTCCACTACCTCCCCTGGCAGCGAGTTCCAGGCACCCACCACCCTCTGTGTAAAAACCTTGCCTCGTACATCTCCTTTAAACCTTGCCCCTCGCACCTTAAACCTATGCCCCCGAGTAATTGACTCTTCCACCCTGGGAAAAAGCTTCTGACTATCCACTCTGTCCATGCCCCTCATAGTCTTGTAGAATTCTATCAGGTCGCCCCTCAATCTCCGTCATTCCAGTGAGAACAAAATGTCGTGTGAGGAACAGTTGAGGACTCTGGGTCTGTACTCGTTGGAGTTTAGAAGGATGAGGGGGGATGTTATCGAAACTTATCAGATACTGCGAGGCCTGGATAGAGTGGATGTGGAGAGGACATTTCCACTAGTAGGATGAACTAGAACCAGAGGGCACAACCTCAGGCTAAAGGGACGATCCTTTAAAACAGAGATGAGGAGGAATTTCTTCAGCCAGGGGGTGGTGAATCTGTGAAACTCTTTGCCACAGAGGGCTGTGGAGGCCGGGTCATTGAGAGTCTTTAAGACAGAGATAGATAGGTTCTTGATTAAAAAGGGGATCAGGGGTTATGGGGGAAAGGCAGGAGAATGGGGATGAGAAAAATATCAGCCATGATTGAATGGCGGAGCAGACTCGATGGGCCGAGTGGCCTAATTCTGCTCCTATGTCTTATGGCGCGCAAAATCGATAACTAAGTTATGGACTGCATTTTGGAATCTGAAACCCGGAATGTCAAATCATTAAACTTACTCCCAAGCAATTGAAGGGTGGGAAACATCTGTGTAACCGTGGTGATTGTGTCCTCGGAAGGAAATATATATAAAAAAACCTTTACCGCTCAGGCCATTTGTAACAGGATTGCCATCCATTTCCTGGAACCCAGACACAATCCTGGCTTTAAATCAAAATGATTAGAAAGGATTCTTTATGACCCCAAGTAGTGCGCGTTGCTTGACGAGCCTTGTTTTTTGATAGAGGCACTACTTTTAATGAAAAAAAAAAGCTTGGCAAATTGTTATCTTGCATTCATCCACACGCAGATGCAATTTGCATTTAAATGCAGCGCGGCTTGTCAACTGGCTAGTGACAAAAATGAACTGCGGCTATTTGTTTTTCTCCTTAGCAACGAATATTTGTTTCCCCCCCCCGCCCCCCCCACACACCCTTTGGCGTGATCCATCTGATCAAGGGCAGCAATTTATCCCCTTGGCACACACTTGTCTTTGAAGATCCTCGTTGCCTCCTTGCCTCCGCTGCAACGCAGTGGGTCTCTCCCCTGTCTCTGGTCGAGAGGGCTACGGTCACCTGGGTTTCCTCCGGGTGCTCCGGTTTCCTCCCAAGATGTGTGGGTTAGGTTGATTGGCCATGCTAAATTAACCCCGGAGTCAGGGGATCAGCAGGGCGGGGTTATGAGAATAGGGCCCGGTTGGGATTGTGGTCGGTGCAGACTCGATGGGCCGAATGGCCTCCTTCTGCACTGTAGGGATTCTATGATTCTATGAACTCCAACCTCCAGCAACTTGAGCACAGACAACAGGGCTGTCTCTCCACTCTGCTATCAAAAAAACAAAGATAATTACTGGATAAAAGCAAAACAGATCAAAGCTTTGACAAAGGGGGTCATCTGAACTCGAATCGTCAGCTCTTTTCTCTCCTCACAGATGCTGCCAGACCTGCTGAGATTTTCCAGCATTTTCTCTTTGGGCTAAAGATAATTACAGCACAGGAACAGGCCCTTCGGCCCTCCAAGCCTGCATCGATCATGCTGCCTATCTACACTTCTGGGGACCACATCCCTCTATTCCCATCCTATTCATGTATTTGTCCAGACACCCCTTAAAAGTCACTATCGTATCTGCTTCCACCACCTCCCCGGCAGTGAGTTCCAGGCACCCACCATCCTCTGTGTAAAAATGTGCCTTGTACATCTCCTTTAAACCTTGCCCCTCACACCTTAAACCTGTGCCCCTAATAATTGACTCTTCCACCCTGGAAAAAGCTTCTGACTATCCATTTGGCTGAACTAAGGCCTCCTTGTTGGATGCCAACAAACCCGTGGCATGGTGTGGCACAGTGGTTAGCACTGCTGCCTCACAGCGCCAGGGACCCGGGTTCGATTCCCGACTAGGGTCACTGCCTGTGCGGAGTCTGCACATTCTCCCCGTGTCTGCGTGGGTTTCCTCCGGGTGCTCCGGTTTCCTCCCACAGTCCGAAAGACGTGCTGGTTAGGTGCATTGGCCATGCTGAAATCTCCCTCAGTGTACCCCAACAGGCGCCGGAGTGTGGCGACTAGGGGTTTTTCACAGTAACGTCATTGCAGTGTTAATGTAAGCCTACTTGTGACACTAATAAATAAACTTAAAGCGGAGCAGAGATATCTTCTGATCGCTTGGCCTTCCTCACTCCGACAATGCCATCGAGAACAAATTGCATGGGAGCTCATCGCCGTTTGTGGGATCCTGCTGTGTTCAAAATGGCCGACCCACAAGCCAACATAAAGAGCAGCGCCGCACTCTGAGTATTTCCCTGGGACGTTCAGCGACACTTCTGGGAAATTTGGTAAACGTGAGCTGCCCATTCCCTGCGGCCTGAGCAGGGTTTTGATTGAGGCAAGCAGTTCTAATGAGGACTGCCTGATGTCTAACTTCCCTGCGACTTCAACGTCGTTGGATCAGCGTCTGCAGCGTGCGAGACTGACCCCGGCAACCGAGTGTGTGAGGTGAATAAATAGCCGCGAGTCAGTTACACGGCTAGTAACTTAATCTACGAATTGAGGTGACCTCATAAACAGAGAGAGCAAAGCTATAAATATCATCTCAAATCCCCATGACTCGGTTGTGACCTTTGACCCCATCCCAAGTGCCATCGCTCAGTGTGAATATATATGTATAATAGAGGTCGTGTGCACATGGAGTTGAAGGTTCAGATGTTGGCTCTTTTGTTGAATCTTCTAATACTTTCCTGCTGTCCCTGTAAACACACTGGATTCCCCGTGCAGTGATAAATGACTTTAAGCGTTGGCAGGGTTTTTTTATTTCCTCCCGCAGACACAGCGCTCGGATCCGCGACTCTTATGCAAGAGTGCCGCATCTTTTTACAATATCATTAATGGATGTTTGTCGGGAACGTTCAAATTTTAAAATGAAGGGTCAGTGCGCCAGACAGTTTTTCAGGTCATGGACCACGTTGGTCTCCCCTTTGACGACTATCATTTTTCTTCCCTGTGCAGCAGGGGAGGTCCTGTGGCGCAGTGGGTTAGTGTCCCTACCTCTGGGCCAGAAAGCTCTGGGTTCGAATCCCACTTCTATTTCCTCGGGTGGATGGAGCTATTACAAGGGGGCATAACTATAGGGTTCGTGGTGGGAGATACAGGAAGGATATCAGAGGTAGGTTCTTTACGCAGAGAGTGGTTGGGGTGTGGAATGGACTGCCTGCAGTGATAGTGGAGTCAGACACTTTAGGAACATTTAAGCGGTTATTGGATAGGCACATGGAGCACACCAGGATGATAGGGAGTGGGATAGCTTGATCTTGGTTTCAGATAAAGCTCGGCACAACATCGTGGGCCGAAGGGCCTGTTCTGTGCTGTACTGTTCTCTGTTCTATGTTCTGATGCCCCGTCCACCACAGAATCGGAGTGAATGAGGTACAGACAATGGAAATGTCCGTTCACCTCGGGTCAAGCGAGACTGGAAAATCCCGCCCATAGAATCATTTTTTTGAGTTCATTTTTGGGACATGGGTGTCACTGCCTGGGCCGGCATTTATTACCCATCCCTAGGGCCCTTGGAGGGCAGTGGAGAGTCAACCACATTGCTGTGGCTCTGGAGTCACCTTGTAGGCCAGACCAGGTAAGGACGGCAGATTTCCTTCCCGAAAGGACATGAGTGAAGCAGATGGGTTTTTCCGACAATGGTTTCATGGTCATCAGTAGATTCTTAATTTCAGATTTTTATTGAATTCAAATTCCACCACCTGCCGTGGCGGGATTCGAACCCGGGTCCTCAGAAAATTAGCTGAATTTCTGGATTAATAGTCCAGCGGTAATACTGCTAGGCCTCCCCAGAGTCATAGAACCCCTGCAGTGCAGAAGGAGACTATTCAGCCCATCGAGCCTGCACTGACAACAATCCCATCCAGCCCCTATCCCCGTAACCCCACTTATTTACCTTGCTAATCCCGCTGACACTAAGGGGCAATTTAGCATGGCCAATCCACCTAACCTGCACATCTTTGGAGTGTGTGAGGAAACCGGAGCACCCGGAGGAAACCCACGCAGACATGGGGAGAACGTGCAGACTCCACACAGACAGTGGCCCGAGGCTGGAATCGGACCCAGGTCCTTGGCGCTGTGAGGCAGCAGTGCTAACAGCTGTGCCACCTTTGCTTGATGTCCACATGGAAGGTGGGTTCAATAACTGGCTAAACAGCTTGATTGCCAGCCTGTGACCCATTCTGATATGCCTGATGACAGGAAGTAAGAAAAGGAGTTTCCTGTTCAGTCATACTGAAGAAGACAAGACACTGCAATGCTTGATATTTGGACCAATCCAATGGAAGTCAATTGTCACCAATGTCCACTCAGGATGGAGGATACAATACACTCTGCTCCTTTTTAGAAGTAAACTCAGATAAACTATTGTAAACAGGTGAGGTCCCCTCTGTAAAACCGAACATTCAAGAATCCAGTGTTTAGGAGGAGTTGTTTACATGACTCCTCCATCCTTGTCAATTCATTAATCAGCTCGCTGGGGAAAGATAGATCTTCCAATTGCTATTATTATCCACAAAAATCAGTGATGGGCAACCGAGGCTAGTGAGTGGAGACATGAGTGGCCCTCCTTCATCGCAGTGGGCCGCAAGATTGAAATCGGGTTTGTTCACTAACCGTGACCCCATGAATAAGATTAAGTACATTTAATATGTATTTAATATGTAGTAAGGGGCGGCACGGTAGCACAGTGATTAGCACTGCTGCTTTACAGCTCCAGGGACCTGGGTTTGATTCCCGGCTTGGGTCACTGTCTGTGTGGAGTTTGCACATTCTCCCCGTGTCTGCATGGGTTTCCTCCGGGTGCTCCGGTTTCCTCCCACAGTCCAAAGATGTGCGGGTTAGGTTGATTGGCCATGCTGAAAAATTGCCCCTTAGTGTCCTGAGATGCGTAGGTTAGAGGGATTAGCGGGTAAATGTGTAGGGATACGGGGGTAGGGCATGGGTGGGATTGTGGTCGGTGCAGACTCAATGGGCCAGATGGCCTCTTTCTGCACTGTAGAGTTTCTATGATTCTATAATACACGCCGAATATTTCACAATGAGTTATAGAAAATGCTGCATCATTTATGTATTAATAGAACGAACCATCATCAACTTCAAATGGTAAAAACAAAATAAATATTGACACTTTGGACACAGAGGGAGCGCACGGCTCTCACAGTCAGTGTTGTGAGCAATCAGCACCCACCTCACTTCATTCACTCGCCCTTGCTTTATGTGCGAATCACTTCAGTCTTTCATCTTACAGCGCAGAAGTAACATAGAAAACATAGAAACATAGAAGCAGGCACAGGCCATTCGGCTCTTTGAACCTGTTCTGCCATTCATTTTGATCACAGCTGATTATCAAATTCAATATCCTGATCCCCCCTTCTCCCCATATCTTTTGAGCCCTTCAGCCCCAAGAGCTATAACCAATTTCTTCTTGAAATCACACAATATTTTGGCCTCAACCACTTTCTGTGGGAGTGAATTCCACACATTCACCACTCTCTGGGTGAAGAAATTTCTCCTCACCTCAGTTCTAAAAGGTTCACACCTTATCCTCAAACTATGACCCCCTAGTTCTGGACTCCCCCACCATCAGGAACATTCTTTCTGGATCTACCCTGTCTAATCCTGTTAGAATTTTATAAGTTTCTATGAGATCCCCTCTCTTCTAAACCCCAATGAATATAATCCTAACCGACTTGGTCTCTCCTCGTATGACAGTAGACGTACAATAATTGGTGGATGGATTGGAGGGGAGTTGAGGAGAATTAGTCTTTACACAGACTCCGGGAGGAGGGGGAGTTGGAGGGGGGGGGGCGGTAGTCTGGAATGCATTGCCTAAAAGGGGCACAAAGGACACTCCCACTTGGATTGAAAACAAATGCTTGCATAGGCACTTAGAGTGCTCATAAAACCTACAGGAGTAAGGAACAAGAAATGGAAAGTGGGATTAGATGGATAACACTGACTCAATGGGCCAAATGACCTCTTCTCTGTGAGTAAATTTTGAAGATAATTTATTTATTAGTGTCACAAGTAGGTTTACATTAACACCGCAATGAAGTTACTGTGAAAATCCCCCAGTCGCCACACTCCGGCGCCTGTTCGGGTACACTGAGGGAGAATTTAGTACGGCCAATGCACCTAACCAGCACACCTTTGGACTCTGGGAGGAAATCGGAGCACCCGGAGAAAACCCACGCAGATACGGGGAGAACTTGCAAACTCCACACAGACAGTGACCCAAGCCGGGAATCGAACCCAGTTCCCAAGCGCTGTGAGACAGCAGTGCTAACCACTGTGCCACCGTGTCACCCCATTGTCTACGTTTCTGCTATGCAATGTGAAAGGCCCTGTCCTTCTGAAAGACCACTCCCTCCAATTGACCACGAGGTTGCTAAGCCAGATTCACCACTCCATTAAAATGCATCGAGTAAACCCATGGACGGCACAGTGGCACAGTGGTTGGCACTACCGCCTCACAGCGCCAGGGACCCGGGTTCGATTCTGGCCTTGGGTCACTGTCTGTATGGAGTTTGCACATTCTCCCCATGTCCGCGTGGGTTTCCTCCGAGTGCTCCGGTTTCCTCCCACAGTCTGAAGATGTGCGGGTTAGGTGGATTGGCCATGCTAAAATTCCCCCTTAGTGTCAGGGGGATTAGCAGGGTGAATACATGAGGCCCTGGGTGGGATTGTCATCAGTGCAGGCTCGATGGGCCAAACGGCCTCCGTCTGCACTGTAGAGATTTTGTTTTAAAGTTTATTTATTAGTGTCACATTACATTAACACTGCAATGAAGCTACTGTGAAAATCCCCTAGTCGCCACACTCTGGCGCCTGTTCAGGTACACTGAGGGAGAGTTTAGCATGGCCAATGCTAACCAGCCCGTCTTTTGGACTGTGGGAGGAAACAGAGCAGCCACAGTCTGAAGATGTGTGGGTTAGGTGAATTGGCCATGCTTTAGGCCGGAATTTTACCAGCACACCCGCACGATTCCGGGGGCGGGCGAGGCTCGGAGAACGGCACTCTCCAGTGACCTTGGGCGGACGTGCCAGTAAAACTCCATCCTTAGTGTCAGGGGGACCAGCAGGGTAAATACGTGGGATTATGTGGATGGGCCCTGGGTGGATCTGGTATCGGTGCAGGCTCGATGGGCTGAATGGCCTGCTCCTGCACTGTAGGGATTCTCTGATAGCTCAACGTCTGCGTACTCTTTGCTGTTGGGTGTATTTGCTCAGATTTTGGAGAGGGAGGGATGGAATTGCCTGAATATAGCCATCATATTATTTCTTTTTTTTTGCAAGAGAACAAAGCAATTTCCCAGAGCACTCACACAAGAAATAATTAGAGCAAAATAGCTTTTTAATGTTTCAGGCAGGGGATGGCCATAATTGTATTGCTGTTACTGAGAATTCTGTGACTGCCCCAGAAGCGCCCAGGGCAGCATGTCCTCCAATATCCATGGCATCTGAATCCAAATGAAAAAACATTATAATCCAATGAGAGATGAAGAAGAGAAAAAAAATTATTTTTTTTCATGTATTTTTGTTTAATAATGGGCACAATCCCTTAAGGTGTCAAGAAGATTGTAAAATATAACGCAGCAAATTAATCTCTAGGCTTGCTTTGTTAGGTGATGTGGAGGGATCTAAGGGAAACTAAGTTGTGCCACATAACCCCCTACAGTGCAGAAAGAGGCCATCCGGCCCATCGAGTCTGCACTGGCTCTCCGAAAGGCAGACAGTGTGGTGAAGAAGGCATTCAGCGCACTGGCCTTTCATCAGTCAGGGCACTGAGTTGGGGCGTTATGGCCGAAAGTTTACCGTCTCGCCCACCTCAGAATCGGGGCGGGCGACGCTCGCAGAACAACATTCTCCGTTGGCCTCGGGTGGGATCTTACGAGCCTTGGGTGGGTGAGGCGGTAAAATTTCTGCATATGTTACAGCTGTACGAGGCCGCACTTGGAGTATTGTGCACAGTTTTGATCTCCCTGTTATAGGAAAGGCACTGATGAACTGGAAAGACTGCAGAGAAGATTTACAAGGATGTTGCCAGGACTAGTGGGCCTGAGAGGTTGGCCAGGCCTAGGAGGATGAGGGATGACCTTATTGAGGCGTGCAAAATCTTGAGGGGCATTGATAGGATGAACACACAGTCTTTTTCCCAGGGAAGGGGAATTGAAAACTTTGGAATCCAAAAATGATTTGAGGATGTTACTGGGACTGGAAGATTTGAATTATTAGGCTGACAGACAAAGAACAACAAAGAACAAAGAACAATACAGCAC
Source organism: Mustelus asterias (assembly GCF_964213995.1). Classification (NCBI taxonomy): domain Eukaryota; kingdom Metazoa; phylum Chordata; class Chondrichthyes; order Carcharhiniformes; family Triakidae; genus Mustelus; species Mustelus asterias. The sequence goes on from NC_135829.1 coordinate 11,340,778, forward strand.
AGGAACAGGCCCTTCGGCCCTCCAAGCCCGCGCCGCTCCCCTGTCCAAACTAGACCATTCTTTTGTATCCCTCCATTCCCACTCCGTTCATGTGGCTATCTAGATAAGTCTTAAACGTTCCCAGTGTGTCTGCCTCCACCACCTTGCCCGGCAGCGCATTCCAGGCCCCCACCACCCTCTGTGTAAAATACGTCCTTCTGATATCCGTGTTAAACCTTCCCCCCCTCACCTTGAACCTATGACCCCTTGTGAACGTTACCACCGACCTGGGAAAAAGCTTCCCACCGTTCACCCTACCTATGCCTTTCATAATTTTATACACCTCTATTAGGTCACCCCTCATCCTCCGTCTTTCCAGTGAGAACAACCCCAGTTTACCCAATCTCTCCTCATAACTAAGCCCTTCCATACCAGGCAACATCCTGGTAAACCTCCTCTGCACTCTCTCTAAAGCCTCCACGTCCTTCCAGTAGTGTGGCGACCAGAACTGGGCGCAGTATTCCAAATGCGGCCGAACCAACGTTCTATACAACTGCAACATCAGACCCCAACTTTTATACTCTATGCCCCGTCCTATAAAGGCAAGCATGCCATATGCCTTCTTCACCACCTTCTCCACCTGTGACGTCACCTTCAAGGATCTGTGGACTTGCACACCCAGGTCCCTCTGCGTATCTACACCCTTACGGGACCAACACCCGTATCTACACACAAGTGCCACTGCGCACCTGCCGATCTCGACGCTAACAGATCTGCGCATGCGCAGTGGCCTGCTCAATGCTATGCGGCACGGTGGCACAGTGGTCACTCCAGTTTTCACGCAAATTCGACACTTGGAATTTTTTGGGGCGAATCACCGCCCCCCGCCCAGGGTCTTTTATCTAGGGTAGGGGGAGTCCAAAACTAGAGGGTGTATGTTTAAGGTGAGAGGGGAAAGATTTAAACGGGACCCGAGGGGTAACTTCTTCACGCAGAGGGTGGTGTGTGTATAGAATGAGCTGCCAGAGGAGGTGGTAGAGGCGGGTACAGTCGCAACATTAAAAAGCATTTGGATAAGTACATGGATGGGGAAGGATTTGAGGGATATGGGCCAAACGCGGGCGATTAGGACTAGCTGGGAGGGCACCATGGTCGGCATGGACTGGTTGGGTCTGTTTCCATGCTGTGTGGCTCTTTAAGATTCTATAAGGGCCAACTCCACCAGCCCCCCTCCATATCCCTGTACCTGTGTGCATTTACCATGGCCAATTCACCTAATCTGCACGCCTTTGGACACCAAGGAACCATTTAGCATGGCCAATATACCTAACCTACACATCTTTGGACACTACGGGCAATTTAATATGCCAATCCACCTAACCTAAACATCCTGGGACATTAAGGGACAATTTAGCATGGGCAATCCACCGAACTCGCACATCTTCGATCTGTGGGAGGAAACCGGAGCACCCGGGGGAAATCCACGCAGACACGGAGAGAACGTGCAAACTCCGCATAGACAGTGACCTGAGGCCAGGAATCGAACCCGGGTCCCTGGCGCTGTGAGGCAGCAGTGCTAACCACTGTGCCGCCCCATGAAGCTAAGAGAAATGATTCTTAATAAGCAACATGATGTATCATCCAGGTGCAAATATATTATCTTATATTAATTCTCAGTTAGTTGGGCTGTTCATGAATTTCATTTCTTAAAAAAAATTGCTGGCTTAATGTAAAAATACATTATTAATCCTGTCCTTTAAAATTAAACGGTGGGAAAAAATTGGAAGTTAGACTGTAAGCAGAGATGGTGCGGCTTTGCAGCCTGTGGTGTTCCAGCTATACGTTTGACCATAGGAGGAAGAGGACCAACAGGCCTTTGCAAGTGTGCAGATAATGCAAAGAGAAGATTTGATAGTGACATGCACAATCATAAATAATTTTGATAAGATTAAATAAGAAGCAACTGTTTCCATTGTCAGAAGGGCTGATAAGCTGGTGACATTATAGAATCCCTACAATGTTGAAGGGGGCCATTTGGCCCGTTGAGACTGCACCCACACATTGTTTTAATCTTACCCCCCCATATTTACATATTTACCCCACTAATCCCCCTAACCTACTCACCTTGGGACACTAAAGGGCAATTTAGCATGGCCAATCCACCTAACCTAAACATCTTTAAACACCAAGGGGCAATTTAGCAGGGCCAATCCACCTAACCTACACATCTTTAGACACCAAGGGGCAATTTAGCAGGGCCAATCCACCTAACCTACACATCTTTGGACACTAAGGGACAATTTAGCAGGGCCAATCCACTTAACCTACACATCTTGGGATATTGAGGGGCAATTTAGCATGGCCAATCCACCTAAGCTACACATCTTTAAACACCAAAGGGCAATTTAACAGGGCCAATCCATCTAAGCTGCACATCTTTGGACACTAAGGGGCAATTTACCATGGCCCATCCACCTAATCTGCACATCTTTGGATACTAAGGGTCAATTTAGCATGGCCAATCCACCTAACCTACACATCTTTGGACACTAAGGGGCAATTTAGCATGGCCAATCCACCTAACCTACACATCTTTAAACACCAAGGGGCAATTTAGCATGGCCAATCCACCTAATCTGCACATCTTTGGACACTAAGGGGCAATTTAGCATGGCCAATCCTCCTCACCACACATCTTTGGGACACTAAAGGGCAATTTAGCATGGCCAATCCACCTAACCTACACATCTTTAAACACCAAGGGGCAATTTAGCATGGCCAATCCACCTAACCTACACATATTGGGAGAATATGAGGGAGAATTTAGCCTGGCTAATGCACCTAAACAACATGCCTCTCAGACTGTGGGAGGAAACCGGAGCACCCGGAGGAAACCCAAGCAGACAGTGGAAAATGTACGAACTCCGCACAGACACTGACCCAAGCCAGGAATCGAACCCGGGGTACCTGGCGCTATGAGGCAGCAATGCTAACCATTGTGCCATCCCTCTGGGGAGATAATTGCTCTCACAGGAGTTGGGTCAGCAAGTGCCCAATCAGGTGCTTAATCAGTGCTTAATCCCACTGGGCTTCCCAGAATTGCCCCAGGTTGCCATCAGTTGTCCAACCACTGAGGACCCCCCTTCTCTCCCCCCACAGCGACCATTAAAGTCCCAGCTATCTAAGTAGCTTCAATCCCCTACTGTATCCCCATAACCCTTCAAATCATCTCCTTGTCAAGGCAAATATTACATTTCCTTTGGAAAGTTACTCTTGAATCTGTTTCCCACACTATTTCACACCAGAAGAATTCAGGTGCCAAAGGAACTTCTGCATATCTCTCCCCCTGTGGGATTATTTTCTTGAATGAAATGAATTTGAGTTTGTCTCCAATTATCTAACTTGGCATTAATTGAATTATTCTGGTTGTTTCTTGACGTTCTGTGGACGTCTATTCATCCACCTAGAAACCTTTTGGGCATATAACACTCTTCTCCAAGATAGGTAACGTAGATTCCACCTTAGCAGAAGAAATTCACAATTCCTCGGAACTTGTTTAATGGATTCACCTTTGAGTAAGATACCCGTACAGCATGATTTAATGATATCCCAGGGTAGTTCGTTTCCATTGCAATGATTAAAATAGAAGGACTTTATATAATATTTACATGGACCACTTTGATTTAGCGAGTGGGCCATGCTCTTGCGAGTTCAGTTTGCAAGAAAGAGATTCTCTTGCTTTGTGCTTGGGAAGTAAGGAAGCATGAATTTCAAATCCCTTGATAGGTTAGTTAGTAGGTTAATCATTCCATCTATAACCAAGGGTTAAGAACCTCGGCAGCAAAATCTTCATTCAATTAAGCACATGCACTCATTATTTAGGCAAGCTAAGATTAGTGGTATCATGGCTTCTACAGAGCAGGTGGAATTTCTCTGAAATACAGAGCAGCGTACCTTAACGATTTCCATCCCCCGAGTATTCTCACTCTAAAGCCCATCTCTCCTCAAGGAGAGATTTGAAGAGAAAAGTGCCTTTTAAGCATAAGTCCACAAAATAGTTCCAATTCTTCCCGCACCTAGTGGCGCACTTTTGTCTGCTCCCATAGCTGGTAACAGGTCGTTAGTCTGTCGCCAGGAAGCTTATAAAGTTCAAGTTTATTTATTAGTGTCTCCAGTAGGCTTACATTGACACTGCAGTGAAGTTACTGTGAAAATCCCCTAGTCGCCACACTCCGGCACCTGTTCGGGTACACTGAGGGAGAATTTAGCCTGGCTAATGCACCTAAACAACACGCCTCTCAGACTGCGGGAGGAAACCCATGCAGGCACGGGGAGAATGTGCAGACTCCGCACAGACAGTGACCCAAGCCAGGAATCGAACCTGGGTCCCTGACGCTGTGAGGCAACAGCGCTAACCACTGTGCCGCCGTGCCTCCCTACAACTTGAGAAGCACAACTCCACATCAAGCGTGGCTGACCAGGAGTCTCTCTACTGCTCTTACCGCCAGCCATTGGCCTGTTTGAAAGGTTTGACCACATTAAAGACGTAGAAGGAAACAGAAAATAGGTACAGGAGTAGACCATATGGCCCTTCAAGCCTACACCACCATTCAGTATGATCATGGATGATCATGCACTTTCAGTATCCCACTCCCACTTTCTCTCCATACCCCTTGATCCTTTTAGCCACAAGGACCACGTCCAGCTCTCTCTGTGGTCGAGAATTCCACAGGTTCACAACTCTGAGTGAAGAAGTTCATCCTCATCTCAGTCCTGAATGGTTTACCCCTTATTCTTAGACTGTGACCCCTAGTTCTGGACTTCCCCAACAATGGGAACATTCTTCCCACATCTAGCCTGTCCAGTCCCATCAAAATTTTGTATGTTTTTAAGAGGCCCCCTCTCATTCTTCTAAATTCCAGTGAGTACAAGCCCAATCGATCCAGTCTCTCTGCAGATATCAGTCCTGCCATTCCAGGAATCAGTCTGCTGAACCTTCGCTGGACTCCCTCAATAGCAGACTAGGAGACCAAAACTGTGCACAATACTCAAGATGTGGCCTCACCAAGGCCCTGTATAACTGCCGCAAGACATCCCTGCTCCTATACTCAAATCCTCTTGCTATGAAGGCCCACACGCCATAGCTTACCTCAGCTTGGCCATCGAGTCCTGGGGTGTGACTCAAACCCGGAGCATCTGACTCAGAGGCAGGGACAACTACATACTGCGCCAGAAGACCATTTCTACAATGTAGAACGGGTTTTGAATCACGCAGACCAAGTTTTCCCTGAATGGATTTGAATTAATTTGATTTATTATTGTCACATGTATACACAGACAAAACCTACCGTTCATAGAGTACATAGATGAGAAGGAAGTGGGTGCAGAATGGTGATAGGGTGAGTAGAAAAGAATGGCAGTGGAGGACTACATAGAATAGTGTGTAATTTATAGCATAGAAATAGGTCACTGGGCCCAACGAATCAATTATCTATACAAGCTCCAAAGAATAACGGTACACTTCAATAATTGATCCATTTGTACCAGTTATTCCCAATACCAAGTGAATGCTTTTGATTTGACTTGATTAATTAATGTCATAATAATTGGGATACAGTGTATTGGTTCTTGCGCGCTATAAAGACAAAACCTACAATTCATAAACTACATAAGGGAGAAGGAAAGGCGAGATTGCAGAATGTAGTGTCACAGTCACAGCTAGGGTGTAGTGAAAGATCAACTTAATATATGTGAGGTCCTTTCAAATGTCTGATGGCAGCAGGGAAGAAGCTGTTCTTGAGTTGGTTGGTCTGTAATTTCAGACTTTTGTATCTTTTCCCGACAGAAGAAGGTATGTCTGGAGTGCGTGGGGTCCTTAATTATGCCGGCTGCTTTGCCGAGGCAGCGGGAAGTGTAGACGGAGTCAATGGACGGGAGGCTGGTTTGCATAATAGACTGGGCTACGTTCACAACCCTTTCTTGCGGTCTTGGTCAGAGCAGGAGCCATACCAAGCTGTGATACATCCAGATAGGATGCTTTCTATGCTGCATCTGTAAAGATTGTATGGAATGCTATAATTATCCTCCATCCAATTAGTTGTGAAGGATGGTCACCCCATAACCCATCTCAGTGGACCATTCATTAAGACCATAAGACATAGGAGCAGAATTAGGCCACTCGGCCCATCTGCTCCACCATTCAATCATGGCTGATACTTTTCTCACCCCCATTCTTCTGCCTTTTCCCTATACTCCCTGATCCCCTTATTAATTAAAAACCTATCTATCTCTGTCTTAAAGACACTCAATGACCTGGCCTCCACAGCCTTCTGCAGCAAAGAGTTCCACAGATTCGCCACTCTCTGGCTGAAGAAATTCCTCCTCATCTCTGTTTTAAAGAATCGACCCTTCAGCCTGAGGTTGTGCCCTCTGGTTCTAGTTTTTCCTACTAGTGGAAACATCCTCTCCACGTCCACTCTATCCAGGCCTCGCAGTATCCTGTAAGTTTCAATAAGAGCCCCCCCTCATCCTTCTAACTACCATTTTGCAACATCAGTCAACCAGAAGGTCAAGTTAAACAGTAATGTCATCTTTAAAAGGTCAGTTGGATGTCAGATTTCAACTCTTAGCTATTCCTTCAGTGGTAATGAGTTACATGTTTGCATGTGCAAGTGAGAGATGAGTGTTTAATGTTGTGGGATCTTGGTTCTAAATCATCTGAGGGTGAGTGTCCTGACTAAGTGGAGGTGGTGGTACAGTGGTATCGTTACTGGGCTAGTAATCGCGAGACCCAGGGTAATGCTTTGGGGACCCAGATTCGAATTTCGCCACGGCAGATGGTTGACCTTTGCATTCAATGAAAATCTGGAATTAAGAATCCACTGGCGACCATGAAACCAGTGTCGATTGTCGGAAAAAACCCATCTGGTTCACTAATGTCCCTCTAGGGAAGGGAATCTGCCAGCTTACCCAGCCTGGCCAACATGTTTGAGCTTCTCAGTTGCTGTAGAACAATGGAGGCACAAGTTCTGCTTCTTCATAACATAACCCTTACTTCCTTGATCCAACTTAACACACAATTCTCTACCAACAAAATAGTGCCAGCTGCACCTTCCTTATATATCAGTGACTTCTATTGAATAATTGACATCAAATTAGGACTTAATTGGAAGGTCCGTTAACCCATTCTTAACAGTACATATGTCTCCATACTCTAGAGTCCAAAAGACGTGCTGATTAGATGCATTGGCCGTGCTAAATTCTCCCTCAGTGTACCCGAACTGGCGCCAGAGTGTGATTTTCACAGTGACTTCCTTGCAGTGTTAATGTAAGCCTACTTGTGACACTAGTAAATAAACTTGAAAAAACTTGAATACTCAAACATAAAATGCCCTCTGCAAACGGCCTAGCGAGACATTCAAGGGCAATTAGGGATGGGCAATAAATGCTGACCCAGCCAGCGACACTCACGTCCCATGAATGAAAAAAGAAATAAATTTGTGTGTGGAATCTTGCTCAGAGGTTCGAATGTTTGGAGATGAATTGCGCAGTTGATTTTCATCTCTGTTAAGGGTTTCTGGATGACATGTGGAGGAAAGAACATTTATGCGACATTTTTTCATGTGGTTACAATGGCGCAAAGTGCTTTATGACCCATCAAATGCTCGTGAAGCGTCGCTGAACAGAGCGGAGAATTTGTTCACAGCTAGTTAATCTCTCTTGATGGCGCGCTTGCGGTCAACCATTGGGCAGGGCCCTTTTGGCACAGTGGTTAGCACTGCTGCCTCACAGCGCCAGGGACCCGGGTTCGATTCCCGGCTTGGGTCACTGTCTGTGCGGAGTCTGCACGTGTCTGCGTGGGTTTCTTCCGGGTGATCCGGTTTCCTCCCACAGTCCGAAATGTGCTGGTTAGGGTGCATTGGCCGTGCTAAATTCACCCTCAGTGTACCCGAACATCCACTGGAGTGTGGTGACGAGGGGATTTTCACAGTAACTTCATTGCAGTGTTAATGTAAGCCTACTTGTTACACTAATAAAAATAAACTTTAAACTTAAAAACTCAATCCTGTGTGTGTTATGTTGTGTGCATCAGAGCAGCGAAAGGCTGGGTAATTCCCACATTGAAGTGAAACCGTGTTACCAGAGATGGGCAGATGGTCCATTGATGTTCTTACACACCACGATGGTTAGGATGAATATGGTTATAGCTACTGTTACTGAGTGGGATGTTGTGATTTTTGCCTGAAGTGGTTTGTGTTTTAATAGCCCTAACCAGCACGTCAATGCCTTGTATTGGGATTATGATGTTACTGTTCATTATGTTTGGATCTCATTTGTAATAAAAAACAAAGAATAAAGAAAATTACAGCACAGGAACAGGCCATTTGGCCCACCAAGCCTGCACCGACCAAGCTGCCCGTCTGAACTAAAAACCCCTACCCTTCCGGGGACCATATCCCTCTATTCCCATCCTATTCAAGTATTTGTCAAGACACCCCTTAAAAGTCACTGTCCTATCTCCTTCCACTACCTCCCCCGGCAGTGAGTTCCAGGCACCCACCACCCTCTGTGTAAAAAAACTTGCCTCGTACATCTCCTTTAAACCTCGCCCCTCACACCTTAAACCTGTGCCCCCTAGTAATTGACTCTTCCACCCTGGGAAAAAGCTTCTGACTACCCACTCTGTCCATGGGGCGGCACGGTAGCACAGTGGTTAGCACTGCTGCTTCACAGCTCCAGGGTCCCGGGTTCGATTCCCGGCTCGGGTCACTGTCTGTGTGGAGTTTGCACATTCTCCTCGTGTCTGCGTGGGTTTCCTCCGGGTGCTCCGGTTTCCTCCCACAGTCCAAAGATGTGCAGGTTAGGTTGATTGGCCAGGTTAAAAATTGCCCCTTAGAGTCCTGAGATGCGCAGGTTAGAGGGATTAGTGGGTAAATATGTGGGGGTAGGGCCTGGGTGGGATTGTGGTCGGTGCAGACTCGATGGGCCGAATGGCCTCCTTCTGCACTGTAGGGTTTCTATGATTTCTATGATTTCTATGCCTCTCATAATCTTGTAGACTTCTATCAGGTCGCCCCTCAACCTCCGTCGTTCCAGTGAGAACAAACCAAGTTCCTCCAACATCTCCTCATAGCTAATGCCCTCCATACCAGGCAACATCCTGTCCACAAGGTAGGCCTGTAGAACTGAACAAGGGAGGAGCTTATTTCAGATCTTCAGAGCCTCACAGTCAGTCCCAGACAGAAATGTGGTTGACTCTCGACTGCCCTCCAAGGCAACTAAGAATGGGCAATAAATGCTGGCCAGCCAGTGATGCCAATATCCCACGAATGAAGAAAAAGAAAGACTGACTCCCCAGAGCTCTACCCTGGATGGAGTTAGCCCCCAGGGTCATCTGACCCTCACTTTTAAAGGGGCAGCACGTACCCCAACCTACATATACAAGCAATACTCTTTATATTCTCTTCAAGTACAGCTATCTACACTGATATTTTCCTCTCTTGACATTTATGGAGTTATCAAGAAGATAAAGGTAGAAGGGAGATATGTAGAGAAAAAATAATATATATTTTAGTAAATGATTATAGTGGAATAAATCACTCATTAATTAGATATATTTAATACACATGACCCTGGGTGGGTCCTCCACCCCCCACCCCACTTCCCCCTCCCTCCCCCACGCAGGTGTTGTCGCAACGGAGGCAACCCGCCATTGGCCAGTGGTGGGATTTTCCAATCCCACCGCTGTCAATGTCATGTCCCTTTATTCACCGCCTCCACCACTGGGATAACCATGGTGGGAACTCGCCAGCGGGAACAGTGGGAAGAATCCCGCCCATTGTCATTATCAGGCTACTTCCCTGGGTGGCACGGTGGCACAGTGGTTAGCACTGCTGCCTCATAGTGCCAGAGACCCAGGCTTGATTCCAACCTCGAGTGACAGTCTGTATGGAGTTTGCATGTTCTCCCCGTGTCCGCCTGGATTTCCTCCGGGTGCTCAGGTTCCTTCCCACACTCCAAAGATGTGCAGGTTAGGTGGATTGGCCATGCTAAATTGTCCCTTAGTGTCCAAAGATGTGCATGTTCGGTGGATTGGCCATGCTAAATTGCCCCTCAGTGTCCAAAGATGTGCGGTTTAGGTGGATTGGCCATGCTAAATTTCCCCTTAGTATTCAAAGATGTGCAGGTTAGGTGGATTGGCCTGCTAAATTGTCCCTTAGTGTTCAAAGATGTGCAGGTTAGGTGGATTGGCCATGCTAAGTTGCGCCTTAGTATCCAAAGATGTGCGGGTTTCGGTGGATTGGCCATACTAAATTGCCCCTTAGTGTCCAAAGATATGCAGGTTAGGGGGATTGGCCATGCTAAATTTCCCCTTAGTGTCCAAAGGTGTGCGGGTTGGGTGGATTGGCCATGCTAAATTGCCCCTTAGTGTCCAAAGATGTGCGGGTTGGGTGGATTGGCCATGCTAAATTGCCCCTTAGTGTCCAAAGATGTGCGGGTTGGGTGGATTGGCCGTGCTAAATTGCCCCTTAGTGTCCAAAGATGTGCGGGTTAGGTGGATTGTTTGTGCTAAATTGCCCCTTAGTGTCAGGGGGTTTAGCAGGATAAATACGTGGGGTTAAGCGTGGTTGGGATTGTTGTCGGGGCAGGCTTGATGGGCCAAATGGCCTCATTCTGCACTGTAGGGATTCTATGGTTCATCCTGTGATTGTGGGATCTTGCTGTGTGTAAACCAGTTGCCATGTTTCTGACATTGCTGTGGTGACTATAATGTAAGAGTGCTTCACTGGTCGAAAAACACTCGGGAGGGCTACCCCAGGGCATGAAAAGCCCTTTATAAATAGAAAGCCTTTCATTCTTTCAAAGATGGTAAAATGGTTCTATAAATAATTGGCAGTATCAGTTAATTTGGATCAGGCAGTGTTGGAATGATCATCCACAGTAATTTGTAGCAGATTGCAATCCTGTCTCTGCTTGTTCTTCTAAATTCAAAACAAAGTAAAAAGATTTTGCCGAGTGAAAAATATTTAATGACTATATTAAGGAACCTCATTTTGACCATGTACTAATCTCTCTTGTTAGAGGGTCATTGATGAGGCCAGAACCTGCTAGTAAAGGTGGCGTGCATGTGCAAACCAGAATGATTACTTTGCATTGAAGTTAAGTCAGGAGTGGGCCCAATATTGTCTGCTCTGAAATTAGCCCCTTGAGTTGCAATCGACATCCCTTTTTCATGGGTCACTGGATTTTAAAAACAACACCCACTCACTGCAGAGACACACGCATATTTTGCATGGGAAACTTTTGCCGTGACCGACCAGGATTGGACCACCGTTTGGGTGGAAGACAGAGAAAAACAGGGCAGCACGATGGCACGGTGGTTAGCACTGCTGCCTCACAGCGCCAGGGACCCGGGTTCGATTCCAGCCTCGGGTCACTGTCTGTGTGGAGTTTGCATGTTCTCCCCATATCTGTGCTCCGGGTGCTCCGGTTTCCTCCCACAGTCCAATGATGTAGAGGTTAGGTGGATTGGCCATGCTAAAATGCCCCTCAGTGTCCAAAGGTGTGTAGGTTTAAAAAGTTTATTTATTCGTGTCTCAAGTTGGCTTACATTAATACTGTGATGAAGCTACTGTGAAAATCCCCTGGTCGCCACACTCAGATGCCTGTTCGGGTACACTGAGGGAGAATTTATCATAGCCAATGCGCCTAACCAGCACGTCTTCCAGACTGTGGGAGGAAACTGGAGCACCCGGAGAGAACGTGCAAACTCCACACAGACAGTGACCCAAGTCGGGAATCGAACCTGGGTCTCTGGCACTGTGAGGCAGCAGTGCTAACCACTGGACCACTGTGGATTGGACATGCTAAATTGCTTCTTAGTGTTCAAAGATATGTAGGTTAGTTGGATTAGCCATGGTAAATGCACAGGGTTACAGAGATAGGGTGGGGGCTGGGCCTGGATGAAATGTTTTGTCAGAGAGTCAGTACAGACCTGATGGGCTGAATGGTCTCCTTCTGCAGTGGAGGGACTCTCTGAAATTATTCTATGAATAAATTGCCTGAAAGTGTGGTGAGCAGAGGCTTAGAAGCGAATTTCAAAAGGAGATTAGATATGTCCCAGGACGTGAAACATTTGCAGGGCTATGGGGTCACAGGTGGGGAGTGGGACTATTGTGATTTCACTTTCAAAGAACTGGCACAGGCATGATGGGCTGAATGGTTCTCCTCCAGTGCTGTAAGTTGCTATGAACTATAGAGACTGTAATCGGTTATACTGGGCAAATCAGCTTTAGCAGTCACCAGTCTTTAAGACAGAGATAGATAGGTTCTTGATTAATAAGGGGATCAGGGGTTATGGGGAAAAGGCAGGAGAATGGGGATGAGAAAAGTATCAGCCATGATTGAATGGCGGAGCAGACTCGATGGGCCAAGTGACCCAATTCTGCTCCTATGTCTTATGGCCTTATGGTGAATGTATCCATTGGGACCCTAGCAGACATCCAGGATGACAAACATTGGTCATCTTGGCCTAGCAAAGCAACCAAGGGAATCTGATGGAGCCCATTTTGCAGACAAAAAGGCTTTCCTCGAGATGGGGGGATTTGCTTTTGAGTAGAAGCAAAGCTCTCATCAGCTGAGCCCTTGGAAGGACAAAAATTTCACAGCCATTGAATCACTCAACCTTCTGAGATCATTTGTTGATTTGGGGTCTGGGTAGGTTTTGAGTAAAACGCCCACCACTGAAGTACAATTTTTTTATTCATTCGTGAGACATGGGCGTCGCTGGCTGGCCAGCATTTATTGCCCATACCTAGTTGGCCTTGGAGGGCAAATGAGAATCAACCACATTGCTGTGGCTCTGGAGTCATATGTTGGCCAAATAAGGACGGCAGGTTTCCTTCCCTAAAGAACATTAGTGAACCAGATGGGTTTTTCCGACAATTGACAATGATTTCATGGTCATCGGTAGATTCTTTTAATTCCAAATTCTTTTTTACTGAATGGTTAGCACTGCTGCCTCACAGCTCCAGGGACCTGGGTTCGATTCCCAGTGTGGGTCACTGTCTGTGTGGAGTTTGCATATTCTCCCCGTGTCTGCGTGGGTTTCCTCCAGATGCTCCAGTTTCCTCCCACAGTCCAAAGGTGTGCAGGTTAGGTGGAATGGCCATGATAAATTATCTCTGAAATATCCCGGGATGCATAGGTTAGAGGGATTAGCACAGTAAATATTGGAGTTACAGGGATAGGGCCTGGGTGGGACAATGCAGATTTGATGGGCCGAATGGCCTCCGTTTGCACTGTAGGATTTCTATGGTTTTTATGGTAGGTTCCACCATCTGCCATGGTGGGATTCAAACCCAGGTCCCCAGAATATTTGCTGAGTTTCTGGATTATTAATCCAACAATAATATCACGAGGCCGTCACCTTATCCCCATAGCTCTTGATCCCATTACTGATCTGATTTAAGTTTTGGTAACCCACCCAGCTGTGGAGATTGATAGCCTAGCCATAATACCACTAGGCCATCACCTCCCCTTAGAAGAGCAAACATATTTCCTTGCCCCGACTCCCTACCCCAGAGTCCCTTCGTTCTCTGAGTCAGAATATACTTGGAGCTTGCTCCTGAAAATAGGGTGGCACGGTGGCACAGTGGTTAGCACTGCTGCCTCACAGTGCCAGGGACCCGGGTTCGATTCCCGGCTTGCGTCACTGTCTATGCAGAGTCTGCACGTTCTCCCCAGGTCTGAGTGCGTTTCCTCCGAGTGCTCCAGTTTCCTCCCACAGTCAGAAAGACATGCCGGTTAGGTGCATTGGCCATGTTAAATTCTCCCTGAGTGTACCCGAACAGGCGCTGGAGTGTGGCGACTAGAGGATTTTCACAGTAATTTCATTGCAGTGTTAATGTAAGCCTACTCCATACAATCCCTACAGTGCAGAAGGAGGCCATTTAGCCCATCGAGTCTGCACCGACCACAATCCCACCAGGCTCTATCCCGTAACCCAACATATTTACTACACTAATCCCCCTGACACTAAGGGTCAATTTAGCATGGCCAATCAAACTAATCCATCCCTACAGTGCAGACAGAGGCCATTCTGGCTGTGCGGCATGGTAGCACAGTGGTTAGCACTGCTGCTTCACAGCTCCAGGGACCTGGGTTCGAATCCCGGCACGGGTCGCTGTCTGTGTGGAGTTTGCACATTCTCCCCGTGTCTGCGTGGGTTTCCTCCGGGTGCTCCAGTTTCCTCCCACAGTCCAAAGATGTACGGGCGAGGTTGATTGGCCATTCTAAATTGCCCCTTACTGTCCCGGGATGCATAGATTAGAGGGGTTAGTGGGTAAATATGTAGGGATATGTGGATAGGGCCTGGGTGGGATTGTGGTCGGTGCAGACTCGATGGGCCGAATGGCCTCTTTCTGCACTGTAGGATTCTATGATTCATTCGGCCCATCAAGCCTGCACTGTCCCACCAGGCCCTATCCCTGTAACGCCACATATTTACCACACTAATCCCTCTAACAGATGCATCCCGGGACACTTCAGGGGCAATATAGCTTGGCCAATCCACCTAACCCACACACCTTTGGAGTGTGGGAGGAAATCAGAGCACCCGGAGGAAACCCACGCAGGCACAGGGAGAATGCGCAAACTCCACACAGTGATCCGAGGCCGGAATTGAACACGGGTCCCTGGCGCTGTGAGGCAGCAATGCCACCTGTGACCAATAAATAAACTTAACTTTTAAAATAAAGGGTAATGGGGTTTTCCTAGTCTGTGGTCAAACCCATACTTACAATGTCCTCCTGATGCCATCTCCCCGTGCTTCCCGAAAAATTGAATTATCTAATCATTTCAATTAAGCAATGCAAATAACGCAGCAAAGTGGGACTCTAATGCTTAGAAGAAATTGGAAAGCTTCAGATAATTTGAATGGAGAGGAGTAGAATCTCTGCAGAACAAACTCTATTATAGACACCATAGATCAAACATTAATGTGGGTGATATTCACGAACAAATGTGTTTGTATGACCTTTTGCTGTATTTAACGAGTGTGAGCCTATTTTAAATAAATGGGTCAACATCTGTGTTAGAACTGCAGACGTGGGCTTATCAAGTTTGCGTGCGATCCCTTCCTCTGGTAAGTTCCACTCTCAGTGTTACAAATCATTCTTCTGACTGCACTGCATACCCAGCCTGTTATTAAAAAATTACCATTATACCAAAAATCTATTACAGACGTCTCATTAGTGCAACTTATTGTTATAAACTGCTAATAAACGGTGTTCCGACAGCTTCTCTTTATTGTTAACCTTCTATGATGATGAATTATTATTATGAAGCTCTCATTATCACAAAACTCCTTGATTCCATCTCTCATCAGCGTTGAACTTGCTGCAGTATTAGTAATGAACCTGACAATTTGCCCGCGATTTAATTTTTCTTTAACGTTTACAACACAGCTTATTGCATCTCAGGCACTCAACAAAAACTTTGAAGCGAAATCGCTGTTGTTTGGGGAGTCGTTTTACACACAGCAAGGCCGCACAGCAGTCAGAAGATATACTTGCAATGTTGTGTGGGTTAGGTGGATTGGCCATGCTAAATTGATATCTGGGCGGCACAGTGGTTAGCGTTGCTGCCTCACCAGCGCCAGGGACCCGGGTTCAATTCCCGGCTTGGGTCACTGTCTGTGTGGAGTTTGCACATTCTCCCCCGTGGGTTTCCTCCGAGTGCTCCGGTTTCCTCCCACAGTCCAAAGATGTGCGGGTTAGGTTGGTTGGCCATGCTAAATTGCCCCCAGTGTCAGGAGGGATTAGCAGGGTAAATACGTGGGGTTACGGAGGTAGGGCCTGGGTGGGATAGTTGTCAGTACAGACTCGATGGGCTGAATGGCCTCCTTCTGTACTGAAAGGATTCTATAATACTTAGGGCGGGATTTTGGGGTCTCGCTTGGGCGAGGTTAGCCCAAGGTCAACGGAGATTTCCATTGTTGGACCCTCGCCCGCTCCGACTCCATGGCAGGCAAGGTGGCAGAGTTCCAACCTTAGTGTGTGAGGGGGATTAGCAGGATAAATATGTGGGGTTGCAGGGATAAGGCCTGGGTGGGAAAGATGCGTTGGTTAGTTGCATTGGCCATGCTAAATTCTCCCTCAGTGTCGCCGAACCGAGTGTGGCGACTGGGGGATTTTCACAGTAACTTCATTGCGGTGTTGATGTGAGCCTACCTGTGACACTAATAAGTAAACGTAAATTAAATATGAAGCCTAATACTGCATACAGTAATCCAGATCTGGTCTCTCCAGTGCTCTGTCCTTCTGCAGCATAACCTCCCTCCTTTTGTTATCTGTCAATAAATGACAACATTCCAGCAGCTTTCCAGAAGGTAAAAAACAGTTCAAAATTGTCAAATCCTGGTAAAAGACAGTCGTACCGGCACCAGCAATGCTGCAGTTCCATTTAGAGGCCTACAAGACATGTTTTTACCAGTCCGCTTCATTTCTCAAGTTTTATTAGTTTAACCCTTTAGGGAGCTGGCAGAGCATCAGTGAAACCCAAACTCCCAACTGAAGTTATTCAGCACTGAGCCCAAGTTGCCCCTTAGTATCCAAAGATGTGTAGGTTAGATGGATTAGCCATAGTAAATGTGTGGGGTTACAGGGATAGGGCATGGGGGGTGGGCATGGGTTAGACATTTTATCAGAGAGTTGGTGCAGACTAGATGGGCTGAATGGCCTCCTTCTGCATTGTAACTATACTATGATTCTATTCTATGATTCGACGCGGTGTAAAGCGTAGACCTTCCACACGCTGGTTAAACATAAGACCATAAGGTATCGGAGCAGAATTAGGCCACTCGGCCCATCGAGGCTGTTTCACCATTCGATCACGGCTGATAATTTTCTCAACCCCAGTTTCCTGCCTTTTCTCCATAACCTTTGATCCCCTCATCAATCAAGAACCTACCTATCTCTGTCTTAAATACACTCAATCACCCGGTCTCCACAGCCTTCTGTGGCAATGAATTCCACAGATTCACCACCCTCTGGCTGAAGAAATTCCTCCTCATCTCGGTTCTAAAGAGTCATCCCTTTACTCTGAGGCTGTGCCCTCGGATCCGAGTCTCACCTACTCATGGAAACATCTTCCCCATGACCACTCTGTCCAGGCCTTTCTGTATTTATGGGGATGGCGCAGTGGTATTATCGCTAGGGTATTAATTGGAAACTCAGCGACTGTTCCGGAGATCTGGATTCGAATCCCGCCACGGCAGATGGTGGAATTTGAATTCAATGAAAAAATGCCTGCCATTAAGAATCTACTGATGACCATGAAACCATTGTCGATTGTTGGAAGAACCCATCTGGTTCACTTCAGGGAAGGAAATCAGCCGTTCTTACCTGGTCTGGCCTACATTTGGGTGACTGTCTGTGTGGAGTCCAAAGATGTGCGGGTTAGGTTGATTGGCCAGGTTAAAAATTGCCCCTTAGAGTCCTGGGATGCGTAGGTTAGAGGGATTAGTGGGTAAATATGTGGGGGTAGGGCCTGGGTGGGATTGTGGTCGGTGCAGACTCGATGGGCCGAATGGCCTCCTTCTGCACTGCAGGGTTTCTATGATTTCTATGGTGTCTGCATGGGTTTCCTCCGGGTGCTCCAGTTTCTTCTCACAGTCCAAAGATGTGCAGATTAGGTTGATTGGCCGTGATAAATTGCCCTTTAGTCTCAGGCAGGCTAGCAGGGTAAATGTGTGTGGTAACAGGGATGGGCCTAGGTGGGATTGTTGTCGGTACAGACACGATGGTCTGAATGGCCTCTTTCTGCACTGTAGAGATTCTATGACTTTATGTGACTCCAGACTCTCAACTGCCCTCTGAAATGGCCGAGCAAGCCACTCAGTTCACATCATTAGGGATGGGCAATAAATGTTGGTCAACCAGTGACGTCCGTGTCCCACGAATGAATTTTAAAAAACTACAAGTTTCAATGAGATGCCCCCCGCCCCCCCATCCCTCATCCATCTAAACTCCATCGAATACAGACTCAGAGGCCAGTATTTTACCGCCTTGCCCACCCCAGAATCAGGGCGGGCAAAGCTCGCAGAACGGCATTCTCCATTAGCCTCGGGGTGGGGGGGGGGGGGGTGGCACGTTGGCACAGTGATTAGCACTGCTGCCCCACAGCACCAGGGAGCCGGGTTCGATTCCTGGCTCGGGTAACTCTCTGTGCGGAGTCTTCACACTCTCCCACGTGTCTGCGTGGGTTTCCTCCGGGTGCTCCGGTTTCCTCCCACACTCCAAAAAACGTGCTGGTTAGATGCATTTTTTAAAATACTTTTCCAATTCAATCAAATCAAATCCAATTCAGAGTCTCAACAAGTTGAGACATTTCAGATCCAGGCTGACAAGACAGGGCAAGCGACTAAACCACCCTGTCCTGGGCCCGATCTACATGAGCCAAGCTGATTGGAGAAGGGGGAGGTTCCTCCTCCAAGACTTGGGCTCATTTGCATCTTAGCCAAAAGGCCGAGATGCCGCTTTTAAAAATTGCTTCATATGAAACATATGAAGCTTCAATGTAACCTAATGACCTCAACCAAGTGCAGCATCCTCTCCATACTACACTTGATCTTAGCCAAAAGGCCGAGAAGCGATGATGCATTGGCCATGCTAAATTCACCCTCAGTGTACCCGAACAGGCACCGGAGTGTGGCGACCAGGGGAATTTCACAGTAACTTCATTGCAGTGTTAACGTAAGCCTCACTTGTGAACTAATAAATAAACTTTAAACTTTTATTTCACGAGCCTCGGGCAGGCGAGTTCATAAAATACCGGCCGGAGCCCTCAAACACTCCTCGGCTTTTCATTCCAGGGATCATTCTGCTGATCCTCTCCGAGGCCGACACATCCTTCCCTCGCGACGGGGGTGGCGGGAGGGGGGGGGTGAAGTTACTCGCAATACTCCAGAGCCAGGAAAAGGCCGCCAAGTTAACGAGGGGAATAAAACAGCCTGCGCGTATCGCTCTGTAACAGACTTGACTGGAGCTGTACAAATGTTGGATTTTTTTTTCCCCCCCCTGCCAGATCCGACATTAATTTGTGGCTTTCTCTGCGCTGTCAGCTGAGTCTGTGAGCGACTCGCAGTATTAGTCCTTCGAGATCCCCAGAAAGTTTTACAGTGTTGCAAAGTGGATCTGATTTTGATTTATGTTCAGGTGAAAATTGAAATTTTTATTACATTAACGGATCATGTAAACTAATGCTTGGAGAGGCACAGGCTAATACGGCACTGTCAGCGACATGTTGAGGGTACATACACGGCAGGCGTGAGCTGGCAATGCACAGAGCTGATGCAAATAAGCAAAATAAATGATGATTAATGAAGGACATTAAATTATTATAAATTATCGGGTTGCGAGCAGAGAAGCAAGCTTCAACCGTGGGCTTGACAAGTCTTGGATCACCAATGCAGGTATGGCTTGGTGCGTCCAATGATATTCTAATTTATATGCAAATGAACCTTGTATAATGAGTCCAAGGTTAGGCTCCTGACTTGCGCGCTTTCAAGCACCCCCGAACAAGCTGTTTTTTTTTTCCTCGCCACTGTTTGCAACCTGGGCCCTGTAACTGAAGGTCACCCGGAAGATTTTCTGCTTTTTCACCCACATCAGACGGGCGGCAGATGATTTATGGGAAGTAATTTGGTGAGGTGACAGATTGTAATGGTGTATTTTGAATGCTCATGGACGGGGAAATGAATGCGCCGGGACGCGGGGAAAATAATAGCCGGCCAGCAAATTAAACGTGGCATGCGTCGCCCCGCCAAGCTATTACCTGCGGGCCCCTCCCGACCCAACCCGTCCCGGCTCC
Organism: Mustelus asterias; assembly: GCF_964213995.1. Classification (NCBI taxonomy): domain Eukaryota; kingdom Metazoa; phylum Chordata; class Chondrichthyes; order Carcharhiniformes; family Triakidae; genus Mustelus; species Mustelus asterias. The sequence goes on from NC_135829.1 coordinate 11,360,629, forward strand.
ACACTTAAAAAGTACATCAGGGGCACAGTGGTTAGCACTGCTGCCTCACAGCCGACCCAGGTACAGCGTACCTGACACCAAGACATGTAATAGCTGATAACAAGGTGAGCACTGCTGCCTCGCAGCGCCAGGTTCGATTCCCGGCTTGGGTGACTGTCTGTGTGGATCATAGAATCCCTACAGTGCAGAAGGAGGCCATTCGGCCCATTGAGTCTGCACCGACCACAATCCCCCTAACCCTACTTATTTACCCTACTAACCACCTGACATTCGGGTCATTTTAGCATGACCAATCAACCTAACCCGCACATCTTTGGGCTGCGGGAAGAAACCGGAGCACCCGGAGGAAACCCACGCAGACATGGGGAGAATGTGCAGACTCCACACAGACAGTGACCCAAGCTGGGAACCGAACCCGGGTCCCTGGCACTGTGAGGCAACAGTGCTAACCACTATGCCACCGTGCCACCCCAGTTTGTGGAGTTTGCACATTCCCCTCATGTCTGTGCGAGTTTCCTCCGGATGCTCCAGTTTCCCCCCACAGTCCAGAAGGTGTGCTGGTTAGGTGTATTGGCCATGCTAAATTGCCCCTTAGATTCAGGGGAACTGGCAGGGTAAGTCTGTGGGGTTACGGGAATAGGGCCTGGGTGAGATTGTGGCCGGTGCAGACTCGATGGGTCAAATGGTCTTTATCTGCACTATAGGGATTCTATGATGTGAGGATTAGGTTGATTGGCCATGCTAAATTGCCCCTTAATGTCAGGGGGGCTAGCAGGATAAGTCCGTAGGGTTATGGGGATAGGGCCTGGGTGGGATTGTTGTTGGCGCAGACTCAATGGGCCGAATGGTACTGTAGGAATTCTATGATTCTAAGATATGAAGAGGTATTTGATTTCACTACATGAGGACGTACCTGATATGAAGCCTGTCACTCAGTACAGGGATGTTTGCATTTCCCCCCAAGTTCTTCTGAGTGACTTACAGCAGAAGGCACAACCTTTTCCACTCTCTCTCTCTCTCTCTCAGTCAATCAACAAAAGAAACTTGGCTTTTAAGAGAATGTGCTGAATATTTTTCTCTCTGAAGAATATATTGCTCTTTTCAAATCCCTGGAAACTTGAGGGCGTGATATAACTTCAGGGATCATTACAGGAAGAGTTGGTGTTTGTATGGCACCTTTCACAGTGGCAAGAACTGCCAACGTACTGTTCGTCCAGTCAATTACTCTTGGAGCTGCTGTTCAGAAAGCAAACAATTTCATACACAAGAAACTCCCACACACAAAAGTAGGGAGATGAATGAGCACTTAATCGGTTTTTGATTGTCTCAACTTGAAAATTCCTCGATGTCCTTGTTCCCGCCCCCCCCTCACACTCCTTGTCCATCTGTGTAACTGCCTCTAGACCAATAACTCTCCTAATTTTCCATGCTCCTTTTCTGACCTGTTGAACATCTATCAGCCCAACATTAACAGCTGTGCTTTCAGTTTTGTTCTGTGCCTTAAACTTTGGAATTCTCACCCTAAACTTTTGATTTGATTTGATTTATTATTGTCACATGTATTAGCATACAGTGAAAAGTATTGTTTCTTGCGCGCCATACAGACAGTTCATAGAGAAGGAAAGGACAGAGTGGGGAGAGGGTGGCACAGTGGCACGGTGGTTAGCACTGCTGCCTCACAGCGCCAGGGACCCTGGGTTCGATTCCCGGCTTGGGTCACTGTCTGTGCGGAGTCTTTACGTTCTCCCCGTGTCTGCGCGGGTTTCCTCCGGGTGCTCCGGTTTTCTCCCACAGTCCAAAGATGTGTGGGGTAGGTTGATTGACCATGCTAAATTGACCCTAGTGTCAGGGGGATTAGCAGAGTAAATATGTGGGGTTACGGGAATAGGGCCTGGGTGGGATTGTGGTCGGTGCAGACTTGATGGGTCGAATGGCCTCCTTCTGCACTGCAGGGATTCTATGAAGAATGTAGTAATACAGTTATAGCTAGGGTGTTGAGAAAGATCAACTTAATACGAGGTAGGTGCATTCAAATGATGGCAGCAGGGAAGAAGCTTTGATTTGATTTATTGTTGGTGTTCAGTAAAAAGTATTGTTTCTTGCACGCTATACAAAGCATACTGTTCATAGAGAGGGAAAAGAGAGAGTGTAGAATGTAGTGTTACAGTCATAGCTAGGGTGTAGAGAAAGATTAACTAAATGCGAGGTAGGTCCATTCAAAAGTCTGATGGCAGCAGGGAAGAAGCTGTTCTTGAGTCGGTTGGTACGTGATCTCAAACTTTTGTATCTTTTTCCCGATGGAAGAAGGTGGAAGAGAGAATGTCCAGGGTGTGTGGGGTCCTTGATCATGAGGCAACAGGGGTAAAGCAGACAGAGTCAATGGATGGGAGACTGATTGTGTGATGGGCTGGGCTTCATTCACGGCCCTTTGTAATTTCTTGTGGTCTTGGACGGAGCAGGAGTCATACCAAGCTCTCTGCCTCTCCTTTCTTCTCTAACAATCCTGAAAACCTTTGCCCAACCTGTTTGCCCCAGGTCCAAGTATCTCCTCATGTGACTGAGAGTAACGGTTTCCGTATCGTACTGACCCTTCTGAAATGTCTAATGTCTTCAAGATGGGTTTGAGCTCCATGCCAAGTGAGCCTATAGTATTTGAGGATGTAAGGTTCAACATGAACAACTCTTGAGGCTGGGAGCCATGATCATGTGAAAAAGGAGATCCTTACAACAATAGGTGGGTTATTCACTGTGCGCGTCACAACAAGGGGCTTAAACCAAACACTGTGTAAGTGAGTGTAATGCTGGGGTCAGAACCAATGTTGATATTTATAAAGTAGAAGCTTACAACTGCACAGGATGTCTCATCAACATGTAGAATCATGACAGTACAGAAGGAGGCCATTCGGGCCATTGAGTTTGCACCGACTCTCTGATAGAGCATCCCACCCAGACCCGATTCCCGTATCCCCACCCTACTAATCCCCCTAACCTACACATCTTGGGACACCAAGAGACATCCAGCATTACAGCCTTGTTTCAATGTGTGGTCACTTGTGGCAAATCCACCTAACACGCGCATCTTTGGAGTGTGGGAGGAAACCGGAGCAAACTCTCGCAGACAAGGGGAAAAAGTGCAAACTCCATATAGACAGTCACCCGAGGCCAGAATCGAACCCGGGTCCCTGGCAGTTTGAGGCAGCAGTGCTAACCACTGCGCCACCGTGCCACCTCTTGCTTCAAGGCCGGGGAAGAGATCATATCCGAACAAGGCAAGTGGGTTCAAAGATTGTGCTGGCATTGTCCATGTGTTTTCCTGCAATTGATTGCCCGAGGAGGTCAGAGAGGAACTTGCATCTCCCCTTATGGCTGATGCTCCCTTTTCCTGTGTCAGAGGAGATTCTCAATATTTAATTAAAATCATTTATGTGTTGTTGGCATCATTGGCTCGCTTGGCCATTTCAGAGGGCAGTTGAGAGTCAACCATATTGCTGGGGCTCTGGAGTCACGTGTAGGCCAGACCGGGTTAGGATGGCAGATTTCCTTCACTAAAGGAGACATTGGTGAACCAGATGGGTTTTATTTACAACAACCTATGATAGTTGTCATGGTCACCATTACTGATGCCCTATAGGGAAGGAAATCTGCTGTCCTCACTTGGTCTGGCCGACATGTGACTCCAGGCCCACAGTAATGTGGTTGACTCTCAAATGGCCTACCAAGCCACTCAGTTCAAGGGCAGCTGCCATGGTGGAATTTGAACCCATGTCCCCCAGAGCATTAAGTCTGGGCCGTTGGATGACTAGCGTAATGGCATTACCACTACACCATCATCCCCTCTTCAGCCACTGCAGTGTGTGTTGTGAAGGTGTACCCTCAATGCTGTTAGCAAGGGAGTTTGCCCCAGTGATGATAAAGGAATGATGATATATTTCCAAGGGTCAGATGGTGCCTTCAGAAATGTAGCTTCTCAGTTACTATTATGACATTGCCTTGACTTTTTTTAAATTTTCATAGAATCCCTACAGTGCAGAAGGAAGCCATTCGGCCCATCGAGTCTGCACCAACCACAATCCCACCCAGGCCCTTTTCCTGTAACCCCAATATTTACCCTGCTAATCCCCCCTGACACTAATGTCAATTTAGCATGGCCAATCCACCTAACCTGCACATCTTTGGGACTGTGGGAAGAAACCGGAGCACCCGGAGGAAGCCCACGCAGACACAGGGAGAACGTGCAGACTCCACACAGACAGTGATCCGAGGCTGGAATTGAACCTGGGTCCCTGGCGCTGTGAGGCAGCAGCGCTAACCACCGTGCCGCCCAAAATTTTGATAAATTTTATTGCGAATCCAACAAACACAAAGAATGCAACTCAGAACTGGACGACTTGACCCTTCCTCTTCTGATCTCCTCCCAGCTCAAAGTGCTTGTACCTCTTGCTGGCCAGCATTCTCTTTGACCGACAGTTGGGCTCCACACACTCCAGTCTCAGCGCAACCTTCCTTGTGATCTTAGTCTTTTTCCGATATGGCTGGAATTTTACCGACACGCCTGCCCCAGAATCAGGGCGTTCTCCGTTGGCCTCGGGCGGGATCTGATGAGCCTTGGGCGGGTGAGGTGGTAAAACTCCAGTCACGGGCTTTGTCTGTCCACCGTAACCACTCTGCTTTCTGTCATAACATTTCCTACTCTGTGCGAATAAGGAATCCTTATCCCTCTTGTACTGGGGGCATGATCAATAGAACAACCATAGTCGCAGTGTAGTTAAGCATCTAAGCAGCTGTTATTGTTACTTTGTTTTTATACTATGCAGTGCAGCAACAAGAAGTAAAGATACATTTGCTCTGTTGTCCAACAGTATTCAATAAGGGGGGGCGGAGGCATGGTGGCACAGCGGTTAGCACTGCTGCCTCACAGTGCCGGGGACCCGGGTTCGATTCCCGGCTTGGGTCACTGTCTGTGTAGCGTTTGCACGTTCTCCTCACATTTGCGTGGGTTTCCTCCGGGTGCTCTGGTTTCCTCCCACAGTCCAAAGATGTGCGGGTTAGGTGGATTGGCTATGCTAAATCACCCCTTAGTGTCAGGGGGACTAGCTAGGGTAAATGCATGGGGTCATGGGGATAGGACCTGGGTGGTCAGTGCAGACTCAATGGGCCAAATGGTCTACTTCTGCACTGTAGGGATTCTGTAGGTAACCTTGTGGGGCTGGCGTCTGACTTTTTTTGCGGTACGTCCTCTGGGCCTTTGGTAAGTTGCCCATCTTCCTGGGCTAGCGGTGAGCGGAGAGAGGAAACATTGCCTTGAATTATATAAGGTTGGTATAGGAGGGGCAGAAGTCCTTGATAAGAATCTCCTTAGTTAAGAGTCAATATCTGATAGGGTTTAGCAAAGAACTAATAAAGTAAGATCAATTGACTATTCTATCATGTGGAGTTGCCGGCGTTGGACTGGGGTGGGCACAGTAAGTAATCTCGCAACACCAGGTTAAAGTCCAACAGGTTTATTTGGTAGCACGAGCTTTCGGAGCGATGCCTCTTCATCAGGTCTCACCAGATGAAGGAGCAACGCTCCGAAAGCTCGTGCTACCAAATAAACCTGTTGGACTTTAACCTGGTGTTGCGAGACTGCTTACTCTGACTATTCTATCATAACACCTACGAATGGTCACCAGCCGATATCTGAGACCCCCATCGCCTCTGCAAGATTCCGGCCGGAATTCTCCGGTCGTTCACGCCGGTGGGATTCTCCAGTCTCGCCGGCAGCGCACTCCCGCCCACGGGTTTCCAGCCGGCGTGGGGTGACGTCAATGTGAATTCCCATTGACAACGACAGGACTGGAGAATCCCGCCACTGGCAAACAACACGCCACCTCCCGCTGACGGAAAGCAGGAGACTGAGGGACCGGAGAATTCCGGCCAATATTTAGCAACGCAGAAACGAATGGTGTTGGGCGACAGAGCAAATGTACCTTCACTTCTTGGCGCTGCACCACATACTATAAAAACAAAATAACAGCTGCTTAGATGCTTAACTACACTGCGACTATGGTTGTTATATTGATCATGCTATAATTGCTAATCTCTATTGCTTGTTGCTGAGCTTTTGTCTATCTCGTTGATGTTGCCTAATGGCTTAGACACACGGTAATAAGAGTACAAACTGTATTGCGCAGCAGCAATGTTCCACATTCTCTTTTTAATGTACAAACACAGGTGGACAGATTCTATTTTCTGTACGGTATATTTTGGTTGGAGGGGTGGTTGATAACAAGGGAGGGTGACTTTGTACTCTACGGAAAGGGAGAATGGCTATGGATGGTCTCATGAGAATATCTATCAAATTAGGAAGCATTAAGAACATAAGAAATGGGAGCAGGAGTAGACCTTCTGGCCCCTCTAGCCTGCCCCGCCATTCATTAAGATCATGATATGGAGATGCCGGGTGGGGTGGACACAATAAGAAGTCTCACAACACCAGGTTGAAGTCCAACAGATTTATTTGATGCAATAAGATCATGGCTGATCTTTTCGTGGACTCAGTTCCACTTACCCGCCCGCTCACCATAATCCTTAATTCCTTCACTGTTCAAAAATCTATCTATCTTTGCCTTAAAATATTCAACGGCACGGTGGCACTGTGGTTGGCGCTGCTGCCTCACAGCGCTAGGGTCCCGGGTTCGACTCTCGGCTTGGGTCACTGTCTGTGTAGAGTTTGCACATTCTCCCCATGTTTGCATGGGTTTTCTCCAGGTGTTCCAGTTTTCTCCCCCATTTGATTTGGTTTATCATTGTCACATGTATTGGGACACAGTGAAAAGTATTGTTTCATGCGCGCTATACAAAGCATACCGTTCATAGAGAAAGAAAGGAGACAGTGCAGTATGTAGTGTTGCAGTCATAGCGAGGGTGTAGAGAAAGATCAACTTAATGTGAGGTAGGTCCATTCAAAAGCCTGATGGCAGCAGGGAAGAAGTTGTTCTTGAGTCGGTTGGTACATGTCCTCAGACTTTTGTATCTTTTTCCCGACGGAAGAAGGTGGAAGAGAGAATGTCTGGGGTGGGTGGGGTCTTTGATTATGCTGGCAGGTTGGGTGTCTCCAGGATCCTGTGGATTGCCAAATCGTTCATTGAGAAGGTCCAAAGATGTGCGGATTAGATGGAATTGGCCGTGCTAAATTGCCCCTTAGTGTCGGGGAACTAGCAAAGGTAAATGTGTTATGGGGATAGGGCCTGGGTAGGATTATGGTCAGTGCAGGTTCAATGGGCAGAATGGCCTCCTTCTAAACTGTAGGATTCTACAATTTCATGAGGTTGCCTCAACAGCTGCACTGGGCAGGGGATCCCACAGTTTCACAACCCTTTGGATGAAGAAATTTCTTCTAAATCTGCTCCCCCTTATATTTAGGCTAGTTCTAGAATGTTCTAGTTCTAAAATGGCCACCAGCCAATGTCCAAAACCTAGTTCTAGTTCCACCCACCAGTGAAAACAGTCTTCCTTCCTCAAGCTGGAAAAACTAGGGAAGGGTTTCGCTATGTGCGATAAACAATTTGCCATGTCATCTACAACTCTCACCAACTTTTACAGATGCACCATAGAAAGCATTCTTTCTGGTTGTATCAAAGCTTGGTATGGCTCCTGCTCTGCTCAAGACCGCAAGGAACTACAAAAGGTCGTGAATGTAGCCCAGTCCATCACGCAAACCAGCCTCCCATCCATCTACACTTCCCGCTGCCTCGGCAAAGCAACCAGCATAATTAAGGCACCCCGGATATTCTCTCTTCCACTTTCTTCCGTCAGGAAAAAGATATAAAAGTCTGAGGTCACGTACTAACTGACTCAAGAACAGCTTCTTCCCTGCTGCTGTCAGACTTTTGAATCGACTTACCTCGCATTAAGTTGATCTTTCTCTACACCCTAGCTATGACTGTAACACTACATTCTGCACTCTCTCATTTCCTTTTTTATGAACAATATGCTTTGTCTGCATAGAGTGCAAGAAACAATACTTTTTACTGTATACTAATACATGTGACATTAATAAATCAAATCAAATCAAATCATTTAGCACGGCCAATGCACTTAACCCGCACAGCTTTGGACTGTGGGAGGAAACCGGAGCACCCGGAGGAAACCCACGCAGACACGGGGAGAACGTGCAAACTCTGCACAGTCAGTGACCCGAGCCGGGAATCGAACCTGGGTCCCTGGCGCTGTGAGGCAGCAGTGCTAACTGCTATGCCACCCTGTAGCCCCGAGAATATTAAAGAAGTTATTGTTGTACAACAATGTTTTAAGTTCAGCTTAATGGTGCTGATCGCTGAACTGCTGGAAAAGTGGTGAGATGGGATGTCAAACTAAGCCTAAACCTAACGCTCGTCCTCTGGGGACCTCCATGAACAGGCACGGGTTTAAACCCATCCCAAACTGTTGAGATGGTTGTCCTCATCTTTATCTGTGAGGTGAGTTAGGCCTGTAGCTTCTTCAGCTGCCTCACAGTGCCAGGGACCCGGCGTTCGATTCCTGGCTTGGGTCACTGTCTGTGTGGAGTTTGCACGTTCTCCCCGTGTCTGCGTGGGTTTCCTCCGGGTGCTCCGATTTCCTCCCACAGTCCAAAGATGTGCGGGTTAGGTTGATTGGCCATGCTAAATTGCTGCTTAGTGTCAGGGGGGACTAGCAGCGTAAATGTGTGGGGCTACGGGTATAGGGCCAGGGCGGGATAGTTCTCGATGCAGGCAACTTAAAACACTGTGTCGTACAACAATAATTTCTTGAAAATTCTTGGGGCACCACAGTGATGCAGTGTTTAGCACTGCTGCCTCACAGCGCCAGGGCCCTGTGTTCGATGGGCCAAATGGCCTTCTTCAGCACTGTAGGGATTCTATGATTCTAAGCTTAAGACTTAAGTTTGGGAATAGTAAGGGAAATGAAAAAGAAATGACAAGATACGTGAATTTTAAGGGGCGTCTTGACAAATACATGAATATGATGGGAATAGAGGGATTTGGTCTCCGGAAGGGTAGGGGGTTTTAGTTCAGTCGGGCAGCATGGTCGGTGCAGGCTTGGAGGGCCGAAGGGCCTGTTCCTGTGCTGTAATTTTCTTTGTTCTTTGTTTGATATTTGAAAGAAGTTAAAAGATAGATCACTCCTCTCTGTACAAGACAAGCCGAAAGGTGGAGATGTACGATGGAAGTGGCTGAGTTAAAATGAATGCAGGATCCTTCATAACTTAGCCAGCCAAGGGAGTACAAAGCAATACAAAGATAATTACAAAATAATCATGTAATTAGGGCTGATTTACATTAAGTCCGGGGCAAAAGGTACCAAGCTGGCACACTCATTCCCAGCATCTCGAGTTTGGTGTTTACCTACTGATTCCCCATCAGTTGTTTAATTTGTTGTTCGACTGTTCGGCATGATAAGATGCTTAACGATTTGGCTGCATCCCTACTCTCCGTCGATTGGCTTACGGGGAGGCTGACGTGGAGGGAATCGTCAATTTAGGCAGCCAGGTTTAGCAGGGTAAGCGACTGGACAAATCCTCCCGTCGCCCCCGCTGCGGAACGCCCAGGGTTTTGTATCGGTTGAGAATTTAGCGCAGTGTAATCTCACTGAGGACGGCAGCAGGGGAGGCCATGGTTGCATTTATAAATCGGCTCTGCAGATAATATTCCCCAATTGTGTAGGAAGAATTCGCAGAATTTCTATTCTCCCGACGAAAGTGAATATCTTCACACTTTCCTGCACTGTTGTTCACTCACTTACCTGTTTATTTGTAGCATTCCTATGTCCTCCCCACAGCTTACTTTTCCATCTAACTTTGTATCTAGTAAACTTCGATACGTTACTCCCTGACTCTTCGTAGGTCATAGAATCATAGAATCCTACAGTACAGAAGGAGGCCATTCAGCCCATCGAGTCTGCACGGAACACCATACCCCCGTTACAGTTCCCACGGTTAATCCATCTAGCATACGCATCTTGGGACACTAAGGGACAATAACCCCATGTATTTACCCTAGCTAGTCCCCCTGACGCGAAGGGGCAATTTAGCACGGCCAATCCACCTAACCCACACATCTTTATTAGTGTCACAAGTAGACGTGCATTAACATTGCAAAGGAAGTTAGTCTGAAAATCCCCGAGTCGCCACACTCCGGCGCCTGTTCGGGTACACTGAGGGAGAATTTAGCACGGCCGATGCACCTAACCAGCACGTCTTTCAGACCATGGGAGGAAACCGGAACACCCGGTTGAATTGCATCCCATCTTCGGACTGATCTGACGCTTGATCTTGGCAAAAGGTGAAATTCAATTCTGTAATCATTGCATTGTGTGTCATCCTTGTTAATTCAGTCTGCTGTTTCATTCACTCCCTCCCCATCTTTTCAACCCTCACCTTGAATGCGCATCTAAGAGCCCATTTCAGGGGCAGTGTCTCAGTCTGCACTCAAACCTTAAATGGGAAGCAGGATAGAATCGAATCTTTACAGTGCCGAAGAGGCCATTCAGTCCTTCGAGTCTCCATTGACTCTCTGATAGAGTGTCTGTCCCTCCCCCTTCTCGATACCCCCGCACAGTTCCCATGGTTAATCCATCTAACATACACATCTTGGGACACTAAGGGACAGTTTAGCATGGCCAACCCACCTAACCCACATATCTTTGGACACTGAGGACCAATTTAGCATGGCCAAACCACCTATCCTGCACATCTTTGGACACTAAGGGGCAATTCAGCATGGCCAATCCACCTAACTTACTCATCTTTGGACACTAAGGAACAATTTAGCATGGCCAATCCACCTAACCTACACATCTTTGGACACTGAGGACCAATTTAGCATGGCCAAGCCACCATCTGCACATCTTTGGACGCGAAGGGGCAATTCAGCATGGCCAATCCACCTAACCTACACATCTTTGGTCACTAAGGGACAATTTAGCATTGCCAATCCAATAACATCCAGGACCTAATCCCTTTACCCTACTAATTCACCTGACAATAAGGGGCAATTTATCATGGCCAATCCACCTAACCTGCACATCTTTGGACTGTGGGAGGAAACCGGAACACCCGGAGGAAACCCACGCAGACACGGGGAGAAGATGCAAACTCCACGCAGTCACCCGAGGCCGGAATTGAACCCGGGTCCCTGGCACTGTGAGGCAGCAATGCTAACCACTGTGCCACCGTGCTGCCAATGTCCAGAATTTGGTAGAGAACAGGACAGCCAGCAATGTTGGGAAAGGCGGAAATTTGGGACTGCTCAAGAAGGCAGAATTGGAGATCTCGGATGATTGTGGGGCTGGAGGACATTCGAGATGGGGGGGGGGGGGGGGGGCGGGCGGGGGGGTGAGGCCATGGAGGAAGGTGGGTACAAGGATGAGGAGGAAGAGTCTAAAACAGCTCCCTTTGCTCCCCCAAAGTGGGATTTAGCTTGGAGCTGAGAAGGCTGAACCTTGCTGTACAAGGAAGGCATTTCCGAGCTTGTACACCAACTATTCAATTGCACTGAACTGGCGTCATTGCCAGTTTGGCCCCAGTGGATATTAAATTCAGGCACTTCATTGCTTTGGGCCCTTTGCCCATTAGAAACTGGATTAACAGTGCTGACATTCAATTTATATAGGTTCTCCATTGGCAGGACAGGAACCTCTCATCCCATTAGCCTGGGCTGGATCCGAACCAAGTCTGAGAATTGAAAGGCTGGCATCCAAGTATCTCTTGCGCACAGCCCCTTGAACTTTTCAATTGCTGAAGGTTTAATTCAGCACAGGGCACGGGTTCATCCTTAAATAATTGTCAACAAGAAGGGAATCTCTTGTGACTTCCTGCATCGCAGGATGACTATCGATTGAGGGAAAATGGGTCGATTGTCCACAGCACCAATGAGTCACCTCCATAGCACTGCACTCTGGAGCAGCCAACCCTTCTCAAGCAGCAGTGGCAGCCGTTAATGGGCAAGTTGGCAGGAGCTGGTGGCATCCGACCTGACGCTTTCCAACAGGGAGGGACTGGCAAGGTGAGAAAACTTGCGAGTCTCTCGTTCTAATCTGGAATTAGGATGCTGTGCCCCTAGATGACAAATACACCTCCATGACTCATCTCCACAAACGTTTCTATTGGGCCGCATGGTGGCACAGTGGTTAGCACTGCTGTCTCGCAGTGCCAGGGACCTGGGTTCGATTCCCGGCTTGGGGACACTGTCTGTGCGGAGTCTGCACATTTCCTCGTGTCTGCTTCCTCCGGGTGCTCTGGTTTCCTTCAACAGTCCGAAAGACGTGCTGGTTAGGTGCATTGGCCGTGCTAAATTCTCCCTCAGTGCACCCGAACAGGTGCTGGAGTGTGGCGACTAGGGGATTTTCACAGTAACTTCATTGCAGTGTTAATGTAAGCCTACTTGTGACACTAATAAATAAACTTTAACTTTGAATTGAATCGTTGCTAGTTTGTGACTAAATAAGTGGAAAGGGCAGAAGTCCATCTGTGACAATCATTGTGAAATATCATCGAATCCCTACAGTGCAGCAGGAAGCCATTCGGCCCATCGAGTCTGCACTGACAACAATCCCACCCAGGCCCTATTCCCTTAACTCTCACATATTTATCATGCTAATCTCCCTGACACTAAGGGGCAATTGAACACAGCCAATCAACCTAACTTACACATCTTTGGGACTGTAGGAGGAAACCGGGGCACCCGGAGGAAACCCATGCAGACACGAGGAGAATGGGAAAACTCCACACAGATAGCGACCCAAGGCTAGAATTGAACCCAGGTCCCTGGCGCTGTGAGGCAGCAGTGCTAACCACTTGGTTTGGCTCAATGGGCCAACTGGCCTCCTTCTGTGCTGTAGGGGTTATATTCCATTCTATTCTAGCCCTGTTGATTAGTACCTCTTCCACCACCTTCAACGTGCACTCCCTCCGCCACCAACACACAGTAACAACACCTTCTAAGTTTAAGTTTATTTATTAGTGTCTCAAGTCGGCTCATGCAATGGGCAAAGAAATGACAGATGGAGTTCAATCCAGATAAATGCGAAGTGATGCATTTTGGTAGAACTAACGTAGGGGGGAGCTATACAATAAATGGCAGAACCATAAAGGGTGTAGATACGCAGAGGGACCTGGGTGTGCAAGTCCACAGATCCTTGAAGGTGACGTCACAGGTGGAGAAGGTGGTGAAGAAGGCATATGGCATGCTTGCCTTTATAGGACGGGGCATAGAGTATAAAAGTTGGGGTCTGATGTTGCGGTTGTATAGAACGTTGGTTCGGCCGCATTTGGAATACTGCGTCCAGTTCTGGTCGCCATACTACCAGAAGGACGTGGAGACTTTAGAGAGATTGCAGAGGAGGTTTACCAGGATGTTGCCTGGTATGGAAGGGCTTAGTTATGAGGAGAGATTGGGTTAACTGGGGTTGTTCTCACTGGAAAGACGGAGGATGAGGGGAGACTTAATAGAGGTGTATAAAATTATGAAAGGCATAGATACGGTGAACGCTGGGAAGCTTTTTCCCAGGTCGGTGGTGACGTTCAGGAGGGGTCATAGGTTCAAGGTGACGGGGGGGAGGTTTAACACGGATATCAGAAGGACGTATTTTACGCAGAGGGGGGTGGGGGCCTGGAATGCGCTGCCAGGCAAGGTGGTGGAGGCGGACACACTGGGAACGTTTAAGACTTATCTAGATAGCCACATGAACGGAGTGGGAATGGAGGGATACAAAAGAATGGTGTAGTTTGGACCAGGGAGCGGCGTGGGCTTGGAGGGCCGAAGGGCCTGTTCCTGTGCTGTATTGTTCTTTGTTCTTTGTTCTTTGAAGTTACTGTGAAAATCCCCTAGTCTCCACACCCTGGCGCCTGTTCGGGTACACTGAAGGAGAATTTAGCACGGCCAATGCACCTAACTAGCATCTACAAGATGCATTGCAGGAACTCACCAAAGCTGCTTTGACAGCGCTTTCCATGGGAATACCGCCACCACCTGCAAGTTCCCCCCTCGCAAATTACACACGAGTATATCGCTGTTCCTTCATTGTTGCTGGGTCAAAACCATGGAACTTTTTTAAATTCATACATGGGACATGGGCGTCGCTGACTGGGCCAGCATTTATTGCCCATCCCTAGTTGCCCTTGAGAAGGTGGTGGTGAGCTGCCTTCTTGAATCGCTGCAGTCCATGTTCTGTGGGTTGACCCACAATGCCGTTAGGGAGGGAATTCCAGGATTTTGACCCAGCGACTGCGAAGGAACGGCTGATATATTTCCAAGGGAGGATGGTGAGTGGCTTGGAGGGGAGCTTGCAGGTGGTGGTGTTCCCATGTATCTGCCACCCTGTCTCCTTAACATTGCTGTGCGGTGTATCTGCAACATGTGGACTGCAGCGGTTCAGGAAGGCAGCTCCACCATCAACTTCTAAAGGGCTATTGGGAATGGGCAATAAATGATGGCTTAGCCAGTGACGGGCAGCACGGTGGCACAGTGGTTAGCACTGCTGCCTCAGGGCGCCAGCAACCCAGGTTCAATTCCCGGCCCTGGATCACTGTCTGCGCGGTGTCTGCACGTTCTCCCCGTGTTTGTGTGGGTTTCTCCCGAGTGCTCCGGTTTCCTCCTACAGTCCGAAAGACATGCTGGTTAGGTACATTGGCACAGATGTGCCATAGAAAGCATTCTTTCTGGGTGTATCACAGCTTGGTATGGCTCTTGCTCTGCCCAAGACTGCAAGGAACTGTAAAAGGTCGTGAATGTAGCCCAATCCATCACGCAAACCAGCCTCCCATCCATTGACTCTGACTACACTTCCCACTGCCTCGGCAAAACAGCCAGGATAATTAAGGACCCCACGCACCCCGGACATTCTCTCTTCCACCTTCTTCCGTCAGGGGAAAGATACAAAAGTCTGAAGTCACGTACCAACCGACTCAAGAACAGCTTCTTCCCTGCTGTTGTCAGACTTTTGAATGGACTTACCTCGTATTAAGTTGATCTTTCTCTACACCCTAGCTGTGACTGTAACACTACATTCTGCACTCTCTCCTTTCCTTCTCTATGAACGGTATGCTTTGCCTGTATAGCGCGCAAGAAACAATACTTTTCACTGTATGTTAATACATGTGACAATAATAAATCAAATCAAAATTCTCCCGCAACAGGTGCCGGAGTGTGGCGACTGGGGGATTTTCTCAGTAACTTCATTGCAGTGTTAATGTAAGCCAACTTGTGACACTAATAAATGAACTTTAAACCACATCCCATGAAAGGATCTGAAAAGAATAGCCTCCTTCTGTTCCTATGTGTCTTATCGGTTCAGTGGATGCACAAGAACCCATTTCACTCGTCTGAACATTTCTCCCTGGTGTTCTGGCCAATATTTATCCCCTCAACCAACATCTCTCACACGGCTGATCTGGCCATTACTGTCTGTAAGAGCTTGCTGTGCGCCACTTTGCTGCCACTTTGCGTGCAGTACAACCACAAACAGACATCAAACGTTCTTTGAAGTGTTTGAAAGTGCAGTGAGACGCTACATAAATTCAAGTTCTTTCTGATAATCAACATCTCAAACTTGCACAGCTTGAAGTCTCTCTGTTGTGTCTGATTGGAATGCTAACCATTGACTGGACATTTTCACATCTGCTTACACCAAGACAGAGGCTTTTATAAACATTGAGACATCAGCTATCATCAAGATCACTGTTTTATGGTCACTGAACATGCCAATCTCCCGATGTTTTTTCGGAAACATAGAATTCCAGGTATTTATATTAATCTCAAAGGGGCGGCATGGTGGCACAGTGGTTAGCACTGCTGCCTCACAGCGCCAGGGACCCGGGTTCAATTCCAGCCTGCCTGTGTGGAGTTTGCACGCTCTCCCCGTGTCTGCGTGGGTTTCCTCCGGGCGCTCCGGTTTCCTCCCACAGTCAAAAACTATGTGGGTTAGGTGGATTGGCCATGCTAAATTGCCCCTTTGTACCCAAAGATGTGCAGGGTAGGTGGCTTGGTCAGTTACTGTAATTTTCTTTGTCCTTTTAGGGGGTTTTAGTTAAGGCGGGCAGCTTGGTCGGTGCAGGCTTCGAGGGCCGAAGGGCCTATTCCTGTGCTGTAATTTTCTTTGTTCTTTGTTCTTTCTTCTAAATTGCCCCTTAGTGTCCAAAGATGTGCAGGGTAGGTGGATTGGCCATGCTCAATTGCCCCTTAGTGCCCAAAGATGTGCAGGTTATGGGGATTGGCCATGCTAAATTGCCCCTTAGTGTCCAAAGATGTGCAGGTTAGGTGGATTGGCCATGCTAAATTGCCCCTTAGAGTCAGAGAGATAAGCCGGGTAAATACATGAGGTTATGGGGAAAGGGCCTGGGTGGGATTGTGGTCGGCGCAGACTCAATGGACAGAACTCTACGGAGAAATCGCAGTGGGCGAGGGTCCGATAACGGAAATCTCTGCTGACCTCGGGCGGGAAGTTCTGGTCTTGCCCGAGCAAGGTCGTAAAATCCTGCCCAATGAATCAAGTGGCCTCCTTCTGCACTGTAGGGATTCTATGATTCCAAGACTTTTGTATTTTTGTTTTCTTTCCTGTGAAGATGATGTTTTTATCTGAGTTGTGTGCGCTGAGTCAGATCAACGAGTTTATTTGAATTCAGTTTTGCTTCAATAGAATATAAATATTTTGAAATGGGAGGCAATGGTATTCCCACTGGACTAGTAATCCGGAGATTCATAATTACGTTCTGTGAATCTGGGTTCGAATCCCACCACAGCAGATGGAGAAGCTTGAATTCAATATTAATGCTCTGGGGATAGCCATGAATCCATTGATGTAAAAGCCCCTCCGATTCACTAATGCCCCTTCGGGAAGGTTGATAACCCCCCAGGACATGCACTGGGACTCACTGATTGATCTCCCTGTAGGACCCGTTGAATACGAGCTCCCTGGGGGTTGGTAATTAACTCACCAGACGGGGCTCGTGTACCGAGTGCGGTATAAAGCAGGCCCCCGAGTGGGTCCATTATTGTACCGTCCTAGTTGGGATCTGTTTGTGTTCACCAGAGGCTTGAGGTTATTGTTTATTTAACCTTGTGCAATGAAGCACTGCTCCTTTACAGCTGACTCCTGGAGTTATTACAGAAGGATGGCAATTTGCTGTCCTACATGCGACTCCACTCCCACAGCAATGCGGTTCACTTTGAAATGACCCAGCGAGCCACTCGGTTCAAGGGCAATTAGGTATGGGCAATAAATGCTGGCCCAGCCAGTGATATCCACATCAGCACCACTCAAATTCTAATGGTGACCTTTCAACTTAAGCCCTCATTCTGATCCATGTCCCTTTGCATGTAAGCCACAGAATTATATAATCATATAATCCCTACAATGCAGAAGGAGGACATTCGGCCCATCTTGTCTGTACCGACAACAATCCCACCTCGGCCCTATCCCCGTAAACCCCACAAGTTCACCCTGCTGCTCCCTCAAACCTACGCATCCCAGGAGCACTAAGGGGCAATTTAGCATGGCCAATCCAGCTAACCTGCACATCTTTGGATACTAAGGGGCAATTTAGCATGGCCAATCCACCTAACCTGCACATCTTTGGATACTAAGGGGCAATTTAGCATGGCCAATCCAGCTAACCTGCACATCTTTGGATACTAAGGGGCAATTTAGCATGGCCAATCCACCTAACCTGAACATCTTTGGACTGTGGGAAGAAATCGGAGCACCCGGAGGAAACCCACGCAAGCACGGGGAGAACGTGCAGACTCCACACAGACAGTGACCCAAACCGGGAATCGAACCCAAGTCCCTGGCGCTGTGAAGCAGTCGTGCTAACCACTGTGCCACCGTGACGCATGGTACTGTGGGGAGCACCCATGCCTCTGAGGCAGGAAGTTATGTATTTGAGTCTCCCCCAGAAACTCAGCACCCAAAATCTCTGCTGACATTCTTTTGTCATGACCTTTTGTAGTTCCTTGCGGTCTTGGGCAGAGCAGGAGCCATACCAAGCTGTGATACAACCAGAAAGAATGCTTTCTATGGTGTACCTGTAAAAGTTGGTGAGAGTCGTCGCGGACAAATTGCACCTTCATGTCCAAAGATGTGCAGGGTAGGAGGATTGGCCATGTTAAATTGCCCCTTAGAGTCAGAGAGATTAGCCGGGTAAATACATGGTGTTATGAGGATAGGGCCTGGGTGAGATTGTGGTCGGCGCAGACTCAATGGACAGAACTTGCCCTCCGCTCAACTTGAATAAAACACTCTTTCTCCTTGCCCTGTTAGTCACTTTCCGTGGAGAAAGACAGTGAAAAGGGGCAAGCTGAAATCCAGACATTCCCATGTCTGCATTCCTGCCAGAGAGAATGTCTTATGCAGTTTCTCTGTAAATATCAGAAATGATGTAGAGTCTGTTCCTGTTGATTTGAAGTCATTTTTCGCTTGAAAAGCAATGTAATTACCCAGTACTATGAATGATGCAATTTAATAAAACAGCACGAGGGTGCCTTTTTGCCTGATTTCAATCAAATTAGCATAATCCAAGTTAAGCAGTTTTGAATTGAGGAGCAGAATGCAGTAAGGAAAGGAATAGGGAGCATTTGAACCCTCTTCCTACCTCCGTAAGCCCTCTCCGTACCCTCCTCCAGTCATGGATATCTGCACTCCTCCAATTCCAGTCACCTGCACATCCCCGGTTTTCATTCATAGAAAGAAACCCGACAGTACAGAAAGAGGCCATTCAGCCCATCGAGTCTGCACCAACCACAATCCCACCCTGGCCCTAGCCCCATATCCCTACATATTTTACCCGCTAATCCCTCTAATCTACCCATCCCAGGACACTAAGGGGCAATTTTAGCATAGCCAATCAACCTAACCCGCACATCTTTGGACTGTGGGAGGAAACCGGAGCACCCAGAGGAAACCCACGCAGACACGAGGAGAATGTGCAAACTCCACACAGACAGTGACCCAAGCCAGGAATCGAACCCATTGACTTAAGGAATTATTGTATTTCAGAAGGAGGCCATTCGACCCATCGGAGGGGGTGGTGTTCTCTGGCCTTCAGAGCTTATTCATAACTTGAGGGGTGAGCCTTTTAGGACTGAGGTGAAGAGGAATTTCTTCACCCAGAGGGTGGTGAATGTGTGGAATTCACTACCACAGAAAATAGTTGAGGCCAAAACGTTGTGTGATTTCAAGAAGGAATTAGATATAGCTCTGGGTAAAGGGATCAAGGGATAGGGGGGAAGGGGGGATCAGGATATTGAATCTGATGATCAGCCATGATCACAACAAATGGCGGAGCAGGCTCGAAGGGCCGAATGGCCTATTCCTCCTCCTATTTTCTATGTTTCTGTTTCTCGCGGCATGAATGGGTGCGCCGTTTTCCTGGGCCTGCCACTGCCAATGGGATTTCCCGTAACCTGCACTCCACACCACTGGGAAACCGTGGCAGGGATGCACCATTGGCAGGACCAGAAAGTCCCGCCAGCGTGAACAGCTGGAGAATTCCGGCCATCGTTTCGCCGCTGACTCCCCGAAGGAGCCACTTAACCACTCCCAGGCGTTCCCTCCAGTTCTGCATGTTCCTCCTTTTCAGATGGCAATCCAATTCCTTCGGCTGAATTTGCCTCCACCACTCTCTCAGGCAGTGCATTCTATATCTCGCTGTGTGGAAAAGGGTGGTACGGTGGCACTGTGGTTAGCACTGCTGCCTCACAGCGCCAGGGACCCGGGTTCAATTCCTGGCTTGGGTCACTGTCTGTGTGCAGCCTGCACATTCTCCCTGTGTCTGCGTGGGTTTCCTTCGGGTGCTCCGGTTTTCTCCTCCCACAGTCTAAAGATGTGCAGGTCAGGTGGATTGGCCATGCTAAATTGCCCCTTATTATCCCAAGATGTGTAGGTTAGGTGGATTGGCCATGCTAAATTGCCCCTTAGTGTCCAAAGATGTGCGGGTTAGGGTGGATTGGCCATGCTAAATTGCCCCTTAGTGTCCAAAGATGTGCAGGTTAGGTGGATTGAGCATGCTATATTGCTCCTTAGTGTCCTGGGATGTGTAGATTAGGTTGGTTAGCCATGGTAAATGTGTGGGGTTACGGGGATCGGGAGGATGGGTGTGCATAGGTAAGATGTTCTGTGTAGATTGAGGGGCCTTAGTGGACTAAATATGTGGGGTTACAGGGATAGGGCCTGGGTAGGTGTAATGACTTTAATCAGGCCATTAAGGTTGGCCTGTTGGAATACCAATGCCATGATTAAGGGGCCAATTGATGGGCCAATCAGGGAGAATGTATTTTGTATATAACCAGGTGTGTCAGTTCCTCTGGCACTCCTGAAGGTAGACTGCTGACTGATAGCACTCTGTGTACTGCTGTTGGAATAGTAAAGAAAGGGATTCTTGTGAAGGAACTTCTGCCTCCTCGAACGTATTACAGTAAGATGCTCTGTTGGAGAGTCGGGGAAGACTCAAAGGGCCACACGGCCTCCTTCCTCAAAGTAGGGATTGTATAATTCTTGGCTCTGTGCTAAATTCTGACAGATGATGCTCGATGTGGGATATTTTACCTCACTAAAACTGCCCCGTGAATTCATGTTGTTGGGGGAGGGGTCCTCGGAACAATGAGCAGCTGGGTGAGGGCGGTCTGATAGAATGCCTACCAAGAACGCGGAACCAAAACAGCTCGAAAGAAAAATATGGGCCCCCGACATGTGTGAGAGAATCCAGGAAGGCTAAAAAAGAAAACCCGACATGCTTCAACAGTAAACGGCCAGAAAAGAAGTAAAGCGATCCTTAATAAGAAGTTGTAATCCATTTTATTTAGAGTAATGTGAACTCGAGCGACAGATCACAGTTACAGGAGACTTTGGTATCTCACCCAGTGCTATTATACTTCATCTGCAGAGAGCAAGAATACTCAATTTTCAGGCCTAGCCGGCACCCAGGCTCATTGAATAACCGCTGCCCTCATTTTATTTACTTATCAAGAGCAGATATCAGTCATAATTTTTGGTCACATGACTTTCCCTCTTGTTTGGGCTTTCGGAGAACGCAAACTGTTCCCGCAGTGTTATCGTTTTTTAATTTGCTGTGTTGAATGATAGCTTAAAATAATTCAGGTCCCTCCGACAGGCGCTTTATGAGCTGCTATCTGGGCTAAGATGTGGAGTCTGGGCATATAAACAAAAAACGAAGTGTTCGCTTAATGGGAACCAAACAGACTATGAGATGAATCTCGATTTCAGAGCTGCGAGAATGCTGGGGGAATGGAAAAGCATGTCGAACAATTTTGAGGTGTGGCCATTTGCAATGCTCTGTATGAGTAAAAAACATACTTGATTTGATTGGATCTGTTATTGTCTCACATGTATTGGGATACAGTGAAAAGTATTGTTTCTTGCGCGCTATACAGACAAAGCATACCGTTCATAGAGAAGGAAGCGAGAGGGTGCAGAATGCAGTGTTCCAGTCATAGCTAGGGTGTAGAGACAGATCAACTTAACGCGAGGTAGGTCCATTCAAAAGTCTGACGGCAGCAGGGAGGAAGCTGTTCTTGAGTCGTTCGGTACATGACCTCAGACTTTTGTATCTGTTTCCCGACGGAAGAAGGTGGAAGAGAGAATGTCCGGGGTGCGTGGGGTCCTTGATTATGCTGGCTGCTTTGCCGAGGCAGCGGGAAGTGTAGACAGAGTCAATGGTTATGGTACTAATGTGTCCATAAGCTTGAGTTTGTCGCCTTTCATTCAGGTTAGTTCTGTCGCAAGTGACGGTTGCAGTCAATTTACATTTTTGTTGGGCGGCACAGTGGTTAGCACTGCTACCTCACAGTGCCAGGGACCCAGGTTCGATTCCCACCTTGGGTGACTGTCTGTGTGGGGTTTGCACATTCTCCCCCTGTGTCTGTGGGTTTCATTTGTGTGCTCCGGTTTCCTCCCACAGTTCAAAGATGTGCAGGTTAGGTGGATTGGACATGCTAAATTGCCCCTGAGTGTCCAAAGATGTGTAGGTTAGATGAATTGGCCATGCTAAATTGCCCCTTAGTGTCCAAAGATGTGCAGGATAAGTGGATTGGCCATGCTAAATTGCCCGTTGGTGTCCAAAGATGTGCAGGATAAGTGGATTGGCCATGCTAAATTGCCCCTTAATGTCCAAAGATGTGCAGGATAAGTGGATTGGCCATGCTAAATTGCCCGTTGGTGTCCAAAGATGTGCAGGTTAAGTGGATTGGCCATACTAAATTGACCTTTAGTGTACAAAGATCTGCAGGTTAGGTGGATTGGCCATGCTAAATTGCCCCTTAGTGTCCAAAGATGTGCAGGTTAGGTGGATTGGCCATGCTAAGTTGCCCCTTAGTGTCCAATAATCTGCAGGTAAGGTGGATTAGCCATGGTAAATGCACGAGGTTATGGAGATAGACCGACGGCAGTGGGGAGCGTACTAGCTAAGATGCTCTTTTGGACAATCAGTGCAGACTCAATGGGCCGTTGGGCCGAATGGCCTCCTTCTGCACTGTAGGGATTCTGTGGCTCTGAGGCTGTCTGTGTTATCAATTGACGTCCTAATGCAAAGCTTCACAAAGCAGGATTACTCAGTGGGATTTCACTTATTGTCGGAGAGTCAGGGAGTGGGAACTAAGTAGAAAGAGTTAGCATATTTCTTTTACATTTTTAAATTGATTCTATTCTAAAGGTTATTTCATTTAGGAATATAAGAATTTTGGAATTTAAGGGATTTCAGCCTACAGGGTATAATGTTGTAGTTTTTTTTTCTCTGGTTAGAGAGCTTCTACAGAACCTGAATTCAGCCGCTTTACGTTGGTTGCATATGAGAAAACCTGATTCCTTTAATAATACTTCATTTAAAGTTACACTTTTCAGGAACACAGCATTAAGTGAGGAATCACCGCATAAGGGCACTTGGTCAAATGTGTGGCCAAAAAAGTCGCTTTAAAGCTGCAGTTTAATTGAGGGTGAGTCAGAGCAAGGTGGGATTGGGGGAGTGAAGGAAGTAGTAGATGGGTTAGATGGAGTTAGAGAAATGCTGGGTTCTCAGAGGGTTGTCAGGCTGGAAGAGGTTACAGACTATGGCATCTGGTATGACATGGCTGGGAATCCTGCGGCAAGGAGCTCATCTCCTGACTCCCCAAAGCCTGCCCACCATTTACAAGGCAGAAGTCAGGAGTGTGATGGAATACTCCCCACTTGCCTGGATGAGTGCAGCTCCAACAACACTCAAGAAGCTCGACACCATCCAGCCCGCTTGTTTGCCACCCCTTCCACAAACATTCGCTCCCTCCACCACCCACGCACATTGGCAGCAGTGTGTACCATCCACAAGATGCCCTGCAGGAACTCACCAAGGCTTCTTGGGCAGCACCTTCCAAACCCACGACCACTACTATCTAGAAGGACAAGGGCAGCAGATACATGGGAACGCCACCACCTGGAGGTTTCACTCCAAGCCACTCGCCATCCTGACTTGGAAATATATCAGCCGTTCCTTCACTGTCGCTGGGTCAAAATCCTGGCACTCCCTCCCTAACAGCACTGTGTGGATGTACCTACATCACATGGACTGCGGCAGTTCAAGAAGACAGCTCACCAATTGTTTCCCAAGGGTAATTAGGGATGGCGTAGCCAGCAAGGCCCAAACCTCATGAGTTAATAAAAATAAAATCTACCCTTATACAAAATATTTTCTCCAGAGACAGCCCTAGACTGTGAGGGCAAATGTCTTAATTGGGAGCTATTATGGCTTTTAACCTAACATTGAATTTCCATAGGCTGTTATATTATTCTGAGGTGAATGGCAACCTCAAACTAACCCTTATCGCTCTGACCTTGTTTTCCTGGGTGGCCGGTGGCACAGTGGTTAGCACTGCTGCCTCACAGCGCCAGGGACCCGGGTTCGATTCCCGGCTTAGGTGACTGTCTGTGTGGAGTTTGCACGTTCTCCCCGTGTCTGCGTGTGTTTCCTCCAGGTGCTCCGGTTTCCTCCCACACTCCAAAAGATGTGCGGGTTAGGTTGATTGACCATGCTAAATTATCCCTCAGTGTCAGGGGGATTAGCAGGATAAATATAAGGGTCCAAGGGAATAGGGCCTGGGTGGGATTGTGGTTGGTACAGACTCGATGGGCCGAATGGCCTCCTTCTGTACTGTAGGGATTCTATGGTTCACTGCTGCCTCATCCAGGGACCTGGATTCGATTCCCAGCTTGGGTCACTGTCTCCACATTCTCCCCATGTCTGCGTAGGGTTTCCTCCCACAGTCCGAAAGACATGCTGGTTAAGTGCATCGGCCGTGCTAAATTTTCCCTCAGTGTACCTGAACAGGTGCCAGAGTGTGGCGACTAGGGGATTTTCACAGTAACTTCATTGCAGTGTTAATGTAAGTCTACTTGTGACACTGATAAATAAACTTTAAAAATTGTTTTAACGTATAAAGATCATAAGAAATAGGAGCAAGACTCGACCATTCAACCCATCTAGCCTGCTATCCCATTCAATAAGCCTGATTGTGGCTCCCACTCCAATTTCCTCCTTGTATGCGCCCCACCCCCCCCCGCCCCCCCAAACCATCATGACCCTGAACTCCTTATAGAGAAAAAAAATATTTCTAACTTAGCATTTAATATATTCAATGACCCAATCTCCACTGCTCATTGTGGAAGAGATTTCCAAAGACTATCAACCTTCTGAGACCAGAAATTCCCCCTCATCCCCGTCTTACTTTGAAACCTTGCCCCCAGTTCGAGATTCCCCCATGAGGGGAAACCTTCTCTCAGCATCTGCTCTGTCAACACCTCCTCAGAATCTTATCGGTTTGTATAAGATCACTTCTCATCCTCCTAAACTCCAACGGGTGGAGGCCAACCTTCTCAGCCTTTCCTCACAAGACAACCATTTCACCTCAGGGATCAGCCAAGTGAACCTTCTCTGAACCGTCCCCAAGATAAGTATATCCTTCCTTAGGTACGGCGATCAAAACTGTACACAGTTCCCGAGGTAGAAGGTGTGGAACAAAGAACAAAGAATAATACAGCACAGGAACAGGCTCTTCGGCCCTCCAAGCCTGCACCGATCATGTGTTCCTAACTAGACCATCCGTTTGTATCCCTCTATTCCCAGTCTGTTCATGAAATAAACAGGAATAAGAAAATGCTTGGAGAGACTTGGAGAGTTTATTTCACATTATCCAAAAGTTAATAGTAGTATTAAGGGAAGGAAGTTATAGCCCACGAGGGAAGAAATAGAGTGCAGCGAAGGTTAGGTGGATTGGCCATGCTAAATAGCGCCTTAGTGTCCAAAGATGTGTAGGTTAGGTGGATTGGCCACGCTAAATTGCCCCTTAGTGTCCAAAGATGTGTAGGTTAGGTGGATTGGCCACGCTAAATTGCCCCTTAGTGTCCAAAGATGTGTAGGTTAGGTGGATTGGCCATGCTAAATTGCTCCTTAGTGTCCAAAGATGTGTAGGTTAGGTGGATTGGCCATGCTAAATTGCTCCTTAGTGTCCAAAGATGTGCGGGTTAGGTGGATTGGCCATGCTAAATTGCTCCTTAGTGTCCAAAGATGTGTAGGTTAGGTGGATTGGCCATGCTAAACTGCCACTTAGTGTCCAAAGGATGTGAAGCTTAGATGGATTAGGCATGGGAAATGTGTGGAGAGGGCCTGGGTAAGATGCTCTATTGGAGAGTCGATGCAGACCCGATGGGCCGAATGGTCATTTTAGCACTGTAGGGATTCTATGGTTCTCTGACATTCCACGTCGCCGACTGGCATTCAACCAATAGCACTGGAGCACAATTCTTCCTCCTATTTTCCAGTTGAGATGCACAAATTTGAGGCTGTCCTTTGCCTAAATTAAATGGTGACTGCACTTCTGACGGTATTCATTGATGGTGAAACACGCTGGGACGTCCTGGGGATGCAGTAAGATGCAATGTAAATGCAAATCCTCCTTTCTCTTTTAACTCCCTTCCTTAGATTTGATTCATTGGCCGGCACTCACCGGTGACTCACAAGATTGTGACAGCAAGTTTCACGCCGGCATTTGAGCGTATAATCCTGTACAAATGGACATGAAAGATCCCATTGCACTACAGGGAGCAGCTCTCCCCAGCACTCTTCCCTCAGCCAAAAACAAATTAACCGGTCATTAATCTCACTTAACGTTTGTTGGATCTTAGCCTGTCACTCTACTCTTCAACAGAACTTCACTTCAGGAAAAGTAATTTGTTATTTTTGAAACACTTCAAGAGTACTTGATGAGACGCAGTTTGAATGCAAGTTCCAGTTCGTTCTGTTCTTTTTGTAGAATGCACCATCCAGTCTGCACCAACTCTCTGACAGAGTATCCTACCCAGACTCTCTCCCACACCCTATCCTCGTAACCCCACACATTTACCATGGCTAATCCCCCCAAATCTGCACGTCATGGGTGGGATTTTAAGGCCTCGCTTGTCCCAAAAGCGCAAATTCCCACCCGAGGCCAATGCCATGTCCACCCCCTTGCCCCCTCCGATTCCTTGGCAGGCTGGTAAAGTTCCGGACCTTGTTTATTTATTAGTGTCACAAATAGGCCTACATCAAGACTGCAATGAAGTTACTGTGAAAATCCCCTAGTCGCCACTCTCCGGCACCTGTTCAGGTACGCTGAGGGAGAATTTAGCATGGCCAATGCACCCACATCTTTCAGACTGTGGGAGGAAACCCACACAGACATGGGGAGAATGTGCAAAACTCCACAAAGTCAGTGATACAAGCCGGGAATTGAACTTGGGTCTCTGACGCTGTGAGGCAGCAGTGCTAACCACTGTGCCACTGTGCCGCCACATCTTGGGACATTAAGGGGCAATTTTACCACGGCCAATCTACCTAACCTTGCACATCTTTGGACCACGGGAGGAAACCGGAGCACTCGGAGGAAACCCACACAGACACGGGGAGAATGTACAAACTCTGCACAGACAGTTACCCAAGTGGGGAATCGAACTCGGGTCTCTGGTGCTGTGAGGCAGCAGTGCTAACCACTGTGCCACCGTGCCGCCCCATCTTGGGGCGTTAAGGAGCAATTGTACCAAGGCCAATCTACCTAACCTGCACATCTTTGGATCGTAGGGGGAAACCAGAGCACCCGGAGGAAACCCACACGGGGAGAACGTGCAAACTCCACGCAGATAGTGACCCGAGGCCGGAATTGAACCCGGTTCCTGGAGCAGTGAGGCAGCAGTGCTAACCACTGTGCCCACCATGCCGCCCCAATATGACAATATTTCCAATACCCTGTAATATCGACATGTTGCCAAACCTGAGATGCAATGCCAACCTGATGAAAGAGGCAGTCATTTTCCCTCAATCTGCCTGCATCCTCTGTTAAAATGGTTGTTGTTAACAGGAGGGGATTGGTTTGGGAATCTCAATCACTATTCACATTACCAAAAGAGTCACTTGACAAAGATTCAATAGGATCAGTTCTCCTCTCCTTCCCCAACAAGTGGATCCATCCACTTCAACAGGCAGACAACAAAAATATTAACACTCGGCGAGCACTCAGTGCCAGTTGACTGTGCCATATTCACACAAGTGGATCTAGATGCCTCAGCACCCATGCAACACAATGATAGAGATCGTCACTTGACAGAATGACCTTTAAGCAGAGTCAGAAAAAAAATGTTGATGAGTACAAAACTTGTGCATTGGTTTATCAGAAGATAACCTGACTGCATGCAGTTGCCTACCCGCCCCCCCTTGCCCCCATACTCAGCCATCCCCACCCCACTCCCAATTTGGCCAATTATCCTCCCCTGAAGATTGGCATCGAGGATACAGTTCAAAAGGCTTGGAGAGGAATTCTGTTCCCATGAGCCCAGCTCATAAAGTTTATTTATTAGAGTTATTATTGTTTTAAACTTTATTTATTAGTGGCCAGCTCACCTTCCCATGGTCCGTCCCTCGCCCGCTCGGATTCCGGTGGGGCAGTAGAATTCCCGCTCCTGTTTACTTAGTTTATTTACGATTGTCACAAGTCAGCTTACGTTAAAAACTGCAGTGAAGTTACCGTGAAAATTCCCTAGATAAAAGCAAATTACTGCGGATGCTGGAATCTGAAACTAAAAGAGAAAACGTTGGAAAATCTCAGTAGGTCTGGCAGCATCTGAAAGGAGAGAAAAGAGCTGACGTTTCGAGTCCAGATGATCCTTTATCAAAGATGACTGATCTATCTCTGTCTCAAAGACACTCAATGACCTGGCCTCCACAGTCCTCTGTGGCAATAAATTCCACGATTCACCACCACTGAAGAAATTCCTCCTAATCTCAGTTTTAAAGGAGCACCCCTTCATTCTGAGGTTGTGTCCTTGAACCCTAGTCTCTCCCACTGGTGGAAACATCCTCTCCACGTCCACTCTATCTAGGCCTCTCAGTATTCCGGAGGTCCATGTATGGAGTATGGATGTCCATTCAAAAGTCTGATGGTAGCAGGGAAGAAGCTGTTCTTGAGCTGGTTGGTACGTGATCTCAGACTTCTGTATCTTTTTTCCCGGCAGAAGAAGGTGGAAGAGAGAATGACCGGGGTGCGTGGGGTCCTTAATTATGCTGGCTGCTTTTCCGAATCAGCGGGAAGTGTAGACGGAGTCAATGGATGGGAGGCTGGTTTGCGTTGTGGACTGGGCTACGTTCACCATCCTTTGTAGTTTCTTGCGGTCTTGGTCAGAGCAGGAGCCATACCAAGCTGTGATACATCTGGAAAGGATGCTTTCTATGGTGCATCTGTAAAGGTTGGTGAGAGTCATAGCAGACATGCCGAATTTCCTTAGCCTCCTTAGAAAGTAAAGTTAAAGTTTATTTATTTATTAGTCACAAGTAAGGCTTACATTAACACTGCAATGAAGTTACTGTGAAATTCCCCAAGTCACCAAACTCCGGCACCTGTTCGGGTCAATGCACCTAACCAGCACGTCTTTCAGACTGTGGGAGGAAACCAGAGCACCCGGAGGAAGCCCACGCAGACACGGGGAGAACGCGCAAACTCCACACAGACAGTGACCCAAGCCGGGAATCGAACCCCGGTCCCTCGCAATATGAGGCAGCAGTGCTAACCACTGTGCTACCGTAGAGGCGTTGGTGGTCGCCCCTAACTATAGCGTCGGCGTGGAGGGACCAGGACAGGTTGTTGGAGACACAATGGTCAGTGGCGCAGTAACAGTGCTCTCCTGTGGCATCGAAGAAATCTCCATAAGATGCCACTGCGATTCCCCTGGCAAGAGGTTTAGCTGCATTGTGGGAGGATTCCTTCCTGAGGCACGTCGGCTAACACTGGGGAAAAGAGCTAGCGGTTATGGCCATGGGCAGCAGGCACTGACTACACCACAGTTGCTGACAAAAAAAGTCTGCTGCGGTAAAAACGTGTTGAAAAATCACATTTTTCTTTCAACATAATTAATTTTAAAAGTTAAATATTTAAACACAATTTTACAAAAATTAAAAATTTAAACATCATTTAAAAAATTAAAAATTAAAACATTTTTTCCCAAAATTAAACATTTAAACCTCTTTAAAAGGTACAATAATTTTGAGCAGATAAATCATTTTAAAAAGTGATATTTAAAAAGTGTGATAAATCATACTAAAACATCGTAGATTTGACTTTAGAACGTGGATTCATCCGATTTTTGAAATGTTTCAGGTTTAAAAAATCCAATTTTTACGATGATCTGGGCCCTTTCATTAAATATTTGTGAATTGAAAGGGGCTGTTACATGTGAAAATACAGGTGTCAGATTTGAAAGTGTAATTAAGGACAGGATAAGAATTGGGATGAGGAGTAAGCTATTTGGTCCACTCATGTAGTCATGGAATCCTGGTTTGGCACAATGGTTAGCACTGCTGCCTCACAGTGCCAGGGACCAGGGTTCGATTCTCATCTTGGCTCACTGTCTGTGTGGAGTCTGCATGTTCTCCCTGTGTCTGCGTGGGTTTCCTCTGGGTGCTCTGGTTTCCTCCCACAACCCAAAGATGTGCGGGTTAGGTGCACTGGCCATGCTAAATTTGCCTTCAGTGTACCTGAACAGACGCATGACTAGGGGATTTTCACAGTAACTTCATTGCAGTGTTAATGTAAGCCTATTTGTGACACTAATGGATAAATTTTAACAGAATGAGGCTAACGAGTCTGCATGAGTTCATCTTACCCAGGCATTATCTCTCATAATTTAAGATTATGAGGGACATGGACAGAGTGGATAGTCAGAAGCTTTTTCCCAGGGTGGAAGAGTCAATTACTAGACTCATAAGTTTAAGGTGTGAGGGGCAAGGTTTAAAGGAGATGTACGAGGCAAGTTTTTTACACAGAGGGTGGTGGGTGCCTGGAACTCGCTGCCGGGGGAGTTAGTGGAAGCAGATACGATAGTGACTTTTAAGGGGCATCTGGACAAATACATGAATAGGATGGGAATAGGGGGATATGGTCCCCGGAAGGGTAGCGGGTTTTAGTTCAGTCGGGCAGCATGGTCGGTGCAGGCTTGGAGGGCCAAAGGGCCTGTTCCTGTGCTGTAATTTTCTTTGTTCTTTGTTCCATCCCCACCTACCCTGCTCCCTTACATTTATCGACACTAAGGGGCAATTTAGCGTGGCCAATACACCTATCCCGCACATCTTTGGACTGTGGGAGAAAAGCAGAGCACCCGGAGGAAACCCACAGAGACACACAGGGAGAGCGTGCAAACTGCAAATAGACAGTCGCCTGAGGCCGGAATTGAACCGGGGCCCCTTGCGCTGTGAGGCCGCAATGCTAACCACTGAGCCTGCTCCTTCAGTCAGCAAGGTCATACCTGATCTGATGTGGTCTTACCTCCAATTTCTTTTCACTCCTTCAGAATCCCTGCCTCCCTTATCAATCTGAAATATATCTTATTCAGTGTTGCCAGCCTCCACTATTTTCTGGAGTTGAGAATTCCAAAGATTAATTACCCTCTGGGAGAAGAAATCCCTCCTAATCTCCAACTTAAAATGAAACAGTGGCCATCAATCCACCCCCCCACCCACCCAAGATCTAGACACCCTTATGAGAGGAAACATCCTCCCAGCATGCACTGTGTCAAGCCCCCTCAGAATCTTCCACGTTTCAATTAATTTTTTTTTGAAATTCTTTCATAGGATGTGAGCATCGATGGCAAGGCCAGCATTTGTTGTCCATCCCTAATTGTCCTTGCCAGGCCACTTCTGAGGACAGTCAAACGTCAGCCATCTTTTGCTGTGGGTGTGGAGGCACATTTAAGCCAGACCGGGCAAAGACAGCAGATTTCCTGAATGGCGTTAGTCTAAGTTTATTTATTAAAGTAGGCTTACATTAACACTGCAGTGAAGTTACTGTGAAAATCCCCCAGTCGCCACACTCCGGCGCCTGTTCGGGTACACTGAGGGAGAATTTAGCACGGCCAACGCACCCTAACCTGCACGTCTTTCAGACTGTGGGAGGAAACCGGAGCACCCGGAGGAAACCCACGCAGACACGGGGAGAATGTGCAGACTCCACGCAGACAGTGACCCAAGCCGGGAATCGAACCCGGGTCCCTGGCGCTGCGAGGCAGCAGTGCTAACCACTGTGCCGCCCACATTGAGCCAGGTGGGGCTAATGACGAGCGATGACTACTTACTGGTCACCATTTACTGATTTTCAATTCCAGATTTTATGAATAGAATTTAAATTCCACCAGCTGCCATGGTGGGATTTTAACTGGTGGTCCCAAACCATCAGCCTGGACTGGTCTAGTGACATGATCACTAATCCATTATCTGTTTTCTGCAGCAGACTGTTCCACATGTTGGAGAGTGTCTTCATCACTTAAGCTGCACAAGAATTCTTCAATGTTCAAAGGGGCATTGAGTGCAAGAGTTAGCAACAGGCAGGTGATGGCCTAGTGGTATTATCGCTGGACTATTTATCCAGAAACTCAGCTAATATTCTGCTGACACGCGTTTGAATCCCGCCACAGCAGCTGGTGGAATTTGAATTCAATTTTATCAAAGTCTGGAATTAAGATTTGATTTGATTTATTATTGTCACATGTATTAGCATACAATGAAAAGCGTTGTTTCTTGCGTGTTATACAGACAGAGCATAACATTCATAGAGAATGAAACAAGACAGTGCAGAATGTAGTGTTACAGTCATAGCTAAGGTTCAGAGAATGATCAACTTAATGCAAGGTAGGTCCATTCAAAGGAATCTACTGAGGACCATGAATTCATTGTCAATTGTCGGATAATCCCATCTGGTTCACTCATGTCCTTTAGGGAAGGAAATCTGCCATCCTTACCCGGTCTGGCCTACATGTGACTCCAGAGCCACAGCAATGTGGTTGACTCTCAAATGCCCCCTGAAATGACCGAGCAAGCAACTCAGTTCAAGGGCAACTAGGGATGGGCAATAAATGCTGGCCCAGCCAGTGACGCCCATGTCCCATAGATCAATAAAAAATCATGTTGCAGCTATATAAAACGTTGGTTCAGCCGCATTTGGAATATTGCGTGCAGCTCTGGTCGCCACACTACCAGAAGGACATGGAAGCTTTGGAGAGAATGCAGAGAAGGTTCACCAGGATGTTGCCTGGTCTCGAGGGTGTTGACTGTGGGGTGATGTTGAATAAACTAGGATAGTTTTCACTGGAAAGACAGAGGCTGAGGGGAGATCTGATAGAGGTTTACAAAATTATGAGAGACGCAGACAGGGTGGATAGTCAGAGGCTTTTTCCCCAGGGTGCAAGTGTCAATTACAAGGGGGCACAGGTTCAAGGTGAGAGGGGGAAAGTTTAAGGAGATGTGTGGGGGAAGTTTTTCACGCAGAGAATGGTGGGT
This sequence comes from Mustelus asterias, assembly GCF_964213995.1. Classification (NCBI taxonomy): domain Eukaryota; kingdom Metazoa; phylum Chordata; class Chondrichthyes; order Carcharhiniformes; family Triakidae; genus Mustelus; species Mustelus asterias. The sequence goes on from NC_135829.1 coordinate 11,393,474, forward strand.
GCCTGGAACGCACTGCCAGAGGTGGTGACAGCAGGCACATTCGTAACATTTTAAGCTTATTTGTGAGTGTCACAAGTAGGCTTACATTAACATTGCAATGAAGTTACTGTGAAAATCCCCTAGTCGCCACACTCCGGTGCCTGTTCGGGTACACTGAGGGAGAATTTAGCATGACCAATGCACCCTAACCAGCACGTCTTTCGGATGTGGGAGGAAACCGGAGCACCCGGAGGAAACCCACGCAGACACGGGGAGAGCGTGCAGACTCCACACAGACAATGACCCAAGGCTGGGAATCGAACCCGGGTCCCAGGCGCTGTGAGGCAGCAGTGCTAATCACTGTCTGGAGGGGGTACATGAACAGGGAGGGAATAGAGGGAAAAGGACTGAGTAAGGGCAGAAGTTTTTTTTTCAGTTTAGTTCGGGCATTATGATCGGCACGGGATTGGAGGGCCGAAGGGCCTGTTTCTGTGCTGTACTTTGCTCTGTTCTTCATTCTTTGAACAGAAAGCTCGGCCGAATTAGAACCTTGTCCAGGCCCCCCAGTTGTAGCACAACCAGCAGTGTTGCCGAGCGAGCGTGGCCCACTTCGAGGAAGCAATTTGAAGAAAAGCAAGTGAAAAATGAGCAGGGAGAAAAGGCGCCTTGCTGTCGCCTAGTAACTAGTAACTGCTGTTCAGCGAGAATTGGCTGCTTAGGCAAGGACAGGGTGAAAACTCTGAATTGCTGCTTTAATCTTGTTTTGGGACTGTACAGTTTATTGGTTTGTCTATGCAGCATTTACATCAGTTAATAAATTAACCCAAATTGTGAGCAGATTAAAGACTTCGTAGGAGGCTTTTTTATTATGCGTTTGTATGTTGAGTACCAGAAGTTAGTTGCGAGGTAAGAGTGTTATCTCGGGCGGTGAAGCGTGCCAGTACAACACCTCTCCTTATCTTGCCGAGAAATGCCAATACTCGCCAAATAAAACAATTATAAATGCTAAATTTTAAAGCCTGCTCCATTCCAGTTGCTTGGATATCATCTCCATTTAAACAAAAAGACACACGCACAACACAGCTGGTTGAAGCACTGGTGTTCCAGGAGGTCACTTGCCGAGGATAATGAGATTTGATAGATTCTCCATCGATGAATTAATCTGCAATGCATCAGTTCATTTTTTTCTTTTACATTTTTTATCCACTGTGCCCATCTGAGCTTCACCCGTAAGCGCCGGAACTCTCCGTATCTTTTTGAGGCAATGGCCTAGTGTTATTATTGCTCAACTAATGCGCGGCACAGTGGTTAGCACTCCTGTCTCACAGCGTTTCTTCAGAAGGAACTCTTCAAAATGCAGCTAATACAACAAAACTTACTCCAACTTATAAATCAAGGAAAGAAACATCATTACTCCAAACTTGGGGCCTCGCCCTGGGCCACTCTTCCCACAATTCCACATAGTACCTTATTTATAGTGAATCAGCTGGTCAGCTGACTATTACATCATTCTGTAATTGATTCCATGGTTTACTGGGTCAGCTGATCCTTACGTCTTGTTCCCATTGGTCATATTACATCCAATACAAAGTTGTCATCAGTTACATTCTAACATCAGGGACCCCGGTTCGATTCCCAGCTTGGGTCACTGTCTGAGCAGAGTCTGCATGTCCTGCATGTGTCTGCGTGGGTTTCCACCGGGTGCTTCGGTTTCCTCCCACAGTCCCATTGATGTGCTGGTTAGGTGCATTGGCCGTGCTAAATTCTCCTCAGTGTACCCGAACAGGTGCCGGAGTGTGGCGATTAGGGGATTTTCACAGTAACTTCACTGAGGCACAGTGGCACAGTAGTTAGCACTGCTGCCTCACAGCGCCAGGGGCCCGAGTTCAATTCCCGGCTTGGGTCACTGTCTGTGTGAAGTTTGCACATTCTCCCCGTGTCTGTGTGGGTTTCCTCTGAGTTCTCCAGTTTCCTCCCACACTCCAAAGGTGTGCGGGTTAGTTTGATTGGACATGCTAAATTGCCCCTTGGTGTCAGGGAGATTAGTTAGGGTAAATGTATGGGGATAGGGCCTGTGTGGGATTGGGTCGGTGCAGACTCGATGGGCCGAATGGCCTCCTTTTTTACTGTAGGATTCTATGATTGGAGTATTAATGTAAGCCTACTTGTGACACTAATAAATAAACTTTAAACTTTAGACTATTAATCCAGAAACTCAGCTAAAGTTCTGGGGACCCGGGTTCGAATCCCGCCACGGCAGCAGGTGGAATTTGAATTCAATAAAAAAAATCTGGAATTAAGAATCTACTGATGACCATGAAACCATTGTCGATTGTCAGAAAAACTCCACCTGGTTCACTAAAGTCCTTTAGGGAAGGAAACCTGCCGTCCTTACCCGGTCTGGCCTGCATGTGACTCCAGAGCCACAGCAATGTGGTTGACTCTCAACTGCCTTCGTGCAACTAGGGATGGGCAATAAATGCTGGCCCAGCCAGCGACACCCATGTCCCATGAATGAAGCCTTCAAGACGCACGACAATGCAGAATCGCTGAGCAGAAACTGATAGCCAAGTTCCACACACATTAGGATGGCCTCAACCAGGATCTTGGGTTCATGTCACACGCCGTGTAACCCCCATCATTTGGTCTGGGCTTGCAAAATCTTACTAACTGTCCTGGCTTCACACCTCTTTAACCTGTGATTATCCCTCTCTCCACTCGCATTGTCTGTACCTGTAAAGACTTGATTACCTGTAAAGACTCGCATTCCAACCATTATCTTGCAATTGTGTCTCTGTCTATATATGCCCTGTTTGTGAAACCTACTTCTCCACTCACTAATGAAGGAGCAGCATTCCGAAAGCTCATGATTCCAAATGAACCTTTTTGGACTTTAACCTGGTGTTGTGAGACTGCTCACTGTGCCCACGAATGAATAGCCTTGAAGCCAGCTTCACTCTGCCTTGAATGGCTACCACTTGCACAGGTCTCAATACAGCGCCAAATCCAAAGCTGGGCAGGCAGATTGGTGCGTCGGCCAATGGAGGGAGATCCTGGGCCCATCCGTGTGGCCGTGATGACCTCAGACATTCATCGGCAACGGGGAAACATGCAATTGGGCAGGTTTCACATCCCCTTGGAAGGATGGTGTCGCTGGCAATATGCGGGGTTAGGGTGGGGGAGTGGGTCATAGGATCTTCCAGTGCAGAAGGAGGCCATTTGGCCCATTGAGTCTGCACCAACCATAATCCCACCCAGGCCCTATCCCCATAAACCCATGCGATAATCCTAGCTAGTCCCACCTGACTCAAAGGGGCAATTTAGCATGGCCAATCCACCTAACTAGCACATCTTTCAGACTGTGGGACGAAATCAGAGCTCCCGGAGGAAAGTTTTAAGTTTGTTTATTAATGTCACAAGTAGGCTTACATTAACACTGCAATGAAGTTACTGTGAAAATCTCCTAGTCGTCACACTCGGGTGCCTGTTCGGGTAGACTGAGGGAGAATTTATCATGGCCAACGCACCTAACCAGCACGCCTTTTGGACTGTGGGAGGAAACCGGAGCACCCAGAGGAAACCCAAGCAGACACAGGGAGAGCGTGCAGACTCCACACAGACAGTGACCCAAGCCGGGAATCGAACCCGCGTCCCTGGCGTTGTGAGGCAGCAGTGCTAACCACTGTGCCACTGTGCCGGTGCAGACTTGATGAGCCAAAGGGCCTCCTTGTGCACACTGTAGCGATTCTTGGTGACAGTGAGCGGGAGGGGGAGGGGGTTTGGACTAGGGGGGACAGGTGTGGAAAACAGACCAACGAGAGAAGCTACACGCGTGTGAAGCTCTTTAATCTGATCTACACCTTTCGCATGCCAGATGTTGCAGTTCAAAGGGTCAACACATCTGGGACACAGGCCATCATTGAAGAATGAGAAAGACTGTTGTTGATCAGGGGCCTGAAGGTTGCGCCCACCTTCCAGTCAATTAAACTCTGATTGGCCTCACTGCTTGTTTACTTAACAATAATTAGACTTTATAGCGATCAACAATGACGGAGCGGCAAAATAATTGAGCATTTCATGGCAAGAAAACACAGTTAGGCACCTGATAAAAGCCAAATGCTGCATGCACAGTGGCGCAGTGGTTAGCACTGCTGCCTCACCGCACCAGGGAACCGGGTTTGATTCCAGCCTTGGGTCACTGTCTGTGTGGAGCCTGCACCTTCTCCCCGTGTCTGCGTGGGTTTCCTCCGGGTGCTCCGGTTTCCTCCCACAGTCCAAAGGCGTGCGGGTTAGCTTCATTGGCCATGCTAAATGACCCCTTAGTGTCAGAGTGATTAACAGGGTTAATATGTGAGGGATAGGGCCTGGGTGGGATGGAAAGTTTCAATAAACATATCAAAATAAAAGGGATTGTGGTCAGTGCAGACTCGATGGACCGAATGGCCTCCTTCTGCACTGTTGGGATTCCATGAATCTGAAACCTAAACAGAAAATAGTGGAAATTCTCAGCAGGTCTGACAGCACTTGTGGGGAGAGAATTGAGCCAACGTTTCGAGTGTAGATGACCTTTCGTCAGAGCTAAGAGCAAAAAGAATCAGCAGAGATTGGGCTGGAGTGGGGAGGTGGTGTGGAATTGGACAAAGCGAATGTAAATGAGGATACAGAAGGCCGAGAAAGTGCTAAGAGGGTCAATTAGTGGTCAGAATGCGAGAATGGCAGAACAGAGGCACAGGTTATTTTTTCATTTGATTTATTATTATCACATGTATTAACATACAATGAAAAATATTGTTTCTTGTGCGCTATACAGACAAAGCATACCGTTCATAGAGAAGGAAAGAAGAGGAGCAGAATGTAGTGTTACAGTCATAGCTAGGGTGTAGAGAAAGATCAACTTAATGCGAGGTAGGTCCGTTCAAAAGTCTGGCAGCAGCAGGGAAGAAGCTGTCCTTGAGTCGGTTGGTACGTGACCTCAGACTTTTGTATCTTTTTCCTGAAGGAAGAAGGTGGAAGAGAGAATGTCCGGGGTGCGTGGGGTCCTTAATTATGCCGGCTGCTTTGCCGAGGCAGTGGGAAGTGTAAACAGAATCAATGGATGGGAGGATGGTTTGCGTGATGGATTGGGTTACATTCACGACCTTTTGTAGTTCCTTGCTAAAGGACTGCCTGAAGAATGTGGCAGTTGAACTGTAGGGTGGGGGGAGGATGGGGGGGGGGGGGGGGGGCGCGCGGGGGAGGGGGGGTGGGGGGGGCGGGGGAGGGTGCGGTGTGGAAAGAAGGAGAGCTGGAATGGAGAAATGGAAAAATAAAAGTGAAAAAGAAGAATGGTAAAATGGATGAATGAGGTGGAATAAAATGGAATAAAATGAATGGAAATGGGGTGAAGGTGGAGGAGAGAGTTCATCCTCATCACTCAGTTCATCCCTCAGTTAGCCCTCTGCTTCTCCGTGAGACACGCCATGGCAAAATCCACGTAGTTGTCTGTTTAGTGGCTAGCAATTTAGACATGGAGGGTTTGAATCTTGTAGCTTGTACAGTGTTGGTACGCAGTATCGATAGAATTCCCTACCTCGGCCCCCACCCCGTGGTGATATATGTCTACCATTATGGTTGTATTGAACACAATTACCAAGAAGGTGAGCATAAATAAGCACTTATGTTCCGTGCTCTGCAGAAAGGATTTATCTCATCTGCAATATCGCGAAGAGTGGCAAATGATAACATTTGGGAGGAGCGCGTCGAAAACATTCTATCTGGTTGCATCACAGCTTGGTGTGGCTCCTGCTCTGCCCAAGACCGCAAGGAACTACAAAGGGTCATGAACGAAGCCCAGTCCATCACTCAAACCAGCCTCCCATCCATTGACTCCGTCTACACTTCCCGCTGCCTCGGAAAAGCAGCCAGCATAATCAAGAACCCCACGCACCCCGGACATTCTCTCTTCCACCTTCTTCCAACGGGAAAAAGATGCAAAAATCTAAAAACACGCACCAACCGATTCAAGAACTGCTTCTTCCCTGCTGCCATCAGGTTTTTGAATGGACTTACCTTATATTAAGCTGATCTTTCTCTTCACCCTACCTGTGACTGCAAAACTACATTCAGCATTCTCTCCTTTCCTTCTCCCCTTTGTACTCTATGAACGGTATGTTTATCTGCATAACGTGCAAGAAACAATACTTTTCACTGTATCCCAATGCATACGGCAATGTTAAATCAAATCAAAGTTGCTGAAAGTATCTGTGATGTCGATAAGAGTGGGCGCAGTAAGAACTCTCACAGCACCAGGTTAAAGTCCAACAGGTTTATTTGGTATCACGGGCTTTTGGAGCGCCGCTCCTTCATCAGGTGAGCGGAGAGGTGTGTTCACAAACACGGCATGTATAGGATGTGCCGCCATCAAAATGGCTCCATAGCTCGAGCCTCCCTGACTCAATATTCCAGCTTGAATGTCGAGCTTGGACCATAGGCAAATCCTGGAAGAGAGAAACAAAAGGAGAGAGGTTTTCCTAAGGGCCAAGGGCTCTGCCAAGCTCCACAATCAAAGTAAGTTAAAACAAAATAGAAACTACATTTCTGCTCCCACAACTTACTGTAGAAGTGGTAAAACAAGGTGGAGTATGCACTACATGCAATCTGTATCATTTTCCATGAATCTGTATATTTAAATAAGACAGATCTTTTATTCTACACAAATTATTTGCACTAGGGTGTCACTGGCTAAAATGTTAATTTAATTATTTGTCACAAGTAAGGCTTACATTAACACTGCAATGAAGTTACTGTGAAATTCCCCTAGTCCGCCACACTCCGGTGCCTGTTCGGGTCAATGCACCCTAACCAGCACGTCTTTCAGAATGTGGGAGGAAACCGGAGCACCCAGAGGAAACCCAAGCAGGTACGGGGAGAACGTGCAAACCACACAGTGACCCAAGCCAGGAATTGAACCCAGGTCCATGGCGCTGTGACGCAGCGGTGCCAACCACTGTGCCACCGTGCTCGCTAGGTTACCATCTATCACTGATCCCTTCGAGAAGGTATTGGTAAGTTTATTTGAACTGCTGTAGTCCACCATGGGGTAGGTGCCCCCACGTTGCTGTTCTGGATTTTGACCCATTGACAGTGAAGATACGGAGATATAGGCCAGAATGTTACCACCTCGCCCGTCACGCAGACAGAGCAGGCGAGGGTCCGACAATGGAAATCTCTGTTGACCTCGGGGGAATTTCCGGTCTCGCCCGAGTGAGGCTGTATATTCCAGCCCAAAAGCTGGAACTTTACCATCCCACCTGCCACGGGAATGGGAGTGAGCGGAAGGAGCGGAACATGGAAAGGTCCATTGACCTCGGAGGGGATTTTTCCGGTTTTGGGACGAGCGAGGCCATAAAATCCCGCCCATAGATTCCAAGTCAGAAAATGCTGGAAAATCTCAGCAGGTCTGACAGCATCTGTGGAGAGAGAACAGAGACAACGTTTCTGTATTCAAGGTTGGCTCTGTGCTCGCTCCACAGGCGCCGACAGACCTGCTGCTATTTTCCAGCATTTTCTGCTTGTGTTTGAGATTCTGACGTCCACAGTATTTTGCCTCTATCCCAGTTCCAAGTCAGGATGGGGAGTGATTTTGAAGGAGCTTGCAAGTGGTGGCGTTCCCATGCGTCTGTTGATCTAATCCTTCTAGATGGTAGAGTTCTCTGGAAGCTTCTTGCGAAGGCCAATCTACTTTCTGGCAATTATCAGGGATACCTAAAAGCACCGAGGACCAGTCTGATGCAACCAGGTTTACAACACAGACCCTGCGGCCAAAGATTGGCATGCGTGGTGTCCAATCGGTGCCTGAGAAAATGGACAAGAAAAGAACCCTTCCAAATTTCTCCCTTAAAATCTCCCCAGCCTTGAACCCTGACCTGGTTCTCATAGCGTTAACAACCCAGACCACCGTCACAAAGTCCTTGCGCACCATGAAATCAAACGAAAAGAATGTAATTTTTCTGAACTTTTCCTCACCTTTATCCTTCCTGACATTTTAAAATATCAGTAGGTCCACAAACACAAAGAAATCAATACAGCCTTAATAATACAACAGAGGGGAAAACAGCATCAAATTGAATTCTAAAGTTCTCTTAAACTGCTGAATATTGCATGGGGAAGTATGACGGACTGTTGCTGATGGAGGGACAGAGAGAGAGTGAAGCGTGCTTAATAATTAGCCACTTGGTCTTTCCAGCAGGGCAGTTGCCGACTTGTTGCCTCACAAGAATGCCATTGGTTTGCCCCTCAATGAAGTGGTTCCACTTTTGAGTCAACTAAGGGAGGGAAGGTTGTGGGCAGGGTGCAGGGTGGGGGGGGAGGAGTATCCCGAACAGAATTATTTGGGGTGGCACAGTGGTTTAGCATTGCTGCCTCACAGCGCCAAGGACCCAGGTTTGATTCCCAGCTAGGGTCACTGTCAGTGCAGAGTCTGCATGTTCTCCCCGTGTCTGCGTGGGTTTCCTCCGGGTGCTCCGGTTTTTGATTTGATTTGATTTATTATTCTCACACATATTAACATACAGTGAAAAGTGTTGTTTCTTGTGCGCTACAGAGACAAAGCATACGGCTCATTGAGTACATAGGGGAGAAGGAAACGAGAGTGTGCAGAATGTAGTGTTACAGTCATAGCTAGGGTGTAGAGAAAGATCAACTTAATACGAGGTAGGTCCATTCAAAAGTCTGACAGGAGCAGGGAAGAAGCTGTTCTTGAGTCGGTTGGTACGTGATCTCAGACTTTTGTATCTTTTTCCCGAAGGAAGAAGGTGGAAGAGAGAATGTCCGGGGTGCGTGGAGTCCTTAATTATGCCGGCTGCTTTGCCAGCGGGAAGTGTAGACAGAGTCAGTGGATGGGAGGCTGGTTTGCGTGATGGATTGGGCTACATTCCTCCCACAGTCCGGAAGACGTGCTGGTTAGGGTGCATTGGCCGTGCTAAATTCTCCCTCAGTGTACCCGAACAGGCGCCGGAGTGTGGCGACTAGGGGATTTTCACAGTAACTTCATTGCAGTGTTAATGTAAGCACAATCGTGACACTAATAAATAAACTTTAATCTTTAAAGCGGGACAGTGGCACAGTGGTTAGCACTGCTGCCTCACAGCACCTGATTCCTGGATGGGGGTCACTGTCTGTGCGGAGTCTGCACATTCTCCCCCCGTGTCTGCGTGGGTTTCCTTCGGGTGCTCCGGTTTCCTCCCACTGTCTGAAACATGTACTGGTTAGCTGCATTGTCCCTACTAAATTGCCCCTTAGGGTCAGGGGGATCAGGAGGTTAAATACATGGAGTTACGGAGATGGGGCCTGGGTGGGATTGTTGTCAGTGCAGACATTCGGTGAGGCCGAATGACCTCACCAAATCATAGAATCCTACAGTGCAGAAGGAGGCCATTTGGCCCATTGAATCTACACCGACCACAATCCCACCCAGGCCCTATCCTCATAACACCCTGCATTTACCCTAGCTCGTCCCCCTGACACTCAGGGGCAATTTAGCATGGCCAATCCACCTAACTCACACATTTTTGGACACTAAGGGGCAATTTAGCATGGCCAGTCCACCTAACCTACACATCTTTGGACCTAAGGGACAATTTAGCATGGCCAATCCACTTAACTCACACATTTATGGACACTAAGGGGCAATTTAGCATGGCCAGTCCACCTAACCTACACATCTTTGGACCTAAGGGGCAATTTAGCATGGTCAATCCACCTAACTCACACATTTTTGGACACTAAAGTGCAATTTAGCATGGCCAGTCCACCTAACCTACATATCTTTGGACACTAAGGGGCAATTTAGCATGGCCAATCCACCTAACCTACACATCTTTGGACACTAAGGGGCAATTTAGCATGGCCAATCCACCTAACCTACACATCTTTGAACCTAAGGGGCAATTTAGCATGGCCAATCCACCTAACCTACACATCTTTGGATACTAAGAGGCAATTTAGCATGGCCAGTCCATCCACCTAACCTGCACATCTTTGGACTGTGGGAGGAAACCGGCGCACCCGGAGGAAACCCACGCAGGCACGGGGAGAATGTGCAAACTCCGCACAGACAGTCACCCAAGCCGGGAATTGAACCCAGGTACTTGGCACTGCGAGGCAGCAGTGCTAACCACTGTGCCACCGTGCCTCCTAGGAACTCTATGATTTGTTAGTTGCTTCTCTGTCATGTTTGAGACGGAGAATGAAAAGGGGGAGAAAGAAGGGCGAGCAGGAATTGGCGCGGCGATTTCACTGAGATACTCTTATCCGAGCGCCAGACATCGTCTACAGCTGTGACATTTTGGTCTCCCTGGTGAAGGAGTACTGAGGATTGTTGCCATGGAAACTCATCTGCACTTAATGCACATATAATGATAGTTGGTGACGCATTGCTTTCAACCTGGTCACCAGGGAGAAAGCAGAGAAAAAGAAAGTTTCTGCTCGCATATTTACACCCTGGGTGCCAGTTATCAGTTGCTGCACTTCTCAGATAAGGACCCTATTTCCATGGACTCCCATGATCCTCATTCAGACTAATAACGCAATGAATCGAATCATTTTCAGGTTTTATTTTTCTCCTCTACCCATCTCTTTTGCCGATATCTAAGCCGATGTATTGTACAGAAAGGAAAGTCAACAAAGGTTACTTTTTAAAAAGATGGTGTAGCGCCAACAGACTGCATGGGCAATGTAGCAGGCACGTTGATTAACAAAAGACACGGTTGGATTGAGGTGTCTCAATGTCGCTGATTCCCCTATTGCAACGTTTCTATTCAGTATAAATATATCCTTAATTTCTGCAGAAGTGTTAACGTTTAATAATGCGCTGAGGAGAATTGTGATGCAGATAAAGCCTCGGTGTCACTTGAAGTTAGTCATTCTCGAGATAGTTATGCTTGAGATCCTCCTCCCTCACCTGACGACAACAACTTGCGCTTTTCTTTAACGCAGAAAAACATCCCAAGGCAACTCGCAGGTCTGCAATCAGACAGAAATGAACACCAATGGGGCGGCGTGGCGGCACAGTGACTGCTGCCTCATGGCGTCAGGGACCCGGATCCGATTCTGGTCTTGGGTCGCTGTCTGTGAGGAGTTTGCATGTTCTCCCCGTGTTTGTATGGGTTTCCTCTGGGTGCTCTGGTTTCCTCCCACAGTCCAAAGCTGTGTAGGTTAGATTGATAGGTTATGCTAAATTGCCCCTTAGTGCCCAAAGATGTGCAGGTTAGGTGGATTGGCCATGCTTTATTGCCCCTTAGTGTCCAAAGATGTGCAGATTAGGTGGATTGGCCATGCTAAATTGCCCTTTAGTGTCCAAAGATGTGCAGGTTAGGTGGATTGGCCATGCTAAATTGCCCCTTAGTGTCCAACGATGTGCAGGTTGGGGAATTGGCCATGCTAAATTGCCCCTTAGTATCCAAATATGTGCAGGTTAGGTGCATTGGCCATGCTAAATCACCCCTTAGTGTCCAAATATGTGTAGGTTAGATGGATTGGCCATGCTAACTTGCCCCTTTGTGTCCAAAGATGTGTAGGTTGGGTGGATTGACCATGCTAAATTACCCCTTCGTGTTCAAAGATGTATACGTTGGGTGGATTGGCCATGGTAAATGGTTACGGGGATAGGATTGGCATGGGCTGGGGAAAGATGCTCTTTCGGAGAGTTGGTGCAGACTCAATGGGCTGAATGACCTCCTTCTGCACTGTAGTGATTCTATGAATTATCGCATTTCTGTTTTTGGGATCTTAGTGTCCAAAGATGTGTAGGTTGGATGGATTGGCCATGATAGTTGTCCGTTACTGTCCCAAGATGTTTCGGTTAGGGGGAGTAGTGGGGTAGATGCACGAGGTAATGGGGATAGAGCGGGAGGTGGGCCTTGGTAAGATGCCCTGTTGGAGAGTCGGTGCGGACTCTATGGTCTGAATAGTTTCCTTTTGCGCTGTAAGGATTCAGAGAAAGGGTAAGGGGAGAAAGTGAGGTAGTGGGGCTAACTGGATTGTTCTTTGGAAGAGCCAGCACGGATTTGAGGGGGTGATTGGCCTCCTTCTGTTTGACAGTATTCTTTGATTCTATGATTCTTGGCTGCTGGTATCTCAGTTACATCCAGTGCGACCATGCCAACCTGAAATACTCCTTGCTGCTATCTCCGTCCACCATAGCCTTGGTGCCTGACACATCACCCGTGATCTTCAGGCAGGTTGTTGCAAGAGTATTGCTATAGCAACATTAAAAAAAGATGAGTAAGCCAGGGGTGGTTCCAGCTTTTGATGACTAGATTGCAGCATGGAAGCAACTTCAAGCATTCGCTCTCTAACTGGGGTCCATGAAGCTTTCTCGGGGGGGTTGGCAAGATGATGTGAGAGAAGAGATTGGACCATCTTGGTTTGTTTTCACTACAATGTCGGGTAACCTGATAGAAGTTGACAAAATTATGAGAGGCATAGATAGAATGGATAATCGGATTCTTTTCCCCAGGGTAAAAATCTCAATCGCCAAGGGACACAGTACGAAGTCTCACAACACCAGGTTGGGACTTTATTCCCGGAGCGTAGAAGATTGAGGGGAGATTTGATAGAGGTGTATAAGATTTTGATGGGTATAGATAGAGTGAATGCAAGCAGGCTTTTTCCGCTGAGGCTAGGGGAGAAAAAAACCAGAGGGCATGGGTTAAGGGTGAAGGGAGAAAAGTTTAAAGGAAATATTAGGGGGGGCTTCTTCACGCAGAGAGTGGTGGGAGTGTGGAATGAGCTGCCGGATAAAGTGGTAAATGCGGGGTCACTTTTAACATTAAAGAAAAACTTGGACGGGTTCATGGATGAGAGGGGTGTGGAGGGATATGGTCCAAGTGCAGGTCAGTGGGACTAGGCAAAAAATGGTTCGGCACAGACAAGAAGGACCAAAAGGCCTGTTTCTGAGCTGTAATTTTCTATGGTCTATGGTTTTCTATGGTTAAAGTCCAACAGGTTTATTTGGTATCATGAGCTTTCGGAGTGCTGCTCCTTCATTAGGTCACCTGATGAAGGAGCAGCGCTCTGAAAGCTCGTGATACCAAATAAGCCTATTGGGACTTAACCTGGTTTTGTGAAACTTCTTACTGTGCCCACCTCAGTCCAAAGCCGGCGTCTCCACATTAAGGGACACAGGTTTAAGGTAAAATGGGTAAAGTTTAAAGGAGATGTGAGAGGCAGGTTTTTTACACAGAGGGTGATAAGTACCTGGAATGCGCTGCCAGAGGAGGTGATTGAAGCAGATACAATAGCAATGTCTCAGAGGCTTCTTGACAGATGCATGAATAGGCAGGGAATAGAGGGATACAGACCGCGTAGAGGGGAAAGGTTTATAATTTTGGAAGGCGTCCTCTGTCATCGCAGGCTTAGTGGGCCGAAGAGCCTATTCCTGTGCTGTACTGTTCCTTGTTCTTTGCGCCCTGTGTAGCGCCAGCCTTATGGTTGGCCGATGTGGGGGTGAGAGGCGTCATGGCCAAGCGGAAGTGAATGAGCATTGGCGGAGGTTGCGGGGGGGGGGTTCAGGATGCAGGAGTGGAGAGAGTCAAACGTAACACCAATGGGAGGCAGACTCAGCGGGCGGGATTTTATGGCCTCACTCGAGCGAGAATGGAAATTCTCACCCGACGCCAACCGCCAATGCTCATGGCAGGCTGATACAGAAGGTGAAGTCGTATAGGATCCGAGGTGAGCTGGTAAGATGGATACAAAACTGGCTTGGGCATAGAAAGCAGAGAGTAGCTGTGGAAGGGTACTTTTCTAACTGGAGGTCTGTGACAAGTGGTGTTCCACAAGGATCAGTGCTGGGGCCTCGATTGTTTGTAATTTGGAGGAAAATGTAGGTGGTCTGATTACTAAATTTGCAGATAATACAAAAATTGGGGGAGTAACGGATAGTGAGGAGGATTGTCAGAGGATACAGCAGGATATAAATCAGCTGGAGACCTGGGCCGAAAGATGGCAGATGGAATCTAACACGGACAACATTGAGGGGATGTGATTTGGAAGGTCTACTGCAGAAGGAAAGTATACAGTAAATGGTAGCGCCCTTAGAAATATTAGCATACAGAGGGTTCTAGGTGTGCAGATCCACAGCTCCCTGAAGGTGGCAACTGAGGTGGACCAGGTGGTCAAGAAGGCCTATGGCATTCTGGCCTTCATCAGTCAGGGCGTTGAGTTTAGGAATTGGAAAATCATGTTGGAGCTGTCTAAAACTTTGATTAGGCCGCATTTGGAAAATTGTGTACAATTCTGGTCGCTAGACTACCTGAAGGATGTTGATGCATTGGAAAGGGTGGAGAAGAGATTTACCAGGATGTTGCCTGGTTTGGAGGATATGGACTATGAAGAAAGGTTGAACAAACTTGGATTGTTTTCATTGGAGTGTCGGAGGATGAGGGGGGTACCTGATAGAGGATTACAAGATTGTGACAGGCTTGGATAGAGTGGATAATCAGTCTTTTTCCGAGGATCGAAGGGTCAATTACTCGGGGGAATAGGTTGAAAATGAGAGGGGGAAAGTTTAAGAGAGATGTAAGGGGCATCTCTCTGGGATGGTGAATGCCTGGAATGCGGATGGTGAATGCCTGGAATGCGCTGCCGGAGGATGTGGTGGAAGCAGATTCTATAACAACATTCAAGAGGCATCTGGATAGATCCATGAATAGGCAGGGAATAGAGGGATATGGACCACGTAGAGGCAAGAAAATATTAGATTAGAGAGGCATCTGTGTTGGCACAAACTTGGTGGGCTGAAGGGCCTGTTCCTGTGCTGTACTGTTCTTTGTTCTTTCTTTGTTCTTTGTTCTTTGGACATTTGTGTTGTCTGTCCCTCGCCTGCTAGGATTCCGTGGCAGGCGAGAAGGTAGAATTCGGGTGAGCATCTGAGAAGCTGGCAAACTCGCTCATATCTGTAAGTAATAACTGTTAAACATTAATAAAACACCTTCCTATCATGACACTGCCGCGTTATAGTTCGCACAGTGAGTCAGCATTGCTGTGGCAACCTGCACTTTGCAGACGCATTGTAATCCAGAGCAATGGATGGTGATGGTAGAGGCACCATTTTTCTGTGTACCGTGAATCTCTTACCGCGTGCATTGGAAGGATTTATAGGTTCATCCTCAACATGTTAGGCTGTGTTGTGAACCCACCTTGCGTAGCCATTAGGTCCCTGAATGGGACTTGAACCCAAAGCTCCTGAGGTAGAGGCAGCGATGCTACCCACGGTGCCACCAGACTTCCTCATGACTTCTGTGCCCTGAAAACAGGCCTGACCCACAGCACCAACACCTCCATGTTGGCAGCGAGGTAGGCACTGAATTCACCCCAGCCCAGACAGGAATTGACAGGGGATGGCGCCTATACACTCCATTGCCAACGGTCCAGCCAACCGTTCCCCCCGAGGAGTCTGGGTTGCTGTGGCCACATGCACTGCAACGGGATCTTGATCAATTGGGCCAGTGGGCTGACGAATGGCAGATGGAGTTTAATTTAGACAAATGCGAGGTGATGCATTTTGGTAGATTGAACCAGGGCAGGACTTACTCAGTTAATGGTAGGGCGTTGGGGAGAGTTACAGAACAAAGAGATCGAGGGGTACATGTTCATAACTCCTTGAAAGTGGAGTCACAGGTGGACAGAGTGGTGAAGAAGGCATTCGGCATGCTTGGTTTCATCGGTCAGAACATTGAATACAGGAGTTGGAATGTCTTGTTGAAGTTGTACAAGACATTGGTAAGGCCACACTTGGAATACTGTGTGCAATTCTGGTCACCCTATTATAGAAAGAATATTATTAAACTAGAAAGAATGCAGAAAAGATTTACTAGGATGCTACCGGAACTTGATGGATTGAGTTATAAGGAGAGGCTGGATAGACTGGGACTTTTTTCTCTGGAGCGTAGGAGGCAGAGGGGTGACCTTATAGAGGTCTATAAAATAATGAGGGGCATAGACAAGGTAGATAGTCAATATCTTTTCCCAAAGGTAGGGGAGTCTAAAACTAGAGGGCATAGGTTTAAGGTGAGGGGAGAGATACAAAAGTGTCCAGAGGGGCAATTTTTTCACACAGAGGGTGGTGAGTGTCTGGAACAAGCTGCCAGAGGTAGTAGTAGAGGCGGGTACAATTTTATCTTTTAAAAAGCATTTAGATAGTTACATGGGTACGAGGGAATGGGCCAAATGCGGGCAATTGGGATTAGCTTAGGGGTTTTTAAAAAAAAGGGTGGCATGGACAAGTTGGGCCGAAGGACCTGTTTTCATGCTGCCAATAACTCTATGACTGTATGCATGTTGTAACCAGGAGCTATGGCTAAGGATGGTGGAGGCTCCCAATTTTCATTCCATCAACAGGGATCTCTCCCGTCATTGGAAGGGCTTGCAGATTGATACTCAACCTGGTTAAACGCACCTTCCTCGGCCATCAAGACCTGGTGTGGGACTCGAACCCGGAGCTTCTGGCTCAGTGGCAGGGACGCTAACCCCACAAGACCTCCTCATGAAAAACAGGAACTGCCGTTGACAGCAGCGGAACTGGATCATCCCACCACCGACCGTTGGTGGACGGGCTGCCTCCGCGGGGTGTGGGGTTGGGGGGAGCATGGAAAATCCCGCCAACTATCAGCGATGCTCAGGAATGAAAGCGAATGTCCTCTGTCTGGATTCAAAATGTTGCCATGGGAGTGTTTAGAGGGCAATTGGCAGGGTAGGAAGGATCACAGTTTGGCATCTTTTTTTGTTATTCATTCATGGGATATGGGCGTCACTGGCTGGCCAGCATTTATTGCCCATCCCTAGTTGCCTGGGGGCAGTTGAGAGTCAACCACATTGCTGGGGCTCTGGAGTCACATGTAGGCCAGACCAGGTAAGGACAGCAGATTTCCTTCCCTAAAGGACATTAGTGAACCAGATGGGTTTTTCCGACAATGGTTTCATGGTCATCAGTAGATTCTCAATTCCAGATATCTTTTACTGAATTCAAATTCCACCATCTGCCGTGGCGGGATTCGAACCCGGGTCCCCAAAACATTAGCTGTGTTTCTGGATTAATAGTCGAGCGATAATACCACGAGGTTATCGCCTCTCATGTGATTGGTTGCCACGTAGCACATCGGTGGTTATCACTTGCTGCCTCACAGCGCCAGGTACCCGGATTCGATATCCTCGGTTTGGGTCACTGTCTGTGTGGAGTGAGTATGTTCTCCAACTTGTCTGCATGGGTTTCCTCCGGGTGCTGCTCCCACAGTCCGAAAGACACACTGTTTAGGTGCTAAATTCTCCCTCGGTGTCCCCGAACAGGCGCCGGAGTGTGGCGACAAAGAGAATTTCACAGTAACTTAATTGCAGTGTTAATGTAAGCCTACTTGTGACACTAATAAATGTTAAAATAAGATGGCACCTTTGACAGTGGGACACTCCCTCAGCTCTGCACTGGAGAATCAGCCTAGGTTACGTGCTTAAGCCCCTGGATTCAGAGATGAGAATGCCACCCACATGGATTAGATATAGATAGACAGATAGGTTTCCCCGCCCCGTAACATCCATCAGCAAGTAATACAGAGTAAAAAGGCAAAGAAAGCACCAAATATTTACTCTAAGCTAGCAAAGAGGCTCTGGGGCAGTATGGAGGCATGAATTCCAATCTTGTTTTGGCTACATTCTCCTGTTTTATTATCTGCCCTATCCTAACTTCTGACTGTAATCATGAAATATAAATTTAATTATGGTAAAACACTGGGACTGGGGAAGGGAAATCCTATTAATTAACATTGCAGAAGAAGACAACGCAGTCCCTGAGCACTTAGACAGAAAGTCGGCACATAAATACTCTCGGCGCAGACTTTGCATTTCCATTTTGCTGCACATATTTACGTGGATAAATAGTTTACATTATCTTCACGGTTGTCTCAGACGGCTGAAAATTTGATTTGCCTGCGTAGTCTCGCATTGACAAGGCCATTGTACCCGAAGCCAGATCTGTGAATAAAATAGAAGTGAATTCTAATAACTGGCAACATCACCTTTGAGTCAGCGGCTTATCTCAGAGTTGTGTGGGGCATTGATCAGCGGTCAAGCGTGGGTTTATATGTCTGAGCCATGCCTTCAATCCTTGGCGTGTCCACACTTTTAAGTTCCTCCAGACGTGTCGCTACTTTAAGGGGTGCTGTTTAAATGCATCTTGGGACACAAAAAGGGGCAATTTAGCATGGCCAATCCACCTAACCTACACATATTTGGACGCTAAGGGTAATTTAGCATGGCTAATCCTCCTAACCTACACATCTTTGGACACTAAGGGACAATTTAGCATGGCCAATCCACCTAACCTACACATATTTGGACGCTAAGGGTAATTTAGCATGGCTAATCCTCCTAACCTACACATCTTTGGACACTAAGGGACAATTTAGCATAGTCAATGCGTCGCAACTGCACATCTTTGGACGCTAAGGGGTAATTTAGCATGGCCAATCCACCTAGCTAACACATCTTTGGACTCTAAGGGACAATTTGGCATGGCCAATCCACCAAACTTGTTCATCTTTGGACATGAAGGGGCAATTTAGCATGGCCAAACTCCCTAACCTGTAACTCTTTTGACACTAAGGGGCAATTTAACATGGCCAAACTCCCTAACCTACATATCTTTGGACACTAAGCGGCAATTTAACATGACCAATCCACCTACCCTGCACATCTTTGGACACTAGGGGCAATTTAACATGGCAAATCCACCTACCCTGCACATCTTTGGACACCAAGGGGCAATTTAGCATGGCCAATCCACCTAGCCAACACATCTTTGGACTCCAAGGGACAATTTAGCATGGCCAATCCACCTAACTTGCGCATCTTTGGACACTAAGGGGCAATTTAGCATGGCCAAACTCCCTAACCTACAAATCTTTGGACACTAAGGGGCAATTTAGCATGGCCAATCCACCTCACCTACACAACTTTGGACACTAAAGGTCAATTTAGCATGGCCAATCCATCTAACCCGCACATCTTTGGATATTAAGGGACACTTTAGCATGGCCAATCCATCTTACCTGCACATCTTTGGACAGTAAAGGGCAATTTAGCATGGCCAATCAACTTAACCTACAGATCTTTGGGCTGTGGGAGGAAACTGGAGCACCCGGAAGAATCCCACGCAGACACAGCGAGAACGTGCAAACTCCACACAGAGGGTGACCCGAGGCTGGAATTGAAAGGAGTGGGGCCTTAAATCCATGACTTTTGACTCGGAGCTGAGAGTTCTACTCATTGAACCATGCCAAACAAGTTTAAAGTTTATTTATTTGTGTCACAAGTAGGGTTACATGAACACTGCAATGAAGTTACTGTGACAATCCCCGCATCGCCACACTCCGGCGCCTGTTCGGGTACATTGAGGTAGAATTTAGCATGGCCAATGCACCAAACCAGCACGTCTTTCAGACTACGGTAGGAAACCGGAGCTCCCAGAGGAAACCCATGCAGACACGGAGAGACCTTGCAGACTCCACACAGACAGTGACCCGAGCCGGGAATCGAATCCCTGAGACTGTGAGGCAAAAAGTGCTAACCACTGTGCCACCGTGCCACCCTAGTAAAAGAGAGAGGCCGTGAGGCCTTGCTCTTAATTGAGCTGCGCATCTTGGTACTTTAATAGTTTTCCCGTCTTAAATATCTTTGTCCCGTTGTAAATGATAACAGATTGCCGTTCCGACGCGCCTCGGTATCGCGTTGCCGATCAGACAACAAGAGCAAGTGGTTCCTTCAGTCCAATTTCCCACAGTCTAATATTGCTTTGATCCTGCTGCAGATTGTGATTTGATGCCTCTATATATTACTGGAGCAGGCAGGTCTTATATGTGCAAATTTAATCATTGTTTATGCTCAGGTGAAGCCGCCCTGAGTGAAAAGGACACAGATGAAAGTAGACAAACCAGATGAGGCCAAATGCGGTGGAGATGAGGCCCAGTATTAACTGTCTGCTTCAAAAGAAAAATGGTCCCCCCCTGCTCACCCTCCCGCCCCGCTCCCCACCACCCGAAATGAGGCCAGTTCTACACAGCGATCCCGGAGACAATTGCAAAAACCAATGATGGTGAATGTTATCAGTGACAGTGAAGATAACGTGAGCTGGTTCGGGTTCAAAGGTCAGCTTCCTCAGACTGCATTCGCAAGGCGAGCCTCAGGCCCTTGGAACAGCCGAAATAGAACTGTGTTGTGAGATAATGTCGTACAACAAAATCACCTTTGTATGTAAATCTGATTTTTAAAAATAACACAGCACCTTACGGATAGGAGTCAAATTTTATTTTCAATTCCCAGTGCGCTCCCGACTTATCTGCTGCTAATCAAACCACTCCGGGTCACGCTCGAACCTGTAAAGATGTTCATTTCAGTCTGGGGCTCCCCCATGCCTGGAGAATGATTGTAAGAAATCCAAATGTTGTTCAGGCTTAGTCAGGCAGAACTTGCTCCAATTGTCCAAATTGTAGGTGGCACGGTGGTTAGCATTGCTGCCTCACAGCAACAGGGATCCGGGTTCGATTCCTGCCTCGGGTGACTGTGTGGAATTTGCACATTGTCTGCGTGGGTTTCCTCCGGGTCCTCTCAGATGTGCAGGCAAGGTGGATTGGCCAAGTTAAATTGCCCCTCAGTGTCCAAAGATATTTAGGTTAGGGGGAATTGACCATGCTAAATTGCCCCTTAGTGTCCAAAGATATTTAGGTTAGGGGGAATTGGCCATGCTTAATTGCCCCTTAATGTCCAAAAATATTTGGGTTAAGTGGATTGGCCATGCTTAATTGCCCCTTAGTACCCAAGGATACATAGGTTAGGTGGATTGGCCATGCTTAATTGCCCCTTAGTGCCCAAGGATACATAGGTTAGGTGGATTGGCCATGCTAAATTGCCCCTTAGTATCCAAAGATGTGTAGGTTAGATGGATTGGCCATGCTTAATTGCCCCTTAGTGTCCAAAGATGTGTAGGTTAGGTGGATTGGCCATGCTAAATTGCCCCTTAGTGTCCAAAGATGTGTAAGATAGGTGAATTGGTGAAATGCGGGGATAGATGGGGATAGATGGACTGGCCATGATAAATGTGTGGGGTTACGGGGATAGGGTGGAGCGGAGGGCCTGGGTGGAATGCTCTTTCAGAGAGTCGGTGCAGATTCGATGGGCCAGATGGCCTCGTTCTACACTGCAGCGAATCTATGGTTCTTTTGCTGTGGCTCAGATGGCAGCTCTGAGTCCAAAGTTCCCTGTTGAGTTCCCACTGCAGGGTTTGAATACAAACATCAAGACTGATAGTGCAGTGCTGAGGGAACCCTGCACGGACAAAGTGGCACATTTTGGATGAGGCTTTGAAGCGCTGCTCGTCCTGCTGGGTACTATTTTGGAGAAGAGCGGGGGAGTTTATCCTTGGTGACCTGGCCTATATTCATCCCTCAACTAAAATCACAGAAAAAATCTTCTGCATCGCAATTTTACTGCCCCTCCCGCCACGGGTATCGGAGCGGGCGAGAAAGGTCCATTGACCTCGGGCAGGATTTTACAGTTTTGGGATGAGTGAGGACATAAAATCCCGCCCATGATCTGAGCACGGGGGTGGCACGATGGCAAGGTGGTTAGCACTGCTGCCTCACGGTGCCAGGGACCCAGGTTCAATTCCGACCTCGGGTCACTGGAGTCTGCATGTTCTCCCCGTGTCTGCATGGGTTTTCTCCGGGTGCTCCGGTTTCCTCCCACAGACTGGGTTTGGCTGATTGGCCATGCTAAATTACCCCTTAGTGTCAGGGGGATTAGCAGGGTAAATGTGTGGAACTATGGGAATAGGGCCTGGGTGGGATTGTGGTCGGCACAGATCTGATGGGCTGAATGGCCTCCTCCTGCACAGAAGGGATTTTCTGATTATCACTCTGCTGTTTGTGGGAGTTTGCTGTGTGCAAATTGGTCACTGTGTTTCCGATGAACCACATCTAAAGTGCTTTGAGTTTTTAAGTTTAAATTTATTTATTAGTGTGACAAATTGGCTTCCGTCAACACTGCAATGAAGTTACTATGAAAATCCCCTAGACGCCACACTCCGGCACCTGTTCGGGTACACAGAGGGAGAATTTAACATGGCCAAGGCACCTAACCACATGTCTTTCGGACTGTGGGAGGAAACCGGAGCACCCGGAGGAAACCCACGCAGACACGGGAAGAACGTGCAGACTCCACACAGACAGTGACCTAAGCCGGGAATTGAACCCGGTTTCCTAACCCTGTGAGGCAGCAGTGCTAACCACTGTGCCACCGTGCTGCCCTCCAGAGGTAGTGAAAAGTGTTATGTAAATCTTCCTTTCCTTTCCTATGCAAGACTTCCTTTCCTTACAGTTGAGAAGGTTTCGGGAACGGTAGAAGCTTAAAATTATGAGGTGTCTTTGATTGGATAAATAGGAGAAAACCTTTCCACTGGCAGAAGACTTGGTAACCAGAGGGCACAGGTTTAAGCTGATTGGCGAAATGGAAGCTGCAGTGCATTGATTTATTGGAGTTCAGCTCAAATCGCGGAGATGAGAAAGCAGCATTTTAACTCCTTCCAAAACCAGTCACCCAAATCCTATTTTTTTTAAGTAGAAAGTAATTAAAATAAATTGGTGCAGCGCTGTTCTGTGTTCCCCATCAATCATATTATTAATTCATCAATTTGCAAAGATACGCTGATCTTGTGTCAGTCAATAGCCTAAAAATAGAGAAAAAAACAGTCTTGGCTACAAGTTGCACTCCAGTTTAATCTCGGCCAAATATTCCAATGGGCAGCATGGTGGCACAATG
The DNA here is from genome assembly GCF_964213995.1 of Mustelus asterias. NCBI lineage: Eukaryota > Metazoa > Chordata > Chondrichthyes > Carcharhiniformes > Triakidae > Mustelus > Mustelus asterias. Next base: position 11,416,295 of record NC_135829.1, read on the forward strand.
GTTATCACTGCTGCCTTGCAGTGACAGGGACCCAGGTTTGATTCCTGGCTTGGGTCACTGTAAGTGCGGAGTCTGCACGTTCTCCCCGTGTCTGTGCAGGTTTCCTCCGGGTGCTAGAGTTTCCTCCCACAGTCCGAAAGATCCACAGGTTAGATGGATTAGCCATGCTAAATTGCCCTTTAGTGTCCAAAGATATGCTGGTTCGATGGATTGGCCATGCTAAATTGCCCCTTAGTGTCCAAAGATATGCTGGTGAGGTGGATTGGCCATGCTAAATTGCCCCTTAGTCTCCAAAGATGTGGAGGCTATGTGGATTTACCATGTTAAATTGCCTCTTAGTGTCCAAAGATGTACAGGTTAGGTGGCTTGGCCATGCTAAATTGCCCCTTAATGTCAAAAGATGTGTAGGTTAAGGGGGATTAGCCATGTTAAATTGCCCCTTGGTGTCCAAAGATGTATATAGGTTCAGGGAATTAATCATGCTAAATTGTCCCTTAGTGTCAAAAGATGTGTGGTTAGGGGGATTAGCCATGCTAAATTGCCCCTTAGTGTCCAAAGATGTATATAGGTTAGGAGGATTAGCTATGCTAAATTGCCCCGTAGTGTCTAAAAATGAGTAGGTTAGGGAAATTAGCAGTGTAAATTCGTGGGCCTGGGTAAGATACTCTATCAGAGAGTCGGTGCAGACTCGATGGGCCAAATAGCCTCCTTCTGCACTGTGGGGATTCGATTATAAATGTAGGATCAGGGGATTGCTGGAGAGACCAGCATTTGTTGCTCATTTTTTAGCACACCTGAACTGAGTGACTAGCTCGGGCCATTTCAGGGGGTAGTTAAGAAGTCAACCACCTTGTGAGTATATGCCATATTGGGTCACATTGCCAGATTTACTTCCCAAGTGCCGTATTAGTGAACCAGATGGATTTTTATGATAAATGATTACAGTTTCATGACACCATTACCAAAATGAGGTTTCAATTCCTGACTTTATCGATCAATTGAATTTATTCACCATCAGTTACCACCGTGGGATTTGAACCCATGTCGCTGGGCTTATCCTGCAATTCTGAATTGTGAGATTTTCTCTTCATTCTTACACAGGATGTGGGCATCGCTGGCAAGGCCAGCATTTGTTGCCCATCCCTAAATGCCCACAAATCGAGCATCTTGCCACACCTTGGCAGAGGACCACTGAGAGTCAACCACTTTGCTGTGGCTCTGGAGTCACATGTAGGTCAGACCAGGTAAGGACTGGCAGATTTCCTTCCCTAAAGGGCATTAGTGAACCAGATGGGTTTATAGAATCATAGAACCCTACAGTGCAGAAAGAGGCCATTCTGCCCATCGAGTCTGCACCGACCACAATCCCACCCAGGCCCTACCCCCATATCCCTACATATTTTATCCACTAATCCCTCTAACCTACGCATCTCAGGAAACTAAGGGGCAATTTTATCATGGCCAATCAACCTAACCCACACATCTTTGGACTGTGGGAGGAAACCGGAGCACCCGGAGGAAACCCACGCAGACACGAGGAAAATGTGCAAACTCCACACAGACAGTGACCCGAGCCGGGAATCGAACCCAGATCCCTGGAGCTGTGAAGCAGCAGTGCTAACCACTGTGCTACCATGCCGCCCTGTATGACAATCAATGGTAGTTTCATGTTCACTGTTCACTGAGGCTAAAGTTTTAAAGTTTTAAAACTTTAGTTCATTTATTAGTACCATAAGTAGACTTACATTAAGTAAAAGCAAATGACTGCGGATTCTGGAATCTGAAACCAAAAGAGAAAATGTTGGAAAATCTCAGCAGGTCTGGCAGCATCTGTAAGGAGAGAAAGGAGCTGACGTTTCGAGTCCAGGTCACCCTTAGTCAAAGCTCCATTAACACTGCAATGAAGTTACTGTGAAAATCCCCTAGTTGCCACACTCCGGTGCCTGTTCGGGTACACTGAGGGACAGTTTAGCATGGCCAATGCACCCAACAATTTTTAACGATTTATTGTCACAAGTCGGGTTACATTAACACTGCAATGAAGTTACTGTGAAAATCCCCTAGTCGCCACACGCCGGCGCCTGTTCGGGTTCACTGAGGGAGAATTTAGCACGGGCAATGCACCTAACCAGACTGTGGGAGGAAACTGGAGCATCTGGAGGAACCCTGCGCAGAGATGGGGAGAATGTGCAGACTCTGCACAGAGAAGGGAATCGAACCTGGGATCCTGGCACTGTGAGGCGGCAGTGCTAGGCACGTGCCACCTCTGTCGGAGTGTCAGTGCAGGCTCGATGGGCCAAATGGCCTCCTTCTGCACTGTTGGGATTCGATGATCGTACTCTTGGTGACAAGGGGTTGAGATTAAATGGCTGAGTTTCCTGCGGGGGGAGGGTGGGGGGGTGGGGGGGGGGGGGTGGTGGTGGGGGGTGGGGGGGGGGTTGATACAGGCTTACACTGTTCCCCCTGAGTGAGCAGTTTGGGAGAAATCAGTATTTTTTGGGATGATGTAATCGCAATAGGTGATAACAAGTTAAATCTAAAGTTTATTTATTAGTCACAAGTAAGGCTTACATTAACACTGCAATGAAGTTGCTGTCAAATTCCCCTAGATCCTCAAAATCGTTATGGACAAGCACCACTCATCCAATATGACACTGAACACTTTGAACAAGATCGCTGCTTGAGGTTCTGTTTTGTCTCTCAGTGTGATTTATTGCGAAAAAAAACATCAGAACCCAAACTTCAAATACAAGTTTATCACACAGTAAAACCCGCAACCGACAGATGCAGTGTGCATGAATCTAGCCCCAGTGTGAAGTGCGAGACGGAATTTATCGCATTTCCATACCTGCTACAGGTCTGGAATTAGAAGAAAAGAAATCTCAGTCTTAGACAAATCCCCTGGACTATTTATCTTGTCTCTGTATCAGCCGCTGGGATATGATAAGAATTTATTGCAGGAATCACACCAAAACTATAACCGTGGGGAAGAAGTAGATTGGAATAGATTACTGCACTGCTTCAGGCCAATTAGGAGAATAATTGGAGAAATGTTGTTTTTGAGTTGGTTTGGTTTGTTACATCCTGGTGGGACTTATATTCTTTTTCAATCACGTTCTTTCCTTCCCCTTTTCCCGCACTTTTACTCTTCCCCATTCCAGATCAGATTTTAACACGTTCCCATCTTTGTTCCAGAGGGGAATTGTTTGTGGGAAAATTGGGCTGCGGATCTTTCACGATCCAGGGGGGCGGCACGGTAGCACAGTGGTTAGCACTGTTGCTTCACAGCTCCAGGGACCTGGGTTCGATTCCCGGCTTTGGGTCACTGTCTGTGTGGAGTTTACACATTCTCCTCGTGTCTGCGTGGGTTTCCTTCGGGTGCTCCGGTTTCCTCCCACAATCCAAAGATGTGCGGGTTAGGTTGATTGGCCGTGCTAAAATTGCCCCTTAGTGTCCTGAGGAAATTAGGGATTAGTGGGTGGATATGGGGGTAGGGCCTGGGTGGGATTGTGGTCGGTGCAGACTCGATGGGCCAAATGGCCTCTTTCTGCACTGTAGGGTTTCTATGATTTCTATGATCCAATACAGTGACAACCCTCTGGTGGTACTCCGAAGGGTGGAGGATGTACGTATTCAAGGCAAATAAAAAGCAGCCCCGCCTTTTGACTTGCAATCTTCACGAAGCATGGGCCACCCCATGGACGCAAGCGCAAGAGAATCGGGCTGATGCTCTCCACGGCAACGCTGATGGGGTGCAGCACTGTCAGAGGATGAGACATGTAACTGATGAGGCCCCATCTGCCCGCTCGGGTGGATGTATACTATCCCATGACATTGTTCCGAAGGAGTGCAGGGAGGTTCTCCTGGGTGTCCTGGTCAGTACTTATCCCTCAGTCGTGAAAGGAAAGGAAAAACGAGCTGGATTGACACGAACAGGCGCCAGAGTGTGGCGACTCGGGGAATTTCACAGTCAACTTCATTGCAGTGTTAATGTAAGCCTGTGACTAATAAATAAACTTTAATTAACACTGCACTGCAGTTACTGTGAAAATCCCCTAGCTGCCACACTCCGGCGCCTGTTCGGGTACACTGAGGGAGAATTTAGCACGGCCAATGCACCTAACCTGCTCATCTTTTGGACTGTGGGAGGAAACCGGAGCACCCGGAGGAAACCCACGCAGACACGGGGAGAATGTGCAGACTCCGCACAGACAGTGAGCCTCGACGGGACTTGAACCCGGGTCCCTGGCGCTGTGAGGCAGCAGTGCCACCATGCTGCCACTGATCTAATTGAATAGCGGAACAGGGTTGAAGAGCTCAGTGGCTTACTTCTCCTGCTCGAAGGTCCCTTGAACTCCAGCCTCTAAGACTTGGAAAAGCTACAAAGGCGAGTTCTTTGTGGAGTTCTTAGTGGAGTCAGCACAATCATCCTTGCGCTTTCTCTTTATACTGCTTCCAGTGATTGAATGTCTGGCTTGAGAATGTCGGCCAGAATACTTTCAACTTTAGGAGAGGGAATAATACAGCAGGATGGTGGGGAAGCTTGTTGCTTTAAAACATCTGCCTTACGATTATCGACCTGAATTTCTGTCCGATAAACATTTCAAATTTATTATTTTTATTCATGCCATGAAAGTTGCTGGTTTTGTTCTCTCGGGGGCCACTGCCGTGCGCTGAAATACACTTCAAACCCCACGGACCTCAGTTGCAACTCGGATGGGGTAACTTGTTTTTCTCTGTGTGGCACTGAAACTGGAAGGAACGGGTTCTGAGTTGCGATACACTTGAACGATTCAGTAACCAGGGCCTGCGGTGAGTTCTTGATACAAAATCGCTTCCTGTATCCGTGGGCTTGGAAATCATAAGACACAGCGGGAGAGGATTCGCCGACCTCACCTTGCAGCTGGGATTCTCCGGTCCCGCCACAGTGAGTGCCGAATTTTCCATTCTCGCTGGCAGTGGCAGCGGGACTGGAAAATTCTGGCCAGCACCTTGATAGCACTCATCCTTGAGGTTAAGGGATTCTGGATTCTTTTTTTTTCTTCCAGTTTTCTCCCACCTTACGTTAAAGGTGTTGTCACTATCACTTAAAGTAGGAGTAAAGTTTATTCATTCGTCACAAGTCACAAGAAGTCCAAAGATGTGCGGGTTAGGTTGATTGGCCAGGTTAAAAATTGCCCCTCAGAATCCTAAGATGCGTAGGTTAGAGGGATTAGCGGGTAAATATGTGGGGGTAGGGCCTGGGTGGGATTGTGGTCGGTGCAGACTCGATGGGCCGAATGGCCTCCTTCTGCACTGTAGGGTTTTTATGATTTTATGATTTATGAAGTAAGGCTATATTAACGCTGCAATGAAGTTACTGTGAAATTCCCCTATCATGCTTATACAGTGACATAAAGGCACCAATCGTTCATAGGGGGAGGCAATGGCCTAGTGGTATTATCGCTAGACTATTAATCCAGAAACTCAATTCATGTTTTGGGGACCCGGGTTCGAATCCCGCCGCAGCAGATGGTGGAAATTGAATTCAACAAAAGAAATCTGGCATTATAAATCTACTGGTGACCATGAAACCATTGTCGGAAAAACCCATCTGGTTCACTAATATTCTTCAGGGAAGGAAATCTGCCGTCCTTACCCGGTCTGGCCTACATGTGACTCCAGAGCCACAGCAATGTGGTTGACTCTCAACTGCCCTTGGCAATTAATGATGGACAATAAATACTGACCAGCCAGCGATGAATAAAACAAAAGGGATTGTGCATACACATTGTGGGTCCATTTACTGAGACTGGGTACATGGGAACAGATATACACAGATTGAAAACTTGAAGACACCCAGGAGTAGAGCTGGCCGTGCTGTGCTCTGCTTAACATCAACAGTGCAACTAGCATTGGATTGTATGACACACTTCCTTTCGAATTATGTCATGCTGCAGTCCCTTAAAGGCATATTACAACTGTCACTTGCCATGTAATGGCTCCATGGACCCACCAGTTCTACATGTGAGTGTTAGCTCAGGAATGCTGTACACTCAACATTTGCATGGAACCCAACAGAGCTCAGTGAGTAACAATCTCACCATTAAATCCTGTTGTGCAGAGGCTTCTCTTTCAACAGCTACTCAGGTGTCCGGGAACACAGCTCTTTATTCCATCTACTCTCTCCACACTCCAAATGTTGACTGCCCACTCTGGGCGGATCCCAACAGCTCACCCCAAACCCGAGGCCATATGACCCGTTCCCTTACAGGGGCTATGCCCCAACATAGATAACACTCACCATTGCATGGTTATGTCCGACCCTGAGATCAGGGACTGGCTGGGTGATTGTAGGGACTCATATCCCTCTACCAACCAAACAGAGATCAGCTGATCTGAATGCAGCATGGAGGGAAATGCTCTCCAACAAGCAGGAAACCAAATCTTTCCAGTAAAGCTGCCTTTGAATATCAAACATTTATTGTAGTGTGCATAGTCTCAGGTTCCATGGAGACACTGAGACATTGAATAGAACCCAGTGTACCAATTGCCATTGGACAAAATATTGATTGGCCATTTAAAAAATCTTACATGGGAGGTGGGCATCATTGGCTGGGCTGGCATTTGCCCATCCCTAAATGCCCTTCAACTGAGTGGCTTACTAGGCCATGTTTTTTCTATTCATTCGTGGGTCATGGGCATCGCTGTTTGGCCAACCTTTATTGCCCATCCCTAGTTGCCCTTGGAAGGCAGTTGAGAGTCAACCACATTGAGGGCATTAAAGAGCATTTAAGACCCATGTTGTTGTGGGTCTGGAGTCACATGTAGGCCAGATTTGTTTCCCAAAAGACCATTAGTGAACCAAATGTTTTTTCTCTGACAATCAACAATGGTTTCACTGTCACCATTCGACTTTTAATTCTAGATTTTTTTTAAGAGTCCACATTTCTCCATCTGCCGTGGTGGGATTTGAATTCAGGTCCCCAGGTGCATTACGCTGGGTCTCTGGATTACTAGCCCAGTGAAAAAAACACTACACCTCCACCTCCCCCATTTGGAGCATTCATTTGAGATCCCTGTTCCAAACTCGTATTCTTAACCTAGTTATTTGAACTGGGTGAGAACGTTCAGGAAGAAGTTTAACAACACCAGGTTAAAGTCCAACAGGTTTATTTGGTAGCAAAAGCCACACAAGCTTTCGGAGCTCTAAGCCCCTTCTTCAGGTGAGCTCCGAAAGCTTGTGTGGCTTTTGCTACCAAATAAACCTGTTGGACTTTAACCTGGTGTTGTTAAACTTCTTACTGTGTTTACCCCAGTCCAACGCCGGCATCTCCACATCATGAGAACGTTCAGACAGGAATAGACCATTCCTGAGTTGAAAGTGTTGGCTCCAGAGTTGAGAGGGTTGGCTTATGAGGAGAGACTGAGTAGACTGGGGCTATACTCATTGAAATTCAGAAGAATACGGGGAAATCTTATCGAAACATATAAGATTATGAAGGGAATAGACAAGATAAAAAGCAGAGATGTTTTTTCCACTGGGAGGTGAAACCAGAACTTGGGAGCCTAAAAATAAGCGTGAGCAGATTTAGGACTGAATTGAGGAGGAACTTCTTCACACAAAGGGTCGTGAATCTGTGGAATTCCCTGTAGTTGAGGCTACCTCGTTGAATGTTTTTAAGGCAAGGATAGATAAATTTTTGAACAATAAAGGAATTAAGGGTTATGGTGAGCGGGCGGGTAAGTGGAGCTGAGTCCACGAAAAGATCAGCCATGATCTTATTGAATGGCGGAGCAGGCTCGAGGGGCCAGATGGCCTACTCCTGCTCCTAATTCTTATGTTCTTATTTACCCCACTCAAGTCTGTTCCGCCATTCAGTTAGCACATGGTAGACCTGTATCTTAACCCCTCCTTGCTACTGTTATGAAAATCTGTCAAACTCTGGCTAGTCCGTGCAACCGGTGTTCCAAATTTAACCCTTTCTAGACCCCATCTTATTCTGGAGAAACGCCTCCTCACCACTTATAAAGACCAATTTGACCTCCCTGAGATGGATATCCAAGATTGAACACAGTACTTGTGATGTCAAACCAGCACTTTATTCAGCTGGAGCAGTAACTTCATAGAATCCCTGCAGTGCAGAAGGAGGCCATTTGGCCCATCAGGTCTGCACTGACTCTCATACAGAGTATCTTACCCAAGTCCTCTCCCACACCCTGTTCATGTACCCCATGCATTTATGTCACAAATCCACCAAACCTGCACATCTTTGGACACTAAGGAGCAATTTAGCATGGCCAATCCACCTAAACTGCATATCTTTGGATACTAAGGGGCAATTTAGCATGACTAATCCACAAAACGTGCACATCTTTGGACACTAAGGGGCAATTTAGCATGGCCAATCTCCCTATCCTACACATCTTTCGACACTGGATGGCATGGCGGCACAGTGGTTAGCATTGCTGCCTCACAGTGCCAGAGACCCGGGTTCGTTCCCGGTTTGGGTGACTGCCTGAGTGGAGTTTGCATGTTCTCCCTGTGTCTGCATGAGTTTCCTCCGGGTGCTCTGATTTCCTCCCACAGTCCAAAGATGTGCGGGTTAGGTTGATTGGCAATGCTAAATTAATCCTAGTTTTGGGGGTATTGCAGGGTAAATATGTTGTGATACGGGGATAGGGTGGGATTGTTGTCGATGCAGGCTCGATGGGCCGAATGGCCTCCTTCTGTACTGTAGGGATTCTATAATTCAATGATGACTAAGGCAATTTAGCATGGCCAATTCATCTGGCCAAACATCTTTGGACACTAAGGGGCAATTTAGCATGGCCAATTCATCTGGCCAAACATCTTTGGACACTAAGGGGCAATTTAGCATGGCCAATCCACCAAACCAAACATTTTTGGACACTAAGGGGCAATTTAGCATGGCCAATCCACCTAACCTAAACATCTTTGGACACTAAGGGGCAAGTTAGCATGGCCAATCCACTGAACTAAATATCTTTGGACACTAAGGGGCAATTTAGCATGGCCAATCCACCTAGCCTACACATCATTGGACACTAAGGGGCAATTAACATGGCCAATTCAGCTAATTTGCACATCTTGGGACTGTGAAAGGAAACCGGAGCACCCAGAGGAAACCCAGGCAGAACATGCAAACTCCATCGTACCCGGGTCCCTGGCACTGTGAGGCAGCAGCGCGAACCACTGTGCCAGCACGCCTCCCATTTGCATTGCAGCCCCAGAGAATTCAGTCACCTAAATCACAGACAAAAATGGGGGTTTTCGAAGATCCCTTTTGCCAGTTTGCCCTCAGAGAGTGAGTGGGCCGTGTGTCCTCCTTCACACACTGTCATTTCTCCGAGGTTGCCCGGCAATAAGCTCTACCCTGGAGTCTGATTTTCCAAATTGCACTGTTTACGTGGCTTTATTGGGAGAGATTCAAAAATAAATTTGTGTGCTTCGCATCTCCATGGCAACCCTAGTTTGCGAGCAGATGCCCCTTGCAGGAAGCCACAGAGAACCATAGCAACAGATGAAAACTCTTACCCGTCCCTATGGCAACAATCATTGTTTAGTGGCTGGGCTTTGGACCAATCCCTCTAGTGTGAGATATAAAAGCACACAAAAGCCTAAGGGTTCAGGAAGGCGATGTACCTGAATAATGCTTATAGACAGAACACAACAAAAAATAAACATGAGGAAAAACCCAGCCTGCGTTTTGACAGGCTGTACATATTGAATTTCCAAATGTCTTGAAAGTCCGTCACAGCAGCGCAGACGATATTTTCTCTCCCCTGAATGGCGTCAATACACTGCCCTTAGAATTAGAAGCATCACTTTAAAAATTGGAAGAAATATTGCCTGGGAAATCTATTTGACTTGATTTATTATTGTCACATGTATTAGTATACAGTGAAAAGTATTGTTTCTTGCGCGCTATTCAGACAAAGCATACCGTTCATAGAGTGCATAGGGGAGAAGGAAAGGAAAGGATGCAGAATATAGTCTTGCAGTTTATTGTTGTCACATGTATTGGGATACAGTGAAAAGTATTGTTTCTTGCGCGCTACACAAAGTAGGGTGGCATGGTGGCACAGTGGTTAGCGCTGCTGCCTCACAGCGCCAGGGACCTGAGTTCGATTCCTGGCTTGGGTCACTGTCTGCGCGGAATCTGCATGTTCTCCCCGTGTCTGCATGGGTTTCCTCCGGGTGCTCCGGTTTCCTCCCACAGTCTGAAATCCGTGCTGATTCGGTGCATTGGCCGTGCTAAATTCTCCACTCAGTGTACCCGAACAGGCGCCGGAGTGTGGCGACTAGGGGATTTTCACAGTAACTTCATTGCAGTGTTAATGTAAGCTTACTTGTGACACCAATAAATAAACTTTGATTTGATTTATTATTGTCACATGTATTAGTATACAGTAAAAAGCATTTTTTTCCGCTTGCTATACAGACAAAGCATACCATTCATAGAGAAGGAAAAAAGAAAATGCAGATTGTAGTGTTACAGTCATAGCTAGGGTGTAGAGAAAGATCAACTTAATATAAGTTTGGTCCATTCAAAACTCTGACGGCAGCAGGGAAGAAGCTGTTCTTGAGTCGGCTGGTATGTGACCTCAGACTTTTGTATCTTTTTCCCAATGGAAGAAGGAGAAAGAGAGAATGTCCGGGGTGCGTGAGGTCCTTAATTATGCTGGCTGCTTTTCCGAGACAGCGGGAAGTGTGGATGGAGTCAATGGTTGGGAGAGTGGTTTGCGTGATGGACTGGGCTGCGTTCATGACCCGTTGTAATTTGTGACACTAATAAATAAACTTGAAGCATACCATTCATAGAGAAGGAAAGGCGAGGGTGCAGAATATAGCACTACAGTCATAGCTATGGTGAAAAGAAAGATCAACTTAATATATAATAGGACCATTCAAAAGCCTGATGGCAACAGGGAAAAAGTTGTTCTTGAATCAGTTGGCACGTGACCTCAGACCTTTGTATCTTTTTCCCGACAGAAGAAGGTTTGATTTGATTTGATTTATTATTGTCACATGTATTGGGATACAGTGAAAAGTATTGTTTCTTGCGCGCCATATAGACAAAGCATACCGTTCATAGAGTACATAAGGGAGAAGGAAAGGAGACAGTGCAGAATGTAGTGTTACAGTCATAGCTAGGGTGTAGAGAAAGATCAACTTAATGCGAGGTAGGTCCATTCAAAAGTCTGACAGCAGCAGGGAAGAAGCTGTTCTTGAGTCGGTTGGTATGTGACCTCAGACTTTAGTATCTTTTTCCCGACGGAGGAAGGTGGGAGAGAGAATGTCTGGGGTGCGTGGGGTCCTTGATTATGCTGGCTGCTTTTCATTTTAATTGTACTGTATAAATGTTTTATTTTTTCCCACACCCCCCCCCACTACCATCTTACCTTCATTCCTCCCCCACGCCCTCCCCCATCCCCTTCCTCCAACCCCCCCCCACCAGCCCCCTGCCCCCCCCTACACCACCACCTCAGTATATTTTGAGCATGAGTTTAAGAGGGAGCTGCAACATGGAATGCCCGTGTCATGGTAAATTTATCCGCTGTTTCACTGGCACCTGTGTGATTCCTGCAGCTGATTGAATCTGGTGGAATGGTGGAATTTCAATCTCTCGAGACATAGCACTGTCCAGTGTTTTGTTTAAATTGGACCAGTTTTATCGCTGGAGACAAGGAACGTTTTGCTCCACTTCTCCCCAACAATGCCCCATATGGCATAAGGCGGCACAGTGGTTAGCGCTGCTGGCCCACAGCTCCGGGGACCCGGGATCACTTTTGACGGGCACACTCGAACCCAAGACCTTCTGGACACTAAGGGGAAATTTAGCATGGCCAATCCACCTAACCTGTACATCCAAAGGGTTAGGCTGATTGGCCATGCTAAATTGACCCTAGTGTCAGGGGGATTAGCAGGGTAAAGTTTTTTTTAAAAGTTTATTTATTCCGGTAAATATGTGGGGTTATGGCAATAGGGCCAGAGTGGGACTGTGATCGATGTAGACTGGTTGGGCTGAATGGCCTCCTTCTGCATTGTAGGGATTCTAAGATTCTATTCTATGATCTTTGGAAACTAAGGGGCAATTTAGCAAGGCCAATCCACCTAAACTGCACATCTTTGGACACTAGGGGCAATTTAGCATGGCCAATCCATCTAATCTGCACACCCTTGGAGTGAGGGAGGAAACCGGAGCACCTGGAGGAAACCCACGCAGACACGGGGAGAACGTGCAGACACCACACAGACAGTCAAGTCTTCTTGAACCGCTGCACTTGTGTAGGTACACCCACAGGTGTGACCCACACAGACAGTGACCCAAGGCTGGAATTGAACCCACGTCCCTGACGCTGTGAGGCAGCAGTGCTAAACACTGTGCCATTCTAGATTCTATATTCAAATCACTGGTGGTAATGCTTTTCTGCTGCTGTGTCAAAGATCGTGGGAATGTTTTGTTGCAGTAACATCAGGTTGCATCTTTCCAGAAGTTCGATCAATTCACAGAAAGATCCAGTTGTGAGCTTCCCCAATGCCCTAAACTAGGGGAGCCAATGGCCTAGTGGTATTATCGCGAGACAATTAATCCAGAAACTCAGCTTATGTTCTGGGGACCCGGGTTCGAATCCCGCCATGGTGGAATTTGAATTCAATTTTAAAAATCTGGAATTAAGAATCTACTGATGACCATGAAACCATTGTCGGGAAAACCCATCTGGTTCACTAATGTCCTTTAGGGAAGGAAATCTGCCGTCCTTACCTAGTCTGGCCTACATGTGACTCCAGAGCCACAGCAATGTGGTTGACTCTCAACTGCCCTCAGGCAACTAGGGATGGGCAATAAATGCTGGCCCAGCCAGCGACACCCATGTCCCATGAATGAAAAAAAAAATAGTGGATACCGTGATCCAAGCACTCTCGGCATCCGGAATAGTTTCAGCTCTTGTGTATTCTGGCCCCTTGTGCTGCCTTTACAGAAACATTAGTCACTTCTTATAAGTGAAAGGGATCAATATAATGGAACGGGTTTTGTGGATTCAGTGTCGCACAGTAACGTGTCCCAGAACACCTCGCAGAGACTGAAGTTCAAGGAAACTGCAGATTTTCTTCGAGTTTACTTTTTAATCAGATTCACTCCACTGGCACTTACCTTGGCTGAGTGGTTTGGGTTGTGAATACTGCCTCACTTCAGGTCTACGTAGAATTCAATCGAACTCCCTCCGTGGGAGTCTAAACCCCACAGCGTGCAATTCTGTGTTCGCTTGGCTCAATTCGGAACCTGGGAAAGAAGGAGGCCATTCAGCCCCTCATGCTGCCTTCAGATAAGCCATGGCTCAACTGCATCTCAACTCTATTTCTCACCTGCCTGCCAAGCAGAAACCTATCGCCCCTCAGTTTTGAGCATATCAGCTGGGCCACAGCCCGACCACCCTTTTCTGGAAGCAAGTTCTAGATTCCATCTTCCATTATCTTCCTTGTTGTCACCGTTGATCATGATGGCAGCCATTTTTTAAACTCTCGGATTCAGAAAATTGTAGCTTCGTGCCACAGACTTGAGTGCATCTTTTAGGCTAAAGCCCTGGTGCGGAACTCGAAGGGGTGGTACGTGGGTGAGTCGGCGGCACAGTGGTTAGCACCGCTGCTTCACAGCACCAGGGACCCAGGTTCAATTCCGGCCTCAGGCCATTATCTGTGTGGAGTTTGCACATTCTCCTCGTGTCTGCGTGGGTTTCCTCCGGGTGCTCCGGTTTCCTCCCACAGTCCAAAGATGTGCGGGTTAGGTTGATTGGCCAGATTAAAAAAATTGCCCCTTAGAGTCCTGGGATGTGTAGGTTAGAGGGATTAGTGGGTAAAATATGTGGGGGTAGGGCCTGGGTGGGATTGTGGTCGGTGCAGACTCGATGGGCCGAATGGCCTCCTTCTGCACTGTAGGGTTTCTATGATTTCTATGATTCTCTCCGTGTCTGCATGGGTTTCCTCCGGGTGCTCCGGTTTCCTCCCACAGTCCAAAGATGTGCAGATTAGGTGGATTGGCCCCTTAGTGTCACAGTGATTGATTACCAAATGGACTCTACTTGATCAACCTCCCCCCACCCAGGGCAGGCTGATCCAACCTCCTCTGGCAGCTCATTCCATACATGCACCACCCTCTGTGTGAAAAGGTTACCCTTCAGGTCCCTTTTAAATCTTTCCCCTCTCACCTTGAACCTATGCCCTCTAGTTTTCAATTCCCCTCCCCTGGGAAAAAGACAATGGGTGGAATTTTACGGCCTTGCTCGTCCCGAAACCATAAAATCCCGCCCGAGGTCAACGGACCTTCCCATGCTCCGCCTCTTGCTTGCTCCGATTCCCGTGGCGAACGAGGGGCGGTAAAATTCCAGCCAATGTGTATTCATCCTACCTCGACTCCTCATGATTTTATACACCTCAATAAGGTCATCCCTCATTCTCCTACGTTCCAAGGAATAAAGCTTGGCCAACCTCTCTCTATAACTCAGGCCCACTAGTCCTGGCAACATCCTTGTAAATCTTCCCTGCGCTGAAATAATGCTGAATCCTGGAAGACGAACCTTCAATTCCCAGAGGCTACAGGGCAAGCCCAGAGTGTTGGCAACCCGTAAGTGCCTTAAAGACAAAAAGAGGTAGTTGGGGTGGCATGGTGGCACAGCAGTTAGCATTGCTGCCTCACAGCACCAGGGACCCGGGTTCAATTCCGGCCTCTGGTCACTGCCTGTGCGGAGTTTGCACGTTCTCCTCGTGTCTGTGTGGATTTCCTCCGTGTGCTCCGGTTTCATAATAACGTAAGAACTAGGAGCAGGAGTAGGCCATCTGGCCCCTCGAGCCTACTCCGCCATTCAATAAGATCGCGGCCGATCTTTTCGTGGACTCAGCTCCACTTACCCGCCCGCTGACCATCACACATAATTCCTTAATTTCCTCCCACAGTCCGAAAGATGTGTGGCTTAGGTTGATTGGCCATGCTAAATTGTCCCTTAGCGTCAGAGGGATTAGTCGGGTGAACACGTGGGGTTACGGGGATTGTGGTCGGTGCAGGCTCGATGGGCCGAATGGCCTCGTTGTGCACTGTAGGGATTCTATAGACTGTATATATTTCTATATTTAGGGGTAACACGGTGACACAGTGGTTAGCACTGCTGCCTCACAGCGCCAGGGACCCAGGTTCAATCCCGTCTTCGGTCACTGTCTGTGTGGAGTTTGCGCGTCCTCCTCGTGTCTGCGTGGGTTTCCGCCGGGTGCTCCAGTTTCCTCCCGCAGATGTGCGGGTTAGGTGGATTGGCCAAGCTAAATTGCTCCTTAGTGTCAGGAGAACCAGCTGGGATAAATGCATGGGATTACGGGGATAGGGCCTGGCTGGGATTGTAGTCAGTGCAGACTCGATGGGCCGAATGGCCTGCTTCTGCACAGTGGGGATTCTATAGACTGAAAGGTTGAGTGTTGGGGGGGGGATAGCTGGGGCTTCAGAGTCTGGGCAGCCGTGAAAATCGGGAAGGCGCAAGAGGCCAGGCTGACAAAAGGACATCTTTAAAAAAGAAAGTTCAATTTGGCAATACGTGAGATGGACGGGTAATGAGGAGAAAAGGATGGAGGGACGCTGAAGCCAGTTTCCTTCAGTGTCTCATTCTGCGGTATGTTATGAAGAGAATTGTAGAATCAATGATTGAAACAAGTCACTTGCATGTAAATAGAGGATGGAAATGAAGAGTCATATAATAATATACAAAGAACCGACCTGCCAATCAAACGACCCTCAGGCACTTCTGTTCTCTGCTTTCCGAATCCATTAGCATATATTAGCATATATCTTTTTTAGTGTGCAATTTCATAAGGGCTGTACTGTCAGTTGGGGCCTAGTTCAGGTCTGCTGAGCTCTGGGTGGTAGTGCTGCTCTTTCTACTGTGCTCTGAAATGAACTCGTGCAAATAAGCCTCCTGTCGTTCGTATTTATCTTTGGGCTGCATCAGCCCTCAGCGTACTGGAGATGTGTGGGGGTTGGGGGGAGAAAAATTAATTGTGAACGGCACTTTCATTTCTGGCAGTCTTCTCCAGTCTGAGGAAGGCCGGGGTGAAGGCTTTCCTCCCACAGTCCGGAAGGGGCGACACGTTGGCACAGTGGTTAGCGCTGCTGCCTCACAGCGCCAGGGACCCCGGGTTCAATTCCGGTCTCGGGTCACTGTCTGTGCGGAGTCTGCACCATTCTCCCCGTGTTTCCTCCGGATGCTCTGGTTTCCTCCCACAGTCCGTCCAAAGATGTGGTGGATTGGCCGTGCTAAATTGCCCCTTAGTGTCAGGGGGATTGGCAAGGGTGAATGCATGGGGTTATGGGGATAGGGCCTGGGTGGGATTGTGGTCAGTGCAGATTCGATGGGCCGAATGGCCTCCTTCTGCACTGTAAGGATTCGATGATTCTATGATTCTATGAAAGGTATGCTGGTTAGGTGAATTGGCCGTGCTAAATCCTCCCTCGGTGTACTCGAACAGGTGCCAGAGTGTGGCAACTAGGGGATTTTCACAGTAACCTCATTGCAGTGTCAATGTAAACCTCCTTGTGACACTAATAAATAAACATAAACTTTAAGTCTGGCGATATCTGTAGTTGGAACAATCCTGATAGAAGTCTACAAGATTATGAGAGGCATGGGCAGAGTGGATAGTCAGAAGCTTTTTCCCAGGGTGGAAGAGTCAATTACTGGGGGGCACAGGTTTAAGATGTGAAGGGCGAGGTTTAAAGGAGATGTACGAGGCAAGGTTTTTACGCAGAGGGTGGTGGGTGCCGGGAACTCGCTGCCGGGGGAGGTAGTGGAAGCAGATACGATAGTGACTTTTAAGGGGCGTCTTGACAAATACATGAATAGGGTGGAAATAGAGGGATATGGTCCCTGGAAGGGGAGGGGGTTTTAGTTCAGATGGGCAGCATGGTCGATGCAGGCTTGGAGGGCCGAAGGGCCTGTTCCTGTGCTGTAATTTTCTCTGTTCTTTGTTCTTTCACTGCCAGGAGTGGTACACCGCTCACTCGCTAACCCCCAATTCAAATTATTGTTCTTCAGGGGAGTCATCCTGGGCGGCACGGTGGCATATGGGGGAGGCGATGGCCTAATGGTATTATCGCTGGTGTATTAATCTAGAAACTTAGCTAATGTTCTGGGGACTCGGGTTCGAATCCCACCACGGCAGATGGTGGAATTTGAATTCAATAACAAAATATCTGGAATTAAGAATCTACTGATGACCGTGAAACCATTGTCGATTGTCAGAAAAATCCATCTGGTTCACTGTTGTCCTTTAGGGAAGGAAATCTGCCATCCTTACCCGGTCTGGCCTACATGTGACTCCAGAGCCACAGCAATGTGGTTGACTCTCAACTGCCCTCGGGCAACTAGGGATGGGCAACAAATGCTGGCCCAGCCAGCGACGCCCATGTCCCATGGATGAATTTTTAAAAAATGTTAGCACTGCTGCCTCACAGCGCCAGAGACTTGTGTACAATTCTGGCCTCAGGTGACTGTGTGGAATTTGCACATTCTCCCTGTGTCTGCGTGGGTTTCCTCCGGGTGCTCCGGTTTCCTCCCACAGTCCAAAGATGTGCAGGTTAGGTGGATTGGCCATGCTAAATTGCCCCTTCGTAAACAAAGATGTGCAGGTTAGGTTAATTGGTCATGCTAAATTGTCCCTTAGTGTCCAAAGATGTGCGGGTTAGGTGGATTGGCCATTCTAAGTTAGCTCTTAGTGTCCAAAGATGTGCGGATTAGGTGGATTGGCCATGCTAAATTGCCCTTTAGTAACCAAAGATGTGCAGGTTAGGTTAACTGGTCATGCTAAATTAACCCTTTGTGTCCAAAGATGTGCAGGTTAGGGGGATTGGCCATTCTACATTAGCCCTTAGTGTCCAAAGATGTACGGGTTAGGTGGATTGGCCATTCTAAATTAGCCCTTAGTGTCCAAAGATGTGCGCATTAGGTGGATCAGCCATGCTAAATTGCCCCTTAGTGTCAGGGAGATTAGGAGGGTAAATATGTCGGGTTACGGGGATAGGGGCTGGATGTGATTATTGTCAGTGTAGGCTCAGCGGGCCAAATGGTCTCCTTCTGCACTGTAGGGATTCTATGAGTATCTCCTCCTGCCCCCTCTCTTCCTCCTCCAACCCCCTGCACCTCCAACCTTTTTAGAATTAATAGTCTAAAACGTTCAAAGAAAGGAAAGAGTGCCCGTTTTCTTTTAATTCTCCACGGATTCTTCTCCTGAGGTTGTAAAAAGTCGCTATATAAATGCAAGACTTTCTTTAACTCTTTACGGGCATGGGACTTACTCGATCGGTGCAAATCCATAACCTGGTAGGTGGTGATTTGAGCCATGTGCTGTCTGTTTGATCAACAGAAACAGGAATCGATAAAAGTGAGAGGGTGGATGGTTTGGAAAAGAAGTTGAAGTTAATTTGTTGTGCTTGCACTGAAGGAAGTATTCCTTCCACTTCTACCTGGATTACAGCGGCGGCATCTTTCAATTAGTGGAAATGAATCCTTTCCCGGTCCGGCTGACAGGCGCCTCCGAAACCTGGCCTGCACTTGCCATTCCTTTCACAAAACCAGCCCTTAGGCCCATCTTTCACACTCACCGTGGTTGGCACTGCTGCCTCACAGCGCCAGGGACCCAGGCTCAATTCCCTGCTCGGGTCACTGTCTGTGCGGAGTTTGTACATTCTCCCCATGTCTGCGTGGGCTTCCTCCGATTTTCTCCCACAGTCCGAAAGACGTGCTGGTTAGGTGCATTGGCCATGCTAAATTCTCCCTCAGTGTACCCGAACAGGCGCCGGAGTGTGGCGACTCGGGGATTTGCACAGTACTTTATTGCGGTGTTAATGTAAGCCAACTTGTGACTAATAAATAAAATTTAAAACTTAAAACCACCTGGATCAGAGCTGTGCACAGCTTTAAATGAACACAATTTAACCCAGTATTGTTATTCACCAACCGATTATAGCTTCCTTTCAAATTTAAGTTGGAAACCAAGGGACCTGGTTTTGATTCCTTGGGTCCCTGTCTGTATGGAGTTTGCACGTTCTCCCCGTGTCTGCATGGGTTTCCTCAGGGTGCTCCGGTTTCCTCCCACAGTCCAAAAGACATGCTGGTTAGGGTGCATTGGTCATTCTAAGTTCTCCCTCGGTGTACCTGAACAGGCGCCGGAGTGTGACGTCTAGGGGATTTTCACAGTAACTTCATTGCAGTGTTAATGTAAGCCTACTGGTGACAATAAGAAATAAACTTAAAAACTTGGGCCGAATTGCCTCATTCTGTGCTATCCATGCCATGTAATCCTATGTACTTTTGGACGGCACAGTGGTTAGCACTACTGCCTCATAGCGCCAGGGACCAGGGTTCGATTCCCGGCTTGGGTCACTGTCTGTGTGGAGTCTGCACATTCTCCCCGTGTCTGCGTGGGTTTTCTCTGGAAGCTCCGGTTTCCTCCCACATTCCAAAAGATATGCGGGTTAGGTGCATTGGCCTTGTTAAATTCTCCCTTAGGCCCAAACTCTACCACCTCGCCCGCCCCAGAATCGACGCGGGCGAGGGTCTCACAATGGAAATTTCCATTGGCCTCGGGTGGGATCTTACGTTCTCGCCCGAGCGAAGCCATAAAATCCCGTCCTTTGTGTCAGGGGGATTAGTAGGGTAAATACATGGGAGTTATGGCGATAGGGCCTGGGTGGGACTGTTGTCGGTGTAGGCTCGATGGGCCGAATGGCCCCCTTCTGTGTTGTCAGGATTCTATGATTCAATGATGTGCTGGTTAGGTGCATTGGCCGTGCCAAATTCTCCCTCAGTGTACCCAAACAGGCGCCGGAGTGTGGCTACTCGGGGATTTTCACAGTAACTTCATTGCAGTGTTAATGTAAGCCTACCTGTGACACTGAGAAATAAACTTTAAAACTGTAATGACTTCAATTAAGACCATTGAGGTTGGCCTATTGGAATATGAACTCCATGATTAAGGAGTCAATTGATGGGCCAATCAGGGAGCCTTTTCCTTGTATATAACCAGGAGTGTCAGTTCCTCTGGCACTCCCGAAGGTAGACTGCTGACTGATAGCACTCTGTGTACTGCTGTCGGAGTTGTAAAATATGGGCGGCACGGTAGCACAGTGGTTAGCACTGCTGTTTCACAGCTCCAGGGACCTGGGTTCGAATCCCGGCTCGGGTCACTGTCTGTGTGTGGAGTTTGCACATTCTCCTCGTGTCTGCGTGGGTTTCCTCCGGGTGCTCTGGTTTCCTCCCACAGTCCAAAGATGTGCGGGCTCGGTTGATTGGCCATGCTAAATTGCCCCTTAGTGTCCCGGGATGCATAGGTTAGAGGCGTTAGTGGGTAAATGTGTAGGGATATGTGGATAGGGCCTGGGTGGGATTGTGGTTGGTGCAGACTTGATGGGCCGAATGGCCTCTTTCTGCACTGTAGGATTCTATGAAATAAAGGGATTTTAGTGAAGGGACTTCTGCTTCTGAAGACTGTTTACAAAAACTTAAACAATCGGCAGGTTGGCAATGTAGGCCAGAAGCCTACACCCAGCCACTGCCAGACAGTTGGATCTGCATTATTTGCTTACCATGCGCGCGCTGCCCAAACATGGGTGTAGATCGATCCCACAAGGGAACCGACATGGTGGAAATCAGTACTTTTAATGGTTAAATGTGACTAGTCACACATGGTAACATGGCAGCAAACACGTTTGGAAGGATGTGCAGATGTTGAGAGCCGCTTGAACAATGCCTTGGGCTGCCTCTGGAGTTCAGGATGGAGGTCACTCGAAATCCTGGAACTTGGAACACCAAAGCAGTGGGTTCAGGAGAACATCTTCTGTTGGCCCTTCCAGATTTGGGGCGGATACTTCCCATCCCGCCTTCCATGGGAATCGTAGCGGACGGGACACGGACAATGCAAAGGTCCATTGAACTCGGGCGGGATCTTGGGACGAGCGCGGCCGGAAGATCCCGCCTTTGGTGTACTGGAGGGGGTCAACTTTCCAGCCTCGGAATGTTCCAGGAGATCCATCTTTTTATTCCCAGGAGGTCCGCCTTCTGGTCTCAAGGTGCTCCTGGAGATCTGTCTTCATTTTCATCCATCTTCACCTTCTTTCTTCACCAGTTGGAGCCTGTTTAACATGGCGTCCAAGCATGATGGCGGACTGTGCGCTGCCCTGGTCTGCCCCGCTACAGAACAAAACACCCAGGTTACAGAATTAACGAGCTCGGGACCAGAAGATTTGGCGCATTATCCTGCCGGCTTCCGTAGAGTGGATAGTCAGATGCTCTTTCCTGGGTAGAAAAGTCAAGTACTGGGGGGCATAGGTTTAAGGTGTGTGGGGAAAAGTTTAGAGGAGATGTGCGAGGTAAGTTTTTTACACAGAGGGTGGTGAATGTCTGGAACGCGCTGCCCAGGGAGGTGGTGGGAGCGGGTACGATAGCGGCATTTAAGGGGCAACTAGACAAATACATGAATAGGATGGGAATGGAAGGATAGGGATTCCGTAAGTGCGTATGATTTTAGTTTAGTTCAGGCATCATAATCGGCATAGGCTTAGAGGGCCGAAGGGCCTGTTCCTGTGCTGTACTGTTCTTTCTTCTTTGTTCCTGTCCCCACAGGAACTTAGTCTCAGAATGGGAGAGTTCTGCCCATTGGCTTTTGTAGCAGTGCCCCTTTAAGGGGCTGTCACTTTAATTAGTTTATTTTATTCACTATTAATTGAAAAGAGGTTAAAGTGAGACTGCTGGCACATTGGGATCGGAAGTTGGAGGCAGACATACGTCATGCTGCATTCTACATAGAAATGAACCATTCTCACACTTTGCTGATAACAGGCTCCGAAGCCAGACAATGCAGGCTCATGGGAAGCACTTTCTGAGCTGGTACACCCTGGCACAGCCTAGTACACCCTGGTACACTGTAACATAGCCTGTACATTGTGGCATAGTCTGGTACATCCTGGCATAGCCTAATTGATCCTGACAGCCTGGTACACCCTGGCACAACCTGTACACCTTGGCGCAGCCTGGTACACCTTGGCACAGCGTAGTACACCCTGGAACAGCATAGTAAGCTCTGGTACAGCATGGTACACCTTGGCACAGCATGGTACATCCTGGTACACTGTGGAATAGCCTGGTGCATCCTGGCATAACCTGGTTAACCCTGACAGCATGGTACACCCTGGCACAGCCTGGCACACCCTTGCACAGCATGGTACACCCTGGCACAGCCTGGTGCACCCTGGCACAGAATGGTACACCCTGGTATACTGCAGCATAGCCTGCTAAGTTGTGGCATAGCCTGGCATATTGTGGCATAGTCTGGTGCACCCTGGCACAGAATGGTACACCCTGGTACACTGGCACAGCCTGCTAAATTGTGGCATCGTCTGGTACACCTTGGCACAGCCTGATTAACCCTGACAGCCTGGCACAGACTGGTACACCCTGGCACAGCATGATACACCCTGGTACACTGTGGCATAGTCTGGTACACCCTGGCGTAAACTGGTACTCTGTGCAATAGTCTGGTACACTGTGGCAAATCCTGATACATCTTGGATTAGCCCGGTACACTGTAGTTCGGCTGAATCTACTGCGGTATAGTCTGGCCCATTGTGGCACAATCTGGTCCACCGTGGCACTGCATGGTACACCCTGGTACATTGTGGCATAGTCTGTACATTGTGGCATAGCCTGGTACACCCTGGCATAGCCTGATTAACCCTGGCAGCCTGGTACACAGGCACGGGCTAGCACGTTGCGGCACTATCTGGTATACTGTGGCACATGCTGGCGGTACACCCAGTGGCTTTCCTTCTGCAAGAGTCTTTTTGGTGCCATTAATTCTGAGGAGTCTTTGTCGTTGGGATGAAAATCAGTGGCTTATCGTTCATGTACTCGACCTGCCAACGCCTGCCCTTGATGCTCTTGGCTCGATAATTGGCCATGGCCTCTGAATAAAAGGGTGAAAAGGTCGGTAGGGTACACAGTATGTTGTTGTTGCTGCTTAACTCCGGAATCGATGAGTGACCTGGCGCACTGAGATCACACAGGAACGGGCTGGTTTCGGATTCAATAGCCAGTTTGTGTTGATTTGCCCTTCGGGACGTCGGGACAATGGACAATCCAATTGGCCTCATTATCCCTGGAGCAACTCGTTACGGAACAATATCAGCTGGGGGTCCTGACCCTGAATTATTCTCCAGCGACCCGGACATAAAAGTGTGCAGGGGTTAGAGGTCACACATGGGGAAGGATTTGGGTCGATTATAGTGCAACTCACAGCCCCCAGAACCTGGCCAAATAGAATATGGGTCACCTTATTGAGATGCGTTGAAAATCTTTACGGTTTGAAGTTTTATTTATTAGTGTCACAAGTAGGCCTATATTAAGACCCTAAGATACTGGGGCAAGCACGATGGGCCTCACAGCATCAGGGACCCGGGTTCAATTCCCGGCTCAGGTCACTGTCTGTGTGGAGTCTGCAGGTTCTCCCTGTGTCTGCGTGGGTTTCCTCCGGGTGCTCCGGTTTCCTCCCACAGTCCAAAAGATGTGCGGGTTAGGTAGATTGGCCATGCTAAATTGTCCCTTAGTGTCAGGGGGACTAGCTAGGGTAAATGCATGGGGTTGTGGGGATAGGGTGGGATTGTGGGCGGTGCAGACTTGATGGGCCGAATGGTCTCCTTCTGCACTGTAGGATTCTATGATTCTCTAGGAGCAGAATTAGGCCATTTGGCCCATCGAATCTGCTCCGCCAGTCAATCATGGCTGATATGATTTTCATACCCATTCTCCTTAATTAACACTGCAATGAAGTTACTGTGAAAATCCCCTAGCCGCCACACTCCGTGTCTGCGTGGGTTTCCTCCGGATGCTCTGGTTTCCTCTCACAGTCCAAAAGACGCGCTGGTTAGATGCATTGGGCATGCTAAGTTCTCCCTCAGTGTACCCAGACAGGCGCCGGAGTGTGAATCATAGAATAGAATCAGTACAGTACAGAGAGAGGCCATTCAGCCCATCGAGCCTGCACTGACAACAATCCCACACAGACCGTGACCCCACGTGTTCACCTCGCCAATCCCTCCGACAATAAGGGGCAATTTAGCACGGCCGATCTACCTAACCTGCACATCTTTGGACTGCGGGAGGAAACCGGAGCGCCCGGAGGAAGCCCATGCAGACATGGGCAGACTCCACGCACGCAATGACCCAAGCCGGGAATCGAACCCGTGTCCCTGGCACTGCGAGACAGCAGTGCTAACCACTGTGCCACTGTGCCGCCCACTGTATTGCCAAGATAAACGCGAATGTGTTCAGCATTGTTTGAGGAGTGGTCACTAAGCCGGATGCATAGATTGAAAGAAGTCGGTGGAAGGATTAGCAAATTAAGAAACACTTTGTTAGGCTCCTGAGAAGCAATCATAGAATCATAGAATCCCAACAGTACAGAAGGAGGCCCATTTGGCCCATCGAACCTGCACTGACAAGAATCCCACCCAGGCCCTCTCTCCACGTATTTACCCTGCTAATCCCCCAGACCAATTTAGCATGGCCAATCCACCTAACCTGCACATCTTCAGTTATGCTTGTAACCATACAATACTGTAACCTCCAGGGCTACGGATCAGTCTTTACAGTACAGGGCGGCACGGTGGCGCAGTGGTTAGCACTGCTGCCTCATAGCGCCAGGGACTCAGGTTCAAATCCGGCCTCGGTCACTGTCTGTGTGGAGTTTGCACTTCCTCTGCGTGGAATCCTTCGGTTACTCCGGTTTCCTCCCACACTCCAAAGATGTGCGGGTTAGGTTGATTGGTCATGCTAAATTAACCCGAGTGTGGGGTTATGGGAATAGGGCCTAGGTGGGGTTGTGGTCGGTACAGACTTGATGGGTCAAATGGCCTCCTTCTATACTGTTGGGATTCTATGATTCTCCGAGGAGATTGGGGTTAGACTGGTTGACTCTTTTTCAGCAGACACAGAGCATGATGGACAAAATGGCCTCCTTCTGTGCCGTAAATCTTTCCACTGCGGTAGATTATTTCCTTGACCCCTTTCTCTCCCTCTCCCACCCTTAAAAACCTAACCTTGTTCAAGCTTTTGGCTAATGATTCCTCAGAATTGAATGGAGACAATGAGGGTCCCGCTCATCAGCTCAAGGTCCCCACATTACGACACGGTGGCACAATGGTTAGCACTGCTGCCTCACAGCGCCAGGGGCCTGGGTTCAATTCCCGGCTTGGGTCACTGTCTGTGCGGAGTCTGCTCGTGTCTGCGTGGGTTTCCTCCGGGTGCTCCGGTTTCCTCCCACAGTCCAAAGATGTGCAGGTTAGGTGGATTGACCATGATAAATTGCCTCTTAGTGTCAGGGGAAGTAGCAGGTTAAATGCATGGGGTTATGGGGATAGGGCCTGGGTGCGATTATGGTCGGTACAGACTCGATGGGCCAAAAGGCCTCCTTCTGCACTGTAAGGATTCTATGATTCTATGGGGATAGGGTGTGGGTGGGATTGTGGTCGGTGCAGACTCGATGGGCCAAATGGCCTCCTTCTGCACTGTAGGGATTCGATGACCACCTCCTTTTTGGAAGGCCTCGTGAACTAACTGACAATCAGGCACTTCACTGGGCAGCAATGGACACCAAGCTCTCCCGTTGGTTATTTGACTATTGGGCAATCCCACCCCCCCATGCCAGTAGGGGAATAACATCCGCAGAATTACTCATTGGCAGATGACTCCGCACCAGATTAAGTTTGCTATTCCCAAACCTGGTGTGCGGGGCAGAGGGGAAGGTGGAAAAACAACAGGAAGGCCAACGCAAAGGCCACGACAATAGCAGCCAGGAGAGGCAGACCGGTGAAAAGGTTTGGGTAAAGAATTACGCAAATGGTCCCGCATGGTTATCTGGAATGGTTGAGTCTAGGACGAGGCCTGTATCCTACAGAATATGCTTGGCTGAGGCCATCCTGAAAGAAAAACATCCGGATCGGGTGCGGGCTTCGGAATCACATTTCGCCCCAGAGCCAACTCTGTCCAGCAGGCAGAGACCCAGGGAGGGTCCCCCCAAACCAGCCAGCCCTGCCTCCCCGTCTCCCGCAGTTTGGACCTCGGAGTCCGAAACGGACACTGCCCACTAAGCTGCTGCCGCCCGAGGAAGGGGGTGAACTAAAACTCTGGCGCCCCCCGGCCAGACTTAACTTGGGGGGGGGGGGGGGGGGGAGGGGGGGGGGTGCAAAGGCAATGTCATCACTGGAGAGACGATGGCCTTGTGGTCTTATTGCTAGCGTATTAATCCAAAAACTCAGCTAATGTTCTGGGGGACCCGGGTTCGAATCCCGCCACGGCAGATGGTGGGATTTGAATTCAATAAAAGGTTTCTGGGATTAAGAATCTACTGATGACCATGAAACCATTGTCAATTGTCCAAGAAACCCACCTGGTTCACTAATGTTCTTTAGAGAAGGAAATCTGCCGTCTTTACCTGGTCTGGCCTACATGTGACTCCAGAGCCACAGCAATGTGGTTCACACCTCAGGATGGGCAATAAATGCTGGCCAGCCAGCGACGCCCATGTCCCATGAAAAAAAAACCTACCACCTTCCCAATAAATGCCCGCTGCCTCCAACCATGCCACAGGGGAGGGCATTAAATACCGCACAATATCCTCTTCCCTGGCTTGGGGAAAGTTAAACTTTGTTCGGCTGTGGCGCACGTTGAGGGATTAACGACGCTAGATTAATGCAAGTTGTTGGAAGTAGAGAGGGGGTGGGGCAGCGAATAATAAAGGACTTAAGAATGTGCCGGATAACCGACAGGAAGCTGCACCAACCCTGCGCACGGCAAAGTGGCTGCATCTTAAAATATGACATTATTGGGCAAATTATACCCTGAAGGGGACGGCAAGATTGCGCGTCCCATCAAAAATAGTTTGGCATTATCTAAACTGAGGACACAGGGGGGTAATTCACACACAGCCGAGCGCTTTGTCAGCCTGTCAGCGAGCGAAGCTAAGAACTCAGGAGAAATTAGCTATTTCTTAACTCATAAATTCACAGGACAATACTGTATAAATTCTGCCGAGAGAGAGAGAGAGAAAGAAAGTCATCAAACATCAGGGCAGTAAGATTTCTAGTGGTCCTGTCATTGAAATGGGACTCAGGTTGAATGTGCTGCTCACACTGTATTGTGCTGTAATATAATAGCACTACATTCATATTTTGTGTGGTCTAGCAAGCTCTAGCACAGCACCCTGGGGACAACAGTCATTGGTAGACTATTCATCATGCATGTCTTGGCTATGCCAGTGTTAAAATACAAACTAAATGTTCAAATCTGATGCTGGCTTTACTGTGCAAACTCTGCGTCAAGACCCATCACCCCCCCCCCCCCCCCCCCCCCCCCCCCCCCCACCCCCTCGCTCGCTCATTTCCGAGCCTGTGCACCTCCATTTTAAATAGACCATCTTTCTCTTCCGATCCCTCTTGGTCCTCTTGGCTCCCTAACCTCCTCCGGCCCGACAACAGTCCCGGGTCTCTGCGCTCCTCCGTTTCCAGCCCCCTGAGGGCTTCCCTGGTTCTCATTCCTCAGGAGGGCGGCACGGTGGCGCGGCGGTAAGCACCGCTGCCTCACAGCGCCGGGGACCCGGGTTCAATTCCGGCCTGGGCTTCACTGTCTGTGTGGAGTTTGCACGTTCTCCTCGTGTCTGCAAGGATTTCCTCCCACAGTCCGAAGATGTGCGGGTTAGGTGGATTGGCCATGCTACATTGACCCGAGTGTCAGGGGATTGGCAGGTTAAATGAATAGGGTTATGGGGATAGGGCCTGGGTGGGATTGTGGTCGGTGCAGACTCAATAGGCCAAATGGCCTCCTTCTGCACTGAATCTTGGGACACAAAGGGCCTTCTTCGATGAAAAGCTGCTTTACCAGTTGCTAAATCAGAAGGGCATTTCCTCTGTTCCATATACTGGTCTGCAGTCGATAAGCAGACACTGACTGTCCGCAAAGCTTTGACATGTGTTTCAATTGGGATTGTGGTTGGTGCAGACTCGATGGGCCAAATGGCTTCCATCTGCACTGTATGGATTCTATGATTCTATGGCCTGATCGAGGTACATAATATGCTAAAAGGGATTGCTTAAAGTTTATTTATCAGTGTCACAAGTAGGCTTACATTAACACTACAATGAGGTTACTGTGAAAATACCCTAGTCGCCACACTCCGGCGCCTGTTCGGGTACACTGAGGGAGAATTTAGCACGGCCAATCCACCTAACAGCACGCCTTTCAGACTGTGGAAGGAAACTGGAGCACCCGGAGGAAACCCACGCAGACACGAGGAGAACGTGCAAACTCCACACAGACAGTGACCCAAGCTGGGAATCGAACCCTGGTGTCTGGCGCAGTGAGGCAACAGTGCTAACCACTGTGCCACCGTGCCTGAGGCCTTACAAAGAGAGGGGAATAGTATGTGACCAAGAAGATGGTGACCATCACTGAGTGGCAGAGAAATACTGAGAATCTTTAAAGAGGGTGGAGATCTTTTGGCGCAGTGGGGTTAGCAACCCTGCCTCTGAGCCAGAAGCTCCAGGTTCGAGTCCCATCCCAGGACCTGATGGCCAAGGAAGGTGCATTGATAATTTCTTTGCCCAGAGAGTGGTGAATGCGTGGAATTCACTACCACAGAAGGTAGTTGAGACCAAAACCTTGTCTGATTTCAAGAAGAAATTAGATATAGCCCTTGGGGCTAAAGGGATCAAGGGATATGGGGGGAAGGGGGGATCAGGATATTGAATTTGATGATCAGCCATGATCAAAATGAACGGCGGAGCAGGCTCGAAGGGCCGAATGGCCTACTCTTGCTTCTAGTTTCTTTGTTTCTATGGTCAAACAGGTTTAGTGTGTCAACCTGTAAATCTTTCCAATTGTTGGCGGTAAGACCAGGAGAGACTCCTGGTCAGCCACGCTTTATGTAGAGTGACGTCCCTCAAGCAATAAGCCCCCTGGAGACAGACCAGCGACCCGTTCCAGGAATTATTGGTTTGGAAATGGACAAATCCAGCCTCGTGCCCAGTATCTGTTGGGATTGGCTCCGACTCCCCGCGCCCCGGATTGGAGTGAGCGGTTAAGTGAAACTGACGAAAGTCTGTCTTCGTGCACCACGAGGTGCAGGAAGGGGATTGGGATTGGGATTAGAGAGGGAAATGGGCAAAGCAAGAAGAAAATATACACTGTGGCAAGCGAGAGAGAGAGCGAGCAAGAAAATGAAAGCAGAAGCAGATTCTTCCCTGTCCTTGCCACTTCACGACACAATTTGTGACATTTAATTTTCTACGCATCTTTGCCGAACAAAATTAGCCAATTGAAACACATGTCAAAGCTTTGCGTACAGTCAGTGAATGCTTATCGACTGCAGACCAGTATATGGAACAGAGGAAATGTCCTTCTGATGTAGCAACTGATAAAGCAGCTTTTCATCGAATCATAGAGTGCCTACAGTGCAGAGGAAATTTGTCCCATCGAGTCTGCACCGACCACAAGCCCACCCAGCCCCTATCCCCGTAACCGCACGCATTTACCCTGCTAATCCCCTGACATTTAGGGGCAATTTAGTATGGCCAATCCACCTAACCTACTCATCTTGGGACACGAAGGGATAATTTAGCATGGCCAATCCACCTAACCTGCATATCCTGGGACACAAAGGGGCAATTTAGCATGGCCAATCCACCTAACCTGCATATCCTGGGACACAAAGGGGCAATTTAGCATGGCCAATCCACCTATCCTGCACATCTTTGGACACTAAGGGGCAACTTAGCATGGCCAATCCACCTAACCTGCACATCTTTGGAGTGTGGGAGGAAACCGGAGCCCCCGCAGGAAACCCACACAGACACGGGACGAACGTACAAACTCCACACAGACAGTGACCCCCGAGGCCTGAATCGAACCCGGGTCCCTGGCGCTGTGAGGCAGAAGTGCTAACCACCGTGCCGCCTATCATTCAAAATAGTCCCAGGATTGATCTGAAATCTCTATTTAGTTTGGCCGTGTGGGGAATAATAAAGCATCTGGGATGCAGGAGGAAAGGAATTTGCCGGGATGGGGTTGGGGATGAGGGGGAAGGTTTCCCTGCTGTCCAGTTTTAGAGGGTTTGCAGGAGAGCCACCGTGCCGCCCTTTTCTCAACTGTAATTGCAACAACAAAAATCCTTGGCCACTGTCAGTGAAAATTAACCAGAAAAAACAGCCCCTGTAATGTGTTTCAGCCGGGAAGGTGGCAAAGATGCTTTCACCTCAGTGAGTTTTAGCTCCAATGCTTTATCCCTCTCTGCCTACGAGAGAGAATGAAGAAAGCACCCAGTCACACATCACCATTGCCCCTAAACCAAGTCGGGAGAAAAATTTATCGCCGCCTTTACTTCAGATGACTGTAACCTCAATAAAAAGGAGTCGTAAAACCTCGACTTGTTAGTGGGGGAGGACGGGAAAAGAAAGAATGGCGGGGTCAAAACCTCTGAGGTCAAACAGGGATGGAGGCGATCCCAGGTTCAAATGGACAATTGGGATGAGTGTGTGTGCGCAGTGACAGTTAAAAGGGAGAAGATATAATTCCTGCTTTGTGGAAGACAGTAAGAAGTCTCACAACACCAGGTTAAAATCCAACAGGTTTATTTGGTAGCACAAGCCACAAGCTTTCGGAGCACTGCCCCTTCATTCATCTGATGAAGGGGCAGCGCTCCAAAAGCTAGTGGCTTGTGCTACCAAATAAACCTTTGGACTTTAACCTGGTGTTGAGAGACTTCTTACTGTGCTTACCCCAGTCCAACGCCGGCATCTCCACTTCATTGTAGAAGACAGCCTGATAAGCTAACTGTTGATGTTCGCCGTGTGGATCTGTATCCATCCCTGGTGACATTATCAAACTCTCCCGAACAGAAAGGAATGGAATGCCCAAATCACCTTGCGTACAGTAGTCAGTGTGATAAGAAGTGGTGGGGGTCATTTGAACAACTGATCGGTGGTACACTGTGACCTGGCTCCTGTGATACACGAGTGATTGATGCGATGTGGATGGGAGATTCGACTCAGCTCAAGGAATGGGCTTGGCTGCTTGAGTGTGAAGAATGGGCAGACATCTTAGTACTTTTTTAATCTTCCCTCTCTGCTCTCCTGGCTGAGCGAGCTGACGAGATAGATGCCAAGTGGCAAATTCCTCTGACATCATCCGATTTCTCTACATTAACCTTTTCATTGGCCCCTGGGCTGGGTGTGGGCAGAGAGAGAGAGGCAGGCAGCTGGAGTAAACATAATTACTTCTTTTGCTTGTATCGCGTGTGATTAGTCAAACTTCATGACCTCCTCTCGAAGGAGCCTAGATTGCAACCAACCAGAACCTGATGTATTTATACAGCTGGTGGGAGCGTCTAAACTGCGCACTCAGGACACAGTCAAGAGTGTCTGGTTCAATCAATGAGGTGTAGAACCTCGATGCAAAATAACCTGCAGGTTCCATTGTACATGTGAAAATTGTGGGGAATGTCAGATCAAGTTATTCCACTGCGATACGTTCCGTTGCTGTGTCTGTCAGCTCAGAGAAACACCTCGTTCAAGCCTCCTTCTCCATTTGCGTGGGGTGGTGTAGCTTACTCCCTGAGTCCAGTTGTCCTGTTGAGGTGTTGGTGCATTTTCTCCTTAAAGACATGTACCCCGGCCTTGGGTCACTGTCACTGTGTGGACTTTACATGTTCTCTCCGTCTCTGCATGGGTTTCCTCCAAGTGCTCCAGTTTCCTCCCACACTTGCACCACAAGATGTGCAGGTTAGGTAGATTGGCCATGCTAAATTGCCTCTTAGTGTCCAAAGAGTGTAGGCTAGATTGATTGGTAAGGTAAATCGCCCCTTAGTGTCCAAAGATGTGCAGGTTAAGTGGATTGGCCATGCTAAATTGCTCCTCAGTGTCAGAGGGTTCAGCAGGATAAATATGTCGTGTTACAGGAATAGGGCCTGGATGGGAGCGTGGTCGGTGCAGACTTGATGGGCTGAATGGCCTCCTTCTGTACTGTAGGATTCTATGATTCTATGAACTTGCTTGCTAATAGCCGGCTTGGCATTGGGGGTAAGCCATTTTCAGGCATCATGCCTCTCTTTGGGAAAGTGGACTCCTTTGACCCTGTGGAGGACTGGTCCTAATATGGGGAATGACCCTAAAGAACACTGCAGGTGCCATCGTGGCACAGTGGTTAGCACTGCTGCCTCAAAGCGCCAGGGACCCCGGTTCAATTCCAGCTTTGTGTGACTGTGTGGAGATTTTTTTCAGGCTATTGACATTGTGGCCGGTGAAAAGCAACAGGTCATTCTTCCGACCACTCATGGACTGTTGGCATTTGCCGATTATTCACAGCTAAACTTTCCTGGAGACACCAGGTATGAAAACCTTCCAGGAATTGGCGGACCTAGTGAGGGAATATTATGCATCTCAGGCACCTCTGATCCTGAGACAGTACCGGATTTACTTGGCACTCCTGTTCGGTGTGGGGATCGGTAACCAGGATTCTGGCCAATCTGCAGGTGAATGCATGGCGACATTTCAGGGTGAGAGGTCATTCGGAGATGGCCGCCCTTCTGCCATGTTGCTTTTCTGGCCCTTCTCAGTGGTGGAGGTCTCAGAAGACCAGCAGCTGGCCGCACAAGTTTGTTCCATCAAATGATTGACTCAGTAGGCTGAACGTCTGACCCTTCCCCACCTCCATGGGCCATAGAAGCACTACAGTGCAGAAGGAGGCCATTCAGCCCATCAAGTCTGCACTGACTCTCCGAAACAGCAGCTAACGCAGGCCCACACCCCCGCCCATCACTGTAATTCCACATATTTATCATAGCTAATCCAGCTAACCTATACATCTTTGGACACAAAGGGGCAATTTAGCATGGCCAATCCATCTAACCTGCACAACTTTGGACTGTGAGAGGAAACTGGAGACCATCAAGTCTGCACCAATTCTGACAGAGTATCTTACCCAGGTCCTCTCCTACAGCCTACCCTCATAATCCCACACATTTACCATGGTCAATTGATCTAACCAGCACATCTCTGGACACTAAGGGACAATATAGCATGGCCATTCCACCTAACCTGCACATCTGCGGACACTAAGGGACAATATAGCATGGCCAATCCACCTAACCTACACATCTGTGAACACTAAAGGGCAATTTAACATGGCCAATCCATGCAACCGACACATCTTTGGATCCTAAGGGGCAATTTAGCACATTTCCACCCAGCCAGCACATCTTTGGAGTGTGGGAGGAAACCGGAGCACCTGGAGGAAATCATGCAGACAGGGGGAGAACATGCAAACTCCACACAAACAGTGACCCAAGGCCAAAATCAAGTTATGGCCAAAATTCTCCATTCTCACTCGCAACGGGGCAGGCACAGACGAGATTGGAGAATCCTACCCCAGATAAAGATGTGAGGGAGAAAGGAATAAAAGGATATACTGGTAGGTTCGAGGAGCCTCGTGCTTGATGGGCTGAATGGCCTCCTTCTACACTGTCGGGATTGAATGATCCTATGCGGAGTGTAAACACCAGCATAGACTGGCTGGGCTGAATGGCCTGTGCCTGTGTTGTAAATACTGTCCAATTCTATGTAATATTCAGGTGAATGTTAAAATTCCAGTGGATTTCCAGAGATCCTGGCTACCATTCCAGTCTCAACCACCAGGGCCAAATATAGATGAAAAGATCATCTATCTCATCGCTGCTTGTGAATCACTGGTTGGTACAGGATGTTTACTGCGTGGCAACTAATCAGTGAGCTCCGAAGGTAGTGATTATGTGAATTGTTTTTTAAATATGTCCACCGAATCTAACACAATATTGAGGCAAGTATTGTGGTAACAGTCGTTATGTTTGGCATGTCTTTCATTTCGCAAAAATGATGATGTCAATGGTGTCAGCAGTGCGCCATGTAGTGCAAAAATATCACTCCACTTCTGACATGGGGCAGCACGGTGGCACAGTGGTTAGCTCTGCTGCCTTACAGCATCAGGGACCCAGGTTCGATTCCCGCATTGGGTGACTGTCCTGTTTAGAGTTTGCACTTTCTCCCCTGTGCCGGCTTTCCTCCGGGTGCTCCGGTTTCCTTCCACACTCCAAAGATGTGCAGGTTAGGTGGATTGGCCATGCTAATTTGCCCCTTAGTGTCCAAGATGTGTAAGTTAGGTGGATTGGCCATGTTAAATTGCCCCTTAGTGTCCAAAGATGTGCAGGTTAGGTGGATTGGCCATGCTAAATTGCCCCTTAGTATCCAAAGATGTGCAGGTTAGGTGGATTGGCCATGCTAAATTGCCCCTTAGTGTCCAAAGATGTGCAGGTTAGGTGGATTGGCCATGTTAAATTGCCCCTTAGTGTCCAAAGATGTGCAGGTTAGGTGGATTGGCCATGTTAAATTGCCCCTTAGTGTCCAAAGATGTGTAGGTTAGGTGGATTGGCCATGCTGAATTGCCCCTTAGTGTCCAAAGATGTGCAGGTTAGGTGGATTGGCCATGTTAAATTGCCCCTTAGTGTCCAAAGATGTGCAGGTTAGGTGGATTGGCCATGTTAAATTGCCCCTTAGTGTCCAAAGATGTGCAGGTTAGGTGGATTGGCCATGTTAAATTGCCCCTTATGTCCAAGATGTGCAGGTTAGTTGGATTGCCCATGCTAAATTGTCCCTTAGTTTCCAAAGATGTGCAGGTTACATGGATTGGCCCAGGTAAATGTCCGAGGTTACTGGGATAGGTTGGGGGCATGGGCCTGGGTAAGAGGCTCTTTCGGAGAGTCGGTGCAGATTTGATGGGTTGAATGGCCTCCTTCTGCTCTGTAGGGAGCCAATGGATTCAGTTGCTGAAATTTTACCCCCTCGCTGGCCCGAGGCCTGAGGCTAATGGAGAATGCTGATTCTGGGGCGTGCGAGGTGGTTAAATTCCGGCCAGTGTATTTGCTTTCTCAGCCCATCAGGGCACCACAACTGGTTTGAGTTTGATATTTGAATGATAAAAGCATTTTCCTTTTTTCTTTAAAGTCAGGGAATTTTTCATGAGGCGAGCGAGAATGAATGCAATGAAATCTCATTGTACTTTGTTAGAATCCCCAGTTGATGTGGGCAACAATGTAATACCGTAAACTGTCCACTGGAGACTCGCCTGGTGATGCCCTTGACCTCCTGTTTAAGGGAAGGATTCTCTCACAAAGCTTTGTACTCTGTTCATTCATTCAGCCTAGTCCCTGGCTGGACTATAGTCTGTTGTGAGGAATTATGATCTAGAAAGAAGCAAATCGTACCATTGTGTCTTTGCAGACTTCATCTAATCCTGCTCCCCTTCACCTTCTCTGTACCCTCCCTGCACCTTCCTGCAAAATATTTTTCTAATTTTACCTTGATCCAAAGTTAAAGTTTATTTACTAGTCACAAGTAATGCTTACATTAACACTGCAATGAAGTTACTGTGACATTCCCCTGATTTCAGTGGCTGTTTCTGGTCTCATTAAAAGGTTTATACCTGAGGGAGATCACTCATGTTCTTTCCCCTTTTATTCCTCCGCTCTGCTTATCTTCCTGAACCCCAAATTATTATTTTTTTTTGTCTCAACGTCTTCTCACTTCTTGAGCTCCTGCCAGGTTTGGAGCAGTTAACCTGCTTAGGTAACTTGGAACCGTGTGGGCCGCTGCGAGTGACAACTGTGAATTCACAGTCACCTGCTGATGCCCTGGGCGTGACTGGGGCAGATCCACCAGTTTGAGAAGCCCAGCATGTTATGGGACTGAATAATGAAACCATAGAGTCACTACAACGCAGAAAGAGGCCATTCAGCCCGTCGGGTCTGCACCAATTCTCCGAAAGAGCATCCCACCCTAGCTCTCCTCTCTGCCCTATCCCCGTAACCTCACACATTTGCCATGGCCAATCTGCCTAACCTGCACATCTTTGGACACAAAGGGACAAGTTAGAATGGCTAATCCGCCTAACCTACACATATGGACGCTAATGGGCAATTTAGCATGGCCAATCCACCTAACCTGCACATCTTTGGACACTAAGGAGCAATTTAGCATGGCCAATCCACCAAACCGACACATCTTTGGACACTAAGGGGCAATTTAGCATGGCCAATCCACCTAACCTACACATCATTGGACACTAAGGAGCAATTTACATCTTTGGACACTAAGAGGCAATTTAGAATGACCAATGCACCTAACCTGCACATAGGGGCAATTTAGCACGGCCAATCCACCTAACCTGCACATCTCTGGACACTGATGGGCAATTTAGCATGGTCAATCCATGCAACCTGCACATCTTTGGACACTAAGAGGCAATTTAGCATGGCAAATCCACCTAAGCTACATGTCATTGGACACTAAGGGGCAATTTAGCATGGTCAGTCCACCTGACCTGCACATCATTCGGGGGATGTGGGCATGACTGTCTGGCCAGCATTTATTGCCCATCCCTAGTTGCCCATGAACTGATTGGCTTGCTAGGCCATTTCAGAGGGCAGTTGAGAGTCAACCACATTGCTGTGGCACTGGAGTCACATAAAGGCCAGATCAGGTAAGCACAGCAGATTTCCTTCCCTAAAGGGATATTAGCAAATGAATTACTCACCAGAGAGTTGGCCTGGATACATGGGGCGAATGGCCACCTCCTAGAATCATAGAATCCTTACAGTGCAGAAGGAGTCCATTCAGCTCATCGAGCATGACCCTACAACAATCCCACCCACGCCCTAGCTCTGTAACCCCGCGTATTTACCCTGCTAATCCCCCTGACACTAAGGGGCAATTTGGCATGGCCAATCCACCTAACCTGCAATCTTTGGAGTGTGGGAGGAAACCCGAGGACCCGGAGGAAACCCCCACAGACACGGGGAGAACGTGCAAACTCCACACGGACTGTGACCCGAGGCTGGTATTGATCCCGGGTTCCTGGCGCTGTGAAGCAGTGGCACTAACCACTGTGGCGCCCTGTGCTATAAAGACTTTGCGAAAAGGCGTGGAGCCTCAGGTCACTGTCTGTGTGGAGTTTGCACATTCTCCCCGTGTCTGCGTGGGTTTCCTCCGGGTGGTCTGGTTTCTTCACACACTCCAAAGATGTGCTGGTTAGGTTGATTGGCTGTGCTAAATTGCCCCTTACTGTCAGGGGGACTAGCTAGGGTAAATACGTGGGGTTACAGAGATAGGGCATGGGTGGTATTGTTGTCAGGGCATGCTCTGTGAAAAGGGCACTACGGCTTACCGAGTTAGGGTGGGTGGATGGAGCAATGGCACAGATGAGCCAGGATTGAAGAGAATGGCAGAATAGGCTGGAGGGGCTGAACGGCCTCCCCCCTGCTCCTCAAGCTGAGCCTCGGACTGCGAAGGCTCCGAGTCGTGCATCTCGCTTCCATCTAGACGAATCGCAAAACTCCATGCCTGGGAGACAGGCAGTGCCGAGTCCCGAGAGAGGGAGCGAGAGAGAAAAAAAGAAAGAACCTTGTCGTTATCAGACGCCCAGCAGCCGGACGTCTGCAACACCACTCAGACAGTTGGGCTGCCGTGGTTCTTATTATTTATCTTTGCTTCCCCAGCACCTCACGGCTGGCGAGCTGCGGCTGTTTGGGAGATTAGAATTACAGGTTTCACACTTTTAACTGCTTTAATAGTGCGAAATGGAGTCAAAAAAGGATTAGATGATAATTCCAGCGGCCTACAATGATAGTTTACAGTGTGATGCTGTGCCATTGTGTTATGGTGGAATTATCATAAGGATGTAAGTACTACACAGTGCAGTCATGGCTAGCCATGTTATTACAAGATGGTTTAATTTGAATTTTATGTAAAGTAGCTAGTTACTTCAAATCAAAGCTGCAGCAGCCCTCATCCTGGGCTATTTATATTTCATTCTACTGTGCAGAAACAGGCAGAGGTGCAGAGTGATCCTGTTAAGTATCTAGGCTGGCTTTACAGGGCTGGAAGAGCGAATGGTGCCTTCCAATATCTTATGCCTGAGACCGATCGGTCACTCCGGCTTTCACCTCGCTGTGGGGCCGTATAGAATGTACAGCACATAGCTGGGCCATTTGGTCTCCTGACTCGATACCAGTGGCTGTGGTCCACATGAGCCTCCTCCCATCCCATTTCCTCTAACCTTATCAGCGTAACCTTCTATTCCTCTGACCCTCATGTATTTTTTTCCAGTTTCCCCCGTAGGGCATCTATGCTAGTCACCTCAACGCACCCCGACATTCCTTCCACCTCTACACCTCAGCTATGACTGTAACACCATGGGCTGGATCTTCCGGCCTCGTTCACTGTGAAAGCTAAAAATCCCACCCAAGATCAACGGACCTTTCCATGATCCGCCCCTCGCCCCTCTTCCCGTGGTGGGCGGGATGGTAAAATTCGCCTCTGCATTCTTCACCCTCTTATTTCCTTTTCCCCCTATGAACTCGATGAATGGTATGTTTTGTCTGTACAGCGCGCAAGAAACAATACTTTTCACTGTATGTTAATACACGTGACAATAATAAA
This sequence comes from Mustelus asterias, assembly GCF_964213995.1. Taxonomy (NCBI): domain Eukaryota; kingdom Metazoa; phylum Chordata; class Chondrichthyes; order Carcharhiniformes; family Triakidae; genus Mustelus; species Mustelus asterias. The sequence goes on from NC_135829.1 coordinate 11,454,901, forward strand.
TCAAATCAAATCAAATGTTCCTTTGGGAAAAGGATACAAAAGTCTGAGAACACGTACCAACCAACTCAAGAACAGCTTCTTCCCAGCTGCCATCAGACATTTGAATGGAACTATCAGATACTAAACCAGGGGTCATAAGAACATAAGAACTAAGAAATAGGAGCAGGAGTAGGCCATCTAGCCCCTCGGGCCTGCCCCGCCATTCAATAAGATCATGGCTGATCTGAAGTGGATCAGTTCCACTTACCCGCCTGATCCCTATAACCCCTAATTCCCTTACCGATCAGGAATCCATCTATCCGTGATTTAAACATATTCAACGAGGTAGCCTCCACCACTTCAGTGGGCAGAGAATTCCAGAGGTTCACCAAACTACGGCCCGTGGGCCACATCCGGCCCGCAGCGGGCCGCTTCTGGATGGGAGTTTGGAGACCGCTGTACTAAACTAATCTTTCTCTACACTCTAGCTATGACTGTCACACTATGTTCTGCACCCTGTCCTTTTCTTCTCCCCTATGTACTCTATGAACAGTATGCCTTGTCTGTATAGCACGCAAGAAACAATAAGTTTATTTATTAGCGTAACAAGGAGGCTTACATTAACACTACAATGAAATTACTGTGAAAATCCCCTCGTCGCCACACTCCGGTGCCTATTCGGGTACACTGAGGGAGAATTTAGCATGGCCAATGCACCTAACCAACACGTCTTCTGGACTGTGGGGGGAAACAGGAGCACCCAGAGGAAAACCACGCAGACACGGGGAGAACGTGCAAACTCGACACAGACAGTGACCTAAGCTGGGAATTGAACCCAGGTCCCTGGCACTGTGAGGCAGCAGTGCTAACCACTGTGCCACCATGCCACCCAATGTTTTTCACTGTACCCTAATACATGTGACAATAATAAATCAAATCAAATTAAAATCAAACCTTCTTCGGGAAAAATATACAAAAGTCTGAGGTCATGTACCACACGACCCAAGAACTTCTTCCCTGCTGCCATCAGACGTTTGAATGGACCTATCATATATTAAGTTGATCTTTCTCTTCACCCTACCTGTAACTGCAACACTATATTCTGCACCATCTCCTTTCCTTTTCCCCTGTATACTCTATGAACGGTATGCTTTATCTGTTTAGTGCTCAAGAAACAATACTTTTCATTGTATGCCGATACATGTGACAATAATAAATCAAATCAAATCAAACCTTTTTCCGTCGGCAAAAAGATACAAAAGTCTGAGGTCACGTACCAACCGACCCAAGAACAGCTCCTTCCCTGCTACCGTCAGACTTTTGAATGGACCTACCTGATCTTATTAAGCTGATATTAAGCTGATCTTTCTCTACACTCTATCGGTAACTGTCGCATTGCATTCTGCATCCTCCCCTTTCCTTCTCCCCTATGTACTCTATGAACGGTATGCTTTGTCTGCATAGCGCAGAAGAAACAATACTTTTCATTGTATCCCCATACGTGTGACAATAATAAATCAAATCAAAACCATACAATGTGGTGGTGCATTCCATCTCGGGGTGAGGGGAATGCATGGTAGCATAACGGTATTGTTAGTCTTGGAATGAGGAGACATCTTTTGGGATTATTGAATTCCTACATTGCAGGAAGAGGTCATTTGGTCCATCAGGTGAGACTCTCTGATTGGTCAGGCAATCATTACCTCAACCAGAGAGCTCATACTCCAAGGGGCCCAACTCAGAGGCCTTGTTGAACTCATTAACCAGCTGAATCTTCCAGTTCCGTCGATGTCTCTCGTGTTTTGCATGGTTTGCTCCTTCTGCCATTTTGGAACTTGCCGCGAGGGAGTGTGGGGTTGCTATGACGGGATCCCGCTGGCAGCAAGGAAAATCTCACCCCTGGATTGAAGGTCTGGAGACATGAGTTCAAATCCTGCTGTGGCAAACAGGAGGATTATAATTCTCAGAATTAATTAACCCTGGAATAAAATGCTGGGCTCATTAATAATGATCTCAAAGTTACCGGATTATGGTTAAAAACTCATCTGGTTTACTAATGTCCTTCAGGGAAGGAAATCTGCTGTCCTTACCTGGTCTGGCCTACATGTGACTCCAGAGCCACAGCAATGTGGTTGAATCTGAACTGCCTCTCTGAACCGGCCTCACAGACAACTTAGTTGTATCAAATCTCTGCAGAATAATATCCTGTGGATGTGCCTAAACCACTGTGGTGGTTCAATGAAGGCTGGACTATGTGGAGTTGGCATGTCCTCTCTGTGTGTGCGTGGGTTTTCTCCCACACTCCAAAAATGTGCAGGTTATGTGGAGCCATGGTAAATTGCCCCTTAGTGTCCAAAGATGTGCAGGTTGGGTGTATTGGCCATGCTAAATTGCCCCTTAGTGTCCAAAGATGTGCAGGTTAGGTAGATTGGTCATGCAAAATTGCCTGTGTGTTAAAAGATATGTAGGTTTAGGTGGATTGGCCATGCTAAATTGCCCCTTAGTGTCCAAAGATGTGCAGGTTGGGTAGATTGGCCATGCTAAATTGCCCCTTAGTGTCCAAAGATGTGCAGGTTAGGTGGATTGGCCATGCTAAATTGCTCCTTAGTGTCCAAAGATGTGCAGGTTAGGTGGATTGGCCATGCTAAATTGCCCCTCAGTGTCCAAAGACGTTCAGGTTAGGTGGATTGGCCACGCTAAATTGCCCCTTAGTGTCTAAAGATGTGCAGTTTAGGTGGATTGGCCATGCTAAATTGCCCCTTAGTGTCCAAAGATGTGTAGGTTAGGTGGATCGGCCATGCTAAATGTGCAAGAGATAGGACCACAGGGAGGACTTGGGTGGGATGGTCTTTCGGAGAGTCGGTGCAGACTCGATGGGCCGAATGGCCTTTTCTGCAATGTAGAGATTTTATGATTCTTTCACAGAGTGGTGGGGGGGGGGGGGGGGGTGGTGTCTTAGGGGAAGAGACATAAAGTGGAGTTGAGAGATGAAAGAAGAAAGAAAATGCCATTTCACTAGCTCGACTGACGGACTGTATTTACTGTATAATGAGCTGCAACATTGACCTGATCAGATGAGGAATGAATAGATTAGCATTTACAAAGGTGAGATTGGAGCCACTTAATTTGTTGGCTATGTTGTGGATTGACTGCAGAACCACGCACTTAAATGAAAATTAGCCTACGCCTGCAGCACTTCAGGGAAATCCGGATCTGGGAATCGGACTCAGAATTCCAATTTAAGGATCTCTGAAATTGAAGTTCAGTGCTCCTTAACTGTGTAATCAGCTTCACACCTAGCCTCAAGTGTTCCGCCTTAGAGAGAGGCAGCAGGAAGATTGAATTTGCAACACCTGGGCAAATCTGAACATACTCAATTCAGAAATGACTTGGAAGCGTGTTTTCAAAAGTTTATTTATTAGCGTCACGAGTAGGCTTACATTAACGCTGCAATGAAGCTGCTGCGAAAATCCCCTAGTCGCCACACTCCGGCGCCTGTTCGGGTACACTGAGGGAGAATTTAGCACAGCCCAATGCACCCTAACCAGCACGTCTTTCAGACTGTGGGAGGAAACCGGAGCACCCGGGGGAAGCCCACGCAGACACGGGGGAGAAAGTGCAGACTCCACACAGACAGTGACCCAAGCCAGGAATCGAACCCGGGTCCCTGGCGCTGTGAGGCAGCAGCGCTAACCACTGTGCCCCCATACCACCCCACACTTGCAGACATGTGGAGCCAGATACTCCGAACTTGCAAAGCAAGGGAAATGGCTTGTGTGACCGAAGCCGGGAATCGAATCCGGGTCCCTGGCGCTGTGAGGCAGCAGTGCTAACCACTGTGCCACCGTGCCGCCCACGCCAGGGACCCGTGTTCAATTCCAGCCTCAGGTGACTGTCTGTATGGAGTTTGTACGTTCTCCCTGTGTTCGCGTGGGTTTCCTCCGGGTGCTCCGGTTTCCTCCCAAAGCCCAAAGATGTGTGGATTAGGTGGATTGGCCATGCTAAATTGACCCTTAGTGCCCCAGGATGCGTAGGTTAGGGGGATTAGCTGGGTAAATATGTGGGGTAACGGGGATAGGTCCTGGGTGGGATTGTTGTCAGTGCAGACTCGATGGACCGAATGGCCTCCTTCTCACTGTAAAGATTCTATGAATTCCCCACCTTTGTACCCAGTCTTCCAGCCCCACGTAATCAGAGATCCCTTCGCTCTGACGAAGGGTCATCCAGACTGGAAACATTGGCTCTCTTCTCAGATGCTGTCAGACCTGCTGAGATTTTCCAGCATTTTTCTGTTTTTGTTTCAGATTCCAGCATCCGCAGTAATTTGCGTTTGTCTTAGATCCCTGCCCTCCTTTGATTTCGAACCACTCAGCTCCAAATTATTTTTTATGAAAGCAAAGCCCCGCAAATGCTGGAAATCAGAAACAAAAGCAATAAATCCTGGAAAATCTCAGCAGGCCTGGCAGCGTCGGTGGAGAGAGAAACAGAGTTAATGTTTCGAGCCCGTGTGGCTCCTTCAGAAAGACTCCAAATGCTAACTTTCGGGAACCCGTCTTGCAGGGGTGGTCGGGGGGGCTGGGTGGGTGGCACCAGAAGCTCCCGCTGGTTGGATGGTGGGAAAATCCCACCCTTTGTATCTCCCCCAAAAATTGCTGCTGAGTTTACCCAGGGTCTTCTGTCCACATTGCTTTTGCTTATCATTGGCAGCCATACCTTCAGCTGCCTGGTTCCTCAGCTCTTGAAATTCCATCCCTAAACCTCGGTGTCTCCCCACATCTCTCGCCTCCTTTGGTGGCTCCCCAAGGAATCATCTCCCCGAATCTGTCCGCTCAAACCTCCTCCTGTAAAATACCCCTCAAAACCTCCTGCTTTGACCAAGTCAAATGGTAAATGGTAAAAACAGCAAACGGTATGTTGGCCTCCACAGCGAGAGTATTCGAGTACAGAAGAAGGGATGGCTTGCAGCAGTTATACTGGGCCCTGGTGAGGCCACATCTGGAGTATTGTGTGCAGTTTTGGTGTCCTTATCTGAGGAAGGATGTTCTTGCTCTGGAAGGAGTGCAGAGAATGCTTGCCATGCTGATTCCTGGGATGGCTGGACTGATGTGTGAGGAGAGATTGAGTTGGTTTTCAAGTTTATTTATTCGTCATAATAGGCTTATATTAACTCTGCAATGAAGTTACTGTGAAAACCCCCCAGTCGCCACACTCCGGCGCCTGTTCGGGTACACTGAGGGAGAATTCAGCATGGCCGATGCACCTAACCAGCATGTCTTTCGGACAGTGGGAGGAAACCAGAGCACCCGGAGGAAGCCCATGCAGAGGCGGGGAGAACGTGGAGACTCCACATAGACAGTGACCCAATCCGGGAATCGAACCCGGATCCCTGGCCCCGTGAGGCAGTAGTGCTAACCACTGTGCCGCTGTGCTGCATTGTATTCACTGGAGTTCAGTAGAGCGAGGGAGGATCTCATAGAAATCTATAAAATTCTCACAGCGCCGGACGGGATCGATGCAAGAAGGGTGTTCCCGATGGTGGGGGTGTTCAGAGCCAGGGCTCACAGTCTGAGGAAACAGGGTAGATGGTTTAGGACCAAGACGAGGAGAAATTTCTTCACCCAAAGAGTGGAATTCACTACCACAGAAAGCAGTTGAGGCCAAAAAATTGAATGTTTTTAAGAAGCAGTTAGATATCACACTCGAGGCAAGGGGGAATCAAAGGATAGGTGCAGGAGACGGGATCGGACTATTGAGTTGGATGATCAGCCATGATCACAATGAATGGCGGAGCAGACAGGAAGAGGGCTAAATGGACGACACATGCTCCTATTTTCTGCATTTGTCCTGCTGTCTCCTCAACTGACTTGGGGTCAAATTTTGTTTGATTACGGCCTTATCTGTTTTTTGTACGATGTTCAGGGTGTTGTTCCTTGATGCCTTGCGAACAGAGTAAAAGAAAAATAGGCACAACAGCAACCATTGTGTCACCGCAGCTTGGTGTGTACACGATTCTGCCTTGCTACGGACACTCTCGAATTTCTATTGCTGTTTTTTTTGTGACTTGGAGTTGGTCTTTCTGGGGGTGGGGAACGGAGGGGCGGGGGGAGGGGGTGGGGGGGGGGGGTTGCAAAATCCATGCAGAGGATGGTCATGAAAAGCACTATTTGCATGAAGATCAAAGCCGTCACATCAAAGGAATTTGTCAAATCCAAAACCCTTTGCTCAGATTTTTCAACACAGAAGACATGCGGTAATTAGTATTCTGCGCCAGAGACGGAGTCACTGTATTCTCAAAAGGGAGCACGCAACCCCCTCTCAAAGATCAAATGGTTAACAGAAGCTGCGTGATGAGGTTTACCATCCGCGCTGCGTATTTGTTCTCTCTAAGGCCCACTCTGGTTAATGGGTTACAAAATGTGCCAGACCGGTAGAAATAATGGTGTAACATCAAAACCAGCAAGGGCCTAGTGACTCAGCTGGAAGGGGGGCGGGCGATGTCCCAGTGGTATTAGGCAGCATGGTGGCACAGTGGTTAGCACTGCTGCCACACAGCGCCAGGGACCTGGGTTCGATTCTCAGCTTGGGTCACTGTCTGTGTGGAGTCTGCATGTCCTCCCCATGTCTGCATGGGTTTCCTCCGGGTGTTCCGGTTCCCTCCCACAGTCTGAAAGACGTGCTGGTTAGGTGCATTGACCCCGAACAGGCGCCGGACTGTCCAATCTTTCCTCATAAGACAACCCACCCATTCCAGGTATAGGTCTGGTAAACCTACTCAGAACTGCTTCCATTGCATTTACATCCTTCCTTGGCGCGGCACGGTGGCGCAGTGGTTAGCACTGCTGCCTCACAGCGCCAGGGACCTGGGTTCGATTCTCAGCTTGGGTCACTGTCTGTGTGGAGTCTGCATGTCCTCCCCATGTCTGCGCGGGTTTCCTCTGGGTGCTCCAGTTTCCTCCCACAGTCCGAAAGACTTGCTGGTTAGGTGCATTGGCCATGCTAAATTCTCCCAACTGGTTTCTGTCGTAGCGAATTCCACTCTCTGGTTGAAGAAATTCCTCCTCATCTTAGTCCTAAACCAACTACCCTGTGTCCTCAGACTGTGACCCCTGGTTCTGGACACACCCACCATCGGGAACATCCTTCTTGCATCTACCCTGTCTAATCCTGTGAGAATTTTATGAGTTTCTATGAGATCCTCCCTCATTCTACTCCAGTGAATACCATGCAATACGGTTACACAGTGGTTAGCACTGCTGCCTCACAGCGCCAGGGACCCGGGTTTGATTCCCAGATTGGGTCACCGTCTGAGTGGAGTCTACACGTTCTCCCCGTGTCTGCATGGTTTTCCTCCGAGTGCTCTGGTTTTCCCCCACAGTTCAAAAGATGTGCTGGTTAGGTGCATTGGCCATGCTAAATTCTCCCTCAGTGTACCCAAACAGGCACCGGAGTGTGACGACTGGGGGATTTTCACAGGAACTTCATTGCAGTGTTAATGTCAGCCTACTTGAGACACTAATAAATAAACTTTATCACTGGACTATTGATCCAAAAACTCAGCTAATGTTCCGGGGACCCGGGTTCGAATCCCGCCACGGCAGATGGGGGAATTTGAATTCAATTTTTTAAAATCTGGAATTAAGAATCTACTGATTGCCGTGAAACCATTGTCGGAAAAACCCATCTGGTTCACTAATGTCCTTTAGGGAAGGAAATCTGCCATCCTTACCTGGGCTGGCCTACATGTGACTCCAGATCCACAGCAATGTGGTTGACTCTCAACTGCCCTCTGAAATGGCCTTGCAAGACACTCAGTTGTATCAGCGATGCCAGAAGGCAGCTCACCATCAACTCCTCAAGGGCAACTAGGGATGGGCAATAAATGTTGGCCAGCTAGTGATGCCCATGTTCCACGAATGAATTTTTAAAAACTGCCTCGATGCCCAACACCTTCAGCTTGCAATTGGCCACGGTTTGCCCGCAGAGTCATGTGCCACCCAGTGAATAGTTGGTCTAATGTGTGCCACCAAGGCTGGAGCCCAGACAGCAGACGTGGCTGAGTAGGCCAACTCCTCCGCCTAAAGGATCAAAAGAGGGAGCGCAAGACAACAGCCATTCAGCCCTGAGCCGACCCTCTGAAAGGCAATTCTAGATGCGCATTGACCAAGGAAGCCATAGCAAGGTGGAATGCAATACCTCACCGCTTATTCGGAGCAGGCGAATAGGGTAGTTAAAAAGGTGGAGTGCTGTCTTCAGTTCTGGTCATTGTGTTCAGTCCTGGGCACTTGGTTTTATCAGTCATGGCATCGAGAATAAGGGTTGCGTGCAAAGGTTGTGAGCATAGCCCAGTCCATCACGCAAACCAGCCTCCCATCCATTGACTCCGTCTACACTTCCTGCTGCCTCGGAAAAGCAGCCAGCATAATCAAGGACCACACACATCCTGAGCATTCTCTCTTCCACTTTCTTTTGTCGGGAAAAAGGTACAAAAGTCTGAGGACACGTACCAACCGACTCAAGAACAGCTTCTTCCCTGCTGCCATCAGACTTTTGAATGGACCTACCTTATATTAAGTTGATCTTTCTCTACACCCTAGCTATGACTGTAACACTGTGTTCTGCATCCTCTCCTATCCTTCCCCCTATGTACTCTATGAACAGTATGCTTTTTCTGTAAGAAACAACACTTTTCACTGTATCCCACGACATGTGACAATAATAAATCAATCAATCAATCAATCAAGAGCAAGGAGGTAATGTTGGAGCTGTACAGAGCATTGGTTCGGCCACAGCTGGAGCACTGTGTGCAGTTCTGGTCACCTCACTATCGGAAGGATATGACAGCACTAGAGGGGGTGCAGAGGAGGTTCACCAGGATGTTGCTGGAGATGGAACATTTGCACCCTAAGGGAAGACTGGATTGACTTGGATTGTTTTGTCTAGAGCAGAGAAGGCGGGGGTGGGGGTGGGGGGGGGGGGGGGGGGGGGGGGTAGGTGGTGGCGGGGTGGGGGAACATGATTGAGGTGTATAAGATTATGAGGGGTGTGGACAGGGTGAGTAGGGAGCAGCTGTTCCCTTGGTTGAGGGATCAATCACGAGGGGGCATAGTTTGAGGGTGAGGGGGGCAAGAGATTCAGAGGGGATTTGAGAAATAAAATTCACTCAAGAGGGCAGTGGGAATCTGGAATGCGCAGCCTGGGAAGGTAGTGGAGGCCGGAAACCTTACAACCATTAAAAAGTATTTGGATGATCACTTGAAGTATCATTAACATTCAAGGATATGGGACAAGTGCAGGAAAATGGGATCAGCGCGACTTTAATGGTAGTTGTTGTTGGTGCACACTCGATGGGCTGAAGGGCCTTTTCTGCGCTGGGGGATTAGCAGGGTAAATATATGGGGTGGCGGGAATAGGGCTTGGGTGGGATTGCGGTCGGTGCATGGGCCGAATGGCCTCATTCTGCACTCTACGGATTCTATGACTATGACTTTAAGAGTAGGCCCCTCAACCTTGCTCTGCCATTCGCTAAGATCATGGCTGACCTGATTATGGCCTTAACCGCCCCCCCGCCTTTCTGTCTGCTGCTGCGTAACCTTTAACTCCCTTGTCGATTAAAAGTCTGTCTAACTCAGCCTTGACCGATTATGTGATCAACAGGGGTGAAAAACCATCATGGATTGGTTGCAAAGGATATTTAACTGCTTGACTTAATGGCTGCTTCTGAATGGCAATGAATGATTATGTGGACAGATGAAGTACCCATGAACGCCACCTTTCAGTGACACTCGTGATGTTTTCATGGAGGGATGTTGACCAGGGACATGAGGCAAATTCCTTCTCTTCTATTTAAAGAGTGTGAGGTAGCCAGGGCCTCGAGGCTGGCTCAGTGGCAATGGGAAATGGAGATATTTCCCAAGTGTTCCTGTGAATGATTCCAGAGTAACAGGAAGACATATTATTACTTGAATGGGGGTAAAGAAAGAGATGGATACTCAGCAAGACCTTGGAGTCCTCATGCATCAGTCGCTGAAAGTAAGCACACGGGTACATCAGGCAGTAAAGAAGGCAAATGGTATATTGGCCTTTAGAAATATAGAATCCCGACAGTGAGGCAATTTCCTCCCACAGTCCGAAAGACGTGCTGGTTAGATGCATTGGCCATGCTAAATTCTCCCTCAGTGTACCCGAACAGGCACCGGAGTGTGACGGCTTGGGGATTTTCACAGTAACTTCATCACAATGTTTACGTAAGCCTATTTGTGACGCCAATAAAATAAACTTCAAACTCTCTCATCAGCTTCTTTACACTCGACTGAAGGAGTAAAGATGGTTTACTGCAATTGCCTAGGGCATTGATGAGGTCACACTTGGAGTATTGTCTGCATTTTGGTCTCCTTATCTGAGAAAGGATGTTCTTGCTATAGAGTGAGTGCAGCAAAGGTTTACCAGGCTGATTCCTGAGATGGCAGGTTTTTCATATGAGGAGAGACGATGTCAGTTAGGATTGTATTCACTGGAGTTTAGAAGAGTGAGAGGGGGATCTCATAGAAACTTATAAAATTCTAATAGGATTAGACAGGGTAGATTCAGAAAGAATGTTCCTGATGGTGGGGGAAGTCCAGAACTAGGGGTCATAGTTTGAGGATAAAGGGTAAACCTTTCAGAACTGAGGTGAGGAGAAATTTCTTCACCCAGAGGGTAGTGAATGCGTGGAATTCACTCCCACAGAAAGTAGTTGAGGCCAAAACATTGTGCGATTTCAAGGAGGAATTAGATATAGCTCTTGGGGATAATGGGATCAAGGGATATGGGGGGAGGGGAGGATATGGATATTGAATTTGATGATCAGCCATGATCATAGAAACCCGACAGTGCAGAAGGAGGCCATTCAGCTCATCACGTCTGCACCGACAACAATCCCACCCATGCCCTAACCTCACACATTTACCCCACTAATACCTCTAACCTACCCGGGACACTAAGAGGCAATTTAGCACGGCCAAGCAACCTAACCCGCTCATCATTAGAGCAGGAGCAAGCTCGAAGGGCCGAATGGCCTACTCCTGCTTCTAGTTTTGATGTTGCTATGATGCATTGTTGGTGACTCCTGCAGCCTCCACCCAACTCTCCTACCCCCCTCGCCAAACCCTACTGTCACACGAGCCCCGAAGAATTCTGTGTTCTTCAGGGCAACCAGCCCATCCTGCTCCCTCCCTCACTCGCCTCTATTTAAAATCCCATGGAGAGCATAGCACGTCCAACAGTACGGCACTCCTGCAGTGTGAGCTTCAGTTGGATGTGAGGGGACGGGAGGCTCGAACAGACCATCAGCAGACCAGAAATTGGAAGAAACATAGAAACATAGAAGATAGGAGCAGGAGGAGGCCATTCGGCCCTTCGAGCCTGCTCCACCATTCATCACGATCATGGCTGATCATCCAACTCAATAGCCTAATCCTGCTTTCTCCCCATAACCTTTGATCCCATTTACCCCAAATGCTATATCCAGCCGCCTCTTGAGTACATTCAATGTTTTGGCATCAACTACTTCCTGTGGTAATGAATTCCACAGGCTCACCACTCTTTGGGTGAAGAAATATCTCCTCACCTCCGTCCTAAATGGTCTACCCCGAATCCTCAGACTGTGACCCCTGATTCTGGACTCCCCCCACCATTGGGAACAATCTCCCTGCATCTACCCTGTCTAGTCCTGTTAGAATTTTATAAGTCTCTGTGAGATTCCCCCCTCATTCGTCTGAACTCCAGCGAAAACAACCCTAACCTAGTCAATCTCTCCTCATACATCGGTCCCGCCGGAATCAGCCTGACAAACCTTCGCTGCACCCCCTCGAGAGCAAGAACATCCTTCCTCAGAAAAGGAGACCAAAACTGCACACAATTTTCTGGGTGTGGCCTCGCCTGGAATATTGTGTGCAGTTTTAATTGCCCAATCGACACGTGACAACAAAATGAAGGGGCGAGAACAAAACCAGCAAACAGCTGGGAGTAACTGAAAGGTTAAAAAGCTTCTCACTGGAGCAGAACACTAATCATCGAAAACAAAGTGACCCCAGAGATATACAAGGCCTCAGAGACACTCCAAAAAAAGAGACTTTGAACTTTTCAAGTTGAAACCCTGGAGGAGAAGGAGCCCGCAGGAGGCTGAGGCGGGAATTTTGCGCTCCGTCCCAGATATCTGGTGCAGACAGCTGCTTCTCCTTAAACCAGTCGGAGATAACCTGAATGTGCCAAGATGTTGCAGTTCTGTCTGTGCCCTGCATTATTCAGCCTTCAGCCACTTTTTGACAAGATCCATCCCTGTCACTCAATCGTGAGTTATAATGGCTGCTTTAAAATCTCAGAAGGGACATTGAATCGTAGAATCATAGAATCCCTACAGTGCAGAAGGAGGCCATTTGGCCCATCGAGTCTGCACCGACAACAATCCCATCCCCACATACTTACCCCGCTAATCCCTCTAACCAATGCATCCCGGGACACTAAGGCCGGAATTTTACCTGCACGGCTGCCCGAGGCTCGTAAGATCGCGCCCGAGGCCGACGGAGAATGCTATTTTGCGAGCCTTCGGGGCGGGCGTGCTGGTAAAATCAGGGCCTAAAGGGCAATTTAAGCATGGCTAATGCACCCAACCCGCACATCTTTGGACTGTTTGAAGTTATATAATCCCAGCCTGATTTTCCTTTGTGATATGCCAGGGAAAAAAAAAGGGAGAGGAAGACAAGGCCTTTCATTAGTCACCTTCGGGTGGGATTTTTCTCCCTCTCTCTCGCTGCATGTTTGGCAATGGCAGGAGGTGGCATACCCATCACTGGCGACGGGGATCTTACGGAGCCGCCATTGTCAACGGGGTTTCCCATTGAACCCACCCCTCGCAGCCAGGAAACCCACAGCGGGGGTGCGTCGTTGGCAGGACTGTAAGATCCCACCGGTGTGAAAGGCAGCAAGATTACAGCACATGAGTTGAGATCTGGAATGCATTTCCTGCAAGCGTGATAGAAAAAGATTCAGTCGTAACTTCGGGAAGGGAATTGGCTAAGTACTTTGAAGGAAGGGCATTGCACTGCCTTGGGATGAATTGGAAAACAATATCAAGGGCTGAAGCAGGGATGATGAGCCAAATGGTCTTTGTGTTGTTTCTGTGCGGTTACAATACAATAAGCATTGAGGACAAAGCAGCCCAGCTGATTTGGCACCCCATCCACCATAAACATACCCTCCCCCCACCACTGGCACACAGTGGCAGCAGTGTGTACCACCCTGCAGCACCTTCCAAAACAGTTATATAATCCCAGCCTGATTTTCCTTTGTGATATGCCAGGGAAGAAAAATAGGGAGAGGAAGACAATGCCCCCTTTCCTTTGTGATATGCCAGGGAAGAAAAATAGGGAGAGGAAGCCAATGCCCCCTTTTATTAGTCACCTTAGGGTGAGATCTCAACTCACGTGCTGTAATCTTGCTGCCTTTCACACCGGTGGGATCTTACAGTCCCGCCAATGACGCACCCTCGCTGCGGGTTTCCTGGCTGCGAGGAGTGGGTTCAATGGGAAACCCCATTGACAATGGCGGCTCCATAAGATCCCCATCGCCAGTGATGGGTATGCCACCTCCTGCCATTGCCAATCTGCTGCCCTTGCCACCTAGAAGGGGCAAGGGCAGCAGATGCATGAGCGGCACAGTGGCGCAGTGGTTAGCACTGCTGCCTCACAGCGCCAGGGACCTGTGTTCGATTCCCGATTTGGGTCACTGTCTGTGTGGAGTTTGCACATTCTCCCCGTGTCTGCGTGGGTTTGTTCCAGGTGCTCCGGCTTCCTCCCACACTCCAAAGATGTGCTGGTTAGGTGGATTGGCCACGCTAAATTGCCCCCTAGTGTCAGGGGGACTAGCTAGAGTAAATGCATGGGGTTATGGGGATAGGGCCTGGGTGGGATTGTGATCAGTGCAGACTCGATGGGCCGAATGGCCTCCTTCTGCACTGTAGGGATTCTAATCTATGGAGTGCAGCGGTTCAAGAAGGCGATTCGCAACCAAGGGCAATTAGGGATGGGCAATAAATGTTGAGCATAGCTAGCAAGCCCATATCCTGTGAAATGATTCGAAAAATGTCTTTTATGATTTCACTGTTGATAAAAAGCCACAATAATTTCTTTTTTAAAAGTTTATTTATCAATATGCTTACATTAACACTGCAATGAAGTTATTGTGAAAATCCTCTAGTCGCTACACTCTGGCACCTGTTCGGGTACACTGAGGGAGAATTTAGCATGGCCAATGCACCCTAACCAGCACGTCTTTGGACTGTGGGAGGAAACCTGGAGCACTCAGAGGAAACCCACGCAGACACGGGGAGAATGTGTAAACTCCACACAGGCAGTGACCCAAGGCCGGGAATCGAACCCGGGTCCCTGGCGCTGTGAGGCAGCAATGCTAACCACTGTGGCATCGTGCTGCCCCATGCAAGAATGCTCATTTTGAGTCAAGTCAGTTCAACGGGAGCCAGTGGAGGAGGACATGAATGGGATTGTGCTGGACATGTGCACAATGACACTTGACCTAATGTTTGCTTTCCACCAATAAAAGAAGTTAAATCTGATCTATAATTTTCTCTCTCTCCAACAACAACAAATAGCGTTTAAGAAGTGTCTTTAACCACCTTGGTTAGATGTTAATCAGTTAAAAATTTACAATGAACCATGGAGTTCTGCTGGGCAAAAACATGGTCAAAGAGAGAAGGTTTAAGGAGCGCCTTATGGAAGAAGGGAGAAAGAAAGGTTTGGGGAGGGAATTCCAGGACTTCGGCCTTTAGGCGGGATTTTTCGGCCTCCGATACCCGTGCTGGGTGAGGAGATAAAATTCAGGCCCACATCTGACTGCACATCCACAGTGGCACAGTGGTTAGGGCTGCTGCTTCACTGCGACATGTCACTGTCTGTTTGGAGTCCACACGTTCTCCTTGTGTCTGTGTGGGTTTGCTCCAGGTGGCTCTGGTTTCCTCCCACAGTCCAAAGATGTGCGAGTTAGGTGGATTGGCCGTGTTAAATTGCCCTTAGTGTCCAAAGATCTGCAGTTTAGGTTGATTGGCCATGCTAAATTGCCCCTTAGTGTCCAAAGATGTGCAGGTTAGGTGGATTGCCCATGCTAAATTGCCCCTTAGTGTCCAAAGATGTGCAGGTTAGGTGGATTGGCCATGCTAAATTGCCCCTTAGTGTCCAAAGATGTGCAGGTTAGGTGGATTGGCCATGCTAAATTGCCCCTTAGTGTCCAAAGATGTGTAGTTTAGGTGGATTGTCCATGCTAAATTGCCCCTTAGTGTCCAAAGATGTGCAGGTTAGGTTGATTGGCCATGCTAAATTGCCCCTTAGTGTCCAAAGATGTGCAGGTTAGGTGGATTGCCCATGCTAAATTGCCCCTTAGTGTCCAAAGATGTGCAGGTTAGGTGGATTGGCCATGCTAAATTGCCCCTTAGTGTCCAAAGATGTGCAGGTTAGGTGGATTGGCCATGCTAAATTGCCCCTTAGTGTCCAAAGATGTGTAGTTTAGGTGGATTGTCCATGCTAAATTGCCCCTTAGTGTCCAAAGATGTGCAGGTTAGGTGGATTGGCCATGCTAAATTGCTCCTGGATTAGCAGAGTAAATATGTGGGGTTACGGGGGTAGGGACTGGGTGGGATTGTTGTCGGTGCAGACTCGATGGGCCGAATGGCCTCCTTCTGCACTGTAGGGATTCTATGATTCAATGTAAGAAGTCTCACCACGCCAGGTTAAAGTCCAACAGGTTTATTTGGAATCACGAGCTTTCGGAGCGCTGCCCCTTCCTCAGGTGAGCCTCCGAAAGCCCTTGATTCCAAATAAACCTGTTGGACTTTAACCTGGTGTTGTGAGACTTCTTACTGTGCCTACCCCAGTCCAACGCCGGCACCTGAATCCACATCATGATTCAATGTAGTTGACTCTCAAATGCCATCTGAAATGGAGGGCAGGTAGGGATGGGCAATAAATGCGGACCCAGCCAGCGACGCTCTCATCCTGTAAATGAACAATAAAAAAATATTCTGTATGTTTGTTTATTTTTAATATTATTTATTCATTGGTGTCACAAGTAAGCTTACATTAACACTGCAACGAAGTTACTGTCAAAGTCCCCATGTCACCACACTCCGGTGCCTGTTCAGATATATTGAGGGAGAGTTTAAAGTTTATTTATTATTGTCATAAGTAGGCTTACATTAACTCCGCAATGAAGTTACTGTGAAAATCCCCGAGTCGCCACACTCCGGCACCTGTTCGGGTACACTGAGGGAGAATTTAGCATGACCAATGCACCTAACCAGCACGTATTTTGGACTGTGGGAGGAAACCCACGCAGACACGGGGAGAACGTGCAGACTTCGCACGGGCAGTGACCCAAGCTGGGAATTGAGCTCATGTCCCTGACACTGTGAGGCAGCAGTGCTAACCACTGTGCCACGTTTTTGCCTCCACGCTGTCTGTATCCCTCTATTCCCTGCCTAATCATGTATCTTTTGCAATTTCTTTCAACTAACATTCTTTATCCTGCCAACGCAAGTGGGTCAATTTGCAATCTTTGTTTCCAAAATGATATTCTGCACTCTGACTTGAATTTGCCACCCCTGAAAGAGCTTTGAATCCTCCCACACCTCAACAGCAATGGTTGCAGCCAATGCACCTAAACGGCATGTCTTTTGGACTAATACATTGACAATGAGCCGGGAGTTGCGGGGCATTGTGCATTTTGTCTTCTTTGGTTGCTGTGTTATCCATGTTATCTGTCTCAAAGCCTCGAAGTTTGTGCTAATGCGGCCTCCAATTCAACAAGGGGTTAAGCAAAGGGACGCAATCTCTTTAACCTTGATTTTGTGATGAATGACTTTTAAACAGCCCAGAAGAGCGATGATTCTGTCCAGCCCATCTGTTGAAGGCACGGATCTGATCGCTGCTTGTAATCCAGCGTTGCCTTGGATTAACTGGTTGGATGCAGAACATGCATTTGCGAGGCCTGATTCTCTTTCTGTGGCTCAGGCTGCGAGGCAGACTGACTGACAGTTAATTTAAATCCTGTGTCATCTCATTTTCCATGTGTCATTGCCCCAGCAACTACGGGATCATTACATCTAATTAAATGTGTTCAAACTGCAAATGCATATAAATGATCGTCTATTGAAGTCAGAGACCAGGCTGGTGGGGTGGGGGTGGGGGTGGGGGGCAGGGTGGTTGGGTGTGGGGGTGGGGAGTCTTGTTGTTTGCACAGAGTACACTCCCTACTCCAAAACTGCACACTTGGCCAATGACTCTGCAAGTGTCAGTTGGGACAGGTAGCTGGGACGGACTTGATCGCTGACTTTCCCCGGGTGCACTGAGATGCGCTGCTCCCTGCATTATCGGGATGTGACCTCTTTTTTCCTGTTTTTTCGCTGGTGAGAGTGTAACGGCGTTTCCGTAGCCTGCACGGGAATGCATCATTCACGCGGGATCATGGATAATGGCGGAATTGGGGAAGTGATGCCCTGTTTATCATCGTCTTTATTTACCCTCACTTCAACGCCACTGTAAACAAGCTTAAATTTCTACGTTCAAAAGAAATGTGCTGAGGGCATTAGCCTCCGCCAGACCCTTACTCCAATTATTGCAGACAGTGAGCGAGATAGTCAGTATCCAATCTGTTTCTCTCTTTATTCCATCGTTTCCGCCTCTTTTTCATAGATTTCACAGAATCCCTACAGTGCAGAAGGAGGCCATTCAGCACATTAAATCTGCACCGAATCTGCAAGCATCTTACCCTGCACCACACCCACCACCGCCCCCCCCACCCTCCGCCCAATCCTTGTAACCCGCACATTTAGCATGGCCAATGCACATAACCTAGACATCTTTGGACACTAAGGGGGGGGAGTTCATAGAAATCATAGAAACCCTACAGTACAGAAAGAGGCCGTTCGGCCCATCGAGTCTGCACCGACCACAATCCCACCCAGACCCTACCCCCATATCCCTACATATTTTACCCGCTAATCCCTCTAATGTACGCATCCCAGGACACTAAGGGGCAATTTAGCACGGCCAATCAACCTAACCCGCACATCTTTGGACTGTGGGAGGAAACCGGAGCACCCGGAGGAAACCCACGCGGACACGAGGAGAATGTGCAAACTCCACACAGACAGTGACCCCAGCCGGGAATCGAACCCAGGTCCCTGGAGCTGTGAAGCAGCAGTGCTAACCACTGTGCTACCGTGCCGTTTTACCGGCACGTCTGTCCGTGTTTCATACGATCCAGCCTGAGGCCAATGGAGAATGCCATTCTCCGAGCCTCGCCCACCCCCGGAATTGGGACGGGCGTGCCGGTAAAATTCTGGCTTAAGAGGCAATTTCGCATGGCCAATCCACATGGCCTACACATCTTTAGACACTAAGAGGCAATTTACCATGGCTAATCCACCAACCTTACATATCTTTGGGCACTAAGAGGCAATTTAGCATGGCCAATCCACCTAACCTGCACATCTTTGGACTGTGGGAGGAAACCAGAGCACCCGGAGAAAACCCACGCAGACACGGGGAGAATGTGCAAACTCCGCACAGATGGTCACCCAAGGCTGGAATCAAAACTGGGTCCCTGGTGCAGTGAGGCAGCAGTGCCATGTCATCTAGAATGTTGCTGCCCGTGTCCTATCTCGCACTCCCATTCCCCTCCCTCCTCTGTACTCGCTGTGCTACATTGGCGCCAGGTTAAGCAAAGAATTAATTTTCAAATTCTTATCCTCATTTTCAAATCACACCCCCCACCCATCTGTATAATCTTCTCCAGCCAATCATACTCCTCCAAGATATCTGTGCTCCCCTAATTTTGGCCTCTTGAACATCCTAAATTTTAACTGCTCCACTATTGGGGGCATGCCTCCAGTTGCCTGAGCTTTAAACTCTGGGATAACCCCCCCTGCTCTATTCTATATCTCGACCTGGCTTTAATCATTTAAGAGAGTCCTTAAAGCCTACCTCTCTAGCCAAGCTTTTGATTTTGATTTGATTTGATTTATGATTGTCACATGTGTTGGGATACAGTGAAAAGTATTATTTCTTGCGCGCTATACAGACAAAGCATGCCGTTCATAGAGTACATAGGGGAGGAGGAAAGGAGTGGGTGCAGAATGTAATGTTACAATCATAGCTAGGGGGGTAAAGAAAGATCAGTTTAATATAAAGTAGGTCCATGCAAAAGTCTAATGGCAGCAGGGAAGGAGCTGTTCTTGGTCATCTGGCCTAATATCTCTTTACAACAGCAGAAAAATGCTGAAAAGTCTCAGCAGATCTGGCAACATCTGAGAAGAGAGAGTAGAGGCAATGTTTTGAGTCTAGATGACCCACAAGGGTCATCTAGACTCGAAACATTGGCTCTGTTCAATCTCCACAGATGCTACCAGACCTGCTGAGATTTTCCAGCATTTTCTCTTTTTGTTTCAGATTCCAGCATTCACAGTAATTTGCTTTTATCCTAATATCTCCTAATGTGGCTCACTATCACATTTGGTTTTATAATGCCCCTATGAATTGACTTGGGGTATTTTATGTTAAAGGCGAGATATAAATACAGGGTTTTGTCTTTGTTAATTAATCTGATAAAGTCTTCATCCTATGGTCATGTTTGACTTTGAACTTCTAGATGGTAAGCAGTGAGTGTGGAGCAGCAGTCTACCTGTGGCAAAGGGAACAAGAATAAACATGATAGTATTGTGATTAAAATAAATTCACATTTTAATTTGTTTTATATAAGGCTTCTGCCTTAATCCCACGTGTATGTCCCAATCATTTATCTCTCTGTAAATGGTTTAGTCAAAAGCAAAGGATAATTGGTACATTTTATTTCTTTTCTTGTTCATTCGTGGGACATGGGCATCGCTTGCTGGCCAGCATTTATTGCCCTTGCTGAGTTACTGTGTACAGTTCTGGTCACCCTGTTATAGAAAGGATATTATTAAACTAGGAAGAATGCAGCAAAGATTTACTAGGATGCTACCGGGACTTGATGGTTTGAGTTATAAGGAGAGGTTGGATAGACTGGGACTTTTTTCTCTGGAGCGTAGGAGGTTGAGAGGTGATCTTATAGAGGTCTATAAAATAATGAGGGGCATAGATCAGCTTGATAGTCAATATCTTTTCCCAAAAGTAGGGGAGTCTAAAACTAGAGGGCATAGGTTTAAGGTGAGAGGGGAGAGATACAAAAGGATCCAGAGGGGCAATTTTTTTACATAGAGGGTGGTGAGTGTCTGGAACGAGTTGCCAGAGGTAGTTAGTAGAGAAGGGTACAATTTTGTCTTTTAAAAAGCATTTAGACAGTTACATGGGTAAGATGGGTATAGAGGGATATGGGCCAAACGCGGGTAATTGGGACTAGCTTAGGGGTTAAAAAAAGGGGTGGCATGGACAAGTTGGGCTGAAGGGCCTGTTTCCAAGCTGTAAACCTCTATGACTCTATGACCTGAGGGCAGTTGAGAGTTCCTCATGAGTTCCTCATATGTGAGCCTGCGGAATTAGCGCTAGCCAGCTATTTAACCCTGGGATGCTTGCGAAGGGGGATAAATCCAATGTCAAATCAGATTACCAACCCCCTCATATACCAACTCATGGGCAATAAATATTGGCCTAGCCAATGGTGCTCACATCCCATAAATGAATAAGAAGCAATGAGATGTGTAAGATAAAGTCAGCATACTTAAAGCTGTGGAGACAGTGGGCCATGTCCCTGCTTCTGAGCTGGAACCTCTGGGTTCAATTCCCACCCCGGAGCTGGGTGGTAAAGGAAGATGCGTTCATAATGTGGCCAGACATGTTGACCATTAGGGCGGCACGGTAGCACAGTGGTTAGCACTGCTGCTTCACAGCTCCAGGGTCCCGAGTTTGATTCCCGGCTCGGGTCACTGTCTGTGTGGAGTTTGCACATTCTCCTCGTGTCTGCGTGGGTTTCCTCCGGGTGCTCCGGTTTCCTCCCACAGTCCAAAGATGTGCGGGTTAGGTTGATTGGCCAGGTTAAAAATTGCCCCTTAGAGTCCTAGGATGCGTAGGTTAGAGGGATTAGCGGGTAAATATGTGAGGGTAGGGCCTGGGTGGGATTGTGGTCGGTGCAGACTCGATGGGCCGAATGGCCTCCTTCTGGACTGTAGGGTTTCTATGATTTCTATGATTTTCTATGATCAACCTTCAAACGTACACCAATGACAGGCGGTAAGAGTATGGGGAGCTTCCTGGTCAGCCATCTGATAGAAAGAATTTTGGAGCCTGTACAGTCACTGGCCATAGTTCCAGACTGCAACATGCATGTCAAAGGTGGCACAGTGGTTAGCACTGCTGCCTCACAGCTTCAGGGACCCGGGTTCGATTCCCGACTTGGCTCACTCTTGTGTGGAATTTGCACGTTCTCCCTGTGTTTGCGTGAGTTTCCCCCTGATGCTCCAGTTTCCTCCCACAGTCCAAAGATGTGCAGGTTAAGTTGATTGGCCATGATAAATTGCCCCTTAGTGTCCAAAGATCTGCGGGTTAGGTGGATTGGCCATGCTAAATTGCCCCTTAGTGTCCAAACATGTGCTGGTTAGATGCATTGGGCATGCTAAATTCTCCCTCAGTGGAACCTAACAGACACCGGAATGTGGCGACTCGGGGATTTTCACAGTAACTTCATTGCAATGTTAATGTAAGCCTACTTGTGACACTAATAAATAAGCATAAACATAAAAGTCCACGCTGCCAGAGGAACACAGACTTCCTGAGTGACCTGTGACACGCCACCGCCACTTGGAGTTATGACACACGGAATAAAGGTGTGATCGTCAAGTATGATAACACTGACTCTTCCACACAGTCACCTTAATAGATGGTATTTCTAGTTTCAGTAGGTGTCTTTACTTTTTTTTATTGATTAGTGTCACAAGTAGGCTTACATTAACACTGCAATGAAGTTACTGTGAAAATCCCCTAATCGCCACACTCCTGTTCGGGTACACTGAGGGAGAATTTAGCATGGCCAATGCATCTAACCAGCACGTCTTTCAGACTGTGGGAGGAAACCGGAGCACTCGGAGGAAACCCACGCAGACACGGGGAGAATGTGCAAACTCCACACAGACAGTGACCCCAGCCGGGAATCGAACCCAGGTCCCTGGCGCTGTGAGGCTGCAGGGCGGCACGGTAGCACAGTGGTTAGCACTGCTGCTTCACAGCTCCAGGGACCTGGGTTCAAATCCCGGCTCGGGTCACTGTCTGTGTGGAGTTTGCACATTCTCCTCGTGTCTGCGTGGGTTTCCTCCGGGTGCTCCGGTTTCCTCCCACAGTCCAAAGATGTGCGGGTTAGGTTGATTGGCCATGCTAAAATTGCCCCTTAGTGTCCTGGGATGCGTAGATTAGAGGGAATAGCGGGTAAGATATGTAGCGATATAGGGGTAGGGCTTGGGTGGGATTGTGGTCGGTGCAGACTCGATGGGCCGAATGGCCTCTTTCTGTACTGTAGGTTTTCTATGATTCTATGATTCAGTGCTAACCCACTGTGCTACCGTGCTGCCCTATTCTCAAAAACAGTGGCTGGAATTTTGCTGCCCCGCCCACCACGGGTATCGGAGCGGGCGAGGGGTGGACAACGGAAAGGTCCGTTGACCCCGAGCGGGATTTTACGGTTTCGGGATGACCCGAGGTCCAATGTGTTTACAATCACTGTGTCCAAAACCGGGGTGTTTGAGAGGTGTGTCGTAATGTGCGAAAGCTGATTGGCGCTGGAGCAAGGGGACTGTGGGTGTTTGGGGGGGAAGGGGGGAGGGGGTGGGGTGGGGTGGTGAACTAGTTACGGTTTCATCATTTCTTGGTGAATTGACCAAGACTCTTATGGTAAGCAACTCCTCCCCTTCACGAGGCGATGGACGAAACATTAACTACTTTGTGTCACATTTTCTCGAGACTTTGATTAATACGGGGGGGGTGGGGGGGGGTGGGGAGGTCAGTGCTGGCGGGGGGGGGGGGGGGGTTCTGTCTGTTATTAACCAGCACAAAAGAAGCAGTTGATGATGGAGTTGAAACAGGGCAGCGAGGTGCTTTATAGAATATGTGTGGAGGAATTTTTATCCTTGATTTGGAAAGGCAGCTTTAACTTTGTCCAAATACCTGACTCGGATGCTTCAAGCCTGGGTGGAGGCACTTAAACATAGCACCATCGAGATTGTTTTATTTATACATATTTTTTTTTAAAGTGCAGTTCTCTTCTTCCTTTCTACCTTATCATTATTGCCGACTGTTTCTTCCTTTAAAAGGGTGATGATGATTTAATTGGTATCCCTCGGTAGTTGGCGCCTGGTTTGATCTGATCATTTATCACGCGCTTGTCATTTGCTGGGCTTTCATTACTTTAAAGCCCCATTGTCAGCAATTAGTTTGCTTGCTATCCAGAAATTTGCGTTGACAAATATCTGAACAATAAGGGTCCTGGCTGGATTAATGGCAAAGTGAAGACTGATGGATGGTTCTCTACACAATTAGAATCATAGATTCCCTACAGTGCAGAAGGAGGCCCTTCACGTCTGCGCCCACCACAATCCCACTCAGGCCCTATCCCCGTAACCCCACTTTATCTACCCTACAAATCCCCCTGACACCAAGGGGCAATTTAACACGGCTAATCAACCTGCCCTGCAACATCTTTGGAGTGTGGGAGGAAACCGGAGTACCCGGAGGAAACCCACGCGGACACGAGGAGAACATGCAAACTCCACACAGACTCAGTAAGTAGTCTCACAACACCAGGTTAAAGTCCAACAGGTTTATTTGGTACCACGAGCTTTCGGAGCGCTGCTCCTTCATCAGGTGAGTCAAGGGGCAGTGCTCCGAAAGCTCGTGCTACCAAATAAACCTGTTGGACTTTAACCTGGGGTTGTGAGACTCCTTACCGTGCTTACCCCAGTTCAAACTGGTAACTCTACATCATGGCTTCCACACAGTCACCCGAGGCCGGAATGAACCCGGGTCCCTGGCGCTGTGAGGCAGCAGTGTTAACCACTGTGCCACCGTGCTGCCCAATTGTACGATAGCTTTTTGGTTGCTCAGATGCAGGGTCGGATAGACTATGTTGACCACTGCAGTGCAGAATCAGTGAAAAGGCCTATACAATAAAACCCCTCCCCAATTCTTAATAGGAAAAGCTGAACAAGCTGGGACTCTTTTCTCTAGAAAAGAGAAGGCTGAAGGAGGTCTGATGGAGGTCTGATGGAGGTCTTTAAGATTATTAAATGGTGGACGTTGAAGCAGATGTTTCCTCTTATGGAAGAATGGCCATCGATGGTGTTTGATAAAAGCAAAATACTGTGGATGCTAGAAATCTGAAATAAAGTAAGAAGTTTAACAACACCAGGTTAAACTCCAACAGGTTTATTTGCTGGCAAAAGCCACTAGCTTTTGGAGCCTTAAGCTCCTTCTTCAGGTGAGTCACCTGAAGAAGGAGCTTAAGGCTCCTAAAGCTTGTAGCTTTTGCTACCAAATAAACCTGTCAATCTGAAATAAAGACAGAGAATGCTGGAAAAACTCAGCAGGTCTGACAGCGTCTGCGCAGAGAGAAACAGAGTTAATGTTTCAAGTTTGTATGTGGTGATTGTCCCTTTAAGGGCAACACAGCAGAATAGGGTCATCTGGCTTGGGAGACCATTTGGGACTGGGAGTAGGTAATCACCTCACCTCAGGGGTGGAGTCCTCTCTTGGGTAGAAGATGGCACGGTAGCACAGTAGTTAGCGCTGCTGCCTCACAGCGCCAGGGATCCGGGTTCAATTCCAGCCTCTGGTCACTATCTGTGTGGAGTTTGCACTTCCACCTCCGTGTCTGCGTGGGTTTCCTCCGGGTGCTCCGGTTTCCTCCCACAATCCAAAGATGTGCAGGTTAGGTGGATTGGCCAAGATAAATTGCCCCTTAATGTCAGAGGAATTGGAGGGTAAATATGTGGGGTTACATGGATAGGACAGGACCTGGGTGGGATTGTTGTCAGTGCAGGCTAGATGGGCCAAATGGCCTCCTTCTGCACTGTAGATTCAATGATTCTAATGGCTGGGACAGCCATTTGACAGCTCTAGGGCTGCTGGAGGACTGCCGGCCTCTGTACACTTTTTCTTTGTTAATAAATACCCCGTTGTGTCCCTGTTGAAGTCTGCATTTTGCATCGTTAGACTCTTCTTCAGAATTGGGGAGGTTGAGTGTCTTGGGTTACAGGAAGATATAGACGAGATGGTCAAATGGGCGGATAAGTGGCAGATGGAATTTAACCCTGAAAAGTGTGAGGTGATGCACTTTGGAAGGAGTAATTTGACAGGGAAGTATACTATGAAAGGTCTGACACTGGGAAGTTCTGGAGAACAAAGGGACCTTGGCGTGTTTGTCCATAGATCTCTGAAGGCGAAAAGATAGCTTGATAGGGTGGTGAAAAAGGCATATGACACACTCGCCTTTATCAATCGAGGCATAGATTACAAAAGCAGTGAGGTCATGTTGGAGTTGTATAGAACTTTGGTGAGGCCACAGCTGGAGCACTGTGTGCAGTTCTGGTCGCCACATTATAGGAAGGACGTGAACGCACTGGAGGGGGTGCAGAGGAGATTCACCAGGATGCTGCCTGGGATGGAACATTTAAATTATAAAGAGAGGTTGGATAGGCTTGGGTTGTTTTCTGTGGAGCAGAGAAGACTGAGGGGCGACCTGATTGAGGTGTTCAAGATTATGAGGGGCATGGACAGGGTGGATAGGGAGCAGCTGTTCCCCTTAGTTGAAGGGTCAGTTACGAGGGGACACAAGTTAAAAGTGAGGAATGAGAGGTTTAGGGGGGATTTGAGGGAAACATTTTTACCCAGAGGGTGGTGAGGGTCTGGAATGCGCTGCCTGGGAGGGTGGTGGAGACGGGATGCCTCACATCCTTTAAAAAGTACCTGGATGAGTACTTGGCACATCATAACATTTAAGGCTATGGACCAAGTGCTGGCATGTGGGATTAGGTGGGCAGGTCAGGGCATTTCATGCATCGGTGCAGACTCGATGGTCCGAAGGGCCTCATCTGCACTGTAGTATTCTGTGATTCTGTGATTCTGGAGAGAGGTAGAGATGTGATGGGTTATATTGTGTTGAGAAAGAGGGTGGGGATACCGTCAGGTAGAACAAAAAAGGACAGGAATAGCTCAGAGGGCAGGGGACTTGTTTATCCTTTTGGGATGTGGCCATTGCTGGTTAGGTCAGCATTTATTACCCATCCCTAATTGCCCTTGAGATGGTGGTGATGAGCTGCCTTCTTGAACCGCTGCAGTCGATGCGATGGTGTGGGAACATCCATAGTGCTTTTCACAAGGTCTACCTAGAAATACTGAGGTAAGTCTTGTGATTGGCTACTGAACGATGATTATGTTTTTCTCCTCATCAACTGCAAGTATATGCACACTCACACACACACACTCACACACATACACTCATACACACACACACTCTCACACACACACACACACAACGCACACACACACTCACACACACACTCACACTCATACACACACACACTCTCACACACACACACTCACACACACACACACAACGCACACACACTCACACACACAATGCACACACACACTCACACACTCACACACACACACACAACGCACACACACTCACTCACACACTCACTCACACACTCACACACACACACAACGCACACACACACACTCACACATACACACACACACTCACACACACACTCACACACACACACACACACACACACAACGCACACACACTCACACACAACGCACACACACACACTCACACACACACACACAACGCACACACACACACTCACACATACACACACACACTCACACACACACTCACACACACAACACACACACTCACACTCACACATACATGCACGCACATGCACACGCACACGCACATATACGTTAATACATACACATGCACCCACATTCACAGACGTACATATATTAAGACATGCAGATGCACCACAAGGATGGCACAGTGGCACAATGGTTAGCACTGCTGCCTCACAGCGAAGGAAGAAACTGGTATCATCAACAGTGAACTGAAGTTACTGGATTATTGTTGAAACCCACCCAATTCAATAATGTCCCACTGGCCAACACGTGACTCCAGACCCACAGCTGGACGCTTAACTGCCCCCTGAAGTAGTTAACGCCGCTGCCTAACAGCGCCAGGAACCCAGGTTCAATTCCAGCCTCGGGTGACTGTCTGTGTGGAGTTTGCACGTTCTCCCTGTGTCTGCGTGGGTTTCCTCCGGGTGCTCAGGTTTTCTCCCACATTCCAAAGATATGTAGGTTAGCTGGATTGGCCATGCTAAATTGCCCCTTAGTGTCCAAAGATGTGCAGATTAGGTGGATTGGCCATGTTAAATTGCCCCTTAGTGCCCCAAGATGTACAGCTAAATTGTTCCTAAGTGTGTCCAAAGATGTGCAGGTTAGATGGATTGGCCATGCTAAATTGCCCCTTAGTGTGTCCAACGATATGCAGGTTCGGTGGATTGGCCATGCTAAATTGCCCATTAGTGTCCCAAGAATGTAGGTTAGGGGGATCGGTGGGGTAAATATGTGGGGTTACAGGGATAGGGCCTGGGTAAGATGCTCTGTCGGAGAGTTGGTGCAGACCCAATGGGCCAAATGGCCTCCTTCTGTGCTGTAGGGATTCGATGATTCTGTGAAAAAACAAGTTGCTCAGTTGTAACAGGGTGGCAGTAAATGTTGGCGATGCCCACTTCACATTAATGAAAGGAACATCTTCGATAGGGTGCAATTGACTGTGAAGCATTTTGGACCAGCTGCAGAATGTGAAGGGTGCGGTCAAAGCGTGAGTATTGAATTTACCATCTCAATGTTATTCAGGCACCCCAGGTCCAGGAGTTGCGCAATGTCATGGGAGATTTGTAGGGGATAAGGTAACTGTTTGGTCTCTGCACAATGAAACAGCTGAATGACAGACTTCTTAAAACAAAACATGGTGGTTTCAACTCTCTGTGAGCAAGTTCATAGGGTAGGTGGCACAGTGGTTAGCACTGCTGCCTCACAGCACCAGAGACCCGAGTTCGATTCCTGGCTTGGGTCACTGTCTGTGTGGAGTCTGCAAATTCTCCCCGTGTCTGCGTGGGTTTCCTCCCACAGTCCAAAGATATTGTTAAACTAGAAAGAGTGCAGAAAAGATTGCCCAGGACGCTGCCAGGACTTGATGGTTTGAGTTATGAGGAGAGGCTGGATAGACTGGGACTTCTTTCCCTGGAGCGTAGGAGGCTGAGGGGTGATCTTATAAAGGTCTATAAAATAATGAGGGGCATAGATCATCTAGATAGTCAATATCTTTTCCCAAAGATAGGGGAGTCTAAAACGAGAGGGCATAGGTTTAAGGTGAGAGGGGAGAGATACAAAAGGGTCCAGTGGGGTAATTCTTTCACACAGAGGTTGGTGAGTGTCTGGAACGAGCTGCCAGAGGCAGTAGCAGAAGCGGGTACAATTTTGTCTTTTCAAAAGCATTTAGACAGTTACATGGATAAGATGGGTATAGAGGGATATGGGCCAAATACGGGCAATTGGGACTAGCTTAGTGGTTAAAAACTAGGTGGCATGGACAATTTGGGCTGAAGGGCCTGTTTCCATGCTGTGGACCTCTATGTGCAGGTTAGGAGGATTGACCATGCTCCCTTAATGGAGAAGCGATGGCTTAGTGGTATTATTGCTGGACTCTTAATCCAAAAACTTAGCTCATTTTCTGGGGGACCCGGGTTCAAATCCTGCCACGGCAGATGGTGGAATTTGAATTCAATAAAATATATCTGGAATTAAGAATCTACTGATGGCCATGAAACCATTGTCGATTGTCGGAAAAAAACCATCTGGCTCACTAATGTCCTTTAGGGAAAGAAACCTGCCATCCTTACCTGGTCTGGCCTACATGTGACTCCAGAGCCACAGCAATGTGGTTGACTCTCAACTGCCCTCAGGCATAAAAACATAAGAACATAAGAAATAGGAGCAGGAGTAGGCCATCTAGCCACTCGAGCCTGCCCCGCCATTCAATAAGATCATGGCTGATCTGAAGTGGATCAGTTCTACTTACCCGCCTGATCCCTATAACCCCTAATTCCCTTACCAATCAGGAATCCATCTATCCGTGATTTAAACATATTCAACGAGGTAACCTCCACCACTTCAGTGGGCAGAGAATTTCAGAGATTCACCACCCTCTGAGAGAAGAAGTTCCTCCTCAACTCTGTCCTAAACTGACCCCCCTTTATTTTGAGGCTGTCCCCTCTAGTTCTAGCTTCCTTTCTAAGTGGAAAGAATCTCTCCACCTCTACCCTATCCAGCCCCTTCATTATCTTATAGGTCTCTATAAGATCCCCCCTCAGCCTTCTAAATTCCAACGAGTATAAACCCAATCTGCTCAGTCTCTCCTCATAATCAACACCCCTCATCTCTGGTATCAACCTGGTGAACCTTCTCTGCACTCCCTCCAAGGCCAATATATCCTTCCGCAAATAAGGGGACCAATACTGCACACAGTATTCCATCTGCGGCCTCACCAATGCCTTGTACAGATGCAGCAAGACATCTCTGCTTTTATATTTTATCCCCCTTGCGATATAGGCCAACATCCCATTTGCCTTCTTGATCACCTGTTGCACCTGCAGACTGGGTTTTTGCATCTCATGCACAAGGACTCCCAGTTCCCTTTGCACAGTAGCATGTTGTAATTTTTTTCCATTTAGGTAATAATCCAATTTGCTATTATTTCCTCCAAAGTGAATAACCTCACATTTGTCAACGTTATACTCCATCTGCCAGATCCTCGCCCACTCACTCAGCCTGTCCAAATCTCTCTGCAGACCTTCTACGCCCTCCACACGATTCACTTTTCCACTTATCTTTGTGTCGTCTGCAAACTTTGTTACCCTACACTCAGTCCCCTCCTCCAGATCGTCTATATAAATGGTAAATAGTTGAGGCCCCAGTACCGATCCCTGCGGCACGCCACTAGTTACCATCCGCCAACCAGAAAAGCACCCATTTATTCTGACTCTCTGCTTCCTGTCGGATAGCCAATCCCCAATCCACGCTAACACCCTACCCCCAACTCCGTGTACCCCAATCTTCTTCAGCAACCTTTTGTGAGGCACCTCATCAAACGCCTTTTGGAAATCCAAAAACACCGCATCCACCGGTTCCCCTCCGTCAACCGCACTAGTCACATCTTCATAAAAATCCAACAAGTTCGTCAAGCACGACTTTCCCCTCATGAATCCATGCTGCGTCTGCTTAATCGAAACATTCTTATCCAGATGGCCTCCTATTTCTTCTTTAATGATGGATTCCAGCATTTTCCCAACTACAGACGTTAAGCTAACCGGCCTGTAGTTACCCTCCTTTTGTCTATTTCCTTTTTTAAACAGCGGCATAACATTAGCCGTTTTCCAATCCGCCGGCACTACCCCAGAATCCAACGAATTTTGATAAATAACCACTAACGCATCCGCTATTACCTCTGACATTTCTTTCAGCACCCTGGGATGCATTCCATCCGGGCCGGGGGACTTGTCCACCTTCAGTCCCTAGTTACCTTCAGGCAACTAGGGATGGGCAATAAATGCTGGCCAACCAGCAACGCCCATGTCCCACAAATGAATTTTAAAAAGTACATAGGGTTGCGGGGATAGGGCCTGGGTGGGATTGTTGTCAGTGCAGACTTGATGGGCTGAATGGCCTCCTTCTGCACCGTAGGGATTCTATGACTTGGTGGAGGATAATAGGGCTGGTTTGAATTGAATTCAAAAGTGCGGGGGGGGAAATGTTTTAATAATGCCAACCTTGCTCAGATTAAAAGGCAAGGGGAAGAGAGAGAGCGAGTATTGCTGTAGTCAGCTTGTATTGTAATGTTGCATTCTGCACATGTGGTGAAGGTCACAGTTATTTGCCTGGGCATTATGACGATGACAACCACTGTGACAAGGCCCAGTCCTTGACTTGACATGAGTGGGAACTCAGGGCCCTTCTCCTTCTGTCAGTCATTGTCCCACAGATGCCTGCACCATATGCCTGCGTGGTGGGATTAAAGGAGGACGAGGCGTCGACTGAAGTTCGATCAGGCAGACATGAATTAAGGGGTGAAAGCTGTCAACTAAGTGCTTCTTAGCGCCGATAATAATTGCACAGCCAGAAGTACGCAGGAGCGGGGAGCGAGCGCTTAAATTGCCAGCGGACGCTTGTCTATTGGAATGCAGCACGTGTTGAGCTGAAGATGTAACCGCCCCCCCCCCCCCCCCCCCTCCCCGCCCTCACCTCCTTTGCTCTCTGTCGCAATTTAAACCCTTTAACAAATGAACATGGGGAGATAAGGAAAGACGTCAGGATCAGTGGCGTGCTGTGATAGATAACGGGGAAAGTTAGCTTGATGAATGGCAAAGTCAGTGGAGGGATAAGGTCAGTCATACAATCTTACATCGATTGTGGTGTATTGCGAGCAGTGACTTATCCAGCTCTGACAATCACAGTATATTTTCCCGAGGAGAGCGAGATTGACACGCCGTATATTTACATGCTCTATCTGCACTGTATACACATCTGAAATTGAGGAAGGTACAAGCGATGGAGACACAGAGGGGGAGAGAGTGGGATTAATCTTGCAGCCCTCTGTTGACGAGTCAGCAGCCAATACAATGTGAGGGATTGGAGGGTCTGTTCATTCCTTTAGGATAGACGTAGGCGGCACTTGGTCCGATTTTCAAAATGATTTTCTTTATTGAATAGGGCGGCACGGCGGCACAGTGGTCGGCACTGTTGCCTCACAGCGTCGGGGACCTGGGTTTGATTCCCGGTCTCGGGTCACTGTCTGTGTGGAGTGATGCGCTATCAATTAGGCAAAAGACTACTTGTGTGCCAATACAACTGTAGGCTTTTATTCATAACAGAATCAGGAGCACATCCCAACAGGTAACCGACCCAAACTGAACAAGGGGGAGGAGACAGCCACCTTTATACTAGGTGACAAGGGGAGGAGCCAAGCCGGCAGGGGATGTGTCCAGGCATAACAAACACAACGGTGGTCCAGGTAGGACAAAGGCACAACTGAAGTCCACCACATGGAGTTTGCACCTTCCCTCCGTGTCTGCTAGGGTTTCCTCCGGGTGTTCCGGTTTCTTCCCATAGTCCGAAAGACGTGCTGGTTGAGTGCATTGGCTAAATTCTCCCTCAGTGTACCCGAGCAGGCACCAGAGTGTGGCAACTAGGGGATTTTCACAGGGGAGTTTGCACGGGATTTTCAACCGGGCGTCTGCGCGTTCTCCCCGTGTCTGCGTGAGTTTCCTCCGGGTGCTCCGGTTTCCTCCCATAGTCCAAAGATGTGCAGGTTAGGTGGATTGGCCATGCTGAATTGCCCCTTAGTGCCAGGGAGACTACCTAGGGTAAATGCATGGGGTTATGGGGATAGGGGTGGGATTGTAGTCAGTGCAGACTCAATGGGCCGAATGGCCTCCTTCTGCACTGTCGGGATTCTAAGAGTGCTACCCACTGAGCCACAGTTGACAACAGGCCAAAGCAAACTCCTGCAGATGCCGGATGTCCGAAATAAAAATAGAAAAGCTTGAAATACTCAGCAGGTCAGGCAGCAACTGGGGAGAGGGAAGTGGAATTAGGGCTTCAGATCAATGGCCTTTTATCAGATCAGATGGAACAGATGAAAAGTCATTGACCCGAAGCATTAAGTCTTGTTTCTCTCTCCACAGATGCTGCCACACCTGCTGGGAATTTCCAGCATTTTCTTTTTTTAATATCACAGCTGAGGCTAGTGCGAAGATTCCCTTTCACAGAACAGCCATCTGGAGAGTTTAAGGTTACATATTCAAGCAAAGCAAATGCAAATTTTCTAACTGTTCATGTGGATAAAGACTGAGCTAAGTGACAAAGGTGTGATGTACAACTGACTTTGTAAAAGGGGTTCAGACGTTTCTCACCATCATTTCATTCCTATTCTCTTCCTACATCTAAAGCAGACTTTCCATAACTAGTAATTACCGGAACAGGTCATTAGGGAAGGTGACGGCCTAGTGGTATTATCGCTAGACTATTAATCCAGAAACTCAGCTAATGTTCTGGGGACCTGGGCTCGAATCCCGCCATGGCAGATGGTGGAATTTGAATTCAATTAAAGAAAAATCTGGAATTAGGAATCTACTGATGACCATGAAACCATTGCCGATTGTCAGAAAAACCCATCTGGTTCACTAATGTCCCTTTAGGGAAGGGAATCTGCCGTCCTTACCCGGTCTGGCCTACATGTGACTCCAGAGCCACAGCAATGTGGTTGATTCTCAACTGCCCTCGGGCAACTAGGGATGGGCAATAAATGCTGCCCAGCCAGCGACGCCCATGTCCCATGAACGAATTTTAAAAAAGGTCTACTAGTCTGTTGCCAGGGGGCTTATAGGGAGGCGCAGTGGCACAGTAATGAGGTAAGCGTTACTGCTTCACAGCTCCAGTGACCTGGGTTCGATCCCAGCCTCGTGCAGTTCTACTTGTGTCTCTGGATGCTTCGGTTTCCTCCCACAGTCCAAAGACGTGTGGGTTTGGTGGATTGGCCGTGTTAAATTGCCCCTTAATGTCCAAAGATGTGCGGGTTAGGTGGATTGGCCGTGTTAAATTGCCCCTTAATGTCCAAAGATGTGCGGGTTAGGTGGATTGGCCGTGTTAAATTGCCCCTTAATGTCCAAAGATGTGCGGGTTAGGTGGATTGGCCGTGTTAAATTGCCCCTTAATGTCCAAAGATGTGCGGGTTAGGTGTATTGACCATGCTAAATTGCCCTTGGTATCCCAAGATGTTTCAGTGTGATGGATTAGCCATGGGAACTGTGTGGGGCTACTGGGATAGAGCAGGGGAAAGGGCCTGTCAGAGAATCAGTACAGACTCGATGGGCCTAATGCGCTCTTCTGCACTGTAGGGATTCTCTGATACTATGATTATAGCTTGAGGAGCGCCACTCCACATCAAGTGTGGCTCCAACTCTTACGACCAGTCATTGGCGTGTTTGGAAGGATTTACAGCTTGATACTCCATCTGTTTGGCCGCGTTATGAACTTCCTTGGCCATCAAGTCCGGGGGTGAGACTCGAACCCAGAGCATCTTGCCGGAATTCTACCGCCCCGCCTGCCACAGAATCGGAGCGAGCGAGGGGCAGACAATGGAAATGGCCGTTGACCTCGGGCGGGATTATCCAATCTTGGCTCGAGCGAGCTCAGAGGCAGGGAGGACCTCCCTCTCGCAATCATTGAGTTGTTATAAAACTGTTCATTTGTCCTGTTCAACAGATGAAAACATCAGGACACTGAGATGAGTAATGAGACAAGTCTCGGGAAAGGGAGGAAGCAGTTAGCATTTATTTAGATAGATTATTTACAGAAAATAAGATTTTGGGAGGCAGTGTGTGAGTAATTTGAGACTTGGCATGTGGTAAGTAAAACAGGCTTGGGAGGAACAGGTTAATGTGGACCCATGCTGTACACAGCTCTTCACCACTGGTGGGGAGGTTTCCTCACCTCATGACTGGATCTGTTGTAGATTAATTGATAGAGATTGATCACTGTTATTCATCAAGAACTTCATTATTGCCTCATTCAGCAATCAGGATGTTAGAGGATAAACTGCATGAGTTTTGGTCCAACTCTTTCACCCAGTCACCCCTATATCCCAGTATCACAAGTGTTCGAAGTGTCGAAGGTTTACCAGGCTGATCCCTGGGATGGCAGGTCTGTCATATGAGAAGAGACTCCGTCAGTTAGGATTTTATTCATTGGAGTTTAGAAGAGTGAGAGGGGATCTCATAGAAACTTATAAAATTCTAACAGGGTAGATTCAGACAGAATGTTCCCAATGGTGGGGGAAGTCCAGAACTAGGGGTCATAGTTTGAGGATAAGGGGTAAACCTTTTAGGACTGAGGTGAGGAGAAATTTCTTCACCCAGAGGATGGAGAATGTGTGGAATTCACGACCACAGAAAGTAGTTGAGGCCAAAACGTTGTCGGATTTCAAGAAGAAATTAGATATCGCTCTTGGGGCTAAAGGGATCAAGGGATATGAGGGGGAGGGGGGATCAGGATATTGAATTTGATGATCAGCCATGATCAAAATGAATGGAGGAGCAGGCTCGAAGGGCCGAATGGCCTATTCCTGCTTCTAGTTTCTATGTTTCAGAAATGACGATTTACCCATATATTCTTGATAAGTGAGGGTTGGGGAGCAGAGCAAACTAATAAAAGTGCATGCATGTCGTAGTGTTGCACAAACTGCGGGCAAAACCAGATGACTGAGGGGCTATTCTGAATCTTTTCCCATGATCATGGGACGGTGGCACAGTGGTTAGCACTGCTGCCTCACAGTGCCAGGGACCAGGGTTCAATTCTGGTCTCGGGTGACTGTCTGTGTGGAGTTTGCACGTTCTCCCCGTGTCTGCGTGGCTTTCCTCCGGGTGCTCCGGTTTCCTCCCACACTCCAAAGATGTGCAAGTTAGGTAGGATTGGCAGTTTTCCTTTGCAAACACTTGACAGAGGTCATAGGTTACTGAAGGGTCAAGTGACTGTAGAATGGCTAAAGGTTCTGTCCAGGTTCTGACTCAGAGGAAGGGTTAAATTATCAAGCACAGGACGGGAGATTAGGAACGAATTTTGACCCAAACTGAAATCATAGAATCCTACAGTGCAGAAGAAGGCCATTCGGCACATCGAGTCTGCACCGACCACAATCCCACTCAGGCCTTATTCCCGTAATCCCACAAATTTACCCTGCTAATCCCTCTGACACCAATGGTCAATTTAGCATGGCCAATACACCTAACCCGCCCATCTTTGGACCGCGGGAGGAAACCAGAGCACTTGGAGGAAACCCACGCAGACACGGGGAGAACCGTGCAAACTCCACACAGGCAGTGACCTGAGGCTGGAATCGAACATGGTCCCTGGCGCTGTGAGGCATCAGTGCTAACCACTGTGCCACCCTGCCAACGTGAATGTGCATGTATTCTGTAGCTCTGACGGCCAAGAGGGAATCTGGTACTTAATCCGTGATTGAACGACACCCTTCTTGTCTCCACCCCTTGTGTCCTGGGTCACCTGACCCATTCTCTTAAAGGGGCATGCCCCAAACAAACATAACAGGTGTGAGACAATTTCATTGCCTGTCAGTGCAGTTGCACCTACAGTGCAGAAGGAGGCCATTTGACCCATCGAGTCTGCACCGACCACAATCCCACCCAGGCTCTATTCCCGTAACCCCACATATTTACCCTGCTAATCCCCCTGACACTAGGATCAAATTAGCATGGCCAATCAACCTAGCCTGCACGTCTTTGGACTGTGGGAGGAAACTGGAGCACCCATTTCTTATAAAGTTGTCTTCTTGTTTGTCCTTCGAGGCAAAGGTTGCCATGTTTGTCATCTGGAGTGTTTGGTAGGGTTCCAGTGGGGCATGACTGCTAAAGGCCGATTTGCGCCTCTAAGATATTGCTGTAAATAGGATAGGATATCACAGATGATTAAGTTTTTAAAAGCTGCTGTCTCAGGATTTCTACTTCTGGCATTCCTACTCTCTCTGTCTGAAATGCGCTTGAGCACCAAGGAGGCAAGGTGTGGTGATAGCGGGACTTGACGCCAACATCAGAACTCTTAAACGAGGCTTTCCAGGCCCTTGTCTGTCACAACTGAGTTCGGCTGCTCAGGTAACGAGAGTGCAAGAGCTGGCGTACTAAAGCGAATCATCTGTAGGGAGCCTGAATCTGGGGTGTGCCCTCACGGTGGTCAAAGCTAGCGCTACATTGAATTGAATTAAATTGATTTATTCTTGTCACGTGTATTGGGTTACAGTGAAAAGTATTGTTTCTTGCGCGCTATACAGACAAAGCATACCGTTCATAGAGAAGGAAAGGAGAGGGTGCAGAATGTTACAGTCATAGCTAGGGTGTAGAGAAAGATCAACTTAATGCGAGGTAGGTCCATTCAAAAGTCTGATGGCAGCAGGGAAGAAGCTGTTCTTGAGTCGGTCGGTACGTGACCTCAGACTTTTGTGTCTTTTTGCTGACGGAAGAAGGTGGAAGAGAGAATGTCCGGGGTGCGTGGGGTCCTTGATTATGCTGGCTGCTTTTCTGAGGCAGCGGGAAGTGTAGACAGAGTCAATAGATGGGAGGCTGGTTTGCGTGATGGACTGCGCTATGTTCAACAACCCTTTGTAGTTTCTTGCGGCCTTGGTCAGAGCAGGAGCCATGCCAAGCGGTTTCACTTTGGAATTTGGAGTTAGAAAAGACATGGAATCTGAACCCAGAGCCCCAGTTCCAACCCGACACTCTTGCTGGAAGTATCTTCTGAGTAGACCTGTTCACGATTCAGCACAATTATCTCTCACTCTTTGAAAATGATTACTTAAATTTAAGCCTGGGGGAATGAATCCTAAAAAGGAATAAAATACATCTCCAGTCTAAAAACGAGAAGTGCCGCATTTACATAACAATTCATCATGTCTCTCAGAAAGCTCTCAAAGGCGCTTCATGTAAAGTGGGTTCCTTTGACTGACTGACTATTGGGGTAAACACGGCGGCCATTTTTGCGCAGAGCAATTCCTGGCTGAATGGCCCTGATGTACGGCCCTTTCCTCTGGTTCTTGTTCTGTTGGGCTGAGCAAGGGCAAACATGAGAACTCTTCTGCTTCAGGTGCAGACAAGTCTGATTACTGGGAAAGTGAAGAGTTGGAGACTTTGATTTGATTTGATTTATTATGGTTACATGTATTACCATACAGTGAAAAGTATTGTTTCTTGCATGCGATACAGACAAAGCATACTGTTCATAGGGTACACAGGAAAGAAGGAAAGGAGAGGGTGCAGAATGTAGTGTTACACACGGTGGTTAGCTCTGCTGCCTCACAGCGCCAGGGATCTGAGTTCAATTCCAAGTGTGGGTTACTGTCTGTGCAGAGTCTGCATGGTTGCCTGAGCAGAGATACGTGACCTGAATCAAAAGACGGCACCTCTGACAGTGCAGCCCTCCCCCAGTACGGCACTCGAAGCGTCTAGCCCCAGAATGTAGCTTTCACCTGGAACCTTGTGAATCAAAGGTGGAACCAACAGAGGTGGCTGACACTCAGAGACAGAGAGAGAGTACATTGACGCTGGATGCAAATAGAAGAACAATTTCCATCCCTTCACGCCAACATCCCTTAGCTTAAAGCAATGGAATCTTTTAAAACAAATCACTGTCCCTGAATTGAGGAGGCGATGGCCTAGTGGTATTATCGCTAGACCGTAAATTCAGAAACTCAGCTAATGTTCTGGGGACCCGGGTTCAAATCCCGCAGCTGGTGGAATTTGAATTCAATAAAAAAAAATCTGGAATTAAGAATCTACTGATGACCATGAAACCAGAAACCGGAAAAACCCATCTGGTTCACTAATGCCCTTTAGGGAAGGAAATCTGCCATCCTTACCCTGGTCTGGCCTACATGTGATTCCAGAGTCACAGCAATGTGGTTGATTCTCAACTGCCCTCCAAGGGCAACTGGGGATGGGCAATAAATGCTGGCCCAGCCAGCGACGCCCATGTCCCACGAATGAATAAAAAAAAGCCTTTTGTTTTGCATTAAGTGTTATAGATGCGAATTCCTCCTCCATGCTGAAGCTAGTTTCTGCCATAATTTACAGGGCAGGAAAGTTTAAAAGTCTGTGCTTTTCTGACCTGGGAACAGAAAGGAGTGAAAGTGCGCGATTTGTGTCAGTGTGATTGTTAAGAGTACAGAAACTCCTTCAGGCTAACAAGGCCGACAAGGCCTCAGGCTTGGTTAAGAAAAGAAAACGTCAACATCAACAATTGGCACCTTTAAGCTGTTGAGAATAAAATCAACAGTGGAAAATTGCTGGCAGGAATCGGAAGGGAGGAATTTTGTGTGATCCGGGCTGAGAAATCTTTTGAATCATTCACAGCAGAGAAATGCCTCTCTGCTCCATTCTGGTATTTATGCTTGCTGCCATCTTCACCTGATCCTGAAAACATGGGCAGCAGGGTGGCACAGTGGTTAGCGCCACTGCCTCATAGCGCCAGGGACCCCTGTTTGATTCCAGCCTCGGGTCACTGTCTGTGTGGAGTTTGCACGTTCTCCCCGTGTCTGCGTGGGTTTCCTCCGGGTGCTCCGGTTTCCTCCCACACTCGAAAGATATGTGGATTAGGTGGATTGGCCATGCTAAATTGTCCCATTGTGTCCAAAGATGTGCAATTTAGGTGGGTTGGCCATGGTAAATTGTCCCTTAGTGTCCAAAGACGTGCAGGTTGGGCGGCACTGTAGCACAGTGGTTAGCACTGCTGCTTCACAGCTCCAGGGACCTGGTTCGATTCCTGGCTTGGGTCACTGTCCGTGTGGAGTTTGCAAATTCTCCTCATGTCCGCGTGGGTTTCCTCTGGGTGCTCCGGTTTCCTCCCACAGTCCAAAGATGTGCGGGTTAGGTTGAT
The DNA here is from genome assembly GCF_964213995.1 of Mustelus asterias. Taxonomy (NCBI): domain Eukaryota; kingdom Metazoa; phylum Chordata; class Chondrichthyes; order Carcharhiniformes; family Triakidae; genus Mustelus; species Mustelus asterias. The sequence continues at coordinate 11,494,455 of NC_135829.1, forward strand.
TGGCCATGCTAAAAATTGCCCTTAGTGTCCTGACATGCGTAGGTTAGAGGGACTGGTGGGTAAATATGTAGGGATATGGGGTTAGGGCCTGGGTGGGATTGTGGTCGGTGCAGACTTGATGGGCCGAATGGCATCTTTCTGTACTGTTGGGTTTCTATGATTCTATGAGGTTAGATGGATTGGCCGTGCTAAATTGCCCCTTATTGTCCAAAGATGTGCAGGTTAGATGGATTGGCCATGCAGAATTGCCCCTTAGTGTCCAAAGATGTGCAGGTTAGGTTGATTGGCCATGCTAAATTGCCCCTTAGTGTCCAAAGATGTGCAGGTTAGATGGATTGGCCATGCAAAATTGCCCCTTAGTATCCAAAGATGTGCAGGTTAGGTTGATTGGCCATGCTAAATTGCCCCATAGTGTCCAAAGATGTGCAGGTTGGATGGATTGGCCATGCAGAATTGCCCCTTAGTGTCCAAAGATGTGCAGGTTAGGTTGATTGGCCATGCTAAATTGCCCATTAGTGTCAGGGGGATTAGTAGGGTAAACACGTGGGGCTGTGGGGCTGGGTGGGATTGCTGTCGGTGCAGGCTCGATGGGCCGAATGGCCTCCTTCTGCACTGTGGTGATTCCATGAAAGTGTTTGAAGGCAAAAAGAGTGACAGCGAAGTAAAGAAAGAAGTAAGGGAAAAGTTCCAGAGTGTTGGACATTACAGAGCGTAGATCCATTTGCACTACCTCCCCCGAAAAGTTATAGAGAATATATAATGGTAAAATTAAGTGTTAGAATTTGCTCCACACTGTAATTGATGGAGCCAAGATCTTGTTACTGTGCCAGTCGACTGTATAAAATACAATTTTCAGTTGAAGTATGTCTATGCTGCAAATTCTCTTGTCACTTTGACTAATTTCTTTAAGTCTTATCTCTCTTAATATTCTTCTCAACTGTATAAGATAGGGGGGAGTAAAATTAATGTACTGAAAAAGTACCAATATGTAATGATGTATGGATTTCTGTAGCTGTAGAAGATGTCAGTCCTTTGGGTTGAAGATAAGTTAAGAGCAATTCTTTTCATTTGACTTTTCATCTATTATCACGAGAGTGACTGTTAAGTATATCAAATACATGAAAGAGGGGCTTTATTAACCAAATTAAAGAAGTTCTCTTTACTTTCTGCCAGCATAACTGTATTAATCATTTATTCAAACTTCTGTTCCTCACTTCTTTTATTTAAAACAAAACTCAAGATGAAAGTTGCGTCTCTTGGCTTGATGGATGCCCATTGCCTGAAGACCCTTTTATTGCCGTATGGTTCTGCAGCCCCATTTATCCTCTCCCATTCCCCCTCCTGACTATGTTGCCTTCATTCTTGATTGCTATCCTACAGCCAAAGAGGTACTCTTCGCTGGTGAGCACAGAAACACAGAAACTAGAAGCAGGAGGAGGCCATTCAGCCCCTTCGAGCCTGCTCCGCCATTCATTTTGATCATGGCTGATCATCGAATTCAATATCCTGATTCCCCCATTCCCCCCATATCCATTGATCCCTTTAGTCTCAAGAGCTATATCTAATTTCTTCTTGAAGTCACGCAATGTTTTAGAATAATAGAAACCCTACAGTGCAGAAAGAGGCCATTCGGCCCATCGACTCTGCACCGACCACAATCCCACCCAGGCCCTACCCCCATATCCCCTACATATTTACCCACCAATCCCTCTAACCTACGCATCTCAGGACACTAAGGGGGCAACTTTAGCATGGCCAATCAACCTAACCCGCACATCTTTGGACTGTGGGAGGAAACCGGAGCACCCGGAGGAAACCCACGCAGACACGAGGAGAATGTGCAAACTCCACAACTACTTCCAGTGTTTTATTAGGATTGATTTATTAATGTCATGAGTGGATTTACATTGATACTGCAATGAAGTTACTGTGAAAATCCTCTAATCGTCACACTCTGGCGCCTGTTCGGGTACACTGAGGGAGAATTTAGCATGGCCAATGCATCTAACCAGCATGTCTTTCGGAAACTGGAGCACCCAGAGGAAACCCATGCAGACACGGGGAGAACATGCATAGAATCCCTACAGTACAGAAGGAAGCAACTTGGCCCATCGAGACTGCACCGCCAACAATCCCACCCAGGCCCTATCACCGTAATCTCATGTATTTACCCTCCCAATCCCCCTGACACTAAGGGGCAATTTAGTATGGCCAATCAACCTAACCCGCACATCTTTGGACCGTGGAAGGAAACCGGAGCACCCGGAGGAAACCCACGCAGGCACGGGGAGAACGTGCAGACCCCACACAGACAGTGACCCAAGCTGGGAATCGAACTCAGCTCCCTGGTACTGTGAGGCAGCAGTGCTAACCACTGTGCCACCGGTGGTTGTGAATTTCACAGATCCACTATTCTCTGGGTGAAGAAATTTCTCCTCACCTCAGTCCTAAAAGGTTTACCCCTTATCCACAAACTATGACTCCCCCACCATCGGGAACATTCTTTCTGAATCTTCCCTGTCTAATCCTATTAGAATTTTATAAGTTTCTATGAGATCCCCCTCTCACTCTTCCAAACTCCAGTGAATATAATCCTAACCGACTTAGTCCCTCCTCATATGACAGACTTGCCATTCCAGGAATCAGCCTGGCAAACCTTCGCTGCTCTTCCTTTTCACCCACGAAACAAATTTAAGGAGGAGATGGATATGTTTTTAGTTAGTCGCGGGACGAAGGGTTATGGGGAGAGGCAGGGAGGTGGAGATTAGGCTGAGGTGAGATTACCATATTGAATGACAGAGCAGACTCGAGGAGCCGGATTTCCTACTCCCACTCCTTGTTCTTATGTTCACCCAGTCCTCACCCCAACACTCCTGTTCAGAACTCATTCAACCCCTGAAGCCTGTTCCGCAATTCAGTTAGATCAAGTCTGAAATGTTACATTCCAATGAAATTGGTGGCACAGTGATTAGCACTGCGGCCTCACAGTGCCAGGGACCCGGGTTCAATTCCGGTCTTGGGTCACTGTCTGTGTGGAGTTTGCACGTTCTCCCCGTGTGTGCGTGGGTTTCCTCGGGGTGCTCCAGTTTTCTCCCACAGTCCAAAGATGTGCGGCTTAGGTGGATTGGCCATGCTAAATTAGCCCTTAGTGTCCAAAAATGTGCAGGCTAGGTGGATTGGCCATTCTAAATTGCCCGTTAGTGTCCAAAGACATATAGATGATCTGGAGGAGGGGACGGAGTGTAGGGTAACGAAGTTTGCAGACGACACAAAGATAAGTGGAAAAGTGAATCGTGTGGAGGACGGAGAAGATCTGCAGAGAGATTTGGACAGGCTGAGTGAGTGGGCGAGGATATGGCAAATGGAGTATAACGTTGAGAAATGCGAGGTTATACACTTTGGAGGAAATAATAACAAATGGGATTACTATCTCAATGGAAACAAATTAAAACATGCTACCGTGCAAAGGGACCTGGGGGTCCTTGTGCATGAGACGCAAAAGCCCAGTCTGCAGGTACAACAGGTGATCAAGAAGGCAAATGGGATGTTGGCCTATATTGCGAGGGGGATAGAATATAAAAGCAGGGATGTCTTGATGCACCTGTACAGGGCATTGGTGAGGCCGCAGCTGGAATACTGTGTGCAGTATTGGTCCCCTTATATGAGGAAGGATATATTGGCATTGGAGGGAGTGCAGAGAAGGTTCACCAGGTTGATACCGGAGATGAGGGGTTTGGATTATGAGGAGAGGCTGAGGAGATTGGGTTTGTACTCGTTGGAGTTTAGAAGGATGAGGGGGGATCTTATGGAGACTTATAAGATAATGCGGGGGCTGGATAGGGTGGAGGTGGAGAGATTCTTTCCACTTAGTAAGGAAGTTAAAACTAGAGGACACAGCCTCAAAATAAAGGGGGGTCGGTTTAAGACAGAGTTGAGGAGGAACTTCTTCTCCCAGAGGGTGGTGAATCTCTGGAATTCTCTGCCCACTGAGGTGGTGGAGGCTACCTCGCTGAATATGTTTAAAGCGCGGATGGATGGATTCCTGATCGGTAAGGGAATTAAGGGTTATGGGGATCAGGCGGGTAAGTGGTACTGATCCACGTCAGATCAGCCATGATCTTATTGAATGGCGGGGCAGGCTCGAGGGGCTAGATGGCCTACTCCTGCTCCTATTTCTTATGTTCTTATGTTAGGTGGATTAGCCGTGGTAAATGCGTGAAGTTACAGAGATTGAGCCTGGGTAAGATGGTCTTTGGGAGAATTGGTGCACACACGATGGCCAGACCCTTACTTCGCATTGTAGGGATTCAATGTTTGAAAAACAGCACCAATGCACTTTGGGTAGGTACATCATTGCAAATGGGATCATCCAACTCTTCCGCCCTGATTCACCTTCCCCAGTTTGGAGGCCTGTTTGCATCTGGAACTGCTTTGGAAAAGTGCGGTCTGCATCCTTATCAGGCACTTGTGTGATGATGGATTAGTCGTGTGCTGTTGCTCTGGGTAAATCGCAAATCTAAATACATCGCTCCGAGATTGCAAAGCTTCCTGGTGGGGCTTTAATTACATTTGGAGAATCGCACCAAGTTTGGAGGCTTTGCAAAAAACAAATGCAAAATCCATGAAGAAAATTTCAGACCAATTAATCAAGGAACTGGCAGTGTTTGTGTGTGAGAGAGAGGTGTGTGTGTGTGTGTGTGTGTGTAATCGTGTGTGAGAGAGGTGTGTGTGTGAGAGAGTGTGTGTGTATGTGTGTGTGAGAGAGAGGTGTGTGTGTGTGTGAGGGAGAGAGGTGTGTGTGTGTGAGTGGTGTGTGAGAGAGGTGTATGTGTGTGTGTGTGTGAGAGAGAGATATGTGTGTGAGTGGTGTGTGTGAGAGAGATGTGTGTGTGTGTGTAATTGCGTGTGAGAGAGAGGTGTGTGTGTGAGAGAGTGTGTGTAAGAGAGGTGTATGTATGTGTAATTGTGTGTGAGAGAGAGGTGTGTGCATGTGTGAGAGAGCGTGTCTGAGAGAGAGAGACGTGTGTGTGTGTATGTGTGTGAGAGAGAGATGTGTGTGTGTGAGCGTGTATGTGTGAGAGAGTGAGGTGTGCGTGTGTGAGAGAGATGTGTGTGAGTGTGAATGTGTGAGAGTGTGAGGTGTGTGTGAGAGAGGTGTATGCGAGTGTGTGTGTGTGTATGTGTGAGAGTGTGAGGTGTGTGAGTGTGTATGTGTGAGAGAGAGAGAGGTGTGTGTGTGTGTGAGAGTGTGAGGTGTGCGTGAGAGAGGTGTATGCGAGTGTGTGTATGTGTGAGAGAGAGGTGTGCGTGTGTGAGAGAGATGTGTGTGAGTGTTAGGTGTGTGTGAGAGAGGTGTATGTGAGTGTGTGTGTGTGTATGTGTGAGGTGTGTGAGTGTGTATGTGTGAGAGAGAGAGGTGTGTGTGTGTGAGAGTGTGAGGTGTGTGTGAGAGAGGTGTATGCGAGTGTGTGTGTGTGAGAGAGAGGTGTGTGAGTGTGTATGTGTGAGAGAGAGAGGTGTGTGTGTGTGTGAGAGTGTGAGGTGTGTGTGTGTATGTGTGAGAGAGAGAGGTGTGTGTGTGTGAGAGTGTGAGGTGTGTGTGAGAGAGGTGTATGCGAGTGTGTGTGTGTGTGTGAGAGTGTGAGGTGTGTATGTGTGAGAGAGAGAGGTGTGTGTGTGTGTGCGTGCGTGTGTTTGAGACACAAATTTCACGCAGTAAAGTTTATTATCCATGGAAAGTGACCAGCACCTTTTTGTAATGTGGCTACACATCAGGACGAAGCTAATTAATGCCAGGCCTCAGGCTCCCTGCAGCCTGTCACGGTGATGGGATCATGGTCAGGTTAAACAACGTTAATTGACGTTTATGACAATCCAATGGCGACAGCAAAACATCCTTTCCCTTTTGCTGTTGTCCGGAAGAGCGAGGGAAGAGAACACTTTGGAGGACTGGACTGTCTCTCTCCCTCTCTCTCGAATGCAAGGTGCAGATTTGAACGAGAGCTTTGGCTGTGAGGCAGAGGTGATGTAAAAGGGGGAAAAAAATCAGGAAGGAGATTGAGCTAAGCGAGACAGTTAAATTGATCGCTGCCACCATCTGGTTCCTTAGTTAACAGTTAACCCGAGCAGCTGCTGCAACACACGTTGCAACAGCTAAGTGGCTGCATCTTGCCGTTTATAGACTTTGCTTCACATTAAGCCCTGATGGCCCGGGAAGGCTTTGTCAGATTCGCATTGTTCACGTAACATCGGAGCAGTTAAAAAAACAGGGCCGAGCTTCAAGCTAAATACGTCTCGCACTGTTCAGTTCATTTGGCGGTCGCGTCTCCATTTTGCACCGGCAGCCGTTGGCCCTGCCGCGCGTGCGTGCTTGGTGCTGAGATGCAGCCAGGATCAGGGGCGGCATGGTGGCACTGCTGCCCCACAGCGCCAGGAACCCAGGTTCAATTCCGGCCTCGGGTCACTGCCTGTGTGGAACTTGCCCATTCTCTCCGTGTCTGCGTTGGCGTTTCCTCCGGGTGCTCCGGTTTCCTCCAAAGCTGTCCGGGTTAGCTTGATTGGCTATGCTAAATTGCAGGGGGACCAGTGGGGTAAATGTGTGGGGTTACGGGGATAGGGCCTGGGTCTCGGTGTAGGCTTTGTGGGCCTTCTGCACTGCAGGAAGATTCTGTCGTCAAAAGAGCTTGCATCTTTCTATCACAGCCTTAGTTGAAGAAAGGCGTTTAGCAAGGTGTTAGCAGATGAAGGGAGGGATTTTCCAGCCACACACGGCCCAAAACCAGAAAATCCCGCCCGAGGACCTTTGCATGATCCGTCCCCTGGACATTCTCTCTCCCATCTTCTTCCACCAGGAAAAAGATACAAAAGTCTGAGGTCACGTACCAACCGACTCAAGAACAGCTTCTTCCCTGCTGCCATCAGACTTTTGAATGGACCTACCTCGCACTATGTTGACCTTTCTCTACACCCTAGCTATGACTGTAACACTACATTCTGCACTCTCTCCTTTCCTTCTCCCCTAGCTATGAATGGTATGTTTTGTCTCTATAGCGTCCAATACTTTTCACTGAATTCCAATACATGTGGCAATAATAAATCAAATCAAAAGTCAAAAGAAATCTGAAGCAACATTCCCCAGTTGACTGGAGATGGATGGGGGGAGAGTCAGTTGAAAATTTCAAAAGGTCCATCAATTTTTAAATGGCAGGAGTGTGCAGGGAAGAGTTACACAAACAAGGCAAAGGGATGGAGTTTGGTACAGATCAACTATGATCAGGCAGAATGAGAGAGCACGCTTGAGGGGCTGAATGGCCTCCTTCTCCTCCAATATTCCCCTGAGGGACTTTTGCCTCAGAGTTGTTAAGACACAGGCAGAGTTTTAACAATGTGCCAACCTAACATGGTCGCACAGTGGTTGGCACTGCTGCCTCACAGCGCCAGGGACCTGGTTTTGATTCCGGCCTCGGTTCACTGTCTGTGTGGAGTTTGCACGTTCTTCCCGTGTCTGCGTGGGTTTCCTCCGGGTGCTCTGGTTTCCTCACACTCCAAAGATGTGCAGATTAGGTGGATTGGCCATGCTAAATTGCTCCTTAGTGCCCAAAGATGTGCAGGTTAGGTTGATTGGCCATGGTAAATTTTCCCTTAGTGTACAAAGATGTGTTGGTTAGGAGGATTGGCAACAGTAAATGCATGGGGTTATGAGATAGAGCGGGGGGTTGGGACAGAATAAGATGCCCTTTTCCCACAACCGACCCGCAAACCACTATCTCCCCGCCCTCGAAATCCATCACTTGCGACTGTAACCTCTTCATAGAATCATAGAATCCTGACAGTGCAGAAGGAGGCCATTCAGTCCATCGAGCCTGCAGAGTCGATGCAGAGTCGATGGACTGAATGGCCTCCTTCTGCACTGTCAGGATTCTATGATTCTATGAAGAGGTTACAGTCGCAAGTGATGGATTTCGAGGGCGGGGAGATAGTGGTTTGCGGGTCGGTTGTGGGAAAAGGGCACAAGAGCAAGTGTGAATTGTAGGGGTGGCATAGGGCAAGTCCAACATGAAGACAGCAAATCGAATAAGCGGGCTTGAGCTGCACTCTTGGGCTGTTTCCAAACATCGGGCAGCTGTCGGGTGTGTGATTTATGATGAGAAGGAGACCAATCATCCAATGATTTATTTACACGGTGCTGGGCTTATATTTGAGAGTGCGATATTTTATACATACAGTGCAGGAACAGGCCATTCGACCCAACTGGTTTATGCTTCACCTGAGTCTCCTCCTGATATATGTACTCTCAGCAATTCCCTTTGCTCCATTTCTCCCTCATTGCTGACATAGTTTCCCCTCAAATGCACCTGTGGAAATATAGAAAATAGAATCAAGAGTAGGCCATTCAGCCCTTCGAGCCTGTTCCACCATTCATTTTGATCATGGCTGATCATCAAATTCAATACCATTGACCAGAAACTCAACTGAAGTCTCCGCAGTGTCTGCAAGAGCAAGTCAGGTGTTAGGAATACGGCGGTAACTCACCTCCTGACTCCTCAAAGCCTGTCCACCATCTACAAGGCACAAGTCAGGAGTGTGATGGAATACTCCCCACTTGCCTGGATGGGTGCAGCTCCAACAACACTCAAGAAGCTTGCCACCATCTAGGACAAAGCAGCTCACTTGATTGGCACCCCATCCACAAATATCCACTCCCTCCACCACCGACGCTCAGTAGCAGCAGTGTGTACTATCTACAAGATGCACTGCAGCAATTCACCAAAGATCCTTAAACAGCACCTTCCAAACCCACGACCACTTCCACCTAGAAGGACAAGGGCAGCAGATACATGGGAACACCACCACCTGCAGGTTCCCCTCCAAGCCGCTCGCCATCCTGACTTGGAAATATATCGGCCGTTCCTTCGCAGTCACTGGGTCAAAATCCTGGAATTCCCTCCCTAACGGCATTGTGGGTCAACCCACAGCACGTGGACTGCGGCGATTCAAGAAGGCAGCTCACCACCACCTTCTCAAGGGCAACTAGGGATGGGCAATAAATGCTGGCCTAGCCAGCGACACCCATGTCCCACGAATGAAAAAAAAAACTCATTGCCCCATTGCACGGTGGAGTCTGAATCATTAAATGGTTCCAAGAAGGAGATAGATTTTTTTCAGATGAACAAAATGGGTAAAAGGGATATGGGGACCAGGTGGGGAGGTGGATTTGAGACCAGGGAGAGATCAGCCATGATCTGATTGAATGGCGGAGCAGGCTCGAAGGGCTGAATTTGCCGACTTAGAACATAGAACATAGAACAGTACAGCACAGAACAGGCCCTTCGGCCCACGATGTTGTGCCGAGCTTTTTCTGAAACCAAGATCAAGCTATCCCACTCCCTATCATCCTGGTGTGCTCCATGTGCCTATCCAATAACCGCTTAAATGTTCCTAAAGTGTCTGACTCCACTATCACTGCAGGCAGTCCATTCCACACCCCAACCACTCTCTGAGTAAAGAACCTACCTCTGATATCCTTCCTGTATCTCCCACCACGAACCCTATAGTTATGCCCCCTTGTAAGAGCTCCATCCACCCGAGGAAATAGTCTTTGAACGTTCACTCTATCTATCCCCTTCATCATTTTATAAACCTCTATTAAGTCTCCCCTCAGCCTCCTCCGCTCCAGAGAGAACAGCCCTAGCTCCCTCAACCTTTCTTCATAAGACCTACCCTCCAAACCAGGCAGCATCCTGGTAATTCTCCTCTGCACTCTTTCCAGCGCTTCCACATCCTTCTTATAGTGAGGTGACCAGAACTGCACACAATATTCCAAATGTGGTCTCTTCTGCTCCTAATTCCTAGGTTCCTATCCATACGTCAGTCCGGCCATCCCAGGAATCAGTCTATAAACCTTCACTGCACTCCCTCCATAGCAAGAACATCCTTCCTCAGATAAGGGGTGAATATGTGGGGTTACATGGATAGAGACTGGGCAGGATGCTCTGTCGGAGAGTCGGTGTGTGCGTGTGTGTGCGTGTGTGTCGGTGCATGTGTGTGTGTGTCTGTGTGCACATGGACTGCAGCGATTCAAGAAGGCAGCTCACCACCACCTTCTCAGTGGGCAACTAGGGATGGGCAATAAAGCTGGCCAGTCAGCGACGCCCGTGTCCCACGAATGAATAAAGAAAAAATATCCGAATCAGATGTTATTCACTTCAACTACTCCATGCGAGGGCAAATTCCAGATTCTAACCTCTCTCTGGGTAAATAAAAATAAAGTCTTGTTTTGAGACCGAAATTAAAGTAACTTTCTCTCCTAAAGAATGGTGGATTCAGTGGACCAAAGCCTGTTTGTGGCTGCAATTTGCACTGAATACGCACACAGCTACAGGGGGATGCGAAGCTTCATCTGAACTTGGACTCGAACCAAGGCTCCCGACTGATCAGTGGGCTGTATCACTGCAGCCTGGAGCCAGTGCCTTCAGCTCCCGGGAGCACAAGATGTAGATACGGAGTTTTGGGTTGATGAGAAAGCTCTCCGCAGAGCTGAAGTGCCAATGCCTGCTCGAGCAGCTGGCAAAAAGATTAACTGGTGCAGCGCTAGACCTTATGAATACTTTATACCGCTTCCCAGTACTGACTCGAGCTGTCTGGCGCTCGCTTGTCTCAATATAATCAAAACAGGCCTGGTGTCAAAAAAAAAACGTATAGACCCTTTGCAAGATTTCTGAATCAAAATTCTGGTGTCTCACGGTGCACAGATGCATTTCTGGGGAAGATAGATGAACACACAATGGAGAAAACATAGGAATTAGGGAATGGACAATTCAACCATTGTAACCCGCTCCGCCATTTAACACAATCTTATCCTGGTCTCGACTCCACTTTCCTGCCTGCTCCCCATAGCCTGTAATCCCGCTTTGCATCAGAAACATGCAGAAATGTAGAAACCAGAAGCAGGAGTAGGCCATTCGGCCCTTCAAGCCTGCTCCACCATTCACTCCAATCATGACTGATCATCAAATTCAACACTCAGTCCAAAAGATGTGCAGGTTAGGTGGATTGGCCATGCTAAATTGCCCCTAGTGTCAGGGGGATTAGCAGAGTGATGGGAATAGGACTTGGGTGGGATTGTGGTCGGTACAGACTCGATGGGGCCGAATGGTCTCCTTCTGTACTGTAGGGATGCTATAATTCTATAATATCCCAATACTCCTTCCCCCCATATCCCTTGATCCCTTTAGCCCCAAGAGCTATATCTAATTTCTTCTTGAAATCATGCAATGTTTTGACCTCAACTACTTTCTGTGGTAGTGAATTCCACACATTCACCACCCTCTGGGTGAAGAAATTTCTTGAAAGAAATAGAACAGTAGACTAATGAGGTTCTTTGAAGATGGGTATGAGTTTAAAGTTTATCTATCAGTGTGACAAGTGACTTACCTTAACACTGCAATGAAGTCACTGTGAAAATCCCCTAGTTGCCACACTCCGGCGCCTGTTCGGGAACACTGAGGGAGAACTTGGCACGGATAATGCACCTAACCAGCACGTCTTTTGGACTGTGGGAGGAAACCGGAGCACCCGAAGAGAACCCACGCAGACACGGGGAGAACGTGCAAACTCCACACAGAGAGTGACCCAAGCTGGGAATCGAACCCGGGTCCCTGGAGCTGCGAAGCAGCGGTGCCAACCACCGTGCCGCCCATATGCAGGAGCAGCCGCTGTTATGAGAGATCAGTACCCGTTCCAACATCTGCTTCCATGCTGAAGATGGTAGCTGGTTGGGTGGGGGTGGGGGAGAGGGTGGGTGTAGGTGGAGGGCACCCACCCCATTTTGTGGCATTAATACGGTGTCCTCCCGCCACCCCCCCCCCCCCCTGTCAACTGACCACAAATAGTCCTTCCCCACTTTGCATCCCAGGGTTTTCTGAATTTCATTCTGTGTAGCATTTGTATTTGTGGACACGGCCTCCCAGAACACACACTGGGGAATACTTCAGCCTTGGAGCTGCAGAAAAGAAAAATGAATTAACTTTCAATGATCTTGAGCGACGATGAACTAATGTAATTAAATTTTGTTAATCAGGGCTCCAAATCCTTGTGATTTAAGTAGAGATTAAATAAGTCACGCACACTAACTCAGGAAGCCTGTTTGCCAAGACAAAGGAGGAGACAAGCACTTGGCAAAGGTGGGTGCTGGGTTCCTGTGTCGAAATCTCCATCAGGTCTTCATCATGAGCCCACCTGGCTACACCACCTCTGAAGCTATGAGAAGAGATTGAATAAACTGGGATTGTTGTCCCTGGAAAGACGGAGATTGAGGGGGCGACCTGATAGAAGTTGATCGGCACAGTGGCACAGTTGTTAGCACTGCTGCCTCACAGCGCCAGGGACCCGGGTTCAATTCCCGGCTTGGGTCACTGTCTATGTGGAGTTTGCACATTCTCCTTGTGTCCGCGTGGGTTTCCTCCGCATTGTCTGGTTTCCTCCCACAGTCCAAAGATGTGCGGGTTAGGTGGATTGGCCACGCTAAATTGCCCCTCAATGTCAGGGGGACTAGCTAGGGTAAATACAGGGGTTATGGGGATAGGGCCTGGGTGGGATTGTGGTCGGTGCAGACTCGATGGGCCGAATGGCCTCCTTCTGCACTGTAGGATTCGATGATTCTATGAAAGTTATGAGGGGTGTAGATAAGGTGAACAGTTGGAAGCTTTTTCCCAGGGCAGAAATGATAATTACAAGGGGGCACAAGTTCAAGATAAGGGGGGAAAGGTTCAGTGGAGATGTGCGGGGGGAGTTTTTTACACAGAGGGTGATGGGGGCCTGGAATGCACTGCCAAGTGAGGTGGTCGAGGCAGATACGTTCGTGACATTTAAGACTTATCTGGATAGACACATGAACAGGTGGGGAATAGAGGGACACAGGCGGTTGGTCTTGATAGGACAAGGTGATCGACGCAGGCTTGCAGGCCCAAAGGGCCTGTTCCTGTGCTGTACTGTTCTTTGTTCGTTGTTCTTTGAAGCAATAAGTAGGAAGATAATGGGGGATCTCGGGATGGCAATTATTATATTTTCTTGTCAATAATCAAGTGAGCTAGGAGATTCAACCAGACTTACATATTGAAGTCAGTTGTGCAGGGCAGAATGTTCTTTAATAAGTATACTTTATTTATTAGTGTCAATTAGTAAGCTTACATTAACACCGCAATGAAGTTACTGTGAAAATCACCTAGTCGCCACGCTCCGTTGCCTGTTTGGGTACACTGAGGGAGAATTTAGCACGGCCAATGCACCTAACCAGCACATTTTCAAACTGTGGGAGGAAACCGGAGCATCTGGAGGAAACCCACGCAGACATGGGGAGAACGTGCAAACTCCACACAAACAGTGACCCAAGCCGGGAATCAAACTCAGGTCCCTGGCGCTGTGAGACAGCAGTGCTCACCACCCCATGCTCGCTGACCAACCTTGTCTCACGGTTAAGCAATGCTTTGTTTTTAAGACATGCATTCTTCTTTTCAGTTCACCACCCAGTTCACCACCCAGCTCCCGCCCGCAACCTTCCAGGATCTCCGCGCTGCTGCCTCACAGCGCCAGAGACCCGGATTCAATTCCAGCCTCGGGCCACAGTCTGTGTGGAGTTTGCACGTTCTCCCCGTGGGTTTCCTCCGGGCGCTCCGGTTTCCTCCCACGCTGTGTGGGCTAGGTGGATTGGTTGTGCTAAATTAACCTTAGTTTTTGGAGGATTAGCAGGGTAAATATGAGGAGTTACAGGAATAGGGCCTGGGTGGGATTGTGGTCGGTGCAGACTGAATGGGCCGAATGGCCTCCTTCTGCAGTGCAGGGATTCTATGAGTCTATGGATTCTATCTAATTCTGGCCTCTGGGGCATCCCCAGTTTTAATCACTCGTCCATTCGCAGAGAAACTAGGAACTGGAGTAGGCTGTTTGGCCCTTCGAGCCTGCTCTCAATATGATCAAGGCTGTGCCTGTCTCTCAATGACATTTTCTCACTTTCACCCTACCCCCTTGATGCCATTAAAATCAAAATAATCTATCCCTTTCTTGAATACATTCAGTGACTTGCCCTCCACAGCCTTCTGTAGAAGAGAATTCCACACATTGACTACCCTTTAGCTGAAGAAACCTTTCCTCATTTCAAAGCAGGAAGCAGTGGCGTTGTGGTATTGTCACTGGACTAGGGATCCAGAGACTCAGATTAATGCTGTGGGGGTTCGAATCCCACCCCAACAGATGGTTAAATTTGAATTCAATAAAAATCTGGAATTAAGAATCTACTGATGACCATGAAACAATTGTCAGAAAAACCCATCTGGTTCACTAATCCCCTTTAGGGAGATGTTTGTCATCCCAGATCTACAAGACATGACTAAGATTCACGCACTCATTATGGAACTCTTCGACGCACCTTACGAAGGAGGCCTTTTTTATTTTTCTCTTTCGCTGCCCTCCTGACTATCCCTTCCACCCACCAAGAGTCAAGCTGATGACATTACGGGAATGCCTTTTATCTAAGGCATTCAGCTCCCCATTTGCAGAGTGCAGCACAGCTAACCACTGTGCCACCGTACTGCCCCAGCACTGCCCAGGGCAGCACGGTAGCACAGTGGTTAGCACTGCTGCTTCACAGCTCCAGGGACCTGGGTTCGATTCCCGGCTTGGGTCACTGTCTGTGTGAAGTTTCCACATTCTCCTCGTGTCTGCGTGGGTTTCCTCCGGGTGCTCCGGTTTCCTCCCACAGTCCAAAGATGTGCGGGTTAGGTTGATTGGCCATGCTAAAATTGCCCCTTAGTGTCCTGGGATGCGTAGATTAGAGGGATTAGTGGGTAAAATATGTAGGGATATGGGGGTAGGGCCTGGGTGGGAATGTGGTCGTTGCAGACTCGATGGGCCGAATGGCCTCTTTCTGTACTGTAGGGTTTCTATGATTTCTATGGATATGGGAGGGGGAATCAGGATACTGAATTTGATGATCAGCATCATAATGAATGGCGGAGCAGGCTCGAAGGGCCGAATGGCCTACTCCTGCTTCTAGTTTCTATATGTCAGGATGCTGTTCATTCTAAAAATATAGGGAGATTAGGAGTGGGGGAGTGAATGAGAAAGACGCATTGGAAAAGGATCACTTCTTCATTCTAACTGACGAATTGTGTTGGCAACCCAGAGCCCAGCAAGTCCTTCTAGATTCAGTGAAAGGGGTTGGGGGTTTAAGCTCTTGTCACTCCCCTTCCCTATTGGTACATGGAGTGCGGGGGCCATGTCAGCAGCCGTCAAGTACCCAGGGAGTTTAGAGCTTTAGCTTGGGACGGCGTTAATTGCCAACTCTATCCACAGCTGTGAGCTGCTATTAATTAGGTTTTAGTTCACTGACCCCCACTGGAACGTTCAAACTCTCGGACCTATGTTAATTATCTGACCGAAGAGAGGATGATTTTATTTGCTTATGAAGTGTCTCGAGTTGTTCAGACAGTTAATGTGTAGCTTTTTGTTTAATGGTTGTGTTTATGACCAGCGCGAATAGTGTGCTTGCTGCAGCCGTATTAAGAGGCCGGATGGCTGCCTTATATTTAGGAAAGAGCTTTCACAACACTTGCAAAAAAAGCATAGATGCTACTGGGTTCTCGTAACAGGCCAGGTCAACTGTGGTATGAGCTCTCCTTGTCTCTATCGTCAGCTGTGACAGCTCAGTCTCGCAGTCATAGAGTCACAGAGGTTTACAGCATGGAAACAGGCCCTTCGGCCCAACTTGTCCATGCCGCCCTTTTTTTTAAAACCCCTGAGCTAATCCCAATTGCCCGCATTTGGCCCATATCCCTCTATACCCATCTTACCCATGTAACTGTCTAAATGCTTTTTAAAAGACAAAATTGTACCCGCCTCTACTACTACCTTTGACAGCTTGTTCCAGACTCTCCCCACCCTCTGTGTGAAAAAATTGCGCCTCTGGACGCTTTTGTATCTCTCCCCTCTCACCTTAAACCTATGCCCTCTAGTTTTAGACTCCCCTTCCTTTGGGAAAAGATATTGACGATCTAGCTGATCTGTGCCCTTCATTATTTAATAGACCTCTATAAGATCACCCCTCAGCCTCCTACGCTCCAGAGAAAAAAGTCCCAGTCTATCCAGCCTCTCCTTATAACTCAATCCACCAGGACCCGGTAGCATCCAAGTGAATCTTTTCTGCACTCTTTCTAGCTTAATAATATCCTTTCTATAATAGGGTGGACCAGAATTGCACACAATATTCCAAGTGTGGCCTTACCAATGTCTTCTACAACTTCAACAAGACATTCCAACTCCTGTATTCAATGTTCTGACCGATGAAACCAAGCATGCCGAATGCCTTCGTCACCACTCTGTCCACCTGTGACTCCACTTTCAAGAAGCTATGAACCTGTACCCCTCGATCTCTTTGTTCTGTAACTCTCCCCAACGCCCTACTATTAACTGAGTAAGTCCTGCCCTGGTTCAATCTACCAAAATGCATCACCTCGCATTTGTCTAAGTTCAACTCGTGCACCCCATTAACCATAGAATCCCCACAGTGCAGGGGGAGGCCATCGAGTCTGCACCCACTCTCGGAGGAAAAAGCACCTTACTCAGCACCTTACTCCCTATCCCGCTCCATAACCCTGCGCACTTTACCATGGCTAATCCACCTAACCTACGCCGCATCTTTGGACACTAAGGGGCAATTTAGTGTGGTCAATCCACCTAACCTACACATCTTTGGACACTAAGGGGCAATTTAGCATGGTCAATCCACCTAACCCGCACATCTTTGGACACTAAGGTGCAATTTAGCATGGCCAATCCCCTTAAACTGTTCATCTTTGGGCGCTAAGCGACAATTTAGCCTGGCCAATCCACCTAAACTACACATCTATGGACACGAAGGGACAATTTAGCATGGACAATCCACCTAACCCGCACATCTTTGGACACTAAGGGGCAATTTAGCATGGCCAATCCACCTAACCTGTACATCTTTGTAATCAAGGGAGTGATGCACTGTCAGAAATGTTGCCATTGGGGTGAGCTAGTCGGCCCTCACCGGTGGAGAGGGAAGATCCCACAAGTAGAGGACCACCCCTCCCCTTCCCCTTGCTGTCCCGGCCAACATTCATCCCTCAATTCACATTGCCAAAACTGAATAACTGGGCATAGAAACCATAGAAACCCTACAGTGCAGAAAGAGGCCATTTGGCCCATCGAGTCTGCACTGACAACAATCCCACCCAGGCCCTACCCCAGTATCCCTACATATTTTACCTGGTAATCCCTCTAACCCTCATATTTACCCACTAATCCCTGCATCCCGGGACACTAAGGGGCAATTTAGCTTGGCCAATCAATCTAACCCACACATCTTTGGACTGTGGGAGGAAACCGGAGCACCCGGAGGAAACCCACGCAGACACAGGGAGAATGTGCAAACTCCACACAGACAGTTACCCGAGCCGGGAATCGAACCCAGGTCCCTGGAGCTGTGAAGCAGCAGTGCTAACCACTGTGCTACCGTGACGGCCCACAGGTGTTACATAAATGCAAGAGGTTTCTTTTTAATATCTCTGTCTTCATTACATCCTGAACAGACCCCCGATGTCTGTCTCTTTTATTTTTCTCTGATCCAAATCAAACAAGGGAACTTTGAGAGGAGAATTTCACAAGTTCCAGAGCATTAAACGACTTGTTTGATGCTTGTTAAAATATGGTTTTAACCCTCTTATTTATGTAATCATAAAATAATTGCATCTTGCAGCCCAGAAGGCCTGTTGTGCATGTGTTTCTTTGAAAAAGACATCCGATTTAATCACGCGCCTCACCCTCTTTGCAACTAGTCCCCTTCAAATATATGTCCAATTGCCTTTGAAACATTCCCTTGCAATCTGACTCTGGCACAACCCTCTTGTCCTCCTTCGTCCTTTTGTCAACTATCTGGAAACTGTGAGCCCTGGTTACCAACCCACCAGCCTTGAGGAAATGATTCCCTCCTCCCCCCTCATTTACCCCATCAAAATCCCTCAGAACTTTGAATGCTCCCCCAGGTTTTACACCATAGAAAGCATCCTTTCTGGTTGTGTCACAACTTGGTATGGATCCTGCTCTGTCCAAGACTGCAAGAAACTACAAAGGGTCGCAAATGAAGGCCAGTCCATCATGCAAACCAGCCTTAGAATTGTAGAATCCTACAGTGCAGAAGGAGGCCATTTGGCCCATTGAGTCTGCACTGACAACAATCCCATCCAGGCCCTATCCCCACAACCCCATGCATTTACCCTAGCCAGTCCCCCTGACATTAAGGGACAATTTAGCACGGCCAATCCACACAACCCGCACATCTTTGGACTGTGGGAGGAAGCTGGAGCACCTGAAGGAAACCCAATCAGACACGGGGAGAATATGCAAACTCCACACAGACAAGTGACTCAAGGCCAGAATCAAACCCGGGTCCCTGGCACTGGGAGGCAGCAGTGCTAACCACTGTGCCACCGTGCCGCCCATTGACACTGTCTACACTTCCTGCTGCCTCCCACCCATTGACTCTGTCTACACTTCCTACTGTCTCGGAAAAGCAGCCAGCATAATTAAGGACCCCGCGCACCCCGGACATTCTCTCTTCCACTTTCCTCTGTCGGGAAAAGGATACAAATATCTGAGGACATGTACCAACCGACTCAAGAACAGCTTCTTCCCTGCTGCCGTCAGACTTTTGAGTGGACATTAAGTTGATCTTTCTCTACACCCTAGCTATGACTGTAACACTACATTCTGCACTGTCTTCTTCCGTCTCGATGAACAGCATGCTTTGTGTGCATAGCGCGCAAGAAATAATACTTTTCACTGTGTACTAATAAATGTGACAATAATAAATCAAATCAAATCACAGTATCTATCGCCTTCTCTGCTGTTGGCAGCATCATGCCGACTTTGCCAGTCCCTGCATGCAACCGCAGCCTCTCATTCCTGGTGGCATCCTGGAAAATCTCCTCTAATCCCTCTCCCATTGTCAAATCTGTTGCCAAGTTTTGTATCATCTGCAAATGTTGGAATTGTACTCCTTATGCTCCAGCCCAGGGCATGCGTGTGTATAAAACAGGAAGCAAAAAATAGTCCAATTACTGATCCCTGATCAACACAAATCCTTCCAACCTTTTATTGTTTCTTGTTTGCAAGGGGCCCATGGAGCCTATTGGAAGGAAGGGCATGGAGGATTGTTGAGATTTACTAATTTTTTAAACGTTTATACTGTATGAGAGTCGGTACCATCGGGAGAGGATCGGGAAGGAATGCAAGAGGTGTGTGTGCCTTTGTGCGTATGTGTTTTTATCTTTGTGTGTGTGAGCCTGAATGTGTATATGTGTGTGTGCGTGTGTGTGTGTGCCTGTGTGTGTGTGTGTATGTATATGTGTGTGTGCCTGTATGTGTGTGTCTGTGTTTGTGTGTTCGTGCGTGTGTGTGTGTGCCTTTGTGTGTATGTATTTGTGTGTGTACCTGTATGTCATAGATTCATAGAGGTTTACAGCATGGAAACAGGCCCTTTGGCCCAACTTGTCCATGCCACCCCTTTTTTTTAAACCCCTAAGCTAATCCCAATTGCCCGCGTTTGGCCCATATCCCTCTATACCCATTTTACCCATGTAACTGTCTAACACTTTTTAAAAAACAAAATTGTACCCGCCTCTACTACTACCTCTGGCAGTTTGTTCCAGACACTCACCACCTTGTGTGTGAAACAATTGCCCCTCTGGGCCCTTTTGTATCTGCAAAAAAATTGCCGCTCTCACCTTAAACCTATGCCCTCTAGTTTTAGACTCCCCTACCTTTGGGAAAAGATATTGACTATCCAGCTAATCTATGCTCCTCATTATTTTATAGACCTCTATAAGATCACCCTTCAGCCGCCTACGCTCCAGAGAAAGAAGTCCCAATCTATCCAGCTGCTTTCTGGCCTTGCTTGTATGTGTGCATTTGTGTACAACAGGTTGAGACAGGATTTGCCTCAGCTGTGATGTTCTTCATGTTCAACTGACCTGTGGATTCTTGGTGTCCATGTTGACAATTGAGTGAGGAACCAGGACTCATTGCTTATAGGACCGTGAGAGTCAGCACCATAAGGAGAAATAGAATGGAGGGTTGTGTGTGTCTGTGTATGTGTATGTGTGTATCTGTGTGTGTGTGCATGCCTGTATATGTGCATGTGTGTGTCTATATATGTGTTTATGTGTGCATGTGTGTCTGTATATCTGTGTATATCTGTGTGTGTATGTGTGTGTATGTGTGTGTGTATGTGTTATGTGTGTCTCTATATGTCTGTGTCTGTGTGTATGTATGTGTCTTTCTGTGCATGTATCTGTGTGTGTGTATGTGTTTGTGTCTGTGAGTCTATCTGTCTGTGTCTCTGCCTGTTTGTGTGTGTGTGTGTGTGTGTGTGTGTGAATCTGTCTGGCTGTGTGCGTATGTATGTCTGGCTGTATATATCTGTGTGTGTGTATACATGTGTCTGTCTGTGTGTCTGTGTCTATGTGTCTGTCTTTCTGAGTGTGCATATGTATGTCTGGTTGTGTGTGTGTCTATCCGTCTGTGTATGTGTCTGTGTTAGTTTGTGCATGTGCGTGTGTGTGTTAGTGTGCGTGTGTGTGTGTATTTGTCTGTGTGTTTGTGCATGTGTTAGTGTGTGTGTGTTTGTTTGTGCACATGTGTGTGTGTTAGTGCATGTGCGTGTCTGTGTATTTGTCTGTGTGTGTGTGTTTGTGCATGTGTTAGTGTGTGTGTTTGTTTGTGCATATGTGTGTGTGTTAGTGTGCGTGTGTGTATTTGTCTGTGTGATTGTGTGTTTGTGCATGTGTGTGTGCGAGATCCATCAATAGTTGAATGATGTGTCCATGGACATATTAACTAAAGCTGCACCTGAAAGAAATCAGCCTGGGAATACAGCATCAACTGAACTGACCCCACTTGCTGGATCTGTGCTGCCTCTTGATTGGCAACCATTAATTTCTATCAGTTTTGACAAGTACCGTTGACTGCGGTATTTTCATTGAAGTTCAGCAACCTGTGAAGGCTGCGGTACAGAGCTGATTCTTAATGCTTTCTGAAACGTCTTGGTGGTCCAGCGAAGGAGATGCTGTCTCCTTCCAGTCATCTGAAGAACACAGGGAGAAATTCTGACTGGCACATCAATGGCAAGCTTCTGCGTTCTCGCCTAGAGTTAAGAAAGGGCTTGGGCTGCACTGTGATCTTGCTGCTCATTTACACAGCAACTCCCAGTACAAGCATAAGCATTCAACTTATCAACAACACTCAGCATTGTTATGAGAGAAAGTGAGCGCGCTGTTGTTTTAAAATAGGCTTTTGCTTCTGTTGGTAGCTAAAGATAGCTGTCGTTGTTAAAGTGGGAACCCTCCACAGGCAATCCAGTTGCTCCAGTGTCTAACAACCAAGATTGGAGCTCTGACTCCACACCAACATTTGCAATCTATTGTCCTAATTGGGAGTTCATGTTCAGCAGGTTTAGAAATAATGGATTTCAGATGAAAGTTTGAGAGAATTCAGACGCTTATTCCATTCAGCCCATCGAGTCTGCACTGACTCTCCAAAAGAGAATTTTACCTCGGCCCACTCTCCCAACTGCCCTATCCTCATAACCCCACACATTTCCCATGGCCAATTCAGCTAACCTCCACATCTTTGGACACTAATTGGCAATTTAGCATGACCATTCTACCCAACCGGCACATCTTTGGACACTAATTGGAAATTTAGCGATGCCATTCGACCTAACCTGCACAGCTTTGGACACTAATTGGCAATCTAGCTATGTCATTCCACCTAACCTGCACATCTTTGGACACTAAGGGGCAATTTAGTATGACCAATCCACCTAACCTGCACATCTTTGGACACTAATTGGCAATTTAGCTATGCCATTCCACCTAACCTGCAGATTATTGGACACCAAGGGGAAATTTAACATGGCCAATCCACCTAATCTACACATCTTTGGACACCAAGGGGCAATTTAGCTTTGCCATTCCACCGAGCCTGCACATCTTTGGACAGAAAGGAGCAATTTAGCTTGGCCCATCCATCCAACCTGCACACCTTTGGACTGTGGGAGGAAACTGGAGCACCTGGAGGAAAGTAGGCACAGGGAGAACGTGCAAACTCCGCACAGACAGTCCCCCAAGTTTGGAATCGAACCCGGGTCCCTGGCGCTATGAGGCAGCAGTGTTAACCACTGTGTCGCCTTTTTAAAGTACTTTTGATGTGTAGCCAGTGTGCGAAGGCCAGTAAAATATTACAGAGATAAGATGCAGAAATGTCATTATGCAGACGAACTCCCTCCACCCACCCCCAGAAGACTGGATTACCAAGACACACATTCTTTCTCGACGGATGTGTGAGTCAGGTTAGATCCTTTCAAGTTAATGCGCTCGTGAGTCTAGCACTGTGAAAACAAGCACACGAAAAGGCAGGGATGCACATCTCAATATAGGTAGATCATTATTGTAATTAAAGGAACGGTTTCGCTGCCTGGGATTCATAGCTATTCGGTCCCAGGTCGTATTTTAGTGGAGTGGGGGTGTGTTTAGATGCAGAATGGCCGCGGTGCTGAAAGGACAGCTCCCACACTCCTGTTTGTCTCTGTCCCCCAGTCTGATACTGGAGTGTGGAGCCGGCGATGGTGCTGAAAGGACAGCTCCACCGTCCAATTACTGCCGTGTTCCTGCGCTCTTCCAACTCTGATCACCATTGCTCCCCAATGCCATCTCCTGTTATCAAAAGATCCCATTTAATATGCGTTCCTGTTTTGAATTTAAATGCCCAGATAAACTGCCTATTTTTTTCTCAATGTAATTTTCATTGCAAAACGTACAATTCGGCCTTTCCACTTATTTGCTTTTGTTTTTAAAAAAAAAAAGTTTTCAAGTTTTATTAGAGTCACAAGTAGGCTTACATTAACACTGCAATTAAGCTACTGTGAAAATCCCCTAATCGCCGCACTCCGGCGCCTGTTCGGGTACAATGAGGGAGAATTTAGCACGGCCAACCAGCACGTCTTTCGGACTGTGGGAGGAAACAGGAGCACCCGGAGGAAAGCCACGCAGATACTTTTCATAGAATCTCTACAGCATGGAAGAGGCCATTCGGTGCATCAAGTCTGCACTGATTCTCTGACCGAGTATCTTACCAGGCTCTCTTCGCCCACTCTAGCCCTGTAAAATCATAGAAACCCTACAGTGCAGAAGGAGGCCATTCGGCCCATCGAGTCTGCACCAAACACAATCCCACCCAGGCCCTACCCCCACATATTTACCTGCTAATCCCACTAACCTACGCATTTCAGGACTCTAAGGGGCAATTTTTAACCTGGCCAATCAACCTAACCCGCACATCTTTGGACTGTGGAAGGAAACCGGAGCACCCGGAGGAAACCCACGCAGACACGAGGAGAATGTGCAAACTCCACACAGACAGTGACCCAAGCCGGGAATCGAACCCAGGTCCCTGGAGCTGTGAAGCAGCAGTGCTAACCACTGTGCTACCGTGCCGTAATCTCACACATCTATGATGGCTAATCCATCTAACATACACATCAGGTCTGTATCAACTCTCCAAAAGAGCATTTTACCCAGGCCCTACACCCCCACTCCCACCCCACCCTATCCCTGTAACCCCACACATTTTAGCATGGCTAATCCAACAAACCCGCAGATGTTTGGACACTAAGGGGCAGTTTAGCATGACCAATCCACCTGACCTGCACATCTTGGGACACTAAGGACACAGTGCCAGGGACCCAGGTTTAATTCCGGCCTTGAGTCACCGTCTGTGTGGGGTTTCTATGTTCTCCCCCTTGTCTGTGTAGGTTTCCTCCGGGTGCCCAGGTTTCCTCCCACAGTCCAAAGATGTGTGATGCAGGTGGATTGGCCATGCTAAGTTGCCCCTTAGTATCAGAGGGACTAGTAGGGTAAATACGTGGGGTTATGGAGATAGGGCCTGGTGGGATTGTTGTTGGTGCAGGGTCGATGGGCTGAATGACCTCCTTCTGTACTGTAGGAATTCTATGATTCTATTCTATGATTGTTTTGTCAATGTCTTAAAGTTTATTTGGTAAGAGATGTCAAGTGATTCTATTATCTACAGATGTACTGTGGATAATAGAATCCATGCTAAATTGCCCTTTAGTGTCCAAAGATGTGTAGGTTAGGTGGATTGGCCATGCTAAGTTGCCCCTTAGTATCCAAAGATGTGTAGGTTAGGTGGATTGGCCATGCTAAGTTGCCCCTTAGTATCCAAAGATGTGTAGGTTAGGTGGATTGGCCATGCTAAATTGCCCTTTAATGTCAGGGGGGTTAGTAGGGTAAATACATTGGGTTACAGAGATAGGGCCTGAGTGGGATTGTTGTCGGTGCAGACTCAATGGGCCGAATGGCCTCTTTCTGCACCATTTGTATTTTATGATTCTATGATGAACAATTTCTACTCATACACTCTTTCACTGACATTTGCCGTTGAAAGGGTTGACGACTTAATCAAAATACATCCCCAAGATTGGTTCTATTCATAGTTCTTTGTGACGGAAGATGTGATCACAAAAATGCCAAGTATTAATTATGCAAATACCCACTTTTCATGCAAATGAACGGAGAGGTCCTCTGTCTATTGTTCTTTTACAGTTAATATCAACAGGGAAAAAAAACCAATCTGTTGAAATCTGGCTTGCTGCATGTTAAGACATTAAAGTCGAGGGCAAAATTGCATCCAACATGTTTCTTGTTGGCGAAGAAGCAACCCAGGATGATTTATGGGAATTGATAAAATGTCAGCTTTTGAAAAGTTGCAGGTTAAACCACTGTGGACCTCGACATTAAAGCAGTTTTTTTTTCCCAACAGTGATGTAAACGGTGTTCTGCTCACAGTTAAAGAGACAGCACATTAAATCTTGTTTCCTTCTTTATCCAAACTCTGCTGTCCATACTCTAATTCACACCAAGTGCTGTTCATCCATCACGCCTCCCCCCCCAACCCCCCTTGCTTAGTGACCTGCACGGGCACCTTCCCTGGCCTCCATTTTTAAACATTCTCTCTCATTTAAAAATCTATCCATGGCCTCACCCCCTCTCTATTGCCTTCGGAAGGAACTCTTCAAATGCAGCCAATAAAAATATAACAAAACTTACTCCGACTTATCAATCAAAGAAAGGATTTAATAAAGAAACTTCATTACTCCAAACTTGGGGCCGTGCTCTGGGCCAAACCAAGTTCCCCACAATTCCCAACAGGTTCTTATCCGTAGTGAGTCAGCTGACCATCTCATCATCCTGTAATTGGTTCCATGGTTTACCGGCTCAGCTGACCCTTACAGCTTGTTACCATTGGCCACATTACATCCAATGCAAAGATGTCACCGGTTACATTCTAACACTCCAGCCCTGAACCCACTGAGATCTCTGCGTTCTTTGCCTGTGCTAAATTCTCCCTCAGTGTACCCGAACAGGTATCGGAGTGTGGCGACAAGGGGATTTTCACAGTAACTTCATTGCAGCGTTAATGTAAGACTATTTGTGACACTAAAAAATAAATTTTAAACTTTAAACCTTAAACTTAGATTCTGCATTGACTCTGACAGAATATCTTACCTAGGCCCATCCGTCAGTCCCATTCCCATAAACCCACGCATTTACCGCAGTAATCCCCCAACCTACACATCTTAAAAAAAACTTATTGAAATCTACCACTTTGGCCAAGTTTGTTTTTGATAACGCTCTTGTGAAACACCAAAGGACATGTTCTCCCAAGTTAAAGATGCGGTATAAAAGGGCGGCACGGTGGCACAGTGGTTAGCACTGCAGCCTCACAGTGCCAGGGACCCGGGTTCGATTCCCGGCTTGGGTCACTGTCTGTGCGGAGTTTGCACATTCTCCCCATGTCTGCGTGGGTTTCCTCCGGGTGCTCTGGTTTCCTCCCACAGTCTGAAAGATATGTGGGTTAGGTTGATTAACTAGCTAGGGTAAATGCAAGGGGTTATAGGGATAGGACCTGGGAGAGATTGTGGTCGGTGCAGACTCGATGGGCCGAATGGCACTGTCGGGATTCTATGATTTGTAATTAGTGTGACTCTTGTGTGATGGAAACATTGCCGCTTCAAAGCTAATTTTTTTAATGCAAAGTACTGCCTCAGAAAATATGACACAAAACATAACCATGGCGCCCGGGCGTGCATAGATTGCAGCGTGTCGGATTGACTTTTAGAAAAAAAATCAATGGTGCTGCAAACTCACCGTACAATGTCTGAGGCAGCAAAGGATTGCATTGAATCTGTCAGCCTCACGTACAGTGACAGATTCGGAGACGCAGCAGAGGTTCTGTAAGATATAAATAGTTTGATTTCATCAGGAACATTTAACATTTTTTTTTTGGTGTCTGGCAGACACTTTGCCTTTGAGGCAAATGTGTGGGACAAGTGGATTTGAGCCAAGTGCCTCTGATAAGGTGTATCTGTCAAGGCACATGTCCCGGCCCCGAGCGGTGAGTGAGATGTTTTTTGGCATGAACTCTCTTGGTCTCTGGCATAGCCATTTGCCTGCCTCTATCTGACCCTGTAACCTCTCAATTTGACTCCCTCTTCCCCTGCACCTCCCCCCCCCCCCACCCCCCGACATCCCCAGCGCCCCAATGGCATTCCACCGCCCCCCCCCACCCTGGAACCCCCACCCTGTTGGCAACTTGGCCCCATTGAACAAAGAACAAAGAACATTACAGCACAGGAACAGGCCCTTCGGCCCTCCAAGTCTGCGCCCATGCTGCCCGACTGAACTAAAACCCCCTCCCCTCCGGAAAGAACAAAGAAAATTACATTGCTTGTACAAAGAAGAACAAAGAACAGTACAGCACAGGAACAGGCCCTTCGGCCCACCAAGCCTGCACCGTTACGTGGTTTCTATCCCTCTGTTCGCCTCCCGTTCATGTATAAATCGAGATACACCTTGAACGTTACTAAGCTGTCTGCTTCCACCACCTCCACTGACAGCCCGTTCCAGGCACCCACCACCCTCTGTGCGAAAAACTTCCCCCCCGCACATCTCCCCGAAACTTACCCCCCCTCACCTTAAACCTACACCCTCTTGTAGTCGACTCTTCCACCCTGGGAATAAGCCTCTGACTATCCACCCTATCCATGCCTCTCATAATTTTGTGGACTTCCATCAGGTCGCCCCCTCAGTTTCCGTCTTTCCAGTGAAAACAATCCGAATTTATCCAACCTCCCCTCATACCGAAAACCCTTCAGACCAGGCAACATCCTGGTAAACCTTCTTTACACCCTCTCCGAAGCATCCACATTTGGGGCGGCACGGTGGCAGAATGGTTAGCACTGTCTGGGGTGGAGCATTTAAGAGGGTTGGATAGGCTTGACTTGTCTTCTTAGGAGCAAAGAGGACTGAGGGGGCAACCTGATCGAGGTGTACGAGATTATGAGGGACATGGACAGAGTGGATAAGGAACAGTTGTTCCCCTTAGTTGAAGGGTCAGTCACGAGGGGACACAGGTTCAAGGTGAGAGGCAAGAGGTTTAGGGAGGATGTGACGAAAAGTTTTTTTTACCCAGAGGGTGGTGATGGTCTGGAATGCGCTGCCTGGGAGGGTGGTGGAGGCGGGATGCCTCACATCCTTTAAAACGTACCTGGATGAGCACTTGGCACGCCATAACATTCAGGGCTATGGGCCAAATACTGGTAAATGGGATTAAGTGGGAATTCGGGTGTTTCTCACATATCAGTGTGGACTCGATGGCTGAAGGGCCTCATCTACGCTGTATGATTCTATGGTTGGCTGTGAGGCACTTTAGGACGTCTTCTGGTTGAGATAGGTGCCTCAGAAATGCTTGCCTGCCTTTTCCACGACAGTCGCATCCCGCCATACACTTAGCCAGTCCCAAATCTTTTGATGTAAATATGGAAACCTTGGTTAATAATACTGAATGGATTCCAATATTCCTAACTCTCATAGAATCATAGAATCCTACAATGCAGAGGGAGGCCACTTGGCCCATTGTGTCTGCACTGACTGCAATCCCACCCAGGCAAAATTCCCGTAACCCCACATATTTACCTTGCTAATTCCCTGACACTAGGGTCAATTTTGCATGGCCTAATCCACCTAACCCGCACATCTTTCGGACTGTGGGAGGAAACCGGAGCACCCGGAGGAAACCCATGCAAACACGGGGAGAACGTGCAAACTCCACACAGACAGTGACCCAGTTGAACCTGGGTCCCTGGCGCTGTGAGGCTGCAGTGTTAACCACTGTGCCACCGTGCCGCGCCCTCTGTCTGTCCTGCTCTCTGCCCTAGTCACACATCCAGATCGTTGCTTGATTAATACAAAGGGAATAGCTTCATAGTTATCCTTTCGGTAGGCATGGAAAGCTATTTGAGGCCATTATTGTTGGTTAGAATCATAAAATCCTACAGTGCAGTAGGAGGCCATTCAGCACGTCGAGTCAGCACCGACCACAATCCCACCCAGGTTGATTGATCCCAAATATTAGGAGTGGGTGCTGTCACTTTCTGTCTCCAGCCACCCCTGGACAATTTGTCTGGGTTGTTTTACAACCCTTTGAAGGACCGTTTACAGCTGGATCAAGCCGGATAACCAGAAACAAAGTCATCTTTCCACTCAATTAAAAACAGGACGCCTTGTTTGTTTTTGGTCACTCTGCACAAAGTTATCACAAGCATATTTTCAACCACGGAGTTTGAGAGAGGCCTATTCTTTGCGAGTCCTGGCTAGTTGTGATGATGCTGTACGGGCCACAGTGGGCAGGTGGATCCATTGTGCTCGGCTCAAAGTCTTCACGGATTCAGTCTTTGCAAATGTCCACAAATGTTCATAGAATCCCTACAGTGCAGAAAGAGGCCATTCGGCCCATCGAGCCTGCACCGACAACAATCCCACCCAGGCCCTATCCCCATAACCCCATGCATTTACCCTACTAATACCCCTGACACTCAGGGGCAATTTAGCATGGCCAATCCACCTAACCCACACATCTTTGGACTTTGCGAGGAAACCCACGCAGACACTGGGAGAATGTGCAAACTCCACACAGGCAGTCACCTGAGGCCGGAATTGAACCCGAGTCCCTGACACTGTGAGGCAGCAGTGCTAACCACTGCGCCACCGTGTCACCCTCATGGTTGAGAGGTCAGCGACATCACTGCAAAACACAAATGGTTATTTTTACAGTTGGCAGTGTTTTTAAGGGGATTGAGATATAGTTTATTTATTAGTGTCACAAGTAGGCTTACATTAACACTGCAATGAAGTTACTGTCAAAGTCCCCTAGTCGCCACACTCCGGCGCCTGTTCGGGTACACTGAGGGAGAAGTTAGCATGGCCAATGCACCCAACCAGCATGTCTTTCGGACTGTGGGAGGAAACCGGAGCACCCGGAGGAAACCCACGCAGACACGGGGAGAACGTGCAGACTCTGCACAGACAGTGACCCAAGCCGGGAATCGAACCCGGGTCCCTGGCAGCAGTGTTAACTGGGGCCCATCTGGGTTCTGAGTGCGGCCCCTCGAGACATTTTGTTGACCGCGCAGGGTTGCCGCATTCCAGCGATTTCCGTCCGTGTCGTTTTTTTCCTCCCGCTGTGACTGAAGTGATTCGCATGTAAAGCAAGGGCGAGTGAAGTGAGGTGGGTGATGATTGCTCACAACACTGACTGTGAGAGCCGTGCGCTCCCTCTGTGTCCAAAGCGTCAATATATATTTTGTTCTTGCCATTTGAAGTTGATAGTCCTATTAATATATAAATGATTAAACATTTTCTATAAGTGTTTGATTTAATTTATTATTGTCACATGTATTAACATACAGTGAAAAGTATTGTTTCTTGCGTGCTATACAGACAAAGCATACCGTTCATAGAATCCATAGAATCTCTACAGTGCAGAAGTAGGCCATTTGGCCCATTGAGCCTGAACTGACCACAATCCCATCCAGGCCGTATTCCCGTACCACCACTCATTTACCCTACCTAATCCCCCTGACACTAGGGTCCATTTAGCATGACCAATCAACCTAACCCACACATCTTTGGACATTCATAGAGTACATAAGTGTGAAGGAAAGGGGAGGATGCAAAATATAGTTACAGTCATAGCTAGGGTGTAGAGAAAGATCAGCTTAATGCGAGGTAGGTCCATTCAAAAGTCTGACGGCAGCAGGGAAGAAGCTGTTCTTGAGTCTGTTGGTGTGTGATCTCAGACTTTTTGTATCTTCTTCCCGACAAAAGAAGGTGGAAGAGAGAATGTCCGGGGTGTGTGGGGTCCTTGACTGCTTTACTGAGGCAGCGGGAAGTGTAGACGGAGTCAATGGATGGGACGTATTCAGCGTGCATTAAATGTATTTCACCTTACACTTGGGGGTCATGGTGAGTGAACAAGCCCGATTTCAAACTGAGATGAAGGAGGGCCACTCACTAGCCTAGGTTGCCCATCACTGCATTTGCTGATTTTACACCTTTGCTTTGTCCTCCTTTCTCTTCTGCTCTGACCCTTTGAGCAGTTACCCAGGCCTCCTTCCCTCGGAATGGTATGCTTTGTCTGTACAGAGCGTAAGAAACAATACTTTTCACTGTATGCTAATCCATGTGACGATAATAAATCAAATCAAATACCCCCGGACAACCGGGTTTTATGGTTTCACCAGAAGTAGAAAATCTTTGCGTTTTGGTTACCATATTGCTAACAAGCGCGAGGAATGATCAATAATAACAGGCTGTGCGTTAAGCCGACGTTAAATCTTTTCCCTTTTATGGGATGACTCTGGCATCATCTGTCTCAGCTATAGCTGATCTATAATTAAAAGCTTGTTGCGTATTGGTGTTTTCTCTCTCTCTCTCTCAGCTCTTCACCACAGACTCTCTCCTTCCTATCCTATCTCTATTTTAGTGAGGTGGAACATTGTCCAAGAAATGTATGTGGGAGATGAGCATGAGCAAGGGAGGAATGTGTCCTGTGCTATTGCTATCTTTCCCCTCCGAAGCTCCGGATACCCTCTCTGTTTGTTCGCTTCTATTCATTCCTGGGATGTGAGCATCACCGGCAAATGTCAGGATGTGTTGCCCACCCCTTATTGCCCTTGGGAAGATGGTGGGGAATCGCCTTCTTGAACCGCTGCAATGCAGGGCGGCACAGTGGGGGCGGCATGGTGGCACAGTGGTCAGCACTGCTGCCTCACGGCACCAGGGACCGGGTTCAATTCCAGCCTTGGCTGACTGTCTGTGTGGAGTTTGCACATTCTCCCCGTGTCTGTGTGGGTTTCCTCCGGGTGCTCCGATTTCCTCCCACCCTCCAAAGATATCCAGTTAGCTGGATTGGCCATGCTAAATTGCCCCTTAATGTCCAAAGATGTGCAGGTTAGGTGGATTGGCCATGCTAAATTGCCCCTTAGTGCCCAAAGATGTGCAGATTAGGGGGATTGGCCATGCTAAATTGCCCTTTAATGGCAGGGAGATTAGCAGGGTAAATACCTGGGGTTACGGGAATAGGGCCTGGGTGGGATTGTTGTCAGTGCAGGCTCAATGGGCTTGAGTCACTGTCTGTGTGGAGTTTGCACGTTCTCCCCGTGTCTGCGTGGGTTTCCTCCGGGTGCTCCGCTTTCCTCCCACAGTCCGAAAGACGTGCTGGTTAGGTGCATTGGTCCATACTAAATTCTCCCTCAGTGTACCCGAACAGGCGCCGGAGTGTGGTGACTAGGGGATTTTCCCAGTAACTTCACTGCAGTGTTAATGTAAGCCTACTTGTGACTAATAAATAGATAAACTTCATGGCCTCCTTCTGCAGGGATTCAATGATTCTTTGAGTTCCTGTATGGTTTGTTATTTGCATTGAAAATGGGTGAAGGGTAAGGCCCCGGGCACATTAATGTTTCGGCACTGTGTGGGCAGATGCACTGAGTTGAAGGCTGGCTGTCAGTGCTGCTTGGGGAGGGGTTAAATAACTTGGCTGTTTTCTGAAGAGCTGCCTTTGTGAATGCACGTCTCTCGGGTGGAGTTGCGCCACCCTGTCTCCCTCTAGTGGTCACATCTGGTGATGCGACAAACGTTCATCCTCTCAAAACCGACAACACAGGCCCAAATTCTGATTTCTTATCCCGTTGGACAGCTCCAGAGCAAATCAACTCGCGGCAGCATCGGATTCCGTTTCTGATTTCGTGTTTTGATTTTTTAAAACAAGATTTTTTTTTTTAAGAAAGGCATTTCTTGTGTCGGCAACATGTTATTTAAGGTTCTGCATGGAAGGGTTTGATTGGTGAGGTAATTTACGCATCCAGAGGGGAATCTTAAGTCTTCAGGGGAGTGCAGTCGAATTTCGGAATAAAACTCAAGGTTAAAAACCATCAAGGTAGATCTTGGGAGCCATCACGGAACACCTGGATACTAGGAGAGGGTGTACGTTGCTTTGTGTAGGTGAATTAAGATGGGCTGAATGGCCTTCCTCTTTTGTGTCTTGACCTAGAATCATAGAATCCCCACAGTGCAGAAAGAGACCATTCGGCCCTTTGAGTCTGCACCGACTCTCTAACAGAGCATCTTACCCAGGCCCAACCCAATTACCCCACATGTTTACCCTGCTATCCCCCTAACCTGCACATCTTTGGACACTAAAGGGCAATTTAGCATGGCCAATCCATCTACCCTGCAGATCTTTGGACACTAAGGGGCAATTTAGCATGGCCAATCCACCTAACCTGCACATCTTGTGACCATAAGGGGCAATTTAGCATGGCCAATTCTCCTAGCCTGCAGATCTTTGGACACTAAGGGGCAATTTAGCATGGCCAATCCACCTAACCTACACATCTTTGGACACTAAGGGGCAGTTTAGCATGGCTAATCCCCCTAACCTGCACATCTTGTGACCTTAAGGGGCAATTTAGCACGGCCAATCCACCTAACCTGCAGATCTTTGGACTGTGGGAGGAAACTGGAGCACCCGGAGGAAACCCACACAGGCACAGGGAGAATGTGCAAACTTCACACAGACAGTGAGCCAAGGCGGGAATCGAAGCTGGGTCCCTGGCGCTCTGAGGCAGCAGCGCTAACCATTGTGCCACCGGGCCTAGTGTTGCTGCAGCACTGCAAAGGAGGCCATTTGGGGAATGACGTTTTGTCTCTATCTCACTGCAAAACTTGGTAGTGTAACCCGGATTGGTTGTCTAGTTGCTTACATGGCCACAGAGGGTGTCCATTTTCAATCCATTCTGGGGATGTGGACATTGGTGGCAAAGCCAGCGTTGAATATCCATCTCGAATTGACCTTGGGATGGTAGCGGGGATCTGTGTTCTTGAAATGCTGCTGTCCATGTGGCAAAAATATTGGTCGGAATTTTCCTGCCGGCGGGATTCTCTGTGCCCGGAGAATTCCGGCCATTACTTCATTGGTGGCCGTTCAGAGAAGGTTCACTGGGATAATACCCGGCATGGAGGGATTGTCTTGTGAGGAAAAGATTAAACAGGGAGGGACTCTACTCATTTTGGAATTCAGAAGAATGAGAGGTGATCTCACATATGGGTTTATTAAGGGGTTTGACAGGGGTAAATGCTGAAAGGATGTTACCCCTTCATGGGACAGGCTAGGACCAGAGGGCATGGTCTCAGAATAATGGGGCACCAATTTAGGACTGAGATGGGAATGAATTTCTTCTCTCAGAGGGCTGGGAGTCTTTGGAACTCCTTGGCGCAGAGAGCTGTGGGGACAAAGTCCTTGTGTATATTTAAGGCTGAAATAGATAGATTTTTGATCAGTAAGGGAAACAAGGGTTATGGGGAAATGGCAGGAAAGTGGATGTGAGGAATGTTGGACCAGCCACGATCCTATTGAATGGGGCAGAGCAGGTTCGAGGGGCCGAATGGCCTACTCCTGTTCCTATTTCTTATGGTCTTATTAAGATACTCCAGGAATGTTGGTTGGCAGGAAAAACTTTGGTCGGAAAAATGGGACGGCGACTTATTATCTAAATGAGGAGAGACTTTGGAGTGCTTCGATGCAGAGGGATCTAGATGTCCTCAAAGAACAAAGAACAAAGAAAATTACAGCACAGGGACAGGCCCTATGGCCCTCCAAGCCTGCACCAACCATGCTGCCCGACTGAACTAAAACCCCTTACCCTTCCGGGGACCATATCCCTCTATTCCCATCCTATTCATGTATTTGTCCAGACGCCCCTTAAAAGTCACTATCCTATCCGTTTCCACTATCTCCTCCAGCAGCAAGTTCCAGGCACCCACCACTCTCTGTGTAAAAAACTTGCCTCATACCTCTCCTTTAAACCTTGCCCCTCACACCTGTGCCCCATAGTAATTGACTCTTCCACCCTGGGAAAAAGCTTCTGACTATCCACTCTGTCCGTGCCTCTCATAATCTTGTAGACTTCTATCAGGTCGCCCCTCAACCTCCGTCGTTTCAGTGAGAACAAACCAAGTTTCTCCAACCTCTCCTCATAGCTAATGCCCTCCATACCAGGAAACATCCTGGTAAAATCCTCATTCATGAGTCACAGGAAACTAGCATGCAGATAATAAAGAAAGGGAATGGAATGTTGGACTTTATAGCTAAAGGAATAGAATATAAAGGTAAGGAAGTATTGTTGCAACTATACAAGGCATTGGTGAGGCCACTCCTGGAGTATTGTGCACAGTTTTGGTTCCCTTATTTGAGGAAAGATGTAGTGGCATTGGAGGCAGTTCAGAGGAGGTTCACTAGATTGATTCCAGAGATGAGGGGTTTGTCGTATGAAGAGAGATTGAACAGTTTAGGCCGATACTCTCTGGAATTCAGAAGAATGAGGGGAGATCAAATTGAGGTATACAAGATGATAAAAGGTATGGATAAAGTAGACGTGGAGCGGATGCTTCCTCTTGTGGGGCATTCGAGGACGAGAGATCATAGTCTTAGGATAAGGGGTAGCAAATTTAAAACAGAGTTGAGGAGAAACTACTTCTCCCAAAGGGTTGTGAATCTGTGGAATTCGCTGCCCCAAAGTGCGGTGGATGCTGGGACAGTGAGTAAATTTAAGGAGGAGTTAGACAGATTTTTAATTGGTAATGGGTTGAAGGGTTATGGGGAGAAGGCAGGAAAATGGGGATGAGGAACATATCAGCCATGAATGGCGGAGTGGACTGGATGGGCCGAATGGCCTCATTCTGCTCCAATATTTTATGAACTTATGATAAGTTCCTCAGATCTTCCCCCAGCAAATTTTTGAAAGCAATATCAAGGCCCCTTTTAATTGCTGACTGCAATTGAGAATAAAACAACAGGATGGTTCATTCGCAGCACGATCATTCTCAGCACTCCCCCCCCACCCCCCCGTTTCCGTGTCAACCATGCTGTGAAGGCCAGGACAATTAATTAACAATTAATTCCTACCCAGGCACCGAATAATCCCAGAACTCTTCACAGGGACAGGAGAAGCTGCTCAATAGTGATAGGTCCCAGCGCGGATGAGTAATACCATCTCCTACTGTCACTACTCCACAGCAGGCAGGGCTGGTGAGATTCCTGGGCACTGAGACATCCAGCAACCGGTGGCAGACTCCGGAGGCTATCAGGAACCTCTGCCCGAGTGCCAGCACCCGGATCGGGAGCGCTTGTTTGTCATTACGAGTGAGAAAACCATTTGGAATTTGCTTCAACCTCGATGAGCTATTGATGCACTGTTCCAGTCACCTTCCTGCCACAGTCCAAAAGATGTGCCAGTTAGGTGCATTGGCCATGCTGAATTCTCCCTCAGTGTACCCAAACAGGTGCCAGAGTGCGGCAACTAGGGGATTTTCACAGTAACTTCATTGCAGTGTTAATGTAAGTCTACTTGTGACACTAAGGAATAAACTAAACTGGATTGGTCATGCTAACTTGTCCCTTCGTATCCAAAGACGTGCTGGTTAGGTGCATCGGCCGTGCTAAATTCTCCCTCAGTGTACCCGAACAGGCGCCGGAGTGTGGCGACGAGGGGATTTTCACAGTAACTTCATTGCAGTGTTCATGTAAGCCTACTTGTGACACTAATAAATAAAGTTAAAAACTTGAAAAAGAAACTTTAAAAAACTTTTAACTTCATTCGTCTGAACTCCAGCAAATCCAATCCTAACCGACTCAGTCTTTCCTTTTACGTCAGTCTGCTATCCCAGGAATCGGTCTGAACCAAGATTATTGAAAGAAACAGATTATCTAGCCGTTTATCACATCATGGGATCTTACTGTGTTGAAAATTGGCTGTTGTGTATACTGAATTACAACAGCGCTAACACTTCATTGGTGTAAAGTGGGTTGAGATGTCTTGTGGTACGACAGTTCTGTCTTCCTGCACTTCCAAAACACAGATTTTAATTTTCCTTAACTGACTTTGCTTCTAACAAATTATCCAGCCCTGCTGTGTGTAGGTTTACTGGCATGGCTTCGAATGATATCCCTTTTTAAGAAATCTACTTACCCCTCATTTGCAACGACAAATTGAAAGTTAGGACGATTAGCAAGAGACCAGGTGATTTGATTCGAGAGGCAGACTGCAGAACAGGTCACCTGACATCCTTAATTTTTTGATTTGATTTGATTTATTATTGTCACATGTATTAGTGTACAGTGAAAAGTATTGTTTCTTGCGTGATATACAGACAAAACATACGGTTCAAGTTTTTTTATTAATCACAAGCAAGGCTTACATTAACACTGCAATGAAGTTACTGTGAAATTCCTCCAGTCGCCACAGTCCAGCACCTGTTCGGGTCAATGCACCCTAACCAGCACCTCTTTCAGAATGTGGGAGGAAACCAGAACACCCGGAGGAAACCCACGCAGACACGGGGAGAACGTGCAGACTCCGCACAGACAGTGACCCAAGCCGGGAATCAAACCCCAGACCCTGGCGCTGTGAAGCAGCAGTGCTAAACCACTGTGCTACCGTGCCGCCCCGATCATGGATAAGGAAAGGAGAGAGTGCAGAATGTTACAGTAATATCTAGGGTGTAGAGAAAGATCAACTTAATGCAGGGTTGGTCCATTCAAACATCTGATGGCAGCGGGGAAGAAGCTGCTGTTGAGTCGGTCGGTACGTGTCCTCAGACTTTTTAATCTTTTTCCCGACGGAAGAAGGTGGAAGAGAGAATGTCCGGGGTGCGTGGGGTCCTTAATTATGCTGGCTGCTTTGCCGAGGCAGCGGGAAGTGTAGACAGAGTCAATGGATGGGAGGCTGGTTAGCGTGATGGATTGGGCTTCATTCGCGAGATCTTGTATTTTTTTGTAGGTGGTAAGCCTGGCAGAAGAAACTGGCCCACCTCCCATTCATAATTTAGGTTTTAAAGCGAATTGGCCGTCATTGGTTCACTGGAGCTGACCCAGTAAGCTCACTCCACCTGAGAACCAATTAGTCAACCAATGACGTGTGGACAGAAACACGGCTAATGTTCTAGGGACCCGGGTTCCAATCCCGCCACGGCAGATGATGGAATTGGAATTCAATAAAATAAATATCTGGAATTAAGAATCTACCGATGACCATGAAACCATTGTCGGAAAAATCCATCTGGTTCACTAACGTCCTTTAGGGAAGGAAATCTGCTGTTCTTACCCGGTCTGGCCTACATGTAACTCCAGAGCCACAGCAATGTGGTTGGCTCTCAAATGCACTCCAAGGGCAACTAGGGATGGGCAATAAAGGCTGGCCAGCCAGCAACACTCACGTCCCACGAATAAATAAAATAAAATTACTTTGTCGAATCTTATTTACATGTCCTTCCATTCCTTTCTCCCTCATATACTTAACTAACTTCCCCTTCAATACATCCATGCTATTCACCTCATCTACTCCATGGGCGGCACGGTGGCACAGTGGTTAGCACTGCTGTCTCACAGTGCCAGGGACCCGGGTTCAATTCCGGCCTCAGGTCACTGTCTGTGTGGAGTTTGCACGTTCTCCCCGTGTCTGCGTGGGTTTCCTCCGGGTGCTCCCGTTTCCTCCCACACTCCAGAGATGTACGGGTTAGGTGGATTGGCCATGCTTAATTGCCCCTTAGTGTCAGGGAGACTGGCTCGGGTAAATGCCTGGAGTTATGGGAATAGGGTGGGATTGTGATCGGTGCAAACACGATGGGCTAAATGGCCTCCTTCTGCACTGTAGGATTCTACGATTCTGCGGCAGCGGATAGAAATCTGCAACTCTCTCTCCCAAAAAAGTGTTGAGGCTGGGAGGGGAGGGGAGGGGAGGGGAGGGAGGGGGGGAGAGGAAATCTAGGGGAGGGAGGTGCGGGAGAGCCGTTAGAGGATGGAGGCAATTGAAAATGTCCAAACCGTGACTGATAGATTGTTGTTTGGCAGGGATACTGAGGGCTAGGGAAGCAAGCTGGGAATTTGAAGTTAAGATACAGGCCAGCCACGATATAATGGAATGCTGAATGCCATTGAGGGGCCGAATGGAATCTTCCTGCTCCCAAAATTCCGACTTAAGATCAAGGAAGCGTTCCCTCTGCCCTTGGGCAGATTGGAAACCAGATCCCAGATGTGCAGGGCAATCTGGTAGAGCTCACACAGCCCCCAGTGGTGCTCAGTTAATAAATCCTACTGCTACATGTGTAGCTGCTGCAACCTTCAGCTACGTGGAGATCTTCCCAGACCTGCTTGACAGGGAGATGAGCAATTCTCTTAGATCCGAGGCTAAATCCCCTGCAACCAGTTTTCCTTTCTGCCAAAGCTTTTGAATCCCACTCAATGCTCAACCCGCTCCCAAAAAACGGGATTCGAACTCAGTTGAGGGTGGGCACCAGTTTTGTAACTTTCCCCATCTGACCCACATTTGATGATTTGATTTGATTTATTATTGTCACATGAATTGGGATACAGTGAAAAGTATTGTTTCTTGCGTGCTATACAGACAAAGCATACCGTTCATAGAGAAGGAAAGGAGAGAGTGCAGAATGTAGTGTTACAGTCATAGTTAGGGTGTAGAGAAAGATCAACTTAATGCGAGGTGGGTCCATTCAAAAATCTTATGACAGCAGGGAAGAAGCTGTTCTTGAGTCGGTTGGTGCGTGACCTCAGACTTTTGTATCTTTTTCCCGACGGAAGAAGGTGGAAGAGAGAATGTCCGGGGTGCGTGAGGTCCTTGATTATGCTGGCTGCTTTCCCGAGGCAGTGGGAAGTGTAGACAGAGTCAATGGATGGGA
Organism: Mustelus asterias; assembly: GCF_964213995.1. Classification (NCBI taxonomy): domain Eukaryota; kingdom Metazoa; phylum Chordata; class Chondrichthyes; order Carcharhiniformes; family Triakidae; genus Mustelus; species Mustelus asterias. Next base: position 11,533,703 of record NC_135829.1, read on the forward strand.
GGCTGGTTTGTGTGATGGATTGGGCTACATTCATGACCCTCTCTAGTTCCTTGCGGTCTGGGGCCGAGCAGGAGGTATACCAAGCTGTGATACAACCAGAAACGACTCATTCAGGATTTCCACCACAGCAACAGGACTCGTTTATTTACTTTAAATAAATGTGAATAAACTTCCAAACCGATACTGGATAATGGAATATTTTAAGCTTTGTGTCTCCAAATGAAGCGTCAGGAGCTCCACAATAAGATTTAATTAATGGTTAGCACTGCCACCTCCCAGCACCAACGGACCCGGGTTCAATTCCGACCTCAGGTCACTGTCTGTGTGGAGTTTGCATATTCTCCCCATGTCTCTGTGAGTTTCCTCCGGGTGCTCCGGTTTCCTCCCACACTCTGAGGAAGTGTAGGTTAGATGGATTGGCCACGCTAAATTGCCCCTTAGTGTCCAAAGATGTGCAGTTTAAATGGATTAGCCATGCTAAATTGCCCCTTAGTGTCCAAAGATGTGCAGTTTAGGTGAATTAGCCATGCTAAATTGTCCCTCAGTATGTAAAGATATGCAGTTTAGGTGGATTAGCCATGCTAAACTGCCCCTTAGTGTCTAAAGATGTGCAGGTTAGGTGGATTGGCCATGCTAAATTGCCCCTTCGTATCCAAAGATGTGCAGGTTAGATGGATTAGTGGGATAAATACATGGGGTTACGGAAAAAGGGGCTAGGTGGGATCTTCTGTCGGAGAGTTGGCGCAGACTTGATGGGCTGAATGGCCTCCTTCTGTACTGTAAGGATTCTATGATTCTAAATGAACATAAAGGTGAAGTTGTACTGCTGTTTTTTAGGCCAACTCTGAGCAATGTTGGACGCAGATCAGAGAACAGGCAAGCAGTGAGTTGCTTCTTGTACCCCCTTAAGTTCACACAAGCTGCAGTATAACTCCATTCCTAATTCCTTCCTTAGATCAAAAGCCTTTTTAAAGGAAGTTCAAAACAGGGAGGGATATTAACACCAAGCTGTTCGGGGTCAGGGAGAGCGGGTCGGTGGGGGGGGGGGGGGGGGTGTTTCTGTCAGGAACTCTTTGACAGAGTTCCTTTCGCAGGGGTAACAGGGAATCTGGGATGGTAACCTTGGGAAAGCTGTGGAGACTGAGAGGGAGGTGAATTGAAGATATCAGAATGGTGGTTGGTGGCTTTTCATTGGGTCAGTTAAGGGGCACCAAGGATGGAATTAAGATACAGGTCAAATCTGATCGAATTGCACGACAGAACAGGATCGAGGGGCTGAATGGCCTACACCTGATCGTACATTCCTTAAAATAGAGGCAAGCAATCAAGACCCATTGAGTAGGATGTTGCTATGAATGAAAAAAAGGGGGAGAGAGAAGGTGAGGTGATTCTAAGATCGGATGGATGGGTGAGACTTTGAATATGCTGAAGTCTACAGAGGATTAGGAGTACATAGAACATAGAACATAGAACATAGAACAGTACAGCACAGGAACAGACTCTTCAGCCCACAATGTTGTACCGAACATGATGCCAAATTAAAGTAATCCCTCCTACCTGCCCTTGGTCCATATCCCTCTATCCCTTGCATATTCATGTGCTTATCTAAAAGCCCCTTAAACGCCCCTCTTGTATCTGCCTCCACCACCACCCCTGGCAGCATATTCCAGACACCTACCACTCTCTGAGTAAAAATCTTGCCCCTCCCATCTGCTTTGAACTTCCCCTCTCTCACCTTAAGTGCATGCCACCTCGTATTGGACATTTCAACTCTGGGAAAAAATTCTGGCTGTCAACCCTATCCCTGCCTTATATCATTTTGTAGACTTCTATCGGGCCTCCCCTCAGCCTCTGTCGCTCCAGAGAAAACAACCCCAGTTTGCCCAGCCTCTCCTTATAGCACATAGAATAATTGAGCTGGGAAAGGTATAATAAGGGTTTCAACAGGAACTGGGATATTAACTGGGTGGCACGGTGGCACAGTGGTTAGCACTGCTGCCTCGCCAGGGACCCGGGTTCTGTTCCAGCCTCGGATCACCGTCTGTCTGAAGTCTGCACATTCTCCCCGTGTCTTGCATGGGTTTCCTCCGGGTGCTCCGGTTTCCTCCCACAGTCCAAAGGTGTGCGGGTTAGGTTGATTGGCCGTGCTAAATTGCCCCTCAGTGTCCGGGGGATTAGGAGGGTAAATATGTGGGATTACAGGGATGGGACCTGGCTGGGATTGTTGTCGGTGCAGACTCAATGGGCCGAATGGCTTCCTTCTGCGTTGTAGATTCTATGATTAAATTCCATTAATTATTTGACAAAAGGATTTTTTCATTCAAAAGGGGTTGCTGTGACCTAGAATCTACTGGTTGTTAAGATGGCAAAGGCCAATTCAACAGTAATTTTCAAAGGGGTATTGGATGGTCAACAGGAAAGAATTTGCAGGGCAGCGGGTAAAGGGCAAAAGGTGGTGGCAATTGGATAGCTCTCTCCAAGAGCCAACACAGGGCCTATGGCACGAATGGCCTCATTCTGAGGCTGTGTAGTTCTGAGATTCTATTTTAAAAGGGTAAATGAAACGTTGGGGTATTGAAGGGATGAATTTCCCTCAAACGGGTTAGCCCGCTGGTGATAAACAGATTTCACGATTTCTGTAAAAGCCAGCCTACCTGGATGGGGGAGCAGTGTCCCGAATCGGAAGGGGCGGCACGTTGGCACAGTGGTTAGCACTGCTGCCTCACCGCACCAGGAACCCGGGTTCAATTCCAGCCTTGGGTCGCTGTCTGTGTGGAGTTCTCCCCGTGCCTGCGTGGGTTTCCTCCGGGTGCTCCAATTTCCTCCCACAGTCCAAAGATGTGCTGGTCAGGTTGATTGGCCATGCTAAATTGACCCTAATGTCAGGGGGATGAGCAGGGTAAATGAGGGTTATGGGAGTAGGGCCTGGGTGGGATCATCATTGGTACAGACTCGCTGGACCAAATGGCCTCCTTCTGTAATGTAGGGATTCTATGAAAGGTGTGATCCAGGGATGAGGGGTTTGTCGTGAGAAGAGAGATTGAACAGTTTAGGCCGATACTCTCTGGAATTTAGAAGAATGAGGGGAGATCGAATTGAGGTATACAAGATGATAAAAGGTATGGGTAAAGTAGACGTGGAGCTGATGCTTCCTCTTGTGGGGCATTCTAAGACGAGAGGTCATAGTCTTAGGATAAGGGGTAACAAATTTAAAACAGAGTTGAGGAGAAACTACTTCTCCCAAAGGGTTGTGAATCTGTGGAATTCGCTCCCCCAAAGTGCGGGGGATGCTGGGACAGTGAGTAAATTTAAGGAGGAGTTAGACAGATTTTTAATTGGTAATGGGTTGGAGGGTTATGGGAGGGAGGGCAGGAAAATGGGGATGAGGAGCATATCAGCCATGATCGAATGGCGGAGCAGACTTGATGGGCAGAATGGCCTAATTCTGCTCCTATATCTTATGAACTTATGAACCCAGAAACCCTACAACCATACAAACCAGCCCTTACTGTATCAGGTCTACTGACACGGGGTAGCTATTCACAGTGGCATCATGGTTGGAACCATTGCCTCACAGCACCAGGGGCTTGGGTTCGATTCTGGCCTCGGGTCACTGTCTGTGTGGAGTCTGCACGTTCTCCCCGTGTCTGTGTGGGTTTCCTCCAGATGCTCCGGTTTCCTCCCACAGTCCAAAGATGTGTGGGTTAGGTGGATTGGCCATGCTAAATTGCTCCTTAGTGTCAGTGGGGCTAGTAGGATAAATGCACAGGGATAGGGCCTGGGTGGGATTGTTGTCGGTGCAGGCTCGATGGGCCGAATGGCCTCCTTCTGCACTGTAGGGATTCTATGATTCTATTTATTGACTGAATAAACAGGTTGCTCTCAGGCTTTGCAAAAATCAGTCTAAAAATCGACAGTGTAGCTTCACTCCTTCAAGACATTAACGATATTACAACAGTCCTGAATCACAGCAGCTGAGCCCTGACCTTAACAAGATATAAATGTGATGATCCTCAGTTTAAGTTAATAAACTCCAGCACCCGGGCTCAAAGGTGAAACTGTTCCATTGATTTCCTTCACCACCTCTCCCCGCCCCCCTCCCCCTCCCCCACCCCCACCACCCCCCACCAGGCACACCCCACCTCCGCTTAAAAGAAAGTTAACAAAAAAATGACCTGTTGTTGGATGGATGAGGTTATATCAGGGAGCAAGAAGAGTAACAAAGGAATACTCGACGAGTTTTGGTCTTTATTGTGAGATAAATAGAGTAATTGAATCCTACAATGCAGAAGGAGGCCATTCGGCCCATCGAGTCTGCACTGATCACAATCCCACCCAGGCCCTATCCCCGTAACACCATGCATTTACCCGGCTAATCCCTCGACACTAAGGGGCAATTTAGCATGACCAATCCACCTAACCTGCACATCTTTGGACTGTGGGAGGAAACATAAGAACATAAGAACTAGGAGCAGGAGTAGGCCATCTGGCCTCTCGAGCCTGCTCCGTCATTCAATAAGATCATGGCTGATCTTTTTGTGGACTCAGGTCCACTTACCCGCCCGCTCACCATAACCCTTAATTCCTTTACTGTTCAAAAATGTATCTATCCTTGCCTTAAAAACATTCAATGAGGTAGCCTCAACTGCTTCACTGGGCAGAGAATTTCACAGGTTCACAATCCTTTGTGTGAAGAAGTTCCTCCTCAAGTCAGTCCCAAATCTGCTTCCCCTTATTTTGAGGCTATGCCCCCTAGTTCTAGTTTCACCCGCCAGTGGAAATAACTTTCCTGCTTCTATCTTATCTATTCCCTTCATAATCTTATATGTTTCTATAAGATCTCCCCTCATTCTTCTGAATTCCAATGAGTATAGCCCCAGTCTACTAGGGTGAACGGTGGGAAGCTTTTCCCCAGGTCGGTGGTGACGTTCACGAGGGGTCATAGGTTCAAGGTGAAGGGGGGGAGGTTTAACACAGATATCAGAAGGACATATTTCACACAGAGGGTCGTGGGGGCCTGGAATGTGTTGCCGGGCAAGGTGGTGGAGGCGGACACACTGGGAACGTTTAAGACTTATCTAGACAGCTATATGAACGGAGTGGGAATGGAGGGATACAAAAGAGTGGTCTAGTTTGGACCAGGGAGCGGCGCGGGCTAATTGTTCCTGGTTTCTCGTTTCAAGGCTTCATTCTACGATCATCTTGCTGGTGCCAGTACAGAGTGAGACTGCGGATAGTTGGGAACCTGTCTCGGGGGCAGGGAATTCATATGGTGTTCGTGGAAGTGGAAATGACTAGGGTTGGGAAGCATTTTCCGATCGGGGCCATTGTGATCTCCTGGACTCGTTTCGATCGCCTCAGGGGGTCGGAGAGGAATTTCCCAGATTTTTTTTTTTTCCCCATATTGGCCCTGGGGTTTTTCACTCTGGGTTTTCGCCTCTCCCTGGAGATCACATGGTCTGGAATGGCGGGGTAGGGGTGAGTTAATAGGTTGTAATGAACAAAGCATCATAGCTGTGAGGGACAGCTCGGTGGATAGGATATTGGTATGTAGATAGGCTGGAAAATTGGGCGGGGATCCTGGATTCAGGATTCAATCCTGGACCGGGGAGCGGCGCGGGCTTGGAGGGCCGAAGGGCCTGTTCCTGTGCTGTATTGTTCTTTGTTCTTTGTTCTTTGTACTCAGTCTCTCCTCATAAGCCAACCTTCTCAATTTTGGAATCAACCAAGTGAACCTCCTCTGCACCCCCTCCAGTGCCAGTATATCCTTTCTCAAGTAAGGAGACCAAAACTGTACACAATATTCCAGGTGTAGCCTCACCAGCACCTTATACAGCTGCAACAGAACCTCGCTGTTTTTAAACTCCATCCCTCTAGCAATGAAGGACAAAATTCCATTTGCCTTCAGAATTACCTGCTGCACCTGCAAACCAACTCCTTGAGATTCCTGCACAAGGACACCCAGGTCCCTCTGCACAGCAGCATGCTGCAATTGTTTACCATTAAAATAATAGTCCATTTTGCTGTTATTTCTACCAAAATGGATGACCTCACATTTACCAACATTGTACTCCATCTGCCAGAACCTCACCCACTCACTTAGATTATCTATATCCCTTTGCAGACTTTTAGCGTCCTCTGCACACTTTGTTCTTCCACCCATCTTAGTGTCATCTGCGAATTTTGACACACTACACTTGGTCCCCAACTCCAAATCATCTATGTAAATCGTAAACAATTGCGGTCCCAACACTGATCCCTGAGGCACACCACTAGTCACTGATCACCAACCAGAAAAACACCCATTTACCCCCACTCTTTGCTTTCTGTCAGTTAACCAACAGAAACCGGAGTAGCCAGAGGAAACCCACGCAGACACGGGGAGAACGTGCAAACTCCACACAGACAGTGACCCGAGATCAGAATTGAACCCGGGTCCCTGGCGCTGTGAGGCAGCAGTGCTAACCACTATGCCGCCGTGCTGCCCTGTCTGTGTGGAGTTTGCATGTTCTCCCCGTGTCTGCGTGGGTTTCCTCCGGGTGCTCCAGTTTTCTTCCACAGTCCGAAAGATATGCGGGTTAGGTGGATTGGCCATGCTAAATTGCCCTTTAGTGTCAGGGGGACTAGCTAGGGTAAATGAATGAGGTTATGGGAATGGGGCCTGGGTGGGATTGTGGTCGGTGCAGACTCGATGGGCCGAATGGCCTCCTTCTGCACTGTAGGATTCTATAATTAGATGGCTGGGTAAGATGCTATGCAGGCGACTCGGTACATACGAGATGGGTGAATGGCCTCTTCTGCACTGTCGGCAATGTATGGCTCTGTAGGATTATATGATGTCTCGGACTGGATAAGATGCAATGCAGGCAAGTCGGTACACACGAGATGGGGTGAATGGCCCTTTTGCGCTGTGGGGGATTGTGTGATTCTATGAAATGGACCTTGGGGAACATTATCCAATTCCAGAAGTGGCTGAGGGGAGAAGGATAGTAAAACATCATAACCTGGTGTAATTATCATCCAATCATTTTGATCCCCATCTGGTCCATTTGACTGAATAATCCTATATGGTTTCTTTCATGTATAGTTTTGCTAAATGCAAGTGGAGTTACCGCGATCTGGGATGCCCTCACTGTCTGGTGGAAGCAGATTCCGTAACAACTTTCAAAAGTTAATTGGATAAATAATTGAAGCGGAATAAAAATTTCAGGACCATAGGGGAAACGCCAGAAGTGAGACCAATTAGATAGCTCTGTCAAAGAGCTGGCATGGATTGGACGGGCCAAACGACCTCTTTCTGTGCTACATGATTCCAAGCGAAAAATCAGGATTAAAAAGGGCACCGCATCCAATTCCCTGGAAATGGGATACCTTGACTCCGAGGTAGTCAGGTGAGTCGGGTCAGACAAAGTCGCTCTGAATTAGTGAAAGGTAAAATTTAAAACCAGCATGAAGAAGAATTTTTGATGAACTGGATACTAAAAGCATTTGAACGCGCTTGCCAAGCAGTGTAATGGAAGAGCCATGATTGGAGTAATTTAAAATGCAGTTGGATGCTAAACTTGGACAGTGAGGTTGTCAGAGGAATAAGCTTTGATAGGCAAACTAGGGGCTCAGCTTCTGCCACTTTCTTAGAAGTGTAATGGGTTCAAACCCAGCTTCGGGACTTGAGTACGTCATCTTGGCTGACACTTCTGCCACTGAAGAGGCTTATTGTCCAAATTTCACTCCGTGGAGAGGAGGTTTGAGCAAGGAAAACACTGCTTTTGTTTGTTCGTGTGGACGTGGATGATCCAGGGGCCACGTCAAAGGATTGGAAGGTTCTCCCGCTGGTACTAAAGACGGGAAAACCGCTTTGGAGTACTCAGTAGGTCTGGCGGCATCTACTGGGACAGAAACGGGGTTAATGTCTCAGGCAGGAGACCCTTCATCAGGGGTTCTCCCAGTGCTTGGAGCCAGGCTCTCCTTTCTCCACACCATGGAAACAAACTAATTGGTCATTTGTCTCAACTTAGTGAGGGAATGGATTGGCGATAACTGGCTGCCATTCCTGCTTCTACAACAACAACGGAGTGAATCATCAGATGTGACATTCTTCGAAACGTCAGGAGGATGGACTTCGCTGGACTTACGGATAGTGATGAACATTGTCAGACAATACAGCAGGATATAGATAGGCTGGAAAATTGGGCGGAGAAATGGCAGATGGAATTTAATCCAGATAAATGCGAAGTGATGCATTTTGGAAGAATTAATGTAGGGAGGAGTTATACAATAAATGGCAGAGCCATCAAGAGTATAGGAACACAGAGGGACCTAGGTGTGCAAGTCCACAAATCCTTGAAGGTGGCAACACAGGTGGAGAAGGTGGTGAAGAAGGCATATGGTATGCTTGCCTTTATAGGACGGGGTATAGAGTATAAAAGCTGGAGTCTGATGTTGCAGCTGTATAGAACGCTGGTTAGGCCACATTTGGAGTACTGCGTCCAGTTCTGGTCGCCGCACTACCAGAAGGATGTGGAGGTTTTAGAGAGAGTGCAGAGAAGGTTTACCAGGATATTGCCTGGTATGGAGGGTCTTAGCTATGAGGAGAGAATGGGTAAACTGGGCTTGTTCTCCCTGGAAAGACGGAGAATGAGGGGAGACCTAATAGAGGTGTACAAAATTATGAAGGGTATAGATAGGGTGAACAGTGGGAAGCTTTTTCCCAGGTCGGAGGTGACGATCATGAGGGGTCACGGGCTCAAGGTGAGAGGGGCGAGGTATAACTCAGATATCAGAGGGACGTTTTTTACATAGAGAGTGGTGGGGGCCTGGAATGCGCTGCCAAGTAGGGTGGTGGAGGCAGACACGCTGGCATCGTTTAAGACTTACCTGGATAGTCACATGAGCAGCCTGGGAATGGAGGGATACAAACGATTGGTCTAGTTGGACCAAGGAGCGGCACAGTCCTGGAGGGCCGAAGGGCCTATTTCCTGTGCTGTATTGTTCTTTGTTCTTTGTTCTTTGATGCAATAAAGATCACGATACACATTTACAGGGTCTTCTCATTGATTTTGACATTGTACTTTTGATTTGATTTGATCCAAGTCTATCCACTCTCTCCTTATAGCTCAAATGTTCCATCCCAGGCAACATCCTGGTGAACCTCCTCTGTACCCCCTCTACTGCAATCACGTCCTTCCTATAATGAGGTGAACATAACTGCACACAGTCCTCTCGCTGTGATCGAACCAACTCTCTGTACAGTCCAACATAAATCCCTTGCCAAAAGAGAAAATGTTGGAAAATCTCAGCAGGTCTGGCAGCATCTGTAAGGGGGGAAAAGAGCTGACGTTTCAAGTCCAGATGACCCTTTAAAGGGTCACCTGGACTCGAAACGTCAGCTCTTTTCTCTCCTTACAGATGCTGCCAGGCCTGCTGAGATTTTCCAGCATTTTCTCTTTTGGTTTCCGATTCCTGCATCCGCAGTAATTTACTTTTATAAACTCCTTGCTGTTGATTCAATGATTTATTGATTTATTTATTATTGTCACATGTATTGGGATACAGCAAAAAGTATTGTTTCCCGCGTGCTATACAGACAAAGTCAGGGAGGACCTCTTGCCAGCGGGTGACTGGAAGACCTTTAGATCTCAGAGCTAGTAAAACGGCCTGCCAGACTGTCGCGTTCTCCCTCTCTACCTGTCCGTTCCCCCTGGGGTTGTAGCTGGTGGTCCTACTCGAGGCTATGCCTTTGGAGAGCAGGTACTGTCGCAGCTTATCACTCATAAAGGAGGATCCCCGGTCGCTATGGGTATAGCTAGGGAAACAGGGTGAATTTGTCAAGTCGACGGCACGGTGGTTCATAGAAACCCTACAGTACAGAAAGAGGCCAGTCAGCCCATCGGGTCTGCACCGATCCTACCCCCATATCCCTACATATTTACCCGCCAATCCTTCTAAACTACGCATCTCAGGACACTAAGGGCAATTTTTAGCATGGCCAATCAACCTAGCCCGCACATCTTTGGACTGTGGGAGGAAACCGGAGCACCCGGAGGAAACCCATGCAGACACGAGGAGAATGTGCAAACTCCACACAGACAGTGACCCAAGCCAGGAATTGAACCCAGGTCCCTGGAGCTGTGAAGCAGCAGTGCTAACCACTGTGCTACCGTGCCGCACTGCTACTTCACAGCTCCAGGGACCTGAGTTCGATTCCCGGCTTGGGTCACTGTCTGTGTGGAGTTTGCACATTCTCCTCGTGTCTGCGTGGGTTTCCTCCGGGTACTCCGGTTTCCTCCCACAGTCCAAAGATGTGCAGGTTAGGTTGATTGGCCAAGCTAAAAGTGACCTTAGTGTCCTGGGATGCGTAAATTAGAGGGATTAGTGGGTAAATATGTAGGGATATGGGGGTAGGGCCTGGGTGGGATTGTGGTCAGTGCAGACTCAATGGGCCGAATGGCCTCTTTCTGCGCTGTAGGGTTTCTAAGTTTCTAAGTATCATTCATAGGGTACATAAGGGAGAAGGAAAGGAAAGGGTGCAGAATGTAGTGTTGCAGCCATAGCTAGGGTGTAGAGAAAGATCAGCTTAATGTATGGTAGGTCCATTCAACAGTCTGATGGCAGCAGGGAGGAAGCTGTTCTTGAGTCGGTTAGTACATGATCTCAGACTTTAGTATCTTTTTCCCAATGGAAGAAGGTGGAAGAGAGAGTATCCGGGGTGCGTAGGGTCCTTAATTATGCTGGCTGCTTTTTCGGGGCAATGGGAAGTGTAGACGGAGTCAATGGATGGGAGGCTGGTTTGCGTGATGGACTGGGCTACGTTCACAATCGTTTGTGGTTTCTTGAGGTCTTGGTCGGAGCAGGAGCCACGCCAAACTGTGATACATCTGGAAAGGATGCTTTCTATGGTGCATCTGCAAAAATTGGTGAGAGTTTAAAGTTTAAAGTTTATTTATTAGTGTCACAAGTAGGCTTAGATCAACACTGCAATGAAGTTACTGTGAAAATCCCCTAGTCGCCACACACTGGTGCCAGTTCTAGGACACTGAGGGAGAATTTAGTACGGCCAATGCACCTAACCAGCACGTCTTTCGCACTGTGGGAAGAAACTGGAGCACCCGGAGGAAACCCACGCAGACACGGGGAGAACGTGCAGGCTCCGCACAGACAGTGACCCAAGTCGGGAATCGAACCTGGGTCCCCGTCGCTGTAAGGCAGCAATGCTAACCACTGTGCCAATGTGCTGCCCAAATCGTAGCGGACATGCCATAAATCCTCAGCCTCCTGGGAAAGTAGAGGCGTTAGTGGGCTTTCTTCACTATAGCGCCGGCTGTAGCAGTCCACCAGAGCAGTCATGATCTTGTTGAATGGTGGAGGAGACTCGATGGGCTGAATGGCCTGCGTCTTGCGGGACAGCAGAAAGCCCCAGCAGGATTCCGATGTCCAATTTGATTCACATCTCTCTCGCAGGAAATTGGATTCAGGGTCTCAAAGCAGGGAATCTATTGTGCTGTTATATCCCTTCAGCGGCAGCCACTGTAAATATAACGTGACTTTTTTATTTACTGAATGTGTCACTAATACCACATCACGTAAAGTGGCAGAACGTCAATACTGTCCCAACCTTTGTTTTTTATTATATTGACAAGTTGTCTAATTTAAGCACCTTAGAATGCTATCTGCTACATTCAATTGGAATGCTAATTGTCCAATGAATAATTGGACATTTCGAGAGATGTTCACTCGTTGCTCTGTGTAAACGCTGGACTCTTTTTTTGCTTTCTCACGCCTGGTGAGATTGGAAGAGCATTCTGAAAAAATAGATTTAAATTGACATTCGGAGGAGCTTCTCTCCTGCTTCAGAACATGAAGCAATCACGGGAGATCTCCCCCCAAAACCCAACTCTCGACAGTCCACCCCTCCCTCCCACCCCCTTCCAATAAATGTCTGAAACACAGAGTTATAATCCAGGCCAGTGTCCCAGCAGACACGGTGGCACAGTGGTTAATACGGCTGCCTCACAGCGTCAGGGACCTGGGTTCGCTTCCCGGCAGTGCTGGATTTAGGCATAAACTAAACAAGCTACAGCTAAGGGCCTCACAAAATTTCAGAAGGTTTACAACGAAGAGAACATTTAAGAGCGGATACCAGAAAAGAAAAAGAAAGCACCAGTTTGAAGAGCAACTCAAAAAATTACCAAAATCTATGAGAGAGATCAAGCCACCCAAATGATAAATATGTAATCAGTAAATGCATTCATTTGAAAATAATTTGTATTTTTCACTTTAAATACCTTGCTATTAAATAATTAAAAGGCATAATTATGTTTTCAATTTTTTTGTGGGGACCCAAGGTCCTGTTTTGGTACGCACCTTTGTGAGACCTTTTGGTGTAACTTTTTAACAAGGGGCCTCCAAGCTTTATATAGCTTAGGGCCTCAGCAAGTCTAAATCCGGCACTGATTCCCGGCCTCGGGTCACTGTCTGTGTGGAGTTTGCATGTTCTCCCCGTGTCTGCGTGGGTTTCCTCCGGGTGCTCCGGTTTCCTCCCACAGTCCAAAGATTTGCAAGTTAGGTTGATTGGCCATGATAAATTGCCCCATAGTGTCAGGGGGATTAGCAGGATAAATATATGGGGTTACAGGGGCGGGGCCTGGGTGGGATTTTTGTCGGTGCAGGTGCGATGGGCCAAATGGCCTCATTCTGCACTGGAGGGATCCTGTGCTTCTATGTGCAGGGTGTGTGGATTGGCCATGCTAAATTGACCCTTAGTGTCCCAAGATGTGCAGGTTTGGTGGATTGGCCATGCTAAATTGTCCCATAGCGTCCCAAGATGTGCAGGGTGGGTGGATTTGCCATGCTAAATTGCCCCATCGTGTCCCAAGATGTGCAGGTTTGGTGGATTGGCCATGCTAAATTGCCCCATGGTGTCCCAAGATGTGCAGGTTAGGTGGATTGGCCATGCTAAATTGACCCTTAGTGTCCCAAGATGTGCAGGTTACATGGATTGGCCATGCTAAATTGTCCATTATTGTCCCATGATGTGCAGGTCACGTGAATTGACCATGCTAAATTGCCCCTTAGTGTCCCAAGATGTGTAGGTTGGGTGGATTGGTCATGCTAAATTGTCCATTAGTATTCAAAGATGTGTAGGTTGAGTGGATTAGCCATGGTAAATGTATAGGATTACGGGGATAGGATTGGGGTGGAGCTGGGTAAGATGCTCTTTCAGAGAGTTGGTACAGACTCAATGGATCGAATGACCTCCTTCAGCACTGTCTGGACTCTGTGGATTATCGCATTTCTGTTTTTGGGATCTTACTGTGCAGCACACCTGCCAAGCATTTCCCACATTACAACATATTTCAAAGCCATTCCTTTTGCACAAAGTGCGGGTACTTTCAATCTTTCAGAAATGTGTGATTTAAAAAATCACTGCGATGTTATTTAAAATTACCCCGAGGAGGTATGTGTCCATTGTTGATTGTGATTCTGACTCTGTGCTTGTCAGTGTAACGGACAAGTCACATTTCGGCTCAATCGCAGTGACCCAAGCTCAGGAACACCAATGTCCGATGATCCAAGGAAAGACAATTCTGATTTTCTGATGACAACATGGTCCAACCATTCGGCAGGCAACAGGTAGACTAATGTGGTCAACATTCAGTTGCAGGCTCGATGGGATTTTCCGGCCTTGCTCAGGCGAGATTGTCAAATCCCACCCAAGACCAACAGAGATTCCCATTCTGGAATCCTCACCCACTCCCATGGTAGAGTCTCGGATGAATCCCAAAACTAAGTAGAATTCTCACCTCCACTGACAGAATCCGTTCACCGTCACAACTGACTCTCAGGGAATGAGTTGAGGGCTGACATTTTTTTTCTGACAAATAGCCAGAAGTCTATACCATTGCTGTTCTAAAGTCATGAGGTGCCGGCGTTGGACTGGGGTTGGCACAGTAAGAAGTCTCACAACACCAGGTTAAAGTCCAACAGGTTTATTTGGAATCACGAGCTTGCGGAGCGCTGCTCCTTCATCAGGTGAGCGACTGTTGGACTTTAACCCGGATGTTGTGAGACTTCTTACTGGGTCTAAAGTCTGGCTCTGTCTCTGGAATGTTACCTTTGACATAGTGCCAGATTTTCCTGCTCGGGTGAGCGAGCAAACTCGGCAACCTTAGAATCCCTACAATGCAGAAGGAGGCCATTCGGTCCATCAATCTCACACCATCTCTCCAACAGAGTATCTTATCCAGGTCCATCCCCCCCAGCACTCATCACACCCAACTCCCTTTTATTTATTTATTTATTTATTAGTCACAAGTAGGCTTACATTAACACTGCAATGAAATGTGGAAGTTAAAATGTTCAAATTAAAAATGTCATGCTTTTTCTGAACAGCAGTGGAAAATGTTTATCAGTTAACTGACCTTCAAAAGGAGTCTGCTATTTCTTCACAGGCCCCCATAACATTTTCCTTTTTTGACCTTCACCGGAGGGTGAGCAAGACCAGATTTTTCCACAACAAATACCAAAGGCGAGATATGGGGATATGCTATGCAAATGAAGGATTCGCAGAAATCAATTTTTTATCCAATGAGAAAGGGATTTAATCGGTGGATATGTATGTCAATGAAAGATGTGAAAAATTGCTTGTTCCTGATTTTCTGTAATTGACTATAACTCTAATAAATAAACTTTGAGCTTAAAATCCATGTGACACAGCAGTGCAGCGCTGAGGGAATGCTTGATGATTGATTTGATTTGATTTGTTATTGTCACATGTATTGGGATACAATGAAAAGGGTTATTTTTTGCACGCTATCCAGACAAAGCATACCGTTCATAGAGTTAATAAGGGTAAAGGTAAAGAGAGGGTCCCCAAGTATTAATCAGCCCATTACTTTTAAACACTTCCCTCTCATTCTAGATTCTTCCAGAAGGGTCTATTGACCAGTTAATCCATTTCTGTTGAAGTCATTCGACAGATTATTGGCCAGGAGACCAGGAATTTCCCTCCTCTATTTTGAAACGATGTCCACCTGCGAGGGCGGGCAATATCTTGATTGGCCATCACATTCGCCACAGCTTGGTATGACTCCTGCTCCGACCAAGACCGCAAGAAACTACAAAGGGTCGTGAACGTAGCCCAATCCATCACTCAAACTAGCCTCCCATCCATTAACTCATTCTGCACTCCCCGCTTCCTCGGAAAAGCAGCCAGCATAATTAAGGACCCCATGCACCCCGGACATTCTCTCTTCCACCTTCTTCCATGGGGAGAAAGATACAAAAGTCTGAGCTCATGTACCAACTGACTCAAGAACAGCTTCTTCCCTGCTGCCATCAGACTTTTGAATGGACCTACCTTAGACTAAGCTGATCTTTCTCTACAGCCTAGCTATGACTATGACACTACATTCTGCACCCTCTCTTTACCTTTATCCTTATTAGCTCTATGAACGGTATGCTTTGTCTGGATAGTGTGCAAAAAATAACCCTTTTCATTGTATCCCAATACATGTGACAATAACAAATCAAAAAGAAATCAATCATCAAGCTTTCCCTCAGCGCTGCACTGCTGTGTCACATGGATTTTAAGCTCAAAGTTTATTTATTAGAGTCACAAGTAGGCTTACATTAACACCGCAATGAAGTTACTGTGAAAATCCCCTAGTCGCTCCGACACCTGTTCGGGTACACTGAGGGAGAATTTAGCACGGCCAATCCACCCAACCAGCACGTCTTTCGGACTGTGGGAGGAAACCGGAGCACCCAGAGGAAACCCACACAGACATGGGGAGAACGTGCAGACTCCGTACAGACAAGCGGGGAATCGAACCTGGGTCCCTGGCGCTGAGAGGCAGCAATGCTAACCACTGGGCCACTGTGCCGCCTATTTAGGTTTCTAGAGAGGGCTGTGACTGAGAGGAGCCTTGAGCCATGGCTGACAACACATGAAGCATCCCTGGTGCTAGCTAAAGTTAAAGCAAAGTTAAAGTTTATTTATTAGCCACAAGTAAGGCTTACATTAACACTGCAATGAAGTTACTGTGAAATTCCCCTAGTCGTCATAGTCCGGCACCTGTTCGGGTCAACGCACCTAACCAGCACGTCTTTCAGAATGTGGGAGGAAACCAGAGGAATCCCACACAGACTTGGGGAGAAAGTGCAAACTCCACACAGACAGTGACCCAAGCCAGGAATTGAACCCGGGTCCCTGGCGCTGTGAGGCAGCAGTGCTAACCACTGTGCCACCGTGTCACCCCATGCTGCAGCAATAGTCCTCCTGACCTCAAAAGCGACACACGTCACTCCCAGCATGATATTTATCTTTTAACAAGCTGCATTATATCAAAAATCAGTCAGCCAACCAATTGTGTTCAAGCATCCTTGTCAAGCATAAATCAACATGTGTTGAACTCACAGTTCACGGGACAAACTATACATTATTCAGCCTGTTGAAATCCATCCCAACTGAGGGCAGTTTCTATAGGCGGGCTAGATGCTACAAGATTTACACCAATCAAGCTTTCGCAACTTAGTGGTAAACCCAGTATCCAACAGATACAGATGCCACAGCGCAGTTATGGGCGCCACGGATGCACAGTGGTTAGCAGTGCTACCTCACAGTGCCAGGGACCTGGGTTCGATTCCCAGCTTGGGTCACCGTCTATGCGGAGTCTCCCCGCGTCAGCGTGGGTTTCCTCCGGGTGCTCTGGTTTCCTCCCACAGTCTGAAAGACGTGCCGGTTAGGGTGCATTGGCCGTGCTAAATTCTCCCTCAGTGTACCCGAACAGGCGCCGGAGTGTGGCGACTAGGGGAATTTCACAGCAACTTCATTGGAGTGTTAATGTAAGCCTACTTGTGACACTAATAAATAAACATTAAACTTTAAATTCTCCCTCAGTGTACCCGAACAGGCGCCAGAGTGTGGCGACGAGGGGGTTTGCACAGTAACTTCATTGCACTGTTAATGTACGCCTGTGCACTGAGGGAGCATTTTAGAATGGCCAATGAACCTAACCAGTAAGAATTTCGGACTGTGGGAGGAAACCGGAGCACCCGGAGGAAACCCATGCAGACACGGGGAGAACGTGCAAACTCCGCACAGACAGCGACCCAAGCCGGGAATTGAACCCAGGTCCCTGGCGCTGTGAGGCGGCAGTGCTAACCACTCTGCCACCCGTGCCAGAAAATCCCGCCCACAGTTAACGCTTACAAGTCCAATCAACGTGACTTCTTCAGAGCAGCGGTGGCGCTCGAGTGGCGGGCGCAGCTGCTTCCTAAGCAGCCGGCGTGGGTTCGATTCCCGGTGTCGCAGCCTGTGACCTTTGAGCCACTCAAATCAGAAACTCCAAGCGTGAAACTAAGGTTGATGGGCAGAGATTTAAATCTCTCGTTCTGCGCCTCTTTAAGCTCTACCTACCCGCCTGAGATTGCTGCTCTGTGGCTTGTGTTGTTAATGAGTGTTGTCAGACGGAGAGCAGTATGACGCGGTGATGTCATCGAACACCGTTTTCACACATTTGCCATGTTGTGAAGATGTTGTTATAACAGTTAGATGCCCAGACTGTTTAGCATCTGTTGTGGATTTTCAGTAGTATATGCTAATGAGCCACTCACAACTCGAGCAGCGAAGCCAGAGGAGGAATATTAATGCACTTGGCTCTCTCCAGGTCTCCATAGAGACGTCCCATCGACTGGACGCCAGCACCATAACGACAAATATGACAGTTAAAGGGCCGCAGTGTTTGTCTGATTTGTTCCCCCATCCCCTTTACATTTGGCCAACAATTAATGCAGCAAGGCTATTCACAGTGTGGGACAGTGTGAAGTTATGTACTCTGGTAAGAAGAATAGAGGTGCAGGCTATTTTCTAAATGGGAAAAGGCTTCGTTCACCTCAAGCGCAAAGGACTTGGGAGTCCTGGTTCAGGATTCTCTTAAGGTTAACATGCAGTTGCAGTTAGGAAGGCAAATTCAATGTCAGCATTCATTTCTAGAGGGCTCGAATACAAGAGCAGGGATAGAATCCCATCTATCATCGAATCCCCACAGTGCAGAAGGAGGCCATTCGGCCCATTGAGTCTGCACCGACCACAATCCCACCCAGGCCCTATCCCCATACAGTTACCCTAGCTAGTTCCACCCGACACTAAGGGTTAATGCATCATGGCCAATCCACCTAACCCGCACATCTTTGGACTGTGGGAGGAAACCGGAGCACCCGGGGGAAACCCATGGGGAGAATGTGCAGACTCTGCACAGAGAGTGGCCTGAGCCGGGAATGGAACCGGGCTCCCTGGCACTGTGAGGCAGCAGTGCTAACCACTGTGCCACCGTGCCGCCCCAATCCAATGAGTGCATTCATTTCTGGAGGGTTAGAATACAAGAGCAGGGATGTACTGCTGAGGCTGTATGAGGCCCTGGTCAGACCCCATTTGGAATATTGTGAGCAGTTTTGGGCCCCATACCTAAGGAAGGATGTGTTGGCCTTTGAGGGGCTCAGGGGGAGGTTCACAAGAATGACCCCAGGAACAAAAGGTTTGTCATATGAAGAGCGGTTGAGTAGTCTGGGCCTATACTCAATGGATGAGGGGGGAATCTAATTGAAACTTACAGGATACTGTGAGGCCTGGATGGAGTGGACGTGGAGAGGATGTTTCCACTAGTGGGAGAAACTAGAACTCGAGGGCACAACCTCAGAGTGAAGGGACGCTCCTTTAAAACTGAGATGAGGAGGAATTTCTCCAACCGGAGGGTGGTGAATCTGTGGAACTCATTGCCACAGAGGGCTGTGGAGGCCAAGTCAGTGAGTGTATTTAAGACAGAGATAGATAGGTTCTTGATCAATAAGGGAATCAAGGGTTATGGGGAGAAGGCAGGAGAATGGGGATGAGAAGCATATCAACCATGACTGAATGGCAGAGCAGACTCGATGGGCCAAATGGTCTACTTCCGCTTCTATATCTTATGGTCTTATGGTCTACATCAAGGTGCATGATTGCATCTCACACACGTTACCTTGAAGTGCCTGACTTCCTAAAGCTAGCCCATCATTCTAGAATTGATTGAGGAAAAGTCTCATTGCTTCCCAAAGCTGAGCGACATAAATAATGTACAGGAATCAGGATATTTTCTTTGGCTGGAAGAAGAATCAGGCTCCCAAGCCTGGCATTAAAGAACATAGAATCATAGAACTCCTACAGTGCGGAAGGAGACCATTCGGCCCATCAGGTCTGCACTGACTCTCCGACAAAGCATCTTACCCAGGCCCTATCCCCGTAACCCCATACATTTAACACGGCCAATCCACCACACCTGTTCATCTTTTGGACCATGGGAGGAAACCGGAGCACCCGGAGGAAACCCACACCGACACAGGGAGAACGTGAAAACTCCACACAGACACCCAAGGCTGGAATTGAACCCGGGCTCCTGGCGCTGTGAGGCAGCAGTGCTAACTACTGTGTCACAGTGCCGCTGAGAAAACTCGTAATACCAGTTATCAAGAAAAGCTTCGAAAAATGGTTTCAAGTTCAATGTTTTGTAATATCTTTAAATGATTGTAATTTTTACTTGAATTTATGCCAATTATCAGCCTTATACTGGAGTATTCCTTTTGAGGAAATATCCTTCACTCTTATACCCTGTGCAATGTCACAATGGACCGGAAGACCCTACTGACATGAAGGACTGGAAAATTCAGGCCTTTGAGTGGGATTCTGAGTTAGGTTCCAATCTAACACTTCTGGGCAGCACAGTGGTTAGCACTGCTGCTTCACAGTGCCAGGGACCTGGGTTCGATTCCCGGCTTGGGTCACTGTCTGTGTGGAGTTTGCACGTCCTCCACGTGTCTGCGTGGGTTTCCTCCGAGTGCTCCGGTTTCCTCCCACAATCCGAAAGACATGCTGATTAGGGTGCATTGACCATGCTGAATTCTCCCTCAGTGTACCCGAACAGGTGCCGGAGTGTGGCGCCTCGGGGATTTTCACAGTAACTTCATTGCAGTGTTAATGTAAGCCTACTTGTGACACTAATAAATAAACTAAAATTCTGATGCCATTACCGAATTGACCAAATTTATTTTCTCAACTGATGTCCCACAAGAACAATTTGCAGTTAGACAATTGTTAATATAGTAAAACATACAGTAAAACACTGTGCCACCGTGTGGCGGCACGGTGGCACAGTGGTTAGCACTGCTGCCTCACAGCGCCAGGGACCCGGGTTCGATTCCCGGCTTGGGTCACTGTCTATGTGGAGTTTGCACATTCTCCCCGTGTCCACGTGGGTTTCCTCCGGGTGCTCTGGTTTCCTCCCACGGTCCAAAGACGTGTGGGTTAGGTTGATTGGCCGTGCTAAATTGACCCTACTGTCAGGTTAGCAGGGTAAATAAGTAGGGTTATGGGGATTGTGGTCGGTGCAGACCTGATGGGCCGAATGGCCTCCTTCTGCACTGTAGGGATTCTATCTCGAGGAGCCGTATCAAGCACAATTTGAATATAGCTGTCTCAGGCCAGCATTTGTTGCCCATCTCTAGTTGCCCTTGAAACTGAGTGGCTTGTTAGGCCATTCCAGAGGGCAGTTGAGAATCAACCACATTGCTGTGGCTCTGGAGTCACATGTCGGCCAGACCAGGGAAGGACGGCTGATTTCCTTCCCTAAAGGACATTAGTGAACCAGATGGGCTTTTCCGACAATCGACAATAGTTTCGTGGTCATCAGTAGATTCTTAATTCCAGATATTTTTTTACTGAATTCAGATTACACCACCTGCTGTGGCGGGGTTCGAACCCAGGTCCCCAGAACAATAGCTGAGTTTCTGGATTAACAGTCTCGCGATAATAACCATGAAGTATTATCTGAAGTTTCTGGATATCAAGATAGTGTAGTAACATGGCCCTTTAAGGGGGGTTGTTTCCCAAGGGTCACGTGACCAACGAGGGATCATTCCAGCAGGAAGCTGAGCCAATGCCACGTGCCGAGGAGGCACTCCTAGTTGGGGCCAGGAAGTCGAGCAGAGCAATCACTTTTGTAATCTAGTCTGACCTTGTTGTATATATTAAAATATATATAGATATATTTCTTCTCTTGGCAATAAAGACTTTTATTGTTAAAGCTACATCGAGTCGCCCACGATCCATTCCAGATGGATAACCTAAATCTTTGTCAACGAGGCTTTGTCAAGGAGTAAACTAAAAGAGGAGAGAGAGGGAATTCCAAATTTTAGGCCTTTGGCAACACTGAAATCCTGGCCAACTGTCCTGGGGACCCGGGTTCGAATCCCGCCACGGCAGATGGTGGAATTTGAATTCAGTTAAAAAATATCTGGAATTAAGAATCTACTGATGACCATGAAACCATTGTCGGTTGTCATACAAACCCATAGGCAGCACGGTGGCACAGTGGTTAGCATTATTGCCTCACAGCGCCAGGGACCCAGGTTCAATTCCAACCTCAGTTGACCATCTGTGCGGAGTTTGCACATTCTCCCCCGTGTCTGCGTGGATTTCCTCCAGGTGCTCCGGTTTCCTCCCACAGTCCAAAGACGTGCGGGTTAGGTTGATTGGCCGTGCTAAATTGACCCTAGTGTCAGGTTAGTAGGGTAAATAAATAGGGTTATGGGGATTGTGGTCGGTGCAGACTCGATGGGCCGAATGGCCTCCTTCTGCACTGTAGGGATTCTATCTTGAGGAGCCATATCAAGCACAATTTGAATATAACTGTCTCAGGCGATTTTGTTTTTTATATTTAGTTGTGGGACATGGGCGTCGCTGGTTGGCCAGCATTTGTTGCCCATCCCTAGTTGCCCTTGAAACTGAGTGGCTCGCTAGGCCATTCCAGAGGGCAGTTGAGAGTCAACCACATTGCTGTGGCTCTGGAGTCACATGTAGGCCAGACCAGGTAAGGACGGCTGATTTCCTTCGCTAAAGGTCATTCGTGAACCAGATGGGTTTTATCGACAATGGTTTCATGGTCATCAGTAGATTCTTAATTCCAAATATTTTTTTACTGAATTCAGATTACACCACCTGCTGTGGCGGGGTTCGAACCCAGGTCCCCAGAACAATAGCTGAGTTTCTGGATTAATAGTCTAGCGATAATAACCATGAAGTATTATCTGAAGTTTCTGGATATCAAGATAGTGTAGTAACATGGCCCTTTAAGGGGGGTTGTTTCCCACGGGTCACGTGACCAACGAGGGATCATTCCAGCAGGAAGCTGAGCCAATGCCACGTGCCGAGGAGGCACTCCTAGTTGGGGCCAGGAAGTCGAGCAGAGCAATCACTTTTGTAATCTAGTCTGACCTTGTTGTATATATTAAAATATATATAGATATATTTCTTCTCTTGGCAATAAAGACTTTTATTGTTAAAGCTACATCGAGTCGCCCACGATCCATTCCAGATGGATAACCTAAATCTTTGTCAACGAGGCTTTGTCAAGGAGTAAACTAAAAGAGGAGAGAGAGGGAATTCCAAATTTTAGGCCTTTGGCAACACTGAAATCCTGGCCAACTGTCCTGGGGACCCGGGTTCGAATCCCGCCACGGCAGATGGTGGAATTTGAATTCAGTTAAAAAATATCTGGAATTAAGAATCTACTGATGACCATGAAACCATTGTCGGTTGTCATAAAAACCCATAGGCAGCACGGTGGCACAGTGGTTAGCATTATTGCCTCACAGCGCCAGGGACCCAGGTTCAATTCCAACCTCAGTTGACCATCTGTGCGGAGTTTGCACATTCTCCCCCGTGTCCACGTGGGTTTCCTCCGGGTGCTCCGGTTTCCTCCCAGACTCCAAAGGTTGGGTGAATTGGCCATGCTAAATTGGTGGGCAGGGTCATGGCATTTGGAGAGTAGGTGCAGAAAAGATGGGTTGAATGGCCTTCGTCTGCGTTTTAAGCATACTGTGAATCTGTGATTTGTTTAGCGGGTAATTAACGATCAGCACGCGAATGCAGCAGACTGAGGGAATCTCCTCTGTTGGAAACACTTTGTACACCTCGGTACATGTTGGGTGAACAGTCCACTTGTGAGGACTTAGTTTACACTGTAGGCAAATCTCAGTCTGGATTAATTTCTGAATGAATTATTTATTTTCAAGAATGAGGAGGGTCGAATGAACGCAGACCATTAGAGAAGAAGATTAATTTTGAAATAAAGAATTTACGACGGATTAAGCTATTACATTTGGGCATTGTGAATTGGTAAAGGGGGAGGTGGGGATGTCTATTATCCAGATATTTAAAAAAATTAATTCCCTCAAAGAAAAATAGACTTTTAATTGTGGAAACCCAGCAATGAAATAAATCATTCAAACACGAAGAAAATTACTTAGCAGAAAAAAAAAAGTAATTGCTCCAATTCTTGCCCATGCTGGGTGGCACTGTGGTTAGCACTGGTGCCTCACAGCGCCAGGGACCCGGTATCTATTCCCAGCTCAGGTCACTCTGCGGAGTCCACACGTTTTTCCCCCGGGTGCTCCGGTTTCCTCCCACAGTCCAAAAGACGTGCTGGTTAGGTGCAATGGCCGTGCTAAATTTCCCCTCAGTGTACCCGGAGCGCGGCAACTAGAGGATTTTCACAGTAACTCCATTGCAGTGTAAATGTAAGCCTACTTGTAACTAATAAATGAACTTTATGCTTGCCAGATTTTTTCAAACCGTCAAACAATCTCGCACTAATTTGGGCTGCATGGTGGCACAGTGGTTAGCACTGCTGCTTCACAGTAAGCGTTAAGCGTTCTCCAAGGTGGCCTTCACGACACACGACAGCGCACAGTCGCTGAGCAGATTACAAACTGCCGCCTCACAGTGCCAGGGACCCGGGTTCAATTCCCAGCCTCGGGTCACTGTCTGTGTGGAGTTTGCATGTTCTCCCCATGTCTGCGTGATTTTCCTCCGGGTGTTCCGATTTCCTCCCTCAGTCCAAAGGTGTGTGGGCTAAGTTGATTGGCCATGCTCAATTGCCCCTGAGTCTTAATACCTCAGCTTGGTATGGCTCCTGCTCTCTACAAGACCGCAAGAAATTACAAAGGGTTGTGAACGTAGCTCAGTCCATCACGCAGACCAGCCTCCCACCCATTGACACTGTCTACACTTCCCGCCGCCTCTGAAAAGCAGCCAGCATAATTAAGGACCCCACACACCCCGGACAAACTCTCTTCCACCTTCTTCCATCGGGAAAAAGATTTTGAAGGACCTACCTTATATTAAGTTGATCTTTCTCTACACCCTAGCTGTGACTGTAACACTACATTCTGCACCCTCTCCTATCCTTCTCCCTGTGAACTCTATGAATGGTATGTTATGTCTGTATAGTGCACAAGAAACAATACTTCGCACTGTATACCAATACATGTGACAATACAGAACGGTGGCACAGTGGTTAGCACTGCTGCCTCATAGCATCAAGGATCCGGATTCAATTCCAGTCCCGGGTGACTGTGTGGAGTCTGCATGTGCAGGGTGGGTGGATTGGCCATGCTAAATCCCCCCTTAGTGCCAGGGAGATTGGTAGGGTAAATACCTGGAGTTATGGGGATAGGGCCTGGGTAGGATTGAAGTCGGTGCAGGCTTGATGGGCCGAAGGGCCTCCTCGTGCACTGTAGGATTCTATGATTACAGGGATAGGGCCAGGGTGGGATTGTGGTCGGTGCAGGCTCAATGGGCAGAATGGCCTCCTTCTGCACTGTAGGGATTCTATGATTTTAATGATAAATGAAAATCAAATCCACTCTGGGTGTATCGCTATCAGCCATGAATGCTTTGCTAATGTTTCCAACTCTGGGTGGGAAGGTTATGTGCTCAAATTTGCTGTTGCATTGTGAGTTGTCGAGGAGACAGAGGTATTCTGTCGTTTTTGCTTTAGCTCTTCTGCTGAAACATATTTCTCTCCGGGATGCCTAACCGTCCTCTCTTTCTTGCTTCTTTTTTTTTGCAGATGAACCGCCCAATTCAGGTGAAGCCTGCAGACAGCGAAGGTCGAGGAGGTAGTTATCAAATCCAAAATTAGACTTGCACCTTTTTTTTAATAATGGGCCTCCGTCAGCCCAAGCAGCCTGACCCTGACAAGTCACCACATTGTGTTGTGTGCAGCGAGCTAGCCAAGAGAGTTAATCGATAATCATGGGCTTGCATTCACTGAGAAATAGCAAAGTGTGCCAAGTGCAATTTAATTTGCCCACTTAATGTCCCTTCTCTCAATTGGCAGATACACAAATGTGTCGCTTTACTGACAGTCGGGAGTGCTGTTTACAAATAATCCTTTCTTTTCCCTCTCCACCCCCACTCCCCCACCACCCCCCTCACCCCCCCCACCACCCCAACCATGTTGGCAAATGTCAGAATGTGAAAGCAATTGCTGTCAGCATCAAGGCTGACAAACCTTAAGGTGTTAGTCTCGGCCTCTGTGCCTGGCTTGTTGGGGGTTCTGGTTAACCGCTTGTGGGCATTTTGTTACCTCTGCTGGTTGGTGATGTCAAGCACTGTTCCCTGTCAAATGGCGAGTGTGACTATCTTCTCCTCCCATAGAGTGGCAGAAATCAAGGGAGCTGGGAACGACACGCGTTGAGCCAGTGTGAAACTAAGGGTTTAGTCTAGAGCAGCTCTGGTTTAAGGGGAATTTACTCCAAATGCCATGCTTTAAGAATGGCTAGACCCCCTTTGTATAACTCACACCTGGTGTCGTCATCCGCCTTATTGGTAAATTATTGCACTAATCGTGGTCAATGTTCCTTTTTGTTCATGCACTTCATTCATCAACTAATACATTTCCCTATTTGTGATAGACCTGTAACTGTATAGACTTCACCCGAGTGTTTTGTTTGATGTTGATCGCAGACGTGTTGGAGTTTGACAAAAGAGAATCTGTGGTTGTCCCACTGAGATTTTTACAGTTCAGGTTGAATTTAGCAGGAAGATTTTACACTCGGGCCATCCCGCATTGCTGAAAGCTTAGAACTCAAAACAACATTTTGTTTCTTGATGTTTATTCCCCTCCGTTTTTAAAAACAATTTGTGATTCCTGTGTCTGCCTGGGAAGGAAGTGAAGATCAAAGTTCAAAGAACAAAGAAAACTACAGCACAGGAACCAGGCCCTTCAGCCCTTCAATCGCCGATCATGATGCCCGACCTAAACTAAAAACAAACTTCTGCCCTAACTCCGACCATATCCCTCTATTCCCTCCCTATTCACGTATCCATCCAGATGCCTCTTAAATGTTGCTCATGTACCTGCTTCCATCACCTCCTCTGGCAGGGTCCCCACCACTCTCGGTGTGAAAAATGTCCCCTGCACACCTCCCTTAAATTTTCCCCCTCTCACCTTGAACCTGTGACCCCTTGTAATTGGCGGCACAGTGGGTTAGCACTGCCGCCTCACAGCGCCAGGGACCCGGGATCGATTCCCAGCTTGGGTCACTGTCTGTGCGGAGTTGGCACCTTCTTCCCATGTCAGCGTGGATTTCCTCCGGGTGCTCCGGTTTCCTCCCGCAGTCCGAAAGACGTGCTGGTTAGGGTGCATTGGCCGTGCTAAATTCTCCCTCAATGTACCCGAACAGGCGCTGGAGTGTGGTGACTAGGGGACTTTCACAGTAACTTCATTGCAATGTTGATGTAAGCCTACTTGTGACATTAATGGTAATAAGTCTTCGGAGGCAAAAATCCCTCCATCAGAATCCCTTTATTTCCAATTCAACAGCAGTACACAGAGTGCTATCAGTCAACAGTCTACCCTCGGGAGTGCCAGAGGAACTGACACTCCCAGTTAAATACAAGGAAAAGACTCCCTGATTGGGCCATCAATTGACTCCTTAATCAGGGAGTTCATATTCCAATAGGCCAACCTCAATGGCCTCACTGAAGTCATTGCACTAATAAATAAACTTAAACTTAAAGATTGACACTTCCATCTTGGGAAAATAAGATAACATCAATTGATGTTTGCTTACCCAGAATGCAATTAAGTTTCTTTTTAGCATTCCAACTGCACCAGTTCGTTCAACCTCAGCACAGGGTCAAAGTGAATGGCTCAACTGAGATGAATGCATTAGCGGCCAAGTTATTTGTTGAATGTTGTTATCAAACCAATTTCACCATGATTGTGCTATCAACATCCAGGTTTTTTTTCTCTCATCTCACCTGCTTGCTGTCTCTCAATGACTATCGGTTCAGCTTGGGGTCTTCTTCCAAATGGTGGAACCCAGTGGCACGTCCCTCAACCCTCAACGCCACCTCTGTGCCATCGGACCAGTCATGCACAAGGCGAACTACTTGCCAACTAAATAGGAAAATGGAAGCCACGAACTCTGCCACTCTGCCCTCCTGACTCCACTCCCCTCTTCAACACTCACTATATCAAATCTCTTGAGCCCTTCAATCATAGAATCATAGAATCCCTACAGCGCTGAATGAGGCCATTCAGCCCATCGAGTTTGCATCAACTACAATCCCTCTCAGGCCCTAGTCCTGCAACCCCACACATTTACCTCCATTAATCCCCTGACACCAAGGGCCAATTTAGCATGGCCAATAAACCTAACCCGCACCATCATCCCAGCCCATGTTTCGCACTGCTGCCTCACAGCGCCAGGGACCTGGGTTTGGTTCCCAGCTTGGGTCACTGTGTGGGGTTTGCACATTCTCCCCGTGTCAGCGAGTGTTTCCTCCAGGTGCTCTGGTTTCCTCCCACACTCCAAAGATGTGCATTGGCCATGCTAGATTGCCCCTTCGTGTTAGGGAGACTAGTTAGTGCAAATGCATGGGGTTATGGGGATAGGACCTGGATGGGATTGTGGTCGGTGCAAACTTGAGGGGCCAAATGGCCTCCTTTTGCACTGTAGGATTCTATGTCTCTATCTTTGGAGTGTGGGAGGAAACCAGAGCAGCCAGAGGAAACCCACACAGACACAGGGAGAACATGGAAACTCCACACAGATAGTGACCCGAGGCTGGAATTGAACCCGGGTCCCTGGCGCTGTGCGGCAGCAATGCTACTTGCCGTCAGGAATGTTGATTAGACTGGAATGCAGAGCAGACTGTCTCCAGTTACTCTGTTGATAGAAGCTGGGACTGTTCCCTGCAGACCAAAGAAGGTAAAGTCAGATTTGACGAGTGTATGGCACAGGTCCCTGGCGCTGTGAGGCAGCAGTGCTAACCACTGCGCCACCGTGCTATCCTGTTTGACCCAGAGCTGGGACTCAAAGCCCGAGTCCTATCCATGCACCAAAACCATTTCTTTCCAAATCAATAAGAGTATTGCCCATTTCTGGCTCTATCTTAGTCTGAGCACAACTCAGAAAAATGTTTCCATTCTTTCATCCCATTAACATCTAATTTCTCCAATGATGGACGCTTCTCATAGAGTCATAGAGGTTTACAGCATGGAAACAGGCCCTTCAGCCCAACTTGTCCATGCCTCCCTTTTTTTTAAAACCCCTAAGCTAGTCCCAATGGTCCGCATTTGGCCCATATCCCTCTATACCCATCTTACCCATGTAACTGTCCAAACGCTTTTTAAAAGACAAAGTTGTACCCACCTCTACTACTACCTGTGGCAGCTTGTTTCAGACACTGACCACCCTTGTGTGAAAAAATTGCCCCTCTGGGCCCTTTTGTATCTCTCCCCTCTCACCTTAAATCTATGTCCTCTAGTTTTAGACTCCCCTACCTTTGGGAAAAGATATTGACTATCTAGCTGATCTATGCCCCTCATTATTTTATAGACCTCTATAAGATCACCCCTCAGCCTCCTACACTCCAGGGAAAAAAATCCCAGTCTATCCAGCCTCTCCTTATAACTCAAACCATCAAGTCCCGGTAGCATCCTAGTAAATCTTTTCTGCACTCTTTCTAGTTTAATAATATCCTTTCTATAATAGGGTGACCAGAACTGTACACAGTATTCCAAGTGTGGTCTTACCAATGTCTTGCACAACTTCAACAAGACGTCCCAACTCCTGTATTCAATGTATTCTTCTCTTTAGAAACTGTAAATATGTCAACACGTAGACACCTAAATCATGTTTGTTGCCTCACCTATATTATTGTTGGTTCCCATCTGCCAACATATTGAAGTTAAACCCTTGATGGCACCCAATCTCCACAACTTCCTTCAATTCAGCCTAATTTCATAGAATCCCTACAGTGCGGAAGGAGGCCATTCGGCCCATCGAGCCTGCACCGACAACAATCCCACCCAGTCCCTATCCCCAGAACCCCAGATATTTATTCTGCTAGTCCCCCTGACATTAAGTGGCAATTTAGCATTAATAATCTACCTAACCTACACATCTTTGGACACTAAGGAGCACTTTAGCATGGCCAATCCCCCTAACCTGCGCGTCTTTGGAGTGTGGGAGGAAACCGGAGCACCCGGAGGAAACCCATGCAGACATGGGGAGAACATACAAACTCCACGCAGTCACCCAAGGTTGGAATCGAACCCGGGTCCCTGGCGCTTTAAGTCAGCAGTGTCAACCACTGGGCTGCCCTAATGTTTTTAATTTTTAAAAAGTTTATTTATTAGTCACAAGTTGGCTTACATTCACACTGCAATGAAGTTACTGTGAAAATCCCCCAGTGGCCACACTCCGGCGCCTGTTCGGGTACACTGAGGGAGAATTTAGCACGGCCAATGCACCTAACCTACACATCTTGGTACTGTGGGAGGAAACTGGAGCACCCGGAGGAAACCCATGCAGACAGGGGCAGAACGTGCAAACTCCACACAAACCTAAGCCAGGAATCGAACCCGGATCCCTGACCCTGTG
This sequence comes from Mustelus asterias, assembly GCF_964213995.1. Classification (NCBI taxonomy): domain Eukaryota; kingdom Metazoa; phylum Chordata; class Chondrichthyes; order Carcharhiniformes; family Triakidae; genus Mustelus; species Mustelus asterias. Next base: position 11,563,469 of record NC_135829.1, read on the forward strand.
AGGCAGCAGTGCTAACCACTGTGCCACCATGCCACCCCAAATCAAATCAGCCCTAACTTGCCCCTTAATGTATTGTAGCATCCTTTGACCTGCTGACCTTAGCCGACCCCCCTTCCCTCCCCATCTTGCTAAAACCGGACGTTAAATCCTCTTCGATTCTCTCTCTGCCTCTTCAAACCTTCGTGAAGTCCATTGCTTTGACCAGGTTTTTGGGTATCTTCTACTTCTTCACCCTCGTCCTTCCCCTATTGCCATTTATTCACTCTCGCTCCATCCCAAGCACACCATGGGACATTTTCTGTGCTGAAGACATCGTGTACAAGCAAGAGCTTGCTGGTGCTTGCTGAAGATGCCATCGTTATCCCAGCTAATTGTCCGACAATGTATGTCAATTCCCTTGATGATGTCTTCTGCTCTTCAGCTACCTGTGACGATGTCATTAGTGTATAAGTGAATCCTTCATCCGCGAGTAAACATATTGAAAAAGTCAGCAAAAATGAAGAATGTGAACAATTATTCAGTCACCATGCCAACGAGTTTAATATTGTGATGAGGTTTATGTTTGCTTTTCTGAATTTTTAGGAGGGGATTCTCTTCATAGAAAATTGTCTTCAGAGTAATTTGTTACTTGCGGAGGGAGAAGAACTGGAGAGTTCATTGTTTCTCTTGCAATAGCACAACGGGGGCAATGCCATGTGACGCTGACATTGCGTGGGCAAGCAAAACACAAAGACCTCGTATGAGCAAAAACTGACCATTCGCTTTGAATTGTGTACTCTTAACTCCTTCAAAAAAGTCATCTCACTGCTACTCTCCCAAGTTCAAATTTAGCTCGCAAACATTTAGGTTTCTTCATGAAGGTTTAATCATTTCAGTTAATGTTTTAACCCGATTCTAGCCAGCACATACTCTTCGGTGTCTAATCCAACCATTTGGGTGCCAGAGTGCAACATTCAGTCTCTCCAACACATGCTATCATTCACTTACACCATGGCTGCTGTACCTGAGTTCCAGTTGACTATATTCCTCGGTACCCTAGTCTAACAAAAATCTATTGATAGTCGTCTTGTCAATTCCAATTGTCCTCGCCTTTTGGGAGCGAGGAACCTGTCTTTCCATATGAAGGAGATGAACCATCAGGATTATAAAGCTGACTCACTTTCGAGACTACTTTTGTAAGACTTCCTTATTGTGTGTAACACTTAACATTCTTCTTCCTCGAACCACAGTCATTATGGTGACAGTTATTGATTGACAAGAGGCTTTGCACGAATCATGTCGGTTGATGCATAATGATACATTGCCGCGCAACAGTAGCAAGCACCAATGTTGGGATGTGTGATACTGTGAAAATCATAGCTTGTACACCATATAGACCACTCAGTGACTTTAACTCCTGTCTATCAATGATGTCGTATGGATGCGGATCTGATGACATTGTATTAACCATGAGTAGCCATTTTATACATGGTCAATGTTTGCCTTAGATTTCAGGTTACTAATTATCTAAAATTTCAGAAAGGGAGTTTCCCCACCCCCCTTATTATTGTTATGCAAATGAAAAGCTGTTACGTGAAACAGTGTAGCGGGAGTTGTCATAAATTGGGCAAATCTCGCCACCGCTTAAAAGATGGTATAAGGCCAGGTGAAATGGGAGAGCCTGAGGACAGATATTCTTCAGGGCATAGACCAGAACCGCTCCTGCCCTGCTTCTTGCTTGCTCTCGCCCTCTCTCTCACCCTCTCTCTCTCTCTCTCGCCCTATTTCTCTCTTGCTCTCTCTCTTGCTCCCTCACACTCGCCCTCTCTCTCCCTCGCTCTCTCTCTCTCACCCTCCCACTCTCGCATTCTTCCTCTCACACTCTCCGTCGTGCCCTCTCTTTTCCGCCCTCTCTCTCTCTGTCTTCCCCCCTCACGCTCTCTCGCCCTCTCATGATGCATCTGTAAAAATTGGTGAGAGTCATAGCGGGCATTTTGAATTTCTTTAGCCTCCTTAGAAAGTAGGTGGGCTTTCTTAACTATAGCGTCGGTGTGGAGGGACCAGGACAGGTTGTTGGTGATCTGGACACCTAGAAACTTGAAGCTCTCGACCATCTCCACTTCATCCTCATTGATAGAGACAAGGGCATGTCCTCCATTACACTTCCTGAAGTTGATGACAATCTCCTTAGTTTTACTGACATTGAGGTTAATGATGTTATGGAAATATCAGACATTGTCAGTAAACCTTTGCTCGATGATATTCGAGGACAGTAGGACTGCAAACTCTTGAGTAACGGTAATATTTCTTCAACAAAGAGAAGACTCGCGGACAAACAGCTCATGAAGAAGCCACACTCTCAGGAAAGACATGAATGGCAACGTATGTTCCTCGTAGAATGTAATAATGTGAGATGCTCACTCTGGCTCACCTTCTCAAAAATTACTCATCGGATATTTCCTGCTTTTGAGTTTACCCCTTAAAAATGCAATGTGGTCTCTCCTCCTGTTTTCTGTCTTCTGTTAACGATACCCCAATCAAACTGTGCCTGTTTGAAAGGCCAAGTCTCCAGCTCAGTCCCTTCCCACACAGCCCTGCGGCTAATCAATTAGAAATGTGTGAGAAAGGATCGGAGTTGTACTTCTTCCGCATTTCCTCTCGCCGTTGTGGCTGGTTCCCACGAAGACACGGTTAATTGTTGGCAACCCTGGAATAGGAGAACTGTAGCTGTAGAACTTGCATCCCAGGGCCCCGACAGGGAACAGAGAAGGAGATTTGCTCACTGTGTTCGGCTGATGTACTTTTATTCGTGTCACAAGTAGGCTTACATTAACACTACAATGAAGTTACTGTGAAAATCCCCTAGTCGCCACACTCCGGCGCCTGTTCGGGTACACTGAGAGAGAATTTAGCACGGCCAATGCACCTAACTAGCACATGAAGATTAACCAACAGAATGAAATAAAAGTGCCGTAGAACGTTTTGAAGTTTATTTATTAGTGTCACAAATAGGCTGACATTAAAACTACAATGAAGTTACTGTGAAAATCCCCTAGTCGCCACACTCCGGCGCCTGTTCGGATACACTGAGAGAGAATTTAGCACGGCCAATGCACCTAACCAGCACATCTTTTGGACTGTGGGAGGAAACCGGAGCACCCGGTGGAATCCCACGCAGACACGGGGAGAATGTGCAGACTCCGTACAGCCAGTGACCCAATCTGGGAATTGAACCCGGGTTCCAGGCGCTGTGAGGCAGCAGTGCCAACCACTGTGCCACCGTGCCGCCCTACTTGCCGTCAGGGATGTAGATTAGACTGGAATGCAGGGCAGACTGTCTCCAGTTACTCTGTTGATAGAAGCTGGGACTGTTCCCTGCAGACCAAAGAAGGTAAAGTCAGATTTGACGAGCGTATGGCACAGGTCCCTGGTGCTGTGAGGCAGCAGTGCTAACCACTGTGCCACCATGCTGTCCTGTTCGGCCCAGGTTCTATTCATGCACCAAAACCATTTATTTCCAAATCAATAATAGTATTGCCCATTTCTGGCTCTATCTTAGTCTGAGCACAACTTAGACACACAAATGTTTCCATTCTTTCATCCCATTAACATTTAATTTCTCCAATGCTGGACGCTTCTCTTGTATAAACTCTAAATATGCCAACACGTAAGCATCTCCATTATGTTTGTTGCCTCACCTATATCGTTGTTGGTTTCCATCCACCAACACATTGAAGTTAAAGCCTTGATGGCACCCAATCTCCACAACCTCCTGCAATTTAGCCTAATTTCATAGACTCCCTACAGTGCAGAAGAAGGCCATTCGGCCCATCGAGCCTGCACCGACAACAATCCCACCTAGGACCTATCCCCAGAACCCTGTGTATTTACCCTGCTAGTCATCCTGACACTAAGTGGCAACTTAGCATGGCCAATGCACCTGACCAGCACGTCTTTCCTACAGTGCGGAAGGAGGCCATTCAGCCCACCGAGTCTGCCCCGCCCACAATCCCACCCAGACCTTATCCCCATAACCCCATGCGTTTACCCTAGCTAGTCCCCCTGACACTAAGGGGCAATTTAGCAAGGCCAATTCACCTAACCTGCACGTCTTTGGACTGTGGGAGGAAACCGGAGCACCCGGAAGAAACCCAAGCAGACACGGGGAGGACGTGCAGACTCCGCACAGACAGTGAACCAAGTCGGGAATCCAACCCAAGTCCCTGGCGCTGCGAGGCAGCAGTGCTAACCACTGTGCCGACAGGCATTATATCAATTCAGGTTTTTCTCTCTCTCTTTGTAGTTCAAAGTATAATTTTGCTTCCTGCGGCAGAATCAAAATCTGCCAAAAAAAGAAGGCATTCTGAAAATGCGCTGTTGCCCATTGAGTGGCATGCGCGGTTTGCCATGCGGACGAGGGTGCGATGGTGCCAAGCGGTGACAGGGACGGTTTGGGATCAGAAGGCAGGGATCAATCCCCTTAACCTCGAGCTACACCAGAGAATCCTATTTCTGCAGCGACATTGCAGGAATCGATGGTTATCTTGGACAGACAATGTCCGAATGGGACAGCTCAGGATACAAGCCAGGACGTTCAGAGAGATCAAGTGGATGTGTGACTCAAACTTCAGTGAATGAGCTCTTTAATCATACAATCCAGGGTAAAAGAGCTGTCAAAAAAAGAAAATGGAATGAAATAACTAAAAAAAAACAGTAGAATAAGCACCGATTTTCCTGGGGCATTCTGCCCTCTCGTTGACCTGATTGGCTACCTGTCATGCCCACTGGGATTTAGTGCCATTTGAAGTACTTCTTTTTCAAGGTTGGCATTGCCTGCCTGGATACAATTGGGGAAGGGCAACTCCCCAGACAAAGCATTCTGTCCATAGAGTACATAGGAGAGAAGGAAAGGAGAGAGTGCAGCTTGTAGTGTTAGAATCATAGCTAGGGTTTGATTTGATTTGATTTATTATTGTCACATGTTTTGACATACAGTGAAAAATATTCTTTCTTGCGCGTTATACAGACAAAGCATACCGTTCATAGAGAAGGAAACAAGAGAGTGCAGAGTGTAATGTTACAGTCATAGCCAGTCATAGCTAGGGTGTGGAGAAAGATCAACCTAATGCGAGGTAGGTCCATTCAAAGGTCTGACAGCAGCAGGGAAGAAGCTGTTCTTGAGTCGGTTGGTACGTGACCTCAGACTTTTGTATCTTTTTCCCGATGGAAGAAGTTGGAAGAGAGAATGTCCGGGGTGCGTGGGGTCCTTAATTATGCTGGCTGCTTTGCCGAGGCAGCGGGAAGTGTAGACAGAGTCAATGGATGGGAGGCTGGTTTGTGTGATGGATTGGGCTACATTCATGACCTTTTGTAGTTCCTTGCGGTCTTGGGCAGAGCAGGAACCATACCAAGCTGTGATACAACCAGAAAGAATGCTTGGTGTGGAGAAATGGTGTAGAGAAAGAGCAACTTAATGTATGGTGGGTCCATTCAAATGTCTGATGGCAGCAGCGAAGAAGCTGTTTTTGAGTCGGTTGGTACATGTCCTCAGATTTTTGTATCTTTTTCCCGACGGAAGAAGGTGGAAGAGAGAATGTCCGGGGTGCGTGGGGTCCTTAATTATGCTGGCTGCTTTTCCAAGGCAGTGGGAAGTGTAGACAGAGTCAATGGATGGGAGGCTGGTCTGCGTGATGGATTGGACTACGTTCACAACCCTTTCACAGAATCATCGAATCCCTACAGTGCAGAAGGAGGCCATTCGGCCCATCGAGTCTACACTGACCACAATCCCACCCAGGCATTATCCCCGTGGCACCCATGCATTTACCCTGCTAGTCCTCTTTGACACTAAGGGACAATTTAGCACGGCCAATCCACCTAATCTGCACATCTTTGGACCATGAGAGGAAACCAACGCAGACATGGGGAGAATGTGCAGACTCCGCACAGAAAGTGACCCAAGCCAGGAATCGAACCCGGGTCCCTGGAGCTGTGAGGCAGCAGTGCTAACCACTGTACCACCGTGCCGCCCTTTGTAGTTTCTTGCGATCTTGGTCGGAGCCATACCAAGCTGTGACACATCCGGAAAGGGTGCATGTGTAAAAAACGGGTGAGAGCCGTAGCTGACATGCCAAATTTCCTTAGTCTCCTGAGAAAGCAGAGGCGTTGGTGGGCTTCCTTAACTGTAGCGTCGGTGTGGAGGGACCAGGACAGGTTGTTGGCGATCTGGACACCTAGAATTGAAAGGGAAACCAGGAAGTTTGATTAGCACATCTTTTAATCTGATGCACTTTATGGTAAGCAACTGCGGCTAACTGCAGAAAGGAACAAAGTGATGTTAGAACATCTTCAAACCCATTGCATTAGACTTCATTAGGTTGTAAAATGGAGGCCGTGTGAGAGGCTGAATGCAAATGCATTATTTTCATCTGATGATTATGTTCAAAGCTTTTCCTTTTATACACGAGCACTTTGGAAATGATTTTAAATAGATGTATTTTATTGACTGAAATCAAGTTGCATTGATGTTATTCAGATGAAAATTATTCCGCAAGTCGGGAGGTCAAATCGAACCCTCTAATCCTGGAACTAATGCAATATGTTACCAAGGAAAGGCCATTCACAACACAACGGTTCTGGAGACAGCTGGAAGTGTTAATGGAGAGAGCCGGAATTGGGGGACATAAAGGTAGATTAGGCAAGTGATCCGGGAGCCTTGGTTGATGGAAATGGGATTCTGAGGGCAACCTTTCTGATTTTCAGTCTCCCAGATTTTTCTAGTCGTTAATTTTAATTACATAGAACATAGAACAGTACAGCACAGAACAGGCCCTTCGGCCCACGATGTTGTGCCGAGCTTTATCTGAAACCAAGATCAAGCTATCCCACTCCCTATCATCCTGGTGTGCTCCATGTGCCTATCCAATAACCGCTTAAATGTTCCTAAACTGTCTGACTCCACTATCACTGCAGGCAGTCCATTCCACACCCCAACCACTCTCTGCGTAAAGAACCTACCTCTGATATCCTTCCTATATCTCCCACCATGAACCCTATAGTTATGCCCCCTTGTAATAGCTCCATCCACCCGAGGAAATAGTCTTTGAACGTTCACTCTATCTATCCCCTTCATCATTTTATAAACCTCTATTAAGCCTCCCCTCAGCCTCCTCCGCTCCAGAGAGAACAGCCCTAGCTCCCGCAACCTTTCCTCTTAAGACCTACCCTCCAAACCAGGCAGCATCCTGGTAAATCTCCTCTGCACTCTTTCCAGCGCTTCCACATCCTTCTTATAGTGAGGTGACCAGAACTGCACACAATATTCCAAATGCGGTCTCACCAAGGTCCTGTACAGTTGCAGCATAACCCCACGGCTCTTAAACTCCAACCCCCTGTTAATAAAAGCTAACACACTATAGGCCTTCTTCACAGCTCTATCCACTTGAGTGGCAACCTTTAGAGATCTGTGGATATGGACCCCAAGATCTCTCTGTTCCTCCACAGTCTTCAGAACCCTACCTTTGACCCTGTCATCCACATTTAAATTAGTCCTACCTAAATGAATCACCTCACATTTATCAGGGTTAAACTCCATTTGCCATTTTTCAGCCCAGCTTTGCATCCTATCTATGTCTCTTTGCAGCCTACAACAGCCATCCACTTCATCCACTACTCCACCAATCTTGGTGTCATCAGCAAATTTACTGATCCACCCTTCAGCCCCCTCCTCTAAGTCATTAATAAAAATCACAAAGAGCAGAGGACCAAGCACTAATCCCTGTGGCACTCCGCTAGCAACCTGCCTCCAGTCCGAAAATCTTCCATCCACCACCACCCTCTGTCTTCAATCAGATAGCCAGTTACCTATCCAATCGGCCAACTTTCCCTCGATCCCACACCTCCTTACTTTCATCATAAGCCGACCATGGGGGACCTTATCAAACGCCTTACTAAAATCCATGTATATGACATCAACTGCCCTACCTTCATCAACACAACAGCCGAAGAACCGTTTTCATTGCGTTCATAGAAACATAGAAGATAGGAGCAGGAGGAGGCCATTTGGCCCCTCGAATCTGCTCCGCCATTCATTACAATCATTGCTGATCATCCAACTCAATAGCTTAATCCTGCTTTCTCCCCATAACCTTCGATCCCATTCACCCCAAGTGCTATATACAGCCGCCTCTTGAATACATTCAATGTTTTGGCATCAACTACTTCCTGTGGTAATGAATACCACAGGCTCACCACTCTTTGGGTGAAGAAATGTCTCCTCACCTCCGTCCTAAATGGTCTATCCCGAATCCTCAGAGTGTGACCCCTGGTTCTGGACACTCCCACCATCAGGATCATTTTCCCTGCATCTACCCTGTCCAGACCTGTTAAAATTTTATAAGTCTCCATGAGATCCCCCACTCATTCGTCTGAACTCTAGCGAAAACAATCCTAACCTAGTCAATCTCTCCTCATAAATCAGTCCCACCAGCCCCAGAATCAGCCTGGTAAACCTTTGCTGCACTCCCTCGAGAGCAAGAACCTCCTTCCTCAGAAAAGGAAGCCAAAACTGCACACAATATTCTAGGTGTTGCCTCACTGAGACCCTGTATAATTGCAACAACACATCCCTGCTCCTGTACTCGAAACCTGTCGCAATGAACATGCCATTTGCCTTCTTTACCGCCTGCTGCACCTGCATGCTTACCTTCAGCGACTGGCGCACAAGGACACCCAGGTCCCGCTGCACACTCCCCTCTCCCAATTTACAGCCATTCAGGTAATAATCTTCCTTCTTGTTTTTGCTTCCAAAGTGAATAACCTCACACTTATCATGCGGACCACCGGGTCCCATTTCTCTTCATCTCAGTCTTTGTGACTTGATTTGATTTATTATTGTCACATGTATTAGGCTACAGTGAAAAGTATTGTTTCTCATGCGCTGTACTGACAGGAGGGGTGGCGATCGGTTCGGGGGTGGGGGTGTGGTGATCAGTCTGAGCGGGGTAGGGGGGCGCTGGCATCAGCCGGGTGGATGGGTATAGGCAACAAAGACCCCCATATAACTTGAGTGTGGAAATCTGCACATGCGCAATTGTGCCCTCAGCTGTTATTAGCCGGCTTTGGGGCGATTGAGGCGCTGCCCACTCCCCCAGCTGGATTTCAAGTTTTACTTTTTTGACTGTCAGGTAAGATTGAACTTATAATTTGTCCAAAAAAAGGCTAATTTCTCCAGTTTTCACACTCGTTTGACACTTTGAGTTATTTTGGTAAGATCGCCCCCATAGTGTTTTGGCCTCGGCAGCTTTCTGTGGTAGTGAATTCCACAGGCTCAGCACTCTCTGGGTGAAGACTCATAGAATCCTACAGTACAGAAGGAGACCATTCAGCTCATCAAGTCTGCACCAACCACAATCCCACCCAAGTCCTATCCACCATAACCCCATGCATTTGTCCTAGCTAGCCCCCCCAATGCTAAGGGGCAATTCAGCATGGCCAATCCACCTAACCTGCACATCTTTGGACTGTGGGAGGAAACTGGAGCACCCGGAGGAAACCCACGCAGACAATGTGCAAACTCCATACAGACAGTGACCCAAGTCGGGAATCGAACCCGGGTCCCTGGCGCTGTGAGGCAGCAATGCTAACCACTGTGCTACCATGCCGCCCTGTAAGAAATGTCTCCTTTTCTCAGTCCTCAAAGGTTTAGCCCGTATCCTTAGACCATGACCCGTGGTTCTGGACACCCTTGCCATTGGGAACATCCTTCTGGCATCTACTCTGTCTGGTCCTTTTAGAATTCTGGCTTTACTATCAATGCCTATTTCTTCAGAAGGTATTACAGTAAAAATCTGCTTGGTCTGCTGGCTGTGAAGGCCCATATTGAAATGAGCCTGGCTTTTACTTGATCCACTTCCTGGTGGCTGGAGCCATGAGCAGAAAGAGATGCATAGCTGAACAATGGCTTTCCAATTCAGAGACAAAGTGGCCACAGGAAGAGCATATCAGAATTGGGAAGATCCTATATTAGTATTGTCAGGCATGTTCTTTACAGGGCTTGATGCAGAGCAGAGGGAGAAACGAGAAAGTTTATTTATTAGTCACAAGTAGGCTTACATTAACACTGCAATGAAGTTACTGTGAAAATCCCCTAGCCGCCACACTCAAGCGCCTGTTCGGGTTACACTGAGAGAGAATTTAGCACCTAACCAACATGTCTTTCGGACTGTGGAGGGAACCGGAGCACCCGGAGGAAACCCACGCAGACACGGGGAGAACATGCAGACTCCACACAGACAATGATTCAAGCCGGGAATCAAATCTGGGTCCCTGGCGCAGTGAGACAGCAGTGCTGACCACTGTGCCACCGCTATGTTTTGTATCAACCTGTTATATGATTCTAACCCAAATGTTTACAGGAATGTATCCACGGATGAGGAACTTCAGTTACGAGGATAGTTTGGAGAGATTGGGACTGTTCCCCTTAGAGACAAGAAGGCAAAGAGGAGGTTTGATAGAGATGTTCAAAATCATGAGGGAGCTGGAGAGCGTAGATAGAGAGACACAAGGATTGAGAAAGAGAAGGCACAGATTTGCACATTCTCCCCATGTCTGCATGGGTTTCCTCCGGGTGATCCAATTTCCTATCACAGTCCAATGATGTGCAAGTTAGGTCAATGGCCATGGTAAATTGCTCCTTAATATCCAAAGATGTGTAGGTTTGGTGGATTGGCCATGCTAAATTGCTCCTTAGTGTCCTAAGATGTGCAGGTTAGGTGGAGTGGCCATGCTAAATTGCCCTTTGGTACCTCAGAATCCCTACAGTGCAGAAGGAGGCCATTCAGCCCATTGAGCCTGCACTAATAACAATCCACCCAGGACCTATCCCCGTAGTCCCATTCACTTACCCTGCTAAATCCCTGATACTGAGGGAGAATTTAGCTCGGCCAATGCACCCTAACCAGCATGTCTTTCAGACCGTGGGAGGAAACCGGAGCACCCGGAGGAAACCCACGCAGACACGGGGAGAATGTGCAAACTCCGCTTTGGTGTCCAAAGATGTGCAGGATAGGTGAATGGGCCATGATAATTTGCCCCTTAGTGCCCCAAGATGCATAGGTTAGATGGATTAGCCATGATGAATGTGTGGTGTTATGGGGACAGGGCGGGGGAGAGGGCCTGGGTTGGGGAGTCAGCATAGACTCGATGGGGCTACGGGGTTAGGATTGGGGTGGGACTGGGTAAGATGCTCTTTCGGAGAGTTGGTGCAGACTCACTGGGCCGAATAATGACCTCCTTCTGCACTCCAATTTAGATGATGCGCGATAGAAGCAAATATAATGTGATGAACAGAAAAACTTTGTCACACAGCGAGTGGTTAGGGTCTGAACGTAAGTTAGCAGGCCAGGTCACCGGCCCTCCAACTGCAGTCCGCCATGTCCGCACTTGGTGCTGACCATCATGCCTGACGAAGGAAGCCTCAATTCACCGTGATTTAAGGGGTTGGAGGCAAGGAGAAGGGAAGGGAGTACGTTGCAGGCGAACAGGCAGGTAAAGAGTTAAGAGAGAGGAAGTTTTCTTTGCCTTTGTGAGCGTCCAGTCATTATAACATCTGATGGACGTCACACACCAGTGGAAGCAATTAATTTAATGGCTACCATGCACTTTAGCAGTGAAGAACTCATTTATCCTTTGTTTTCCCTTCTCATTCCTTTTCACACGAGATTACATGTCTAATCAAGCCTGAAGGCAGCAACATTAATGCTTATTGTAGTTACAATAGAAAAGAGCCCAGAATAAAAAGTACTCAATGTCACAGTCTCTCTCTTAATTTAATATATTTTGTATTAGTTGGTAGGGGGGGGAATAAAAGACTTTTGTATAACAGCGAAAGAATTGCATTTCCCCCTGTCTATATGTGCTGTACCCCTTTTCCATTACAAGGCGGCCTCACCCTCCCCTTCCCCCTCCCCTCGCCGCTCCCCCCCCCCTCCCAAAAATAGTCTTGATGTCCACGGTGATGGTGAACATCAAATGGTTTTAGTCTTTCCACCTTACAGGATTGGGTGGCACGGTGGCACGGTGGGTTAGCACCGCTGCCTCACAGTGCCAGGGACCTGGGTTCGATTCCGGCCTCGTGTCACTGTCTGTGTGGAGTTTGCACGTTCTCCGCCGTGTCTGCTTGGGTTTCCTCCAGGTGCTCTGGTTTCCTCCCACACTCCAAAGATGTGCAGGTTTGGTGCATTGGCCGTGCTAAATTGACCCTTAGTGTCAGGGGGTATTAGCTAGGGTAAATATGAGGGGTTATGGGGATAGGGCCTGGGTGGGACTATTGTTGGTGCAGGCTTGATGGGCCAAATGGCCTCCTTCTGTACTGTAGGGATTCGATCTTTTCTATTCCCTCCATAACTTTATATGTTTCTATAAGATCCCTCCTCATTCTTCTAAATTCCAATGAGTATTGTCCAAGTCTACTTAGCCTTTGCTGTTGGCCAGACCTGGTAAAGACGGCAGATTTCCTTCCAAAAAGGACATTAGTGAACCAGATGTGTTTCCAACAGAAGGAGAAACGATGGCCCAGTGGTACTACTGCTAAACTATTAATCCTAAAACTCAGTTAATGTTCTGGGGACGCGGGTTCGAATCCCGCCATGGAAGCCACTGGAATTTGAATTCAATAAAAAATATCTGGAATTAAGAATCTAATGATGACCATGAAACCATTGTCGGAAAAATCCATCTGGTTCACTAATGCCCTTTGGGGAAGGAAAGCTGCAAACTCCACACAGACAGTAACCCAAGGCTGAAATTGAACCCAGGTCCTGGTGCTATGAGGCGGCAATGCTAACCACTGTGCCACCCATCTTAATGGAGTGACGGGAATAGGTTGGAGGGGACTTCTCCTGATCCTGTATTCAAGGCAGTCTCATCTGAATAACAGAAAGATGGAGTGGGGAGTTGACGGCCCAGTGGTGTCATTGCTAGACTATTAATCCAGAAACTCAGCTAATCTTCGGGGGACCCGGGTTCGAATCCCGCCACGGCAGATGATGGAATTTGAATTCAATAAAAACAATATCTGGAATTAAGAATCTATCAATAACCATGAAACCATTGCCGATTGTCGGAGAGACCCATCTGGTTCACTATGGGGTGGCACAGTGGCACAGCAGTTAGCACTGCTGCCTCACAGTGCCAGGGACCCATGGTCGATTCCCGGCTTGGGTCACTGTCTGTGTGGAGTCTGCACGTTCTCCCCGTGTCTGCGTGGGTTTCCTCCGGGTGCTCTGGTTTCCTCCCACAGTCCGAAAGACATGCTGGTTAGGTGCATTGGCCGTGCTAAATTCTCCCTCAGTGTATCTGGACAGGCACCAGAGTGTGGCGACTAGGGGATTTTCACAGTAACTTCATTGCAGTGTTAATGTAAGCCTACTTGTGACTAATAAATAAATAAACTTTAATGTCCTTTAGGGAAGGAAATCTGCCGTCCTTATCCAGTCTGGCCGATATGTGACTCCAGAGCCACAGCAATGTGGTTGACTCTCAACTGCCCTCCAAGGGCAACTAAGGTTGGGCAATAAATGTTGGCCCAGCCAGCGATGACTCTGTCCCACGAGTGAATAAGAAAGAATCAGTGGCTGCGAAAAGGGATGGAATAAAAAGAAATTCAATTTTCAGTCAGCATTCCACTCTTAATGAATGAATGAATACTCACAAAGTTAGGATGAAAGAACAAAGAAAATTACAGCACAGGAACAGGCCCTTCAGCCCTCCAAGCCTGCACTGACCATGCTGCATGTGTGAACTAAAACCCCCTACACTTACAGGAACCATATCCCTCTATTCCCATCACTATCGTATCTGCTTCCACTACCTCCCACAGCAACGAGATCCGGGCACCCACCACCCTCTGTGTAAAAAACTTGCTGTGGAGATGCCGGCGTTGGACTGGGGTAAACACAGTAAGAAGTCTCACAACACCAGGTTAAAGTCCAACAGGTTTATTTGGCCTACCTGACGAAGGAGCAGCGCTCCGAAAGCTAGTGGATTTTGCTACCAAATAAACCTGTTGGACTTTAACCTGGTATTGTGAGACTTCTTACTGTAAAAAACTTGCCTCATACATCTCCTTTAAACCTTGCCCCTCGTACCATAAACCTGTGCCCCCTAGTCATTGACTCTTCCACCCTGGGAGAAACCTTCTGGCACAGTGGTTAGCACTGCTGCCTCACAGCGCCAGGGACCCGGGTTCGATTCCGGCCTCGGGTCACTATTTGTGCGGAGTCTGCACGTTCTCCCCGTGTCTGTGTGGGTTTCCTCCAGGTGATCCGGTTTCCTCCCAGAGTCCAAAGATGTGCAGGTTAGGTGGATCGGCCATGCTAAATTTCCCCTTAGTGTCAGGGGGACTAGCTAGCGTAAATATATGGCATTATGGGGATAAGGCCTGGGTGGGATTGTGGTCGGTGCAGACTCGCTGGGCCAAATGGCCTCCTTCTGCACTGTAGGATTCTATGATTCTAGCCACTCTGTCCATGCCCTTCATAAACTTGTAGACTTCTATCAGGTCAACTTTTCAACCTCTGACGTTGTTGTGAGAACAACCCAAGTTTCTCCAACCTCTCCTCATAGCTAATGCCCTCCATACCAGGCAACATCCTGGCAAACCTTTTCTGTACCCTCTCCAAAGCCTCCACATCCTTCTGATAGTGTGGCGACCAGAGTTGGACACAGTATTCCAAATGCGGCCTAACTAAGGCTCTATAAAGCTGCAAAGTGACTTGCCAATTTTGCCTGAAGCATGATGATGGCATTGTCAGCCCGCTGTCCACAGTTGAAGAACTGGTGGCGTTCTGTGTTTATTCAGTTAACAGAAAATTGACTGTGGTAATATCGCGGCCCTCCGTCACAAAACATTGCCTGAGATCGCCGAGATAACCCAGGGAGATGGTAAAATAACTGGACAGCATGGCAGGCTATTAAAAACCCTTCCCAGCTTTAGAAATGAGCCTATTACTATTCCCCTGTCCTTCACAGAATATAACGTGGCTTGCCGCAGAATACCAATTCCATCCTGTAATTAGAATGAAAGCAGTGGGATTTCTCTTAAAAGTTGTGCAAATATTTTACAAGGGGGAAGAGTACACATTTTATCACCGGGTCTTAACAGATCTGACCTCATTCTCTTTGCCCCTCTTGGTATTAAATGATGGCTCCCTCCTTGATCATGTCTGATAGTAAAGGTTTGTTATCTCAACAGCAGCTGTTTGTTTCCTCCCCGGAAAGAGTTCAGCAAGCTGCCTGATGTTAAATCTGTCCAAGCACCATTGCGGCAAACAGATCCTGCTCCCCCCCCCCCCCCCCCCCTGCCCCCGTGGGCAGACTCATCAACCCAAAGATGTGCAGGTTAGGTGGATTGGCCATGCCAAGTTGCCCCTTAGTGTCCAAAGATGTGCAGGTTAGGGGGATTGACCATGCTAAATTGCCCCTTAGTGTCCAAAGATGTGCAGGTTAGGTGGATTGGCCATGCTAAATTGCCCCTTAGTGTCCAAAGATGTGCAGGTTAGGTGTATTGGCCATGCTAAATTGCCCCTTGGAATCATAGAAACCCTACAGTGCAGAAACAGGCCATTTGGCCCACCGAGTCTGCACAATCCCACCCAAGCCCCTGCCCCATATCCCTACATATTTACCCGCTAATCCCTCTAACCTACGCATCTCAGGACTCTGAGGGGCAATTTTTAGCATGGCCAATCAAAATAACCAGCACATCTTTGAACAGTAAGCAGGAAACAGGAGCACCCGGAGGAAACCCACGCAGACATGGGGAGAACGTGCAGACTCCACACAGACAGTGACCCAAGCCGGGAATCTAACCCAGGTCCCTGGAGCTGTGAAGCAGCAGTGCTAACCACTGTGCTACCGTGCCACCCAAAGTGTCCAAAGTTTAGTGTCCAAAGATGTTCAGGTTAGGTGGATTGGCTATGCTAAATTGCCTCCTTGTGTCCAAAGATGTGCAGGTTCGGTGGATTGGCATGCTAAGTTGCCCCTTAGTGTCCAAAGATGTGTAGGTTAGGCAGATTGGCCATGCTAAATTATCGCTTAGTGTCCAAAGGTGTACAGCTTTAGTGGATTGGCCATGCTAAATTGCCCCTTAGTGTCCAAAGATGTGTAGGTTAGGTGGATTGGCCGTGCTAAATTGTCCCTTAGTGTCCAAAGATGTGCAGGTTCGGTGGATTGGCCATGCTAAATTGCCCCTTAGGTGTCCAAAGATGTGCTGGTACGGTGGCACAGTGGTTAGCACTGCTGCCTCACAGCGCCAGGGACTTGGGTTCGATTCCCGGCTTGCGTCACTGTCTGTGTGGAGTCTGCACATTCTCCCCGTGTCTGCGTGGGTTTCCTCCAGGTGCTCCGGTTTCCTCCCACAGTCCAAAGATGCGCGGGTTAGGTGGATTGACCATTCTAAATTTCCCCTTAGTGTCAGGGGGACTCGCTAGGGTAAATGCATGGGGTAATGGGAATAGGGCCTGGGTGGGATTGTGGTCGATGCGGACTCGATGGGCTGAATGGCCTCCTTCTGCACTGTATGCTTCTATGATTCTACGATTCTATGAGGTTAGGTGGATTGATCATATGAAATTGCCCCTTATGTCCAAGAATATGCAGGTTAGGTGGACTGGCCATGCTAAATTGCTCCTTAGTGTCCCAAAATGTGCAGGTTAGGGGGATTAGTGGGCTAAATATGTGGGGTTATGAGGATAGAGCCTGGGTAAGATGCTCTGTTGGAGAGTCAGTGCAGACATGATAGGCGTCCTTCTGCGCTGTAGGGATTCTACAAATCCGTCCTTCCCCATCTGATAGTGTTCCAAATGTCCTCGCTCGAGAGCTGCGGGTGCCAGGGAGAGTGAATAATGTGTTTTACATAGAAACATAGAAACTCGAGACAGGAGGAGGCCATTCGGCCCTTCAAGCCTGCTCCCCCATTCATTTTGATCATGGCTGATCATCAAATTCAATATCCTGATCTTGCCTTCTCCCCAATATCCCTTGTTCCCTTTAGTCCCAAGAACTATATCCAATTCCTTCTTGAAATCAGACAAGGTTTTGGCCTCAACTACTTTCTGTGACAGTGAATTCCACACATTCACCAGTCTCTGGGTGAAGAAATTTCTCCTCACCTCAGTTCTAAAAGGTTTACCCCTTATCCTCAAACTATGACCCCTAGTTCTGGACTCCCCCACTCATTCTTTCTGAATCCACCCTGTCGATTCCTGTTTTGTGCCCCGAGTCATCTCTATGTGGGTTCTTCCCCCTCTCACCCAATGCCTTGCCTGATGTGTACACAAGAATGTGTTCCGAAAAGAGGAGGGGGAAGATGGGAAGGGAACAAATGAAAATTAAGTTTATTTATTAGTCACAAGTAAGGCTTACATTAACACTGCAATGAAGTTACTGTGAAAATCCCTAAGTTGCCACACCCCGGTGCCTGTTCAGGTACATTGAGGGAGAATTTAATGCGGCCAATGCATCCAACCATAAGTTCATAAGATATAGGAGCAGAATTAGACCATTCGGCCCATTGAGTCTGCTCCGCCATTCGATCATGGCTGATATGCTCCTCATCCCCATTTTCCTGCCTTCTCCCCATTACCCTTCAACCCATTACAAACAAAGAACAAAGAACAATACAGCACAGGAACAGGCCCTTCGGCCCTCCAAGCCCCCGCCGCTCCCCGGTCCAGGATTGAATCCTGAATCCAGGATCCCCGCCCAATTTTCCAGCCTATCTACATACTAATATCCTATCCCCGAGCTGTCCCTCACAGCTATGATGCTTTGTTCATCACAACCTATTAACTCACCCCTACCCCGCCATTCCAGACCATGTGATCTCCAGGGAGAGGCCAATTAAAAATCTGTCTAACTCCTCCTACTCACCGTCCCAGCATCCATTGTACTTTGGGGTAGCGAATTCCACAGATTCACAACCCTTTGGGAGAAGTAGTTTCTCCTCAACTCTGTTTTAAATTTGCGACCCTTTATCCCGGGACCTCTCGTATTCGAAGGCCCCACAAGAGGAAGCATCCGCTCCGCGTCTACTTTATCCAGACCTTTTATCATCTTGTATACCTCAATTTGATCTCCCCTCATTCTTCTAAATTCCGGAGAGTATCGGCCTGAACTGTCTTCAGACGACAAAGCCCTCATCTGTGGAATCAATTGAGTGAACCTCCTCTGAACTGCCTCCAATGCCACTACATTGTTCCTCAAATCTTTCGGAGTGTGGGAGGAAACCCACGCAGACACGGGGAGAATGTACAAACTCCACACAGACCCAAGCCGGGAATCGAGCCCGGGTCCCTGGCGCTGTGAGGCAGCAGTGCCAACCGCTGCGCCACCGTGCAGGCATAGAAGAGAAAACTTTAGCTATGTGCAACTTCAAGACCCCCTTCCCTCCCCACCCCCCAACCCTTTGGACACAGCCAAAAAAGAATAACCTTTATGTGTGAGGGTGAGAAGAAGTTGAGAATAAAAACTGGAGGACGTGTTGCTAAAAGTCTAATGGTTGTGTTAGCATTCTGCCCGAGACAGCGCAGGGTGATTGCAACTTGATAGAGAAATCCATGATTGGTTTGTGATACCGCCTGTTTTTTTTTCCCCTCGCTCTTGTGAGATAGCCTAATTTGAAGTCTTCCCAGACAATCCTGATTGTCTCATCACACGCAGTTTTTTCTCTCTCTCTCTCTCACCCCAGTGAGTCCTCTCTCCTGCCATTGTGCTTCTTCAGCTTTCCAATTTCATGCTTTCCCATTTCAGACTCATCATTTTGTCCGGGCACATCGCTCCTGCGGCCTTCGTTCAGAGCACAGCTCCGACGTTGTAACCGTGACAGCTCGCTAATAGGACCGAGCGCTGATGGCTGTGACTTCAGGTCTTTAATTCTCACTGCTGCCTGCGTGGAGAGAGAGGCCGCTGAACCCTGGCGTTGCTGAGTAGCTCAGCTTAATGTGAAAAATTGGATGTGTGTGTTTGTGCAGCTCAGTCGAGTGAGTGTCAGAGACAGGGACGTCTGCAGAATGGGGATATATCTGCCTCTGATCTCCAGCGCAGTCCATTTCCCTCCAGTTGTTTACCCAACTGAATGAGTATTGACACAGCCGCTTCCAATAGATTCAACAGTGTGTTTTCTGCATCTTTTACCGAGAGTGTCACAGCATAGAATGAGGCCGTTTGGCCCAACTCGTCTATGTGGCCGGCACGGTGGTTAGCACTGCTGCCTCACAGCGCCAGGGACCCGGGTTCGATTCCTGGCTTGGGTCACTGACTGTGCAGTCTGCACGTTCTCCCCGTGTCTGCATGGGTTTCCTCCGGGTGCTCCAGTTTCCTCCCACAGTCAAAAGACGTGCTGGTTAGGGTGCATTGGCCATGCTCAATTCTCCCTGAGTGTACCCGAACAGGCGCCAGAGTGTGGGGATTTTCACAGTAACTTTATTGCAGTGTGAATGTAAGCCTACTTGTGACTCATAAATAAACTTTACTTTTACTTTACATAGCGGTTTAAGATCCATGCTAGCCTCTTCCCATTTCTATTTATATAGAAACAGGATACATAGAAACATAGAAAGTGGAAGCAGGGGTAGGCCATTCGACCCTTCAAGCCTGCTCCACCATTCATTTGGGTCATGGCCCCCTCTGCACTGTAAGGATTCTATGATTCAAATTCAATATCCTGATCCCCCCTTCACCCCATTTCCTTCGATCCCTTTCGCTCCAAGAGCTATATCTAATTTCTTCTTGAAATCAGACAAAGTTTTGACCTCAACTACTTTCTGTGGCAATGAATCCCACACATTCACCACTCTCTGGGTGAAGACATTTCTCCTCACCTCAGTCCTAAAATGTTTACCCCTTATCCTCAAACTATGACCGCTAGTTCTGAACCCACCCACCATCGGGAACATTCTTTCTGAATCTACCCTATCCAACCCTGTTAGAATTTTATAAGTTTCTATGAGATCCCCACTCACCCTTCTGAACTTCAGTGAATATAATCCTAACCGACTTAGTCTCTCCTCATATGACAGAGCTGCCATCCCAGGAATCAGCCTGGTAAACCTTCGCTGCGCTCCCTCGATAGCAAGGACATCCTTCCTCAGCTGATCAACAATTCCTTTCTCCCTTGTGTCCTTATCCAGCTTCTCCATAAATGCATCCACACTAATTGCTGCAAATATTCCACGCGGTGGTAAATTTCACATTTATTTATTAGTGTCATAAGTAGGCTTATTAACACTGCAATGAAGTTACTGTGAAAATCCTCCAGTCGCCACATTCCGACACCTGTTCGGGTACACTGAGGGAGAATTTAAAGTTTCAAGTTCATTTAGCAGTGTCACAAGTAGGCTTACATTAACACTGCAATGAAGTTACTGTGAAAATCCCCTAGTCGCCACACTGTTCAGGTACACTGAGGGAGAATTTAGCATGCCCAATGCACCTAACCAGCACGTCTTTCGGACTATGGGAAAAAAACGGAGAACCCAGAGGAGTCACAGATAGGGTGAAGAGAAAGATTAGCTTAATGTATAACAGGTCCATTCAAAGGTCTGATGGCAGCAGGAAAGAAGCTGTTCTTGAGTCAGTTGGTCCGTGATCTCAGACATTTGAATCTTTTTCTTAACGGAAGAAGGTGGAAGAGAGTGTGTCCCGGGGTGCGTGGCTTCCTTGATTAAGTTTAAGTTTTTAAGTTTATTTATTAGTGTCACAAGTAGGCTTACATTAATATTGCAATGAAGTTACTGTGAAAATTCCCTAGTCGCCACATTCCAGCTCCCGGGTGTTCGGGCACCCCGAGGGAGAAATTAAAGTTTAAAGTTCATTTATTAGTGTCACAAGTGGGCTTACATTAACACGGCAATGAAGTTCCTGTGAAAATCCCCCAGTCATCACATTGTTCGGGTACACTGAGGGAGAATTTAACATGGCCAATGCACCTAACCAGCATGTCTTTCAGACTGTGGGAGGAAACCAGATGAACCCGGAGGAAACCCACGCAGACACGGGGAGAACGTGCAGACTCCGCACAGACAGTGACCCAAATCAGAAATTGAAACCAGTTCCCCAATGCTGTGAGGCAGCAGTGCTAACCATTGTGTCACCATGTGGAATGGCAAGGAAGGATTATTAGTCTGTGCCTGCTTGGCACAAGATGCCAGATTCAATTTGCTGCCAAGGTGATCTGCCACTGAGATGCCCTCAGAAGCAGCTGTACCTTTGAAAGTAGACTGATTTTTACTGTAAATAACCCCTTCAATTATATCCTGCTTCGTATCAAAGATGTGGAGATGCCGGCGTTGGACTTAACCGGGATATTGGGTTCATGTCACACTATCTGTAACCCCCACAGAGTTTCACTGGCTGTCTTGTCTGGAGACAATACACATCTTTTTAGCCTGTCTTGATGCTCTCTCCACTCACATTGTTTTGTTTCTTAAAGACTTGATTAGTTGTAAGTATTCGCATTCCAACCATTATTCATGTAAATTGAGGTTGTGTCTTTATATGCTCTGTTTGTGAACAGAATTCCCACTCACCTGAAGAAGGGGCTTGCAGCTCCGAAAGCTTGTGTGGCTTTTGCTACCAAATAAACCTGTTGGACTTTAACCTGGTGTTGTTAAACTTCTTATCGTATCAAAGACACAGGTGACTTTGGAAGACCCGGTCCGTCCTGGAATTTTGTTGCAAGGCAGTTGTTTTGGTAGTTACGTAATGTGGCATTGCTCCTGAGGGAACAGGTTAGTAATAGATAAGCTGTGAACAAATAGATTGCAGGGCTATTACTGTTGTTACATTAAACATCTCTTTGGACAGTACGAGCATTATAAATCTGTTTGTATGAAGCTCTCTGTCTCACCACTGTCCAAAATGTACTCTGTCTTTTAGAATTAAATCACCTCACACTTTCAGGAGTTAGGTCGGCCGAACCGGGAAAGAGAAAGAGAGCTCGGGGAACCGAGAGAAAATACACACGGTAATATTCCAGAAGCACAGGGCAGGTCTGGCAAGAGAGGGAAATCGAGTTGGTGGGCGGAATTGGTGGGGTGGCACAGTGGTTGGCACCGCTGCCTCACAGCGCTAGGGACCCGGGTTCGGTTCCCGGCTTGGGTCACTGTCAGTGTGGAGTCTGCACGTTCTCCCCGTGTCCGCGTGGGTTTCCTCCGGGTGCTCCGGTTTCCTCCCACGTGCTGGTCAGGTGCATTGGCCATGCTAAATCCTCCCTCAGTGTACCCGAACAGGCACCGGAGTGTGGCGACTAGGGGATTTTCACAGTAACTTCATTGGGAACGGCACAGTGGCACAGTAGTTAGCACCGCTGCCTCACAGCGCCAGGGACCAGGGTTCAATTACCGGCTTGGGTCACTGTCTGTGTGGAGTTTGCACCTTCTCCCCGTGTCTGCGTGGGTTTCCTCTGAGTGCTCCAGTTTCTTCCCACAGTCCAAAGACGTGTAGGTTAGGTGGATTGGCCATGCTAAATTGCTCCTTAGTGTCCAAAGATGTGTAGGTTAGATGGATTGGCCATGCTAAGTTGCCTCTTAGTGTCCAAAGAATCATCGAATCATACAGTGCAGGAGCCTATTCGGCCCATCGAGTCTGCACCAACCACAATCCCACCCAGGCCCTACCCCCAAAATCCCATCCATTTACCTTAGCTAGTCCCCCTCACACTAAAGAGCAATTTAGCATGGCCGATCCACCTAATCCGCACACCTTTGAACTGTGGAAGGAAACCGGAGCACCCGGAGGAAACCCACGCAGACACGAGGAGAATGCGCAAACTACACACAAACAGTGACCCAAGCAGGGAATCGAACCTGGGCCCCTGGCGCTGTGAGGCAGCGATGCGAACAGTGTGCCACCGTGTTGCCCAAGATGCGCTGGTTAGATGCATTGGCCGTGCTGAATTCTCCCTCAGTGTACCCGAACAGGCGGCAGAGTGTGGCAAGTAAGGAATTTTCACAGTAACTTCATTGCTGTGTTAATGTAAGCCTATTTGTGACACTAATAAATAAATTTTAGAAGAATCTTGCGGAATCGTGTGGGGTCTTGCCTGCCTGCTAGGGGTGGGTCGGCTATGGACCCGCGTTGCCTCTTTTTGGTTGTATTCTGCTAAATCACGAGGCAATCAGGCAGTTGGGAGGCCACCAGCCTAGCCTTTCCACAGGATCAGGACACCGCCCCTAGAAGCCAATCAGAGCCCAGCAGCACGATTGGTGAGGCCGTAACTGTTGGCCAAACTGAGACAAGCCAGAGACCCAGGATTGAGGAGTGACCCCCACCGACACCCCCCCCCCCCCCCCCCCCCCCCCCCGCCGCCACCCACCCAGAGGTCAGGAACAGTTGGTATGCTGCCATGGGGTAGAGGGTCTGGCAGCAATTAAGGACAGGGACATTGGCAATCATGGGCATCCATGGGATTGGTCCATGATTACAGTTGGCAAAGGTTTGCAGTGGTTTGCCATTGCTTTTGGCAGAATGACTGACCAGGGAACGCTACTGCTCTCCACTGCCCACCATCCGGAGTATTGGAAGGAGTTACAGGCTGATCTTTTCAAATCATACACCCGCCTTCCATGTCCATCAAGTCCTGAAGTGGGACTTGAACCCAGAGTTTCTGAGCACAGAGGCTACCCACTGTGCCACATGACTTCCCTCCCAAAATGCTTCACAAAAGTGTCATCAGACCAAAGTTGACACCAAACCAAAGAAAGGACACATTAAGACAGGCGACTGATCATTGGTTAAAAGCGGTTTTCATGAGGGCCTTAAGAAGGGAGAGAGCGGAGATGGTTTAAGGAGGGAATTCCAGAGCTTAGGAAGAGGTAGAATCATTGAATCATAGAATCCCTA
The DNA here is from genome assembly GCF_964213995.1 of Mustelus asterias. Classification (NCBI taxonomy): domain Eukaryota; kingdom Metazoa; phylum Chordata; class Chondrichthyes; order Carcharhiniformes; family Triakidae; genus Mustelus; species Mustelus asterias. Next base: position 11,587,349 of record NC_135829.1, read on the forward strand.
CTGTGCAGAAGGGGGCCATTCGGCCCATCAAGCCTGCACCGACAACAATCCCAGCCAGGCCCTATCCCTGTAACCTCACCTATTTACCCTTTCTAATTCCCCTGACACTAAGGGGCAATTTAGCATGGCCAATCCCCCTAACCGACACATCTCTGGACTGTGGGAGGAAGCCCACGCAGACACGGGGAGAATGTGCAAACTCCACACAGACAGTGACCCAAGGCCGGAATCGAACCCGGGTCCCTGACGTTATGAGGCAGCAGTGCTAACCACTGTGCCACCGTGCCTCCTTTTGGCTGTCGCCCGCCAAATCTCGAGCCTATCAGGCAGTCGAGAGGCCACTGGTTTAGCCTTTCCACAGGATCAGGACCCCCCCCCGCGCAGAAGCCAATCAGAGCCCAGCAGCGCCATTGATAAGGCCGTGATTGCGGGAGCTAGAGGCACGGTTGCCAACGGTAAACTGAAGGGAGTTGGAGAGGTACAAGAGGCCAGAATTAAACCGAGTAATGGAAGCAATCCCATGAAGCACAGTGTGTCAGCCCACGTTCTAAAGGGCCCAATAAAAATAGGATTTAGCCCTTTGCATTCCAGAAATGTTTCAACAAATGGGATGAAGCAAATGTATATTTGTTCTCTTATTCCCTTCGCACGAGCATTGTAAACACTATGGAGATTAATAAGACCCAGAGGGTAAGTGAAACCTTGTTAATCTCCTGCCTGTTTGAGACAGCAAAGCTTATTAGTTGAGTTTTACGTGCAGCCAAGTGTAAGTCCCCCTTTTACATTGCAATTTGCAGTGAATCCAAACTGGATCGATCCCCGGAGTAGAACTTTCAGCGGGATAAGTGTCCAGAACTTCTGGCCCTCGAACCGTGATCAAACTGTTGTAATTAAAATGGCTTCTCATATCAGTGAACTCACGTTCTCCTTGCATTCCAGCGCTTTTAAAGTAAATCGTAGAATCCCTACAATGCAGAAGGAGGCCATTCGGCCCATCAAGTCTGCACCGACCACAATCCCACCCAGGCCCTATTCCCGTAACCCCATATATTTACCCGGCTAATCCCCTAATACTAGGGTCAATTTAGCATGGCCAATCAACCTAACCTGCACATCTTTGGACTGTGGGAGGAAACTGGAGCACCCGGAGGAAACCCACGCAGACATGGGGAGAACGTGCAGACTCCACACAGACAGTGACCCAAGCCGGGAATCGAACCCGGGTCTCTGGAGCTGTGAGGCAGCAGTGCTAACCACTGTGCCACCGTGCTGCCCAAGTTTATTTATTAGTCACAAGTAAGGCTTACATTAACACTGCAATGAAGTTACTGTGAAATTTCCTTAATCGCCACAGTCCGGCATCTGTTTGGGTCAATGCACCCTAACCAGAACTGTGGGAGGAAACCGGAGCACCCGGAGGAAACCCTCGCAGACACGGGGAGAACATGCAAACTCCACACAGACAGTGACCCAGTGACTGTGGTGTTTGAAATGTCCGAATGGCAAAACTTTCATTTTGGTGGTCCAGTATGGGGGTCTTGGCAGTTCTTGTGGTGCAGTGGAAGTGTCTCTACCCCTGGACCAGGAGCGCTGGGTACCTTTTTTGTTCTTCGTTCGTGGGACATGGACTGGCCAGTATTTATTACCCATCCCTAAAGTTTAAAGTTTATTCATTTGTTAGTCACAAGTAAGCTTTCATTAACAGTGCAATGAAGTAACTGTGAAAATCCCCTAGTCGCCACACTCCGGCGCCTGTTCGGGTACACTGAGGGAGAATTTAGCACGGCCAATGCTCCTAACCAGCACGTCTTTCAGACTGTGGGAGGAAACCGGAGCACCCGGAGGAAACCCACGCAGACACAGGGAGAACGTACAAACAGTGACCCAAGACGGGAATTGAATCCAGGTCCCTGGCGCTGTGAGGCAGCAGTGCTGACCACTGTGCCACCGTGCCACCCGAGGGTTATCCCTGTTTGCCCGAGGACATTTGAGAATCAACCACATTGCTGTGGCTCTGGAGTCACATGTAGGCCAGACCGGGTAAGGATGGCAGATTTCTTTCCCTAAAGGACATTAGTGAACCAGATGGGTTTTTCCGACAATCGACAATGGTTTCATGGCCATCAGTAGATTCTTAATTCCAGATATTTTTATTGAATTCAAATTCTACCATCTACCGTGGTGGGATTCGAACCCGGGTCCCCAGAACATTAGCTGAGTTTCTGGGTTAATAGTCTAGCGATAATACCACTGGGCCATTGCCTCCCCTAATCCAGCACCAGGACTTGTTGGCCATGGAAGGAGCATTCATAACGTGGTTCAACAGGCTGATAATCAGCTCAGAAATCCTTCCCCCTACCCCCTGACATCCCCACCTATTCCCCAATGTGTGTGGGTGAGGATACGCAAAAGGAAAGTATCAACGGTGGCACAGCGCTTAGCACTGCTGCCTCACTGCGCCAGAGACCCGGGTTCAATTCCTGTCTTGGGTCACTGTCTGTATGGAGTTTGCACATTCTCCCCGTGTCTGCGTGGGTTTCCTCCGGGTGCTCCGGTTTCCTCCCACAGTCCAAAGATGTGCAGGTTCGGTGGATTGACCTTCTCACCTTGAACCTCTGCCCCCCCCCCACACCGCCCCCCCTCCCCGCCCCCCCCCCCCCCCCCCCCCCCTTGAAATTGACACTTCCACCTTGGGAAAAAGCCTCATAATTTTGTAGACCCCTCTCAGGCCTCCCCTCTTTCCAATGAAAACAATCCTAGCTTATTCAACCTCTCCCCATAGCCAATGCCCTCGAGACCAGGCAACACTCCATGTTCCCGCCACCGCAAAGGGACTCAGTCCCAGATGGGATAATTCCTCCCATTGTTACGAAGGTATAATGGGATAATTGATCCTTTATGCTTCATTAACATTTCAGGATGTGCATGGTGTTCTGTGCAGAGACTATTTATACAACATAACAGAATTGTTAGGTGAGACCAGAATGTGTGAGTCAGTATAAGATTAGAACACAGTGATCGCTGATGCGTTGGAATCTCTTGATCTAATTTTGGCTGTGGTGTCATGGTATTGTCACTAGACTGGTAATCTAGAGACCCAGGGCAAGATCTGGGGACCCGGGTTCAAATCCCACAATAGTAGATGGTGAGATTTGACCATGACTTCATTGTAGTGTTAATGTAAGCCTACTTGTGACACTAATAAATCGAAACATAGAAGATAGGAGCAGGAGGAGGCCATTCGGCCCTTTGAGCCTGCTCTGCCCTTCATTACGATCATGGCTGATCATCCAACTCAATCCTGCTTTTTCCCCATATTCTTTGATCCCATTCGCCCCAAGTGCTATATCCAGCCGCCTCTTGAATACATTCAATGTTTTGGCATCAACCACTTCCTGTGGTAATGAATTCCACAGGCTCACCACTCGTTGGGTGAAAAAATGCCTCCTCACCTCCGTCCTAAATAGTCTACCCTGAATCCTCAGACTGTGACCCCTGGTTCTGGACTCCCCCCACCATTGGGAACATCCTCCCTGCATCTACCCTGTCTGGTCCTGTTAGAATTTTATAAGTCTTTATGAGATCCCCCCCTCATTCGTCTGAACTCCAGCGAAAACAATCCGAACCTAGTCAATCTCTCCTCATACATCAGTCCCGCCATCCCCGGAATCAGCCTGGTAAACAACACACACACTTTGACAGGATCACATTTGAAAACATTGATTCAGGCTAGATTTTAAAACGCAAAAGAGAAAATGCTGGAAAATCTCAGCAGGTCTGGCAGCATCTGGAAGGAGAGAAAAGACGTTTCGAGTCCAGACGACCCTTTTTAAAAGCTTTGACAAAGGGTAATCTGGACTCGAAACGTCAGCTTTTTTTCTCTCCCCACAGATGCTGCCAGACCTGCTGAGATTTTCCAGCATTTTCTCTTTTGGTTTCAGATTCCAGCATCCGCTTTTATCTGCTTTTATCTAGCTTTTCGATCAAGTTTACTCTGTGCTTGAGTGATTATGATGTGGAGATGCTGGCGTTGGACTGGGGTAAACACAGTAAGGAGTCTAAAAACACCAGGGTTAAAGTCCAACAGGTTTATTTGATAGCAAATGCCACTCGCTTTCGGAGCGTTGCTCCTTCGTCAGATGGAGTGGAAATCTGTCAGATTTCCACTCCCTCTGACGACGGAGCAGCGCTCCGAAAGCTAGTGGCGTTTGCTACCAAATAAACCTGTTGGACTTTAACCTACTTGAGTGATTAGGCAGAGGGATTTACATTGTACAAGGGATTGTCTGCGTGGGAGTGGTCATTGTACCAGAAAGGGAATTGCAATGTGTTGTGGCAATGTGGCAAGCGTAGACAGTTAATGCACCCATGAGATCATTTCAATTTGCTACTGCCCCCAAAATGGGATTAAAACATTGATAGCAAATATCATAATAAAATGGGAATTATCGGAAGGTCGATAAAGCCGGACTATAGGAGCAATGCAGGATGTGATCACAAGCTGGTGATTCTTATTTCCACTGGAATGGGTGACACTTATCATCATTTCAGAAGTTAAAAGACAAATTGTATCTGAGCCACTCCTGACTGCCGCCTCCTGCCAGTATAGGGGTGGGATCCGATCGATTGTTCAACACATAATACTCAAATGGACTCTAAAAGGGACGATAGATAAACTGCCCTGTAATCCTCAATGTTGAAGGGAAGATGACTGAACAAGTTGTTCCCTTATTCTTAAAACACTGTTTATGCGTTGGAATTGCTTATTCAAGTCCGCCCACAGTGAGACATGTTATACAGAACTCTCCGTGATGTGACATGATGAAGTTATGTTCCAGCTGCATCATGAATAGCGTGAGTGGGCTGTGTACATATTGTTCAATGTTCTATCCTCTTCCCTTGTGCTCACTTGTACAGAGCCAGCAGCTCCAGACTCATTTACATCCTCTGTTTATCTGGGCCATTCTTGGTGAGTGGCGCTATTTGATTGGACTGGGGCCGGGGCTGAGACAGAGTATCGGAGAAGCCAAGGGCATCTTTATGAGGAGTGGAATTATCACCAGACTATTAATCCAGGAACTCAGCTCATGTTCTGGGGACCTGGGTTCGAAGCCTGCCACGGCAGAATAGAATAAATCCCTCTGCCGAATCACTCAAGCACAGAGTAACGTGTAACGAGAGGATTGTTGGCGGTGCAGACTCGATGGGCCAAATGGCCTCTTTCTGCACTGCAGGGATTCTATGATTCTATGACCTCAGTTCTAAAGGGCCCTTTACCCTGAGGCTGTGGGGGCTCCAGGACTCCGTGGGAATGCCAGACCTTCCCAGTTTGCATAGGCCGAGTTACAAATAGGCTTTGCCAAGTAGACGGTCAAAGAAGTGCTTTTTGAAGTCTTGCTAGTTTGCAAACAAAAACTCACTGTGGCTCAGAAGCACAGTTTTTCCACGAGGTCACTCGTATCAGCATTAAGCATGCAATTGAGGCGGACACAAAAGGACAGAATGTCCACTTGAAAGAAAAAGAACGGGTGATAATTGAACTTCTGCAAAAGGTCTATCATTTAGAAAGGTGAGGGAGGAGGGTGTGGAAGTCTGAATTGACTGGATGTTCCTGGCGCAGATTGATTTTGATCCTTGGAGAATGATTCATTCAATGTTAGACGCGATTCAATTGCCTCTGTCGCTGAATCTAACCTTGGCTGACCTTGGAAAGCGTAGACAAATGCGAGCTGATGAAACGCTCAAGCCATGGAGACTGCAGATAGAATCATAGAATCCCACAGTGCAGAAGGAGGCCATTCGGTCCATTAAATCTGCACTGACCACAATCCCACCCAGACCCTACCCCAAAATCCTACGTATTTACCCTGCTAATTCCCCTGATACGAGGGGCAATTTGGCATGGCCATTCAACGTAACCCACACATCTTTGGACACTAAGGGGCAATTTAGCATGGCCAATCCACCTAACCTACACATCTTTGGACACTAAGGGGCAATTTAGCATGGCCAATCCACCTGACCCACTCATCTCTGGACACTGAGGGGCAATTTAGCATGGCTAATCCACCTAACCCACTCATCTTTGGACACTAAGGGGCAATTTAGCATGGCCAATCCAACTAACCTACACATCTTTGGACACTAAGGGGCAATTTAGCATGGCCAATCCACCTAACCCACACATCTTTGGACACTAAGGGGCAATTTAGCATGGCCAATCCACCTAACCCACTCATCTCTGGACACTAAGGGGCAATTTAGCATGGCCAATCCACCTAACCCACACATCTTTGGACACTAAGGGGCAATTTAGCATGGCCAATCCACCTAACCCACTCATCTCTGGACACTAAGGGGCAATTTAGCATGGCCAATCCACCTAACCTATACATCTTTGGACACTAAGGGGCAATTTAGCATGGCCAATCCACCTAACCCACTCATCTTTGGACACTAAGGGGCAATTTAGCATGGCCAATCCACCTAACCCACTCATCTTTGGACACTAAGGGGCAATTTAGCATGGCCAATCCACCTAACCTGCACATCTTTGGACTGTGCGAGGAAACCAGAGCACCTGGGGAAAACCCATGCAGACACGGGGAGAACGTGCAGAGTCCACACAGGCAGTCTGGAATTGAACTCGAGTCTTTATCGCCGTGAGGCAGCAGTGCTAACCATTGTGCCACCTTGCTGCCCCGAACAGATAGCAAAGAAAGCCAACAGGTGGGCTCATGCCGAATGCTGGGATTGAACCAGGGACCTTTAGGTCTTCAGTCTAATGCTCTCCCAACTGAGCTATTTTGGCTATATAGCAGGCCAAAGACTAGGAGTGGGTCAGGGCGTTCATTGCTACCCATGCAAGGGGGACTTCTGCCAGTGAGGGAACGCAGGGTTAAAGTTTACAATGTTGCGCAGTCGAAATGTAAAAACTTTGGGAAATTTGATCCTCAAACTTCAACTAAGCTAAATCTTACAGCCAACAGGATGGCAGGCTAGATATTCATAATAAAATTCGAGGGGAAATATTAATGTACTTATGTGTGTATTTGTGTACATTTATCTTAAAGCTGTCCTCTGTTATTTTGAAATGCGATGCACAAGCAACTACATTAGGGTGGCACGGTGGCACAGTGGTTAGCACTGCTGCCTCACAGCGCCAGGGACCCGGGTTCAATTCCAGCCTTGGGTTACTGTCTGCGTGGAGTTTGCACATTCTCTCCGTGTCTGCGTGGGTTTCCTCCGGGTGCTCTGGTTTCCTCCCACAGTCCAAAGATGTGCGGGATAGGTTGATTAGCCATGCTAAATTGCCCCTTAGTGTCAGGGGGGGAAAATGAGTTGGGTTTTGGGGATAGGGCCTGGGTGGGATTGTTGTTAGTGCAGACTCAGTGGGCCGAATGTCCCAGGATCACAGTGGCACAGTGGTTAGCAGTGCTGCCTCACAGCGACAGGGACCTAAGTTCGATTCCCAGCTTCGGGTCACTATCTGTGCGGAGTCCGCACATTCTCCCCGTGTTTGCGTGGGTTTTCTCCAGGTGCTCCGGTTTCCTCCCACAGTCTGAAAGACGTGCTGGTTAGGTGGATTGGCCATGCTAAATTCTCCCTCAGTGTACCCGAACAGGCGCTGGAGTGTGGAGACGAGGGGGTTTTCACAGTAACTTCATTGCAGTGTTAATGTAAGCCTACTTGTGACTAAAAAATAAACTTTAAACTTCTGTATGTAGGGATTCTATGACTCTATGATCTGGCCATTGAATCTGTATCGACCACATCCCACCCATGCCCTGTTTCAGTAACCCCACACATTTGCCTGCTAATCCTCCTGACACGAGGGTCAATTTAACATGGCCAATCAATCACGGCCATGTTGGTACAGACTCAATGGGCCGAATCATAGAGTCATAGAATCCCCACAGTACAGAAGTTTAAAGTTTATTTTTTAGTCACAAGTAGGCTTACATTAACACTGCAATTAAGTTACTGTGAAAATCCCCTCGTCACCACACTCTGGCGCCTGTTCGGGTACACTGAGGGAGAATTTAGCATGGCCAATGCACCCTAACCAGCACGTCTTTCAGACTGTGGGAGGAAACCGGAGCACCCGGAGGAAACCCGCGCAGACGCGGGGAGAACGCGCAAACTCCACACAGACAGTGACCCAAACCGGGAATCGAACCCGGGTCCCTGTCGCTGTGAGGCAGCAGTGCTAACCACTGTGCCACCATGCTGCCTCACATTTAAAGCAGTATAATATAGCGTTGACTAGATATCTAACCAGCAAGTGAAATCCTACAATAAGGCTAATTTTTGGGGCTGTCACAATTCAGCCTAAACTTGCGTCTGTTTTGATTTCCTGTGCCGTCAGTATACGCGGCAGGTCATAGAAACCCTACAGTGCAGAAGGAGGCCATTCGGCCCATCAAATCTGTACCGACCACAATCCCACCCAGGCCCTATTCCCACAACCCCATGCATTTGCCCTGCTAATCCCCCTGACGCAGTAAGAAGTTTAACAACACCAGGTTAAAGTCCAACAGGTTTATTTGGTAGCAAAAGCCACAAGCTTTCGGAGCCTTAAGCTCCTTCTTCAGGTGAGTGGGAATTCTGTTCACAAACAGGGCATATAAAGACACAAACTCAATTTACAGAATAATGGTTGGAATGCGAATCCTTACAACTAATCAAGTCTTAAAGGTACAAACAATGTGAGTGGAGAGAGCATTAAGACAGGTTAAAGAGATGTGTATTGTCTCCAGACAGGACAGCCAGTGAGACTCTGCAAGTCCAGGCAAGCTGTGGGGATTAGCACGGCCAATCAACCTAACCCGCACATCTTTGGAGTGTGGGGGGAAACCGGAGCACCCGGAGGAAACCCACGCAGACACGGGGAGAACGTGCAAACTCCACACAGACAGTGACCCGAGGCCGGAATTGAACTCGGGTCCCTAGCACTGTGAGGCAGCAGTGCTAACCACTGTGCCACCATGCCACCCTTACTTCTGGTGTTGCTCACAGAGTTTGATATTTCTCCTGTTCCAGGGGAGCTGTATTGAATCTGCTGTGCCACTGAAAATTCACGTGTACAATCGCTGCTGTAAATATCCTGAGGCCAATTAGAGGTTAATTGCTGCCACTGAGACAAACACTTATAGATTTCCAACTCCAGGGCAAAAGAAAGCAGTATGAAATGGCTGCCTTTCATTCTCTATTTTAATACTTTTGATACATTGAAATGTTCCATCTGGTGCAACACGTGTGTGCTCTGACTCTTCCCCCTATATTTACGTGTGTAGTTATGCGCATGCATGTGTGGCACAGTGGTTAGCATTGCTACCTCACACCACCAGGGACCTGGGTTCGATTCTGACCTTGGGTCACTGCCTGTGTGGAGTTTGCACGTTCTCCCCGTATCTGCGGGGGTTTCCTCCGGGTGCTCCGGTTTCCGCCCACAGTCCAAAGATGTGCGGGTTAGGTGGATTGGCCATGCTCAATTGCCCCTTAGTGTCCAAAGATGTTCAGGTTAGGTGATTGGCCATGCTCAATTGCCCCTTAGTGTCCAAAGATGTTCAGGTTAGGTGGATTGGCCATGCTAAATTGCTCCTTAATGTCCAAAGATGTGCAGGTTAGGTGGATTGGCCATGCTAATTTGCCCCTTAGTGTCCCAAGATGTGCGGGTTAGGTGGATTGGCCATGCTAAATTGCTCCTTAGTGTCCCAAGATGTGCAGGTTAGGTGGATTGGCCATGCCAAATTGCTCCTTAGTGTCCCAAGATGTGCGGGTTAGATGGTTTGGCCATGCTAAATTGCCCCTTAGTGTCCCAAGATGTGCAGGTTAGGTGGATTGGCCATGTTAAATTGCTCCTTAGTGTCCAAAGATGTGCAGGTTAGGTGGATTGGCCATGCCAAATTGCTCCTTAGTGTCCCAAGATGTGCGGGTTAGATGGTTTGGCCATGCTAAATTGCTCCTTAGTATCCCAAGATGTGCGGGTTAGGTGGATTGGCCATGTTAAATTGCTCCTTAGTATCAGGGAGATTAGCAGGGTAAATACGTAGGGTACAGGGATAGGGCCTGGGTGAGATTGTTGGCGGTGCAGGCTCGATGGGCCGAATGACCTCCCTCTGAAGAGTAAGGATTCTATGTGTGCACTTGAATCTATCTTAAAGCTATCACTGTCATTGTGAAATTCATGATGTGGAGATGTTCTCCAAGGCGGCCTTCACGACACACGACAGTCGCTGAGCAGAAACTGATAACCAAGTTCCACACACATGAGGACGGCCTAAACCGGGATGTTAGGTTTATGTCACACTATCACTAACCCCCACAGCTTGCCTCATGGACTTGCAGAATCTCACTGGCTGTCCTGTCTGGAGACAATACACATCTCTTTAACCTGTGCTTAATGCTCCCTCCACTCACATTGTCTGTATCTTTAAGACCTGGTTGGCTGTAGAGATTCGCATTCTAATCAGTATTCTGTAACTTGATTTTGTGTCTCTGTATGCCCTGTTCGAGAGCAGATTTCCACTCCATCTGACGAAGGGGCAGCGCTCCGAAAGCTAATGGCATTTGCTACCAAATAAACCTGTTGGACTTTAACCTGGTGTTGTTAAAACTCTTATTGTGAAATTCAACATGGTAACAATTCAGTTGCATACGTATTATGTAACATAATTTTACTGATCATTCATCTCAATCTGTGCATGGGTTTGGTACACAATGGCTGTTGCATTAGTCCGCATAACAACAGTCATTACATCCTTTTGTCTGCAAAACACTTTGAAAGCTTTCTAAGACGTTGGTCCTTGTCACATGCTGGGATTTTTAAATAATTTTCTCACAGAATAAATTCAGAAAAGAGTGCCACATAAATGTTGCTCTTTTTTTAAAAAGAAAAAGAAAGATGTTTTGAAACATTTTTTTCTTTCCTCGGGTGTTAAGGATAATCTTGTACAGCAGTGACAAACCTGATGACCTCACAAGACCATAGAATCATAGAATCCCTACAGTGCAGAAGGAGGCCATTCAGCCCATCGAGTCTGCAGCGACCAGAATCCCACTCCAGGCCCTATCCCAGTAACCCTTAGAAATCATAGCTGTCTGATTGGCATCATGTTAAGAAGCCACCTGGTAAGGGTGCTGTTGGGAGCACGGGAAAATAAAATTCCAGGACAGAAACACCAGGATTTTCCGCAAAGAACTGTTAGGATGGCCAGTCACTCGGTGGCACAGTGGTTAGCACTGCTGCCTCACGTCAGGCACCCGGGTTCCGATTCCCGGCTTGGGTCACTGGGCGGGGTTTACGGCCTCACTCGCCCCGCAACCTTAAATCCCGCCCGAGGTCAATGGACATTTCCATCGCCCCCACCCCCCTCACCCCATGCCCACTCCGATTCCCCTGGCGTGCGGGATGGTAAAATCTCGGCCATTGTCTGCGCAGTGTCTGCACATTCACACCGTGTGGTATATAGGCCCCCAAATAATAATGTTGACGTAGGGAGGGCTATAAACAAGCAGATAAGGGATGCGTGTAAAAACGGAACGGCAATAATCATGGGGGACTTCAACATGCACATTGACTGGCAGACTCAAGTCGGTAAGGGTGGAATGGAGGAAGAGTTCTTAGAATGCTGTCGGGATAGTTTCCTTGAACAGCATGTTACGGAACCGACGAGGGAACGAGCTATTTTGGATCTGGTATTGTGTAACGAGGTAGGTAGAATTAAGGAACTTATTGTGAAGGACCCTCTTGGGTCTAGTGACCACAATATGGTCGAATTTCTGATTCAGATGGAAGAGGAGAAAGTTTGGTCCCAAACCAGTGTCCTCTGTTTGAACAGAGGGAAATATGATAGGATGAGGGATGAATTGGCTAAGGTAGACTGGGAGAGCAGGCTGGCAGGTAGGATAGCTGAGGAACAGTGGAGGATTTTTAAGGAGATCCTTTTCAGTTCTCAGCAAAAATATATTCCAGCAAAAAACAAGGATTGTAAGAAAAGGGAGAACCAGCTGTGGATAACGAAGGAAATAAAGGAGAGTATTAAAATAAAAACAGCTGCGTACAGAGTGGCCAAAAATAGTGGAGAAACAAGTGATTGGGAAAAATTTAAGAAACAACAAAGAGAGACTAAGAAAGCGATAAAGAAAGGAAGGATAGACTATGAAGCTAGGCTAGCAACTAATATAAAAAATGATAGTAAAAGTTTTTATAAATATATAAAAAGGAATAGAGTGGCTAGAGTGAATGTTGGACCCTTGGAGGACGAGAGGGGGGAGTTAATAGTGGGAAATGAGGATATGGCTGAGTCTTTAAATAAGTTTTTTGTGTCGGTCTTCACGGTGGAGGACACAAATAGTTTGCCAAATATTAACGATAGAGGGTTGGCAGCAGGAGAAATACTTAATACAATTAATGTTACCAGAGAGGCAGTGCTGGGTAGACTAATGGGACTGAAGGTGGACAAGTCCCCGGGTCCGGATGGAATGCATCCCAGGGTATTGAAAGAAATGTCAGAGGTAATAGTGGATGCGTTAGTGATTATTTATCAAAACTCGTTGCATTCTGGGGTAGTGCCGGTTGATTGGAAAACGGCTAATGTTACGCCGCTGTTTAAAAAAGGAAGGAGACAAAAGGCGGGTAACTATAGGCCGGTCAGCTTAACGTCTGTAGTAGGGAAAATGCTGGAATCCATTATTAAAGAGGAGATAGCAGGGCATCTGGATAGAAATGGTTCGATCAATCAGACGCAGCATGGATTCATGAGGGGAAAGTCGTGCTTGACGAACATGTTGGATTTTTATGAAGATGTGACTAGGGCGGTTGATGGAGGAGAACCGGTGGATGCGGTGTTTTTGGATTTCCAAAAGGCGTTTGATAAGGTGCCCCATAAAAGGGTGCTGAAGAAGATTAGGGCACACGGAGTTGGGGGTAGTGTGTTAAAGTGGATTGGGGGCTGGCTATCCGACAGGAAGCAAAGAGTCGGAATAAATGGGTGTTTTTCCGGTTGGAGGAAGGTAACTAGTGGCGTGCCGCAGGGATCGGTACTCGGGCCGCAACTGTTTACCATTTATATAGATGATCTGGAGGAGGGGACAGAGTGTAGGGTAACGAAGTTTGCAGACGACACAAAGATAAGTGGAAAAGTGAATCGTGTGGAGGACGGAGAAGATCTGCAGAGAGATTTGGACAGGCTGAGTGAGTGGGCGAGGATATGGCAAATGGAGTATAACGTTGAGAAATGCGAGGTTATACACTTTGGAGGAAATAATAACAAATGGGATTACTATCTCAATGGAAACAAATTAAAACATGCTACCGTGCAAAGGGACCTGGGGGTCCTTGTGCATGAGACGCAAAAGCCCAGTCTGCAGGTACAACAGGTGATCAAGAAGGCAAATGGGATGTTGGCCTATATTGCGAGGGGGATAGAATATAAAAGCAGGGATGTCTTGATGCACCTGTACAGGGCATTGGTGAGGCTGCAGCTGGAATACTGTGTGCAGTATTGGTCCCCTTATATGAGGAAGGATATATTGGCATTGGAGGGAGTGCAGAGAAGGTTCACCAGGTTGATACCGGAGATGAGGGGTTTGGATTATGAGGAGAGGCTGAGGAGATTGGGTTTGTACTCGTTGGAGTTTAGAAGGATGAGGGGGGATCTTATGGAGACTTATAAGATAATGCGGGGGCTGGATAGGGTGGAGGCGGAGAGATTCTTTCCACTTAGTAAGGAAGTTAAAACTAGAGGACACAGCCTCAAAATAAAGGGGGGTCGGTTTAAGACAGAGTTGAGGAGGAACTTCTTCTCCCAGAGGGTGGTGAATCTCTGGAATTCTCTGCCCACTGAGGTGGTGGAGGCTACCTCGCTGAATATGTTTAAAGCGCGGATGGATGGATTCCTGATCGGTAAGGGAATTAAGGGTTATGGGGATCAGGCGGGTAAGTGGTACTGATCCACGTCAGATCAGCCATGATCTTATTGAATGGCGGGGCAGGCTCGAGGGGCTAGATGGCCTACTCCTGCTCCTATTTCTTATGTTCTTATGTTCTTATGTGTCTGCGTGGGTTCCCTCCACTTTCCTCCCACAGTCCGAAGGACGTGCAGGTTAGGTGCATTGGCCGTGCTAAATTCTCCTTCAGTGTACCCGAACAGGTGCCGGAGTGTGGCGACTAGGGGATTTCCACAGTAACTTTATTGCAGTGTTAATGGAAGCCAACTTGTGACACTAATAAATAAACTTAAAACTTGGTTTGTACAGAACTTATATATTGCTAAAGAGAAAGGCATGTTGCTGAAGCTTTTCATCGTGCACCCATCAGTACAATCACAAGAATGTCAAACATTTACAACAATCTATCCAACATTGGGGCGGCACGGTGGCACACTGGTTAGCACTGCTGCCTCACAGCATCAGGGATCTGGGTTCAATTCCGGCCTTGGATGACTGTCTGTGTGGAGTTTGCACGTTTGCCCCATGTTTGCGTGGGCTTCCTCCGGGTGCTCCGGTTTCCTCCCTGTCATAATTGAGGTCAGAAATGCCAAAGTATTTTATGAAATCCGCTTAGAACATAAGTTTTGCACTTAAGCTCCCACTAAGGAGCTTTAATCAAACAAAGTTTATTTAAGATTATAGTTAACATATATAGTAAGAAAATTAGAGATAACATTTATCAATTACAAACAAAACAAAACAACCACGATAATGTATAACCCTTAACAAATATATCTAAAATGTTCCAATCAAACAAAACTTCCCATAGATAAAAGCCTTTCCACAGGTTTAACACAGCAAGGACTAATGCTCACGTGATACTGGAACTGAGTCCTTTGGTTGGAGAATTGAAACCCTGATCTCTCAGCCTTCTAGCAGCCCTCTAGATATACCCAGAATAGTCAGAGCAGCTTCCTAGAACACCAGGAAGACTCTCTGGTCAAGCCACCAACACTAGATTTTCTACGGTACGAAGGTGAGAAGCCTTGCTTTAAGCTAAGCAGCAGATTTTCCAAAACCAGGGCGAGAGAGAAACACTTCTTTTCAGCTTGATGTCCCTTCTAAAACAAAAGCTGCAGCCAAGCAAACAGAAAACAAAACCTTACATTCCCTCGGAAGGAAAATAAACTGTCCAAAAACACACGATTGCCAACCAGTCTTCCTCCTTATAATGCAGGGTCATATAAATTCCCAGAGTTAAAAAAAACAACCCATTTAAGCCATTAAAGTAGCAATAAAAGGACTTCTACAAACAACCCGGCAACACTGAGAGCTGAAGCTGTGAGATCTGCAGAGAACATGATTTGAAAGAAATTTCTAAAAGGTACACGAACATCACACTCCCACAGTTCGAAGATGTGCAGGTTAGGCAGACTGGCCATGGTAAATTGCCCCTTAGTGTCCAAAGATGTGTAGGTTATGTGGATTGGCCATGGTAAATTTGCAGGGTTACGGGGATAAGGCGGTGGAGTGGGACTGGTTAAGATGCTCTTCGGAGAGTTGGTGCAAACCTTATGGGCCAAATGGCATCCTTCTGCACTGTAGGGATTCTATGATTCTAAGGCAGGAGAAAAGGGTGCCAATTGCTTGGCAAGTTGACTCAGAATTTCAGTGCTCGTCTATTTATAGATGTGATTGAGTGATTGGGCAGCACCTGCTGAATAATCCTGAGTGTGCCAATAGCTACACTAATGACAAAAGGATTATCTTCAAGTCTTTTATGAAATAACCCGTGAGTTTCTGGAGCCGATAGTTCCTCATTGCTTTCTCCATGGCAATGCCTCAGCCAATCAGAGTCAACTTGCCAACAATCACAATCTTTCCTCCTGTAGGTTAAATTGTTGTAACCACTTAAAATTTGGCATTCTTGTTTTTGTCCTGGCATACGAGGAGAAAAGGTTTTGGCAACATGTCTCTCTTTTCATCACCATTACCTAGTTATAAAGCTTAGAGCGCAGGAGGGCCCTTGGAAACTATTTTGCTAAATAACCCCAGCCTATCCAATCTCTCCTTATAGTGATATTTTTCCAGCCCTGGTAACATTCTTGTAAACCTCCACTGCACTCTCTGCAGAGCAATTACATCCTTCCTGTAACACGTTTAAAGTTTATTTATTATTGTCACAAGTAGGCTTACATTAACACTGCAATGAAGTTACTGTGAAAATCCCCTAGTCGCCACACTCCGGCTCCTGTTCGGGTACACTGAGGGAGAATTTAGCACAGCCAACGCACCCTAACCAGCACGTCTTTCAGACTGTGGGAGGAAACCAGAGCAACTAGAGGAAATACAAGAAGGGGCAATTTAGCAAGGCCAATCAAAAGAACCCACACATCTTTGGAGTGTGGGAGGAAACCGGAGCACCCGGAGGAAACCCACGCAGACGCGGGGAGAATGTGCAAACTCCACACAGACAGTGGCCCAAGGTGGGAATCGAACCCTGGTCCCTGGCGTCCAGAGGCAGCAGTGCTAATCACTGTGTCACCGTGCCGCCCTCGGTGACCAGAAGTGCACATAATACTCTGCTTGTGGCCTCATGTGTGTTTTAATACAATTAACCAGTGTTTTTAAAATTGCAACGAAGTTACTGTGAAAATCCCTTAGTCACCACACTCTGACGCCTGTTCGGGTTGCACTGAGGGAGAATTTAGCATGGTCAATGCACCCTAACCAGCACGTCTTTCTGACTGTGGGAGGAAACCGGAGCACCCGGAGCAAACCCATGCGGGGAGAACGTGTAGTCTCCGCACAGACAGTGACCCAAGTCGGGAATCGAACTTGTGTTTTATACATCGAACTAGTTCTAAGTCATTCCTAGATTTTTAAACATATGTTAAGGATGTCAGGTTGCTAACCCATCAGCATGAATGTTATAGTGTAGCAGTAACACGGTGGACTTACCCAGTGACTGACACTGTCTCGAAACCTGGTTTCACCGCTGATCTGTCTGTTTATTTCCCCTCGCATGAACAGATGTGAAAAGCGGAGATATTTCAGTGAAAGGTGTCACATTGCATTCCGACACTATAATCTGGCATTCTGGGATATTACTGACTCAAATGTTATCTCATTTGGCATCTGATTCACCTCTTCCAGCAAGTATTTTTCCCTTTATTGCTTCTTGATGTCTCCTTGCAGCATGTGCCATCCTGGGCTGAGAAATGTGTCGGTGCGTGATGGACGCTATTACAGAGAATTATTGACATTACGGTAGCAGGCCCTTCAGCCCGACTGGTCTATTCCGCTGTTTGTCCTCTACGAACCCTCCTGCTGCCCTCATCATCTCGTTCCATCAGTTAAACCTTCAACTGTTCCTGTGGCTGCCCCGTAAATGCATCTAAACTATTTGCCGGGTGATAATAAATGTCACTCTGCAATTCATGTGTATATACATGGGGGCAACACAGTGTTCGCACTGCTGCCTCACAGCGTCAGGGACCCGGGTTCGATTCCCGGCTTGGGTCACTGCCTGTGTGGAGTTTGCACGTTCTCCCTGTGTCGGCGTGGGTTTCCTCCGGGTGCTCCAGTTAGTTCGAAAGATGAGCTGGTTTGGTGCGTTGGCCATGCTAAATTCTCCCTCAGTGTACCCGAACAGACGCCGGAGTGTGGTGACTCGGTGAGTTTCACAGTAACTTCATCGCAGTGTTAATGTAAGCTGACTTGTGACATTAATAAATAAACTTAAACTTATAATATATATTGAGTATTGCTGAAAATGAAACATGTCGAAGCATTTTGTCTTGCGCTCATCAGCACACTTTGCAAGAATAAGGGGAAAACAAAATTCAGGCTGTATGAGAAGAGACTGCTGATTGATTGGCTGACGCATTGCCATGGAGAATGCACAAGTTGACGGTGACTGACAGTTAACTGCCAAGCATTGTTTGAAATTTCAACCAGGCAGCTTGACCCTGATTGGTCAAGGCCCTGGGGAATGAATCAGCGAATGGCTGTCACTTATTTTGTTTAGCCAAAACAGGCGCAATATGTCTCCATGGTCTTTCTGTCTGCAGAAAAATGGTCCCCATGTAATAATATAAGTAGCTTCCAGTACGCGCAAATGCACGATACTGAGACCCCAAAAGACAATTTTAGATTGCTTTGTCAGTATAACGCTTAGCACACTAAGGATTATTTAACAAATGTCTACATGTCTCTTTTTGTTATGGTTCAGGTCAGAAACGCCAAAGTGTTTTGTGAAGCCCGCCTGAACCACAAGTTTTGCATCTTGAATTTGGCTAGGATAAGCATGAGATGTTTCACTTTAGGTATAATTCAAGTGACCCACTAGGGAGCTTTTATCAAACAGAGTTTATTTAAGAATATAGTTAACATGTATAGTAAGAAAATTAGCAACAACTTTTCTCAATTACAAACTAAAACAAAACAACCACAATAATGTATAACCCTTAACCTATATATATATATATATATATATATATATATATATATATATATATATATATATAATATGTTCCCATCAAAACCAACATCCAATAAACAAAATCCTTTAAACAGATTTATCACTGCGCAGGCTAAAGCTCACATGATATTATAATCCAGTTCCCTGGGTTGAATGCCAATTTCAAATGATCTTGAAAACTCAGAGAAGCTTGTAGCTTCTTCAGCTCCTCAAAACACCAAAACACAGATATTTTATAGCAGGATGGCAAACAAGATGTGCTTTCAGCTAACTGGTAAATTTTCAAAATAAAAACAGAGAAAGAAACTTCTTACAGCTATGCTTCTAACACTGCAGCCAAAACAAAATGAAAAACAACTCTTGGCACCTGAGCTGCACCCAGTTTTTTTTTGCTCCTCCCACCAATGGCATCACCTAAGGTTGTGAGCTGAGAAACACTGACTGTGAGAGCTGCAGAGATCATGATTTAATAACAATCCTCTTAAAGGGACCCTAATGTCGCATTTTTACAACCATACTTCAGTTGTGTACGACCAAATAATTCTTAATATGTATATTTAGAGAAGTATAATATTTTTGTGAATACAGTCATATAAATATATTTCGTAGGGGAAAACCTGTGGTTCAGGCAGAGAAAGTAATAGACAACAAGCCTACTTCCGGCCCTTGCAGCACAACCTTTGAGCTCCATGAATAGATTTAATGAGTGCTCCAACTGGATAATCTTTTTGTGTTGTCTTAGTAGCCTCAGTGTAATCTATCAGTGTGACTTGAAGCATGCTTGTGCCGATACCAGTGACACTACTTTGTATGCGTCTCAGGGCTCACAGAACAATCTGTGATGGTGTTTCTCCCCGCATGATCCCTCCAGCTAATCCAGTTTGTTCCTGCTGCCCTTTGAGATTCCTCTTTTCAAGCGACTGTCTAATCCTTAGTTAAAATAATTTGTGAACTTCGCATCAAAAATCAGTCTCTGGTCATGAATTCCAGATCCCAATCACTTTTTGGGTAAATAAGGTCAGTTTGTGACCTTTTCATACATGATCTCATCTCGCTAACTAATTTAAACTATCTGACACTATTTGCCTGATCGGCTAAGCTTAAAGAACTCAAAAACCCTTCTCAGCTCAAGAGAAAAAGGCCCGCGTTCTCTTTGTAAGTATACAGCCCACTGCCCCCATCTCTAGTGAAATCTTTGTCAATCTACACTGTCCATT
Source organism: Mustelus asterias (assembly GCF_964213995.1). NCBI lineage: Eukaryota > Metazoa > Chordata > Chondrichthyes > Carcharhiniformes > Triakidae > Mustelus > Mustelus asterias. The sequence goes on from NC_135829.1 coordinate 11,606,984, forward strand.
TTCACCATTCATAGAATCCCTACAGTGCAGAAGGAGGCCATTTGGCCCATCGAGTCTGCTTGACCACAATTCCAGGGCCTATCCCTGTAGCCCCACATATTTACCCTGCTAATCCCCCTGACACTAAGGGGAAATTTAGCCCGGCCAATCCACCTAACCCACACATCTTTGGACTGTGGGAGGAAACCGGAGCACCCGGAGGAAACCCACACAGACATGGGGAGAACGTGCAAATTCCACACAGACAGTGAACCAAGCCATGAATCAAATTCGGGTCCCTGGTGCTCTGAGGTAGCAGTGCTAACCGCTGTGCCACCAATTGCTATTATCGTTCTTCTAATGATAGAATCCCTGCAGTACAGAAGGAGGCTATTTGGCCCATCGAGCCTGCACCAACTCTCCAATAGACCATCTTACCCAGGCCCTATCCCTGTAACCGTACATATTCATTCTGCCAATCCTCCTAACCTATACATCTTTAGGACACTAAGGGGCAATTTATCATGGCCAATCCCCCTAACCTATAGATCTTGGGACACCAAGGGGCAATTTAGCATGGCCAACCCCCCTAACCCTCTAGATCTTGGGACACCAAGGGGCAATTTAGCATGGCCAAGAGGAGTAGGGGGATAGGCCTGGGTGAGATGCTCTGTCGAAGCGTCGGTGCAGACCTGATAGGCCAAATGGTCTCATTCTGTACTGTAGGGATTCTATGATTCAATGATGACTTGAATACAAACAATGTGTAGGGGTACAGAAAAGGCAGGGGAATGGCACTGAGTCATGATGTGGGTTTGAATTGTTTTGCTTTGATTTATTATTGTCACATATATTGGGATAGAGTGAAAAGTATTGTTTCTTGTGTGCTCTGCAGATAAAGCATACCATTCATAGAGTATATAGGGGAAATGAAAAGGAGAGGGTGCAAAATGTAGTGTTACAGTCATAGCTCGGGTGTAGAGAAAGATCAGCTTAATATATGGCAGGTCCATTCAAAAGTCTGATGACAGCAGGGAAGAAGTTGTTCTTGAGTCGGTTGATACTTGACCTCAGACCTTTGTGTCATTTTCCCCATGGATGAAGGTGGAAGAGGGTATGTCTGGGGCGTGTGGGGTCCTTAATATTGCTGGCTGCTTTTCTAAGACAGCGGGAAGTGTAGACGGAGTCAATGAATGGGTGGTTGGTTTGCGTGATGGACTGGGTTACATTCGCAACCCTTTGTAGTTTCTTGGAGAGCTGGTCAGACACGATGGGCCAAATGGCCTCTTTTTGTGCTAATCTGTGATTCAGTATGCTGCACCTCTAGATAAAAAGCGAAAGATTTTGTTTTCATTTTTACGGCCCTGCTGACTTGTTCTGACACTTCAGTTTCTGCGCTCTAAGCTCCATTTCCATCTCCATTAAAAGTGCATCGCCTCTTCTGAATCTTCAACTCACCCCATAAAATGAAACTGTCAACTCTTTCACTTAACATTTTCTTTTTGTGAAGAGATTTATCCTGAAAATCTTATTGGTGTCTGTGTAACAAGAAATGTTTCCACTGAGTGTGTGTTTGGAGATTGAGAAAGAGATGGCTTTGCAACGTATTCATACTCATAGAGTCATAGAGGTTTACAGCATGGAAAGCGACCCTTCGGCCCAACTTGTCCATGCCACCCCTCTTTTTAAACCCCTAAGCTAGTCCCAATTGCCCGCATTTGGCCCATATCCCTCTATACCCATCTTACCCATGTAACTGTCTAAATGCTTTTTAAAAGACAAAATTGTACCCGCCTCTACTACTACCTCTGGCAGCTTGTTCCAGACACTCACCACCCTCTGTGTGAAAAAATTGCCCCTCTGGACCCTTTTGTATCTCTCCCCTCTCACCTTCAACCTATGCCCTCTAGTTTTAGACTCCCCTACCTTTGGGAAAAGATATTGACTATCTAGCTGATCTATGCCCCTCATTATTTTATAGACCTCTATAAGATCACCCCAAAGCCTCCTATGCTCCAGAGAAAAAAGTCCCAGTCTATCCAGCCTCTCCTTACAGCTCAAACCATCAAGTCCCGGTAGCATCCTAGTAAATCTTTTCTGCACTCTTTCTAGTTTAATAATATCCTTTCTATAATAGGGTGACCAGAACTGAGCACAGTATTCCAAGTGTGGCCTTACCAATGTCTTGTACAACTTCAGCAAGACGTCCCAATTCTTGTATTCAATGTTCTGACCAATGAAACCAAGCATGCTGAATGCCTTCTTCACCACTCTGTCCACCTGTGACTCCACTTTCAAGGAGCTATGAACCTGTACTCCACAAGTTGCAGATCACACAGTCAAACTTTTGAAGCGTAAAAAAGTTTAACAGAAAATGCTGAAGCACTCAGCAAGTGAGGCCACATCTGTAAGAAAAGGAAGATACTAATGATACAGATCTTCATTAGGTTGTTCATTAAAAAATTTGCAGTAGACATGATAGTGAAGCTTTTGTTAAATACCATATAAGTTAGTTTATTTATTAGTCACAAATACGCTTATATTAACACTGCAATGAAGCTATTGTGAAAATCCCCTGGTCACCACACTCCTGTTCGGGTCCACTGAGGGAGAATTTAACATGACCAAGTCAGCTAACCAGCACGTCTTCTGGACTGTGGGAGGAAACCGGAGCACCCGGAGGAAACACACGCAGTCATGGGGAAAATGTACAAACTCCATAGAGACATTGACCCAAGCTGGGATTCGAACCCGGGTCCCTGGTGCTGTGAGGCATCAGTGCTAATCATCTACAAATGTGTAGGGAAACACAGAAAATCAAAGGTTTCTGTCCAATTTGCCTTACTCCACAACAGATTTCACTTCACCATTTCCTTGCCAAGAAATTTGGTATTTCAGCCATGAATAATGTGAACGTTATGGTACTTAGCTTGTGCCAGAAAATGTGGCAGCAAAAGTTGGCAGTTTCCCATTAAAGTGTAAGTGTTTTTCTTTTAACGGGGTGTGATGAGCCTTAATTGTTGGCAAACAACTTCTTTGGACATGAAAATTTACAAGTGTGGAGTCTCATCCCTGCAGATTTGAATTAAAAAATTTACAGTTTATTTAGTCACAAGTATCATCATAGAAATCATAGAAACCCTACAGTACAGAAAGAGGCCATTCGGCCCATCGAGTCTGCACCGACCACAATCCCACCCCCCATATCCCTACATATTTTACCCACTAGTCCACGCATCCCAAGACACTAGGGGGCAATTTTAGCATGGCCAATCAACCTAACCCACACATCTTTGGACTGTGGGAGGAAACCGGAGCACCCGGAGGAAACCCACGCAGACACGAGGAGAATGTGCATCCTTCCTCTTTTATCCCTCTTTTATAATCCTGTTCTTTTCTCTCTCCCCCCCCCCCCCCTATTCTGCATTCTGTACATGAGTTTGCATTGAAGTAAATTTTCTTTAAGTCACTTCCTGGCTTAGATTCTGAATGCCTGTGAGAGGATTCTACAGTCGATTTGGTTGGAGAGACACACTGGCCGGAATTCTCTGGCTGTTCACGCCCCGCCATCGTTGCAAGCGAGGATGGAGAATTTGGCGCTCAGCCCAATCTCCGTTCACCGCAGCGGGACCGGAAAATCCCATTCATGTCAACGGCTGGAAAATTCCACCCACTGTTCCCAGATACCCCGTGAAGGCTGCCTTTCCTCCAGGTTGAACAACTGCGGAATTCATTTTGAAAGGATTTCTGACTGCTTCAGATCTTCGCTGGCAGTACCTTCCTGCTCAAAAGCCCAGAGAGAGTCTGTGAGTAGCTGTTAGCATGATGGACGTGGATGTTGTTCCCTCACCACTAACAACAAAACCTAGGGCAACACATCCGCAGCATTGGTCTGAAGCAAAATTGCTACAATTTTGATTATGATGCAGCCTAAGAGAATATTATATATTTAACTGGTTGTATGATTGCTTTAAGAGCGGGTCACATAACTTTTCCATGAGGTCATTGATGCTTCACAGTATCATAGAATCCCTACAGCGCAGAAGGAGGTCACTCAGCCCATCGAACCTGCACGACAACAGGCCCTATCCCCATAACTCCACATATTTACCCCGCTAATCCGTCTAACCTATGCACCCTGGGGCTTCTGTCAGAAGCACAGGCTTCTGTCTGAGTTTTATTTTCTGCTCTGTGCACAGAACATCTCTTTCAACAAACCTGTTGTGTGTTACTTTGACTTTACGTGTGCAAACCACGTCTTTTGTTTTTATTTAAAACCCACAACACCGTAACATAGTTTGGACATTACTGTAGGGATTCGATGGTTCTGTCTGAACTCCCTGATGTTTGTATTTTCTCAATTCTGGTAACATTCTTGTAAATACATGGGTTAATCAAGAAGGTTATGTCTTCCGAATGGACATAGCAATTAATTCAAAAGTTGACCATCGGTGTAACATTTATGAGATTAATGGCAGCTTACAATCTCCATCAGTACTTCTGTCTTTTTACAAACATAAAATTCCTACAGTGCAGATGCTATTCAGCCCATCAGGCCTGTTGCGACTCTCTGGCAGAGTATCTTACTCAGGCCCTCTCCCCTGCCCTATCCCCATAACGCCATGCATTTTACCATTGCTAATCCACCTAAACCTACACATCTTTGGACACTAAGGAGCAATTTAGCATGGCCAATCCATCTAACCTGCACATCGTTGGACACTCAGGGATAATTTAGCATGGCCAATCCACCTAACCTACACATCTTGGACACTAAGGGGCAAGTTAGCATGGCCAATCCACCTAACCTGCACATCGTTGGGCACTCAGGGATAATTTAGCATGGTCAATCCATCTAACCTGCACATCTTTGGACACTAAGAGACAATCCAGATGGCCAATCCACCTAACCTACACATCTTAGGACAGTAAGGTGCAATTTAGTATGGTTAATTCACCTTATCTGCACATCTTTGGACACTCCGGAGCAACTTACCATGGCAAATCCACCAACCTATACATTTTTGGACACAAACAGGCAATTTAACATGGTTAATCCACCTAACGTACGGATCTTCTGGAGTATGGGAGGAAACAGGAGCACCCGGCGGAAACCCACGCAGACACAGGGAGAACGTGCAGACTCTGCACAGACAGTGACCCAAGCTGGGAATCGAACCCTAGTCCCTGGCGCTGTGAGGCAGCAGTGCTAACCACTGTGCCACCCGAAGATCTTCATTGAAATGAAGATCAATACAAGGTGGAGAGGAGCTGGATTAATCAGTGAGGAAAAGGCTAAACTGAAGATAATAATAGAATTTTGATTATTTTCATAAAATCATAGACTCATACAGTGCAGAAGAGGCCTTTCAGCCCATCAAGTCCGCATCGGCACATTAGAAACACCTTAACTCCTAGCTAATCCCATCTGCCAGCACTTGGCCCATAGCCCTGAATGTTATGATGTGTGAAGAGCTCATCCATTTTCAGATAGGACGGGGAAGAAGATAGGTTTATTTCAGAGTTGGGTGTCAACAGGTATTGGATAGGGGGAAAGACAGCAAAATAAGATGTTCACCTGTGGACGATGTGAGGCTGACAAGCCTTTTCTTTCACTAGATTTAATTCTTAAAATCCCAAGTAGGGATAACAAGGCATGAAAAGGAAGTCAGAAACTCTGTAATGCTGTCTCATAAGGAGGTTGCAAATTGCACAAATTGCAGGTGGGAAAGAAACCATATGTTGCACGAGAGATATTTCCAGTCACAGCAACACTTTGCTTTTCTCCTGTTATACCTACTGGCACAACAGATATCACTTGACAAAGATGGCAAAGCATAGTACAGAGTCAGCATCGGAGGTGCTACACTTCTTAACAACAGAAGGGGAAAACTATCAAGTGCTGTTGGACTCCTGGTAAAATCCTGTCCTGCGGTAATAAACCGTACGAGGTGTGCATTGGGCAGCACGGTGGCACAGTGGTTAGCATTGCCGCCTCACAGCGCCACGGACCCCGGTTCGATTCCCGGCTTGGGTCACCGTCTCTGCGGAGTCTCCATTTTCTCCCCGTGTCTGCGTGGGTTTCCTCCGGGTGCTCCGGTTTCCTCCCACAGTCTGAAAGACGTGCTGGTTAGGTGAATTGGCCATGACAAATTCAACCTCAGTGTACCCGATCAGGCGCCGGAATGTGGCGACGAGGAGATTTTCACAGTAACTTCATTGCAGTGTTGATGCAAACCTATTTGTGAAACTAATAAATAAATTAAACTAATTAATCAATGATTATTCCATGTTAAAAAGGGGGAGGCAATGGCCTTGTGACATTGCCACTTAATTGCCAAATTAATGTCCAAATCTTAAGACATGTCCAATGTCTTAGTGTCCAAATATGTGCAGGTTAGGTGGATTGGCCATGCTAAATTGTCCCTTAGTGTCCAAAGATGTGCAGGTTAGGTGGATTGGCCATGCTAAATTGCCCCTTAATGTCCAAAGATGTGCAGGTTAGGTGGATTGGCCATGCTAAATTGCCCATTAATGCCCAAAGATAAATAGTTTAAGCGGATTGGCAGGGTAAATATGTGGGGTTACTGGGATAGGATCTGGGTAAAATGCTGCATTGGAGAGTTGGTGCATACTCGATGGGCCAAATTAGGTGGAGGCGGAGGATGTGCAGATTAGGTGGATTGGCCATGCTTAATTACCCCTTCATGTCCGAAGATGTGCAGGTTACGTGGATTGGCCATGCTAAATTGCCCCTTAGTGTTAAAAGATGTGAAGGTCAGGTGAATTGGCCATGCTAAATTACCCATTGGTGTACCCAGAGATGTGTAGGTTAGGTGAATTGGCCATGCTAAATTGCCCCTTAATGTCAGGGGGATTAGCAGGGTAAATACGTGGGGTTACGGGGATCGGGCCTGGGTGGGATTATTGTCAATGCGAGCTCGATGGTCTGATTACTGTAGGGATTCAATGGTTCTATATATCTTTTACAGAACAATTTAAAAATAGATACAACTGAACTTCAACAAAGGCAGTTGTAACATAGGAGAGACTTGGATAGGAATTTCAATTTGGACTGTATGATAAAATGCACATTATTCAAATGACGTCACCTCTTTAGTTTGGAGTCTCCCACTGTTTTATCCCATTAGTGAATGCTAATAGGTTTTTAATTGCTCGAGTATGTCTGTTTCGACTGGGGTGAAAAACTCCACTTTGTCTGGGAACCCCACTGCCGGATAAGCCTGGACCTCCCTGGAGTCAGATGCATCTTAGTTCTGAGGGTAAACAGTCAGATTGAATGACATTTGCCCTTCCTTTAATGGACAGTTGTCATTTGTAATGTCACCTTGATGCTCGTTGTGTGAGTGCTTCTGAAGTTCCTGCCAAGTTTGATGTTGTAAACGTTCCCAGGAAGACAATTCAAGGTTAGAATGGCGAATAGATTGAAAATCTCTCCGATAGTGCGGTAGGTTGTCGACATTTGCTGGTCAAAATAGATTGGCAGGAACAATTGTCTAATTACAATTTTCTTACCCCCCTTCTAACTCTCATTTGTTAAGCAGGGAGAATATAAAGATTTACCAAAACTCATTGGATATTCAAAAAATTAAGAATCTACTGATGACCCTGAAACCATTGTCGATTGTCGGAAAAACCCATCTTTGGATACACTAAGGGGCAATTTAGCATGGCCAGTTCACCTAACCTACACATCTTTGGACACTAAGGAGCAACTTAGTATGGCCGATTCATCCAACCTGCACATCTTGGACATTGAGGGGCAATTTAGCATGGCCAATCCACTTAACCTGCACATTTTTGGACACTAAGGGGAATTTAGCATGGCCAATCCACCTAACCTGCACATCTTTAGACATTCAGGGGCAATTTAGCATGGCCAATTCATCTAACCTGAACATCTTTGGACACTAAGGGGCAATTTAGCATGGCCAATTCACCTAACCAGCACATCTTTGGACATTAAGGGGCAATTTAGCATGGCCAATTCATCTGACTTGAATATCTTTGAACACTAAGGAGCACTTTAGCATGGCCAATCCACTTAACCTGCATATCTTTGGACACTAAGGGGCAATTGAGCATGGCCAATCCACCCGACCTGCACATCTTTGGACATTAAGGGGCAATTAAGTGGCAATAATGCTACTAGGCCATTGCCTTCCCTTATTAACATGGAATAGTTATTGATTAATTAGTTTAGTTTATTTATTAGTGTCACAAATAGGCTTATATTAACACTGCAAGATGTTACTGTGAAAATTCCCAAGTGGCCATACTCCGGCGCCTGTTCGGGTACACTGAGGGAGAATTCAGCATCTAACCAGCATGTCTTTCAGGCTGTGGGAGGAAACCGGAGCACCCGGAGGAAACCCACGCAGACACAGAGAGAACATGCAGACTCCACACAGACAGTGACCCAAGCCGGGAATCGAACCTGGGTCCCTGGTGCTGTGAGGCAGCAGTGCTGAGCACTATGATTCTCTGATTCTCGGATGTGAATGTCCGAGGTTACAGAGAGGTGAAGCCACTGGAGGTGATTTGGATAGACGGGATGCGAATTTGCAAACCCCGTGTTAGAGGGGACACAGTTTTGTTAGAGCATTTAGGCAGAAGCCAGGATCCTTTGCAATACCAGGTGTCCTCTGATTCCAACCAGGAGCCAGTTTGTACCGGTTATTTACTCAATGTAATGGATGCTGTGCACTTTTGTACTCTAGTATTATTATACCAGTCATGTCTATCCCAGGACATTTTTAAACTCTAATTATATACTTAAAAAAAAGGGGAAATAAATTGCAACAGCTTGCAGTAGAACAAATTTAGCATCTGCTGCAGCTCAAATAGACCCCAGTGACCGAATTGTTGGACTGTTTGAAGAACATAATCTGCCAGAACCTCCCCCACCCATGTGGCAACACTTTTAAACCTGCCGTAAGCCTTCTGTTGTTCTACAGCTGCACCACAATGCTGCCACGAACTGGGAAATAAGGGAGGATGTTTCAGAGAGGATAAATCTCCACCTGAAGATTTAAACCAGAGGCTTCTTCAGAACGCCCGAAAGGAGGAAACACGAACGCCCGAGCTCTGTCTCACTTTTCCAGGAGGCCGTGCGGTCACTTCTGTTCCACCTCCCTTCCGAGGGCGGCACAGTGGCACAGTGGTTAGCACTGCTGCCTCAGAGTGCCAGGGACCTGGCTTGATTCCCGGCTTGGGTCAGTCTGTGTGGAGTGTGCACCTTCTCCCCATGTCTGCGTGGGTTTCCTCCGGGTGCTCCGGTTTCCCCCCACAGTCCAAAGGTGTGCAGGTTAAGTGGATTGGCCATGCTAAATTGTCCCTTAGTGTCCAAAGATGTGCATGTTAGGTGGATTGGCCGTGCTACATCGACCCTTAGTGTCCCAAGATGTGTAGGTTAGTTGGATTGGCCATGCTAAATTGTCCCTTAGTGTCCAAAGATGTGCTGGTTAGGTGCATTGGCCATGCTAAATCGACCCTTAGTGTCCCAAGATGTGTAGGTTAGTTGGATTGGCCGTACTAAATTGCCCCTTAGTGTCCAAAGATGTGTAGGTTAGGTGGATTGGCCATAGCAAATTGCCCTTTAGTGTCCCAAGATGTGTCGATTAGGTGGATTGGCCATGCTAAGTTGTCCCCTTAGTGTCCAAAATTGTTTAGGTTAGGTGGATTGGCCATAGTAAATTGCCCTTTAGTGTCCAAAATTGTGTAGGTTAGGTGCATTGGCCATAGTAAATTGCCCTTTAGTGTCCAAAATTGTGTAGGTTAGGTGGATTGGCCATAGTAAATTGCCCCCTAGTGTCCAAAATGTGTAGGTTAGATGGATCAGCCATGCTAAATGATTTGATTTATTATTGTCACATGTATTAGTGTACAGTGAAAAGTATTGTTTCTTGTGCGCTATACAGACAAAGCATACCATTCATAGAAAAGAAAAGGAGAGTGTGCAGAATGTAGTGTTACAGTCATAGTTAGGGTGTAGAGAAAGATCAGCTTAATGTGAGGTAGGTCCATTCAAAAGTCTGACGGCAGCAGGGAAGAAGCTGTTCTTGAGTCGGTTGGGTACATGACCTCAGACTTTCATATCTTTTTCCTGACAGAAGAGGTGGAGCAGAGTATGTCCGGGGTGCATGGGGTCCTTAATTAATGTGTGGAATTACGGGATGGGCCGGGTAAGGACCATGGCGAGTCTTTTGGAGACTCGGTGCAGACCCAATGGATCAAATGGCCTCCTTCTGCACTGTAGGGATTCTATGGTTCTATGGAACGTGGAAAATTATGGGCACAAAAAATGTCCCACGTAATCGCATTGGTGTGTCACCTTGTAAAAGAGGTTACCAGCCAGAATATTCGCGGTTATATCTCCCTTTTTTAGCGATGAGACCACTTCTGACTATCGAGTCATAGAGGTTTACAGCATGAAAACAGGCCCTTCAGCCCAACTTGTCTATGCCACCCCTAATTTTAACCCCTAAGCTAATCCCAATTGCCCACGTTTGGCCCATACCCCTCTGTACCCATCTTACCCATAGAACTGTCTAAACGCTTCTTAAAAGACAAAATTGTACCCACCGCTACTACTAGCTCTGGCAGCTCGTTCCAAGCACTCACCACCATCTGTGTAAAAAAATTGTCCCTCTGAACCCTTTTGTATCTCTCCCCTCTCACCTTAAACCTTTGCCCACTAGTTTTAGACTCCACTACCTTTAGAAAAATATATTGACTATTTAGCTGATCTAAGTCCCTCATTATTTTATAGACCTCTATAAGATCATCCCTAAGCCTCCTATGCTCCAGAGAAAAAAAGTCCCAGTCCATCCAGCCTCTCCTTATAACTCAAACCATCAAGTCCCGGAAGCATCCTAGTAAATCTCTTCTGCACTCTTTCTAGTTTAATAATATCCTTCCTATAATAGGGTGACCAGAACTGTACACAGTATCCCAAGTATGGTCTTACCATTGCAATTCAGTCTCTTTAGGATGGAGGCTGAGTTGTACCATGACTTGGTGCAAGTTCAGTAAGAAGTCTCACAACACCAGGTTAAAGTCCAACAGGTTTATTTGGTAGCAAAAGCCACAAGCTGTCGGAGCGCTGCTCCTTCGTCAGGTAAGTGGGAGTTCTGTTCACAAACAGGACATATAAAGACACAAACTCAATTTACAAAATAATGGTTGGAATGCGAGTCTTTACAGGTAATCAAGTCTTAAAGGTACAAGTTGGCAGCAACTTGCAGTTGGTGCAAGTTTCTGTTCCAAGTGCCTGTTTCCCCTCTTCCCTCCATTTGTGTTTCACTGGAATGTAAGTCCTCCAAAGCAGCAAGAAGAGGTTGGTGGTAATAGTCTCCTGCTGAGCCAACACGTGGGCAAGGAAAGAAAAGAGGCGAGCTGGAATTCTCCCAAAGAAATTCTAAGTGTTGACTTCGAGTGAGAGCTGGAGTAATTTACGCTGGTTTCTCTCACACTCTGTGCGCTCTCAAACTCAACTCATGAGGCAAATTTTCCCATTCCACCCACGACGGGAATTCTAGCGGGTGAGGGGCGGACCATTAAAAGGTCCGTTGACCTCAGGCAGGATTTTCCAGTTTCGGGGTGAGCGCGAGGGTTCTGGGCAGCAGGGCTCCAATCCCGCCACGGCAGATGGTGGAATTTGAAAAACATCTGGAATTAAGAATCTACCATGAAACCAATGTCGATTGTTGGAAAGAAAACATCTGATTCCTTTCGGGAAGGAAATCTGCCGTCCTTACCCGGTCTGGCCTACATGTGACTCCAGAGCCACAGCAATGTGGTTGACTCTCAACTGCCCTCGGGCAACTAGGGATGGGCAATAAATGCTGGCCCAGCCAGCGACGCCCATGTCCCGTGACTGAATAAAAAAAAGAAAATAGGCTAAATGCTACTGCCCTGTACCTAGAGAATGGCAGGACGATGGTGCCCGAATGCCAGTAGGAACATGCACAGAAAGTTTAAAGTTTATTTATTAGTGTCACAAGTAGGCTTACATTAATACTGCAATGAAGTTACTGTGAAAATCTCCTAGTCGCCACACTCCGGCACCTGTTTGGGTACACTGAGGGAGAATTTAGCACGGCCAATGCACCCAACCAGCACATCTTTTAGACTGTGGAAGGACACCGGAGCACCCGGAGGAAACCCACACAGACATGGGGAGAACGTGCCGACTCCACACAGACAGTCACCCAAGTGAGAATTGAACCCGGGGCTCTGGCACTGTGAGGCAGCAGTGCTAACCACTCTGCTAAGTTTATACACAATAGACGGCTTTCAAGTGCTTCCCGCCTCTTTCTTTCCCATCTTCAGCTCACCACGCAACTTGAATTGAGAACATCACCCATCGCACAACAACCACAGATGCTACACACCAGTGCATGCGTTTTCAAAGCCATTTTAATATTCATATCTTGAGGCTTTGAAATGACTCCTTGGGGTCCTCAGAATTGAACTTTGAAGTGTTCATTCGAGATTCCTCCCATTGCCGTTCCATCAGTGACATTTATCTGCTTAAAGGTACAGAAACAGGGTTTCCCGCGCTCCCACCATTGTTTGCCGGCATCCTACTGGATAATTCCAGGGCATAAGCTTAATACCGGACTTGAAAATAGTTTGTAATAGTCGACGCAATTGACAGTGTGAAGCGGTTCTCCAATTGCTGAGTGCCTCCCACAGCAACGCTGCCTGTATGAACCCCCAGTCCAACACCGGCATCTCCACATCATGTACAAACACAGTGCCGTGTCCTACGAGACATTGTACCACAGTGTCTTTGAAGACACCAGACGCACCAGTCCACTCAAATTCAGGACAAGCAAAGATTCAGAAATTCGCACGTCTTGTAATTTCTCTGTTCTCTCCCCGGTTGGCAAAGGTAGTTCTTTTGCTTAAAAATAAAACTGCTGCGATAAGACATATTTAAAAGCCCAAAGTGTAATTTCACACATAATGTGATAATTGCTGGGTTTTATTCGAAATTCAGCTCGATCCTTCTCTTTCACCTTCTTGGCGACACTTCACCCACATTCAGCACTCTCAATGATAACCATAGTTCATAGCAACCCTACAGAGCAGAAGGAGTCCATTGGGCCCATCGAGTCTACACCGACCACAACTCCCACCCAGGCCCTATCCCCATAACCCCATGCATTTACCCTAGCTAGTCCCCCCCACACTAAGGGGCAATTTAGCATGGCCAATCAACCCAACCCGCACATCTTTGGACCGTGGGAAGAAACCGGAGCACCCGGAAGAAACCCACGCAGACATGGGGAGAATGTGCAGACTCCGCACAAACAATGACCCAAGCTGGGAATCAAGGTCCCTGGCGCTGTGAGGCAGCAGTGCTAACCACTGTGCCACTGTGCTGCCCCCAGGTGACCTCTTACCGTTTCAATGCCATAATCATAGAATAGATTCATAGGAGCTTATCAGAGACCTAAGAATTGAACACCGTCTTTATCACCTGCTTGGTCAGAACATTGAATACAGGAGTTGGGACATCTTGTTGAAGTTGTACAAGACATTGGTAAGGCCACACTTGGAATACTGTGTACAGTTCTGGTCACCCTATTATAGAAAGGATATTATTAAGCTAGAAAGAGTGCAGAAAAGATCTACTGATGCTACCTGGACTTGTGGTTTGAGTTATAAGGCGAGGCTGGATAGACTGGGGCTTTTTTCCTGGAGCGTAGGAGGCTTCAGGGTGAACTTATAGAGGTCTATAAAATAATGAGGGCAAAGATCAGCTAGATAGTCAATATCGTTTCCCAAATGTAGGGGAGTCTAAAACGAGAGGGCATAGGTTTAAGGTGAGAGAGGAGAGATACAAAAGGGTCCAGAGGGGCAATTGTTTCACACAGAGAGTGGTGAGTGTCTGGAACGAGCTGCCAGAGGTAGTAGTAGAGGCGGGTACAATTTTGTCTTTTAAAAAGTGTTTAGACAGTTACATGGGCAAGATGGGTATAGAGGGATATGGGCCAAACGCGGGCAATTGGGACTAGCTTAGTGGTAAAAACTGGGCGGCATGGACAAGTTGGGCTGAAGGGCCTGTTTCCGTGCTGTAAACCTCTATGACTCTAGTTTAGGAGGATTGGCCATGCTCCCTTAGTAGGGTAAATACGTCGGGTTATGGGGATAGGGCTTGGGTGGTGATGCGCGATTAATTCACTCAGGAGGCTGGATCGTACCCGGGAAATAAAGGCTTTTATTAGTAACAAGAATGGAGCATACTGCTTAACAATACAATCCCAGACTAAAGGGTCACTAGGCAGTGCAGTGATCTTTATACTCCTATAGGTAGGCGGAGCCAACCAGAGTGTACCACAGAACAATACCAACAGGTGGAACACCCCAACCCTAACCCCAACAGTAACAAGAGTAACATATGTACAAGTACCCATAGTGATAACCATCTATGGTTCAGTACCCATAGTGGTAACCATCTATGGTTCACCACAGGTGGGAATATTGTCGGTGCAGGGTAGATGGGCTGAATAGCCTCCTTCTGCACTGCAGGGATTCTGTGCTTTGGTGGAGGATAATAGGGCTAGATTGAATTGAATTCAAAAGGGAGAGGGGAGTATTATTGGAGTTGCACTCATCCAGGCAAGGGGAGAGTATTCCATCACTCTCTTGACTTGTGTCTTGTAGATTGTGGACAGGTTTTGGAGAGTGAGGAGGTAAATTACTCATTGCAGGATTCCTAGCTTCTGGCCGGCGCTTGTGGCCCCAGGATTTATATGGCTAGTTCAGATAGGTTTCTGGTCAATGGTAGTCCCCAGGATTTATAGTGGGGGATTCAGTGATGGATTATCATTGAAAGTCATGGGGTGATGGTTAGATTCTCTCTTGTTGGAGATTATCCTTACCTGGCACTTGTGTGGCACGAATGTTACTTGCCACTTGTCAGCCCAAGCCTGGAAATTGTCCTGATCCTTCTTGGGTCATGAAAGAGGCTATATAAATGCCGGAGGCTGTTTATTTCAAATGAAGGTTAAAATGGGTTTGTCGAGATTTGGTTAGTATTCATAGAATCATAGAATCACAGAATCCCTTCAGTACTGAAGGAGGCCCATTTGGCCCATCGAGTCTGCACCAACCACAATCCCACCAGGCCCTATCCCCATAACCCCATGCGTTTACCCTAGCTAATCCCCCTGACACTAAGGGGCAATTTGGCACGGCTAATCCACCCAACCCGCACATCTTTAGATTGTGGGAGGAAACCCACGCAGACACGGGGAGAACGTGCAAACTCCACACAGACAGTGACCTGAGGCCCGAATTGAACCCGGGTCCCTGGTGCTGTGAGGCAGCATGCACTGCCCAGTAGTGTTGAAATGGCTGCTACGCTACATCTTTAAGCCTGCCATATAGATAGGATATAGATAGGCTAGGAGAATGGGCCAACATTTGGCAGATGGAGTTTAATGTGGATAAGGGTGAGGCAGAAAAAATAAAAGGGTAAATTATTATCTAAATGGAAAGCAGATTCAAAATGCGTCCAGGCAGAGGGATCTGGGTGTCGTTGTCCATGAATCACAGAAAGTCGGTTCGCAAGTATATCATGTAATAAAAAAGGCAAATGGGATGTTGGCATTTATTGCAAAGGGACTGGAGTATAAAAGTAGAGAAGTGTTGTTGCAATTGGATAGGGTGTTGGTGAGACCACATCTGGAGTATTGTGTCCGGTTTTGGTCTCCTTATTTGAGGATGGATGTGGTGGCATTGGAGGCAGTTCAGAGGCGTTTCACCAGATTGATTCTAGGGATGAAAGGGTCGATGTATGAGGAAAGATTAAACAGTTTGGGCTTGTACTCGCTGGAGTTTTGAAGGATGAGGAGGGATCTGATCGAGGTATGTAAAATACTAAAAGGGATTGATAGAGTAAATGCAGATCAAATGTTTCCTCTTGTGGGACAATCTAGAACAAGAGGTCACAGGTATAGGTTGAGAGGCGGTAGATTTAACACTGAGATGAGGAGGAACTACTTCTCGCAGAGGGTGGTGAATTTGTGGAACTCGCTGCCCCACAGCGCGGTGGAGTCTGAATCATTGAATGGTTTCAAGAAGAGGATAGATATATTTCTGATTTTAAAAATGGGTTAAAGGGATATGGGGAACAGGTGGGGAGGTGGATTTGAGACCAGGGAGAGATCAGCCATGATCTGATTAAATGGCGGAGCAGGCTCGAAGGGCTGAATTGCCTACTTCTGCTCCTAATTCCTATGTTCCTAAGTTCCGATGCCATGAGTAACACAATGGACCTTTCAGACCTGCTTCTCTGTTACTTTGTTAAGATTAGGTCACAGGGAGAATTTTCAGAAAGTGGTTTTTAAGTTCAGAATGTTTATAACAGCTTCAAACCTGTTTGGCATCACTGATTGCATCATTGCTCTCTACTTTATTTTACTAACCCAATAAATAGGCCTGTAAAACAATTTACTTGATGAGAATTGCCCTTTAAATATATTCCACTTGAATGTCACTTCTTGTTTTACATCCTCTACAGGCTTCTAGTTAAGGCCCCAGGAAAAATAAGGATCGAGAACGTGCCTCTTGCCCTATTGAGGCCATCTCTTTCCATTAGCCTGTATACAATCTCTACTCTTGTGGAATCAAAGTTTTTTTATTAGTCACAAATTGGCTTACACTCACACTGCAATGAAGTTACTGTGAAAATCCCCTAACCCCCTACTCCAGCACCTGTTTGGGTACACTGAGGTAGAATTTAACACGGCCAATGCACCTAACCTGCACACCTTTGGATTGTGGGAGGAAACCGGAGCACCCGGAGGAACCCCCTGCAGGCACGGGGAGAAAGTGCAAACTGCGCACAGTCACCCGAGGCCGGAATCAAACACGGGTCCCTGGCGCTGGGAGGCAGCAGTGCTAACCACTGTGCTACCCTGATCTGTGACCTTACTCCCTATACCTGCCTTTGGTCCATATCCCTTAATACCTTTGCTTAACAAAATATTATCTATCTCTGACTTAAAGGTAGCAACTGATCTAGCATCGACTGCCATTTGTAGAAGAGAGTTCCAAACCTTTCCCACCCTTTGTATGTAGAAGTGCTTACTGACATCTCTCCTGAACGATTTGGCCCTAATTTTTAGAGTATGCCCCCTAGTTCTAGAATCTCCAACCAGTAGAAATAGCCTATTTTTATCAACTCTCTCTTTTCCTGTTTGTACCTGATTTAATGTGATTTGATTTGATTTATTATTGTCACATCTATTGGGATACAGTGAAAAGTATTGTTTCTTGCGCTCTGTACAAAGCATACCATCCAGAGAGTACATAGGGGAGAAGGAAAGGAGAGGGTGCAGAATATGGTGTTGGAGTTACAGATAGGATGAAGAGAAAGATCAGCTTAATATATAATGGGTCCATTCAAAAGTCTGATGGCAGCAGGGAAGAAACTGTTCTTGAGTCAGTTGGTACGTGATCTCAAACTTTTTCCCAATGGAAGAAGATATGTCCAGGTTACGTGTGGTCCTTGATTAAGTTTAAATTTACTTATTAGTGTCACAAGCAGGCTTACATTAATATTGCAAGGTAGTTACTGTGAAAATCCCTTAGTCGCCGCACTCCGGCGCCTGTTTGGGTACACAGAGGGAGAATTTAGCACGGCCAATGCACCTAACCAGCACGTCTTTCGGACTGTGGGAGGAAACTGGATCGCCCGGAGGAAACCCACGGAGACACAGGGGGAACGTGTAGGCTCCACACAGACGGTGACCCAGGCCGGGAATCAAACCCGGGTCCCTGGCATTGTGAGGCAGCGGTGCTAACCACTGTGCCACCATGCCGTCCCATTATGCTGGAGGCTTTTCCAAGGCAGCGGGAAGTGTAGACAGAGTCAATGGATGGGAGGCTGGTGTGCGTGATGGACTGGGCTACATTCACACCCTTTTGTAGTTTCTTGCGGTCTTGGTTGGAGCAGGAGCCATACCAAGCTGTGATACATCCAGAAAGGATGCTCCGAACAGGCCTAATTTGTGAAAACTTTCCTCATAACTTAACCTCTGAAGTCCTGGTATCATTCTTGTAATATCCTGTGTTTCCTACATTACAGCAATGACAACATTTTAAAAAGCACATTAGTTGCAGAGCACGCTGTGACATAATGAGGTTGTGAAAGATGCCATAGAAATATGATTCTTCCTGAGTTCTCTGCCCAAGTTCAGGTCCCTGGTGATCAGCAGTAAATTGCCTCAATACTTTTTTTTAACTATGAGCAGGGCGAGGAAGCAGTCCCTCGAATCTACCCAATCCGGAACAGGGATCGAAGCTGTCGACATTAATCTGATCCACACGGAAACCATCTATCCTCCACAAAAACACAAATACCAACTTTCCAACCACTGTAATAATATCAAAAGTTAACCAGCTGTAACTCATATAATGTGAACAGCTGAGAAACTCTCAACTTGTAACAAAATACAAAGGTTTCAGTTTGGAAAAAAAAGACCATTGTGGCTGGCTTCAGAGTTCTAAACATGTTAATAATCATAGAATCATAGTGCAGAAGGAGGCTATTCGGCCCATCACGTCTGCACCGACTCTCCGACAGAGCATCTTACGCAGGCCCACTTCCCACATTATCTCCGTCACCCCTCACATTTACCTTATTAATCCACACAACCTACACATCTTTGGACACTGAGGAGCAATTTAGCATGGCCAATCCACCTAACCTACACATCTTCTGACACTGAGAGGCAATTTAGCATGGCCAATCCACCTAACCTACACATCTTTGGACACTAAGGGGCAATTGAGCATGGCCAATCCACCTAACCTACACATCTTTGGACACTGAGGGGCAATTTAGCATGGCCAATCCACCTAACCTACACATCTTTGGACACTAAGGGGCAATTTAGCATGGCCAATCCACTTAACCTGTACATTGTTGGACACTAAGGGGCAATTTACCATGGCCAATCCACCTAATCTGCATATCTTTGGACATTAAGGGGCAATTTAGCATGGCCAATCCATTTAACCTGTACATCGTTGGACACTAAGGGGCAATTTGCCATGGCCAATCCACCTAAACTGCACATCTGTGGACACTAAGAGGCAATTTAGCATGGCCAATCCCCCTAACCTGCACGTCTTTGGACGCTAAGGGGCAATTTAGCATGGCCAATCCCCCTAACCTGCACGTCTTTGGACACTAAGGGGCAATTTAGCATGGCCAATCCACCTAACCTGCTCATCTGTGGAGTGTGGGAAGAAACCAGAAACCCGGAGGAAACTCACGCAGACACGAGGAAATTGTGCAAACTCCACACGGTCCCCTGAGGCTGGAATTGAACCCAGGTCCTTGGCGCTGTGAGGCAGCAGTGCTCACCACTGAGCTACTGTGCCACCGCAAAGTCAGAATCTGGAGTGCCAGTAGCCCTACACATGTTTGGACACTTTGGGAGCAATTTAGCATAGCCACTTCAGCTAAGCTGCACAGCGGGGGGGGGGGGCGGGGGGGGGGGGCACGGGGGCACAATTAGCACTGCTGCCTCACACTGCCAGGGACCTGGGTTCGATTCCCGGCTCGGGTCACTGTCTATGCGGAGTCTGCACGTTCTCCCCGTGTCTGCGTGGGCTTCCTCCGGGTGCTCCTGGTTCCTTCCACAGTCCGAAAGATGTGCTGGTTAGGGTGCGTTGGCCGTGTTAAATTCTCCCTCAGTGTATACTCCTCAATATATACACAGGTGAGACTCCCTGATTGGGCAGGCAATCGTTACCTCAATCAGGGAGCTCGTACTCCAAGAGGCTAGCCTCATGGGTCTCACAGAACAAAACATTTTCTGTTTAGTCACCCAAGTACGGAAGGAGAAACAAACATAACACAGTGGGATAACAGTGTCTTATATAATTTTACTCATGATTCAAAGATCAGGTACCAATTATTTTCCTATTTTAAGATGATGATCAAAATGAAACAATATTTTGGGTTAAAGAACCAATCAGGTCACAATACAGAAGTTGTGCATCTGTTTAGCTATTGAGAGGGTTCACACCAGCTGCATACATTTCCATGAATCGAAAAATAAACAGTGTGATATCTGAAGTGAGCGTAGATTTTTGCTTTGACGGATCAAAGCTGTTAAGTTTTATCTGGCTACAGTTTGCTCCTACAATCCCAACATGTAGACTTTAGCCCCTGGCACTCTGCACCAAAGTAAAGAGTGTTTCAGCAAATATCAGAAGCTGTCCACGGCTGCACAGTGGTAAACTCTCCCTCAGTGAACCCGAACAGGCATTGGAGTGTAGCAACTAGGGGGGGTTTTTACAGTAACTTCATTGCAGTGTCAATGTAAGCCTACTTGTGACACTAATCACTAAAGTTTAAACTTTTAAAGTATGGTCACTGTCATAATGTAGGAAACGCAGCGGCCAATTTGCGCACAGCATGCTCCCGCAATGCAACAGCGGCACTGTGGTTAGCACTGCTGCCTCACAATGCCTGGAACCCGGGTTCGATTCCCGGCTTGGGTCACTGTCTGTGTGGAGTTTGCACGTTCTCCTCGTGTCTGCGTGGGTTTCCTCCGGGTGCTCCGGTTTCCTCCCACATTCTGAAAGACGTGCCGGTTAGGTGCATGGACCCGATTAGGCGCCTGAGTGTGGCGACTAGGGGTATTTCCTCCCACAATCTGAAAGACGTGTTGGTTAGGTATATTGACCCGAACAGGTGTTAGGTACATGATGCACTATCAATCAAGCAAAGACTAGTTTGTATGCAAGAACAAATAGGCTTTTATTAGCAAAAGACTTGGAGCGCACCCGTGCCGATGAGCTGGTCAAGAGACTGAGGCAGGGGGTGGGGAGCAGTCACCTTTATACCTGGACCAGGGGGGGAGGAGTCCCGGGCAGTGCCGGCAGGGGCATGTCCAGGCATGTCACACACACACAGGCAATAAGCTAACAGTGGTTTACCACAGTACATTGACCTGAAGAGGTGTTAGACTGTGGCGACTAGAGGAATTTCATTGCAGTGTTAATCTAAGCCTTACTTGTGACTAATAAATAAACTTTAACAAGTTGCCATCAAAACGCTGATCTTCCCTTCCCGAGTGATGATGGGTTAGTCTTTTTTAAAGACCTTCCTGATGCAACCTCCCCTCTTCGAAGCTATCCCAGAGTGAACATCACTCTTCAGGCGGGAAGCGAAGATAGAAGCACGGCTGACGTTCAGCAGCTTTGTGCTGAATGTCTCGAGAGCAGTTTACAATGCATTTGGAGTTTGTTTTTGCGAGAATCTTTCCTGCATTCCCTCTCCGAGTATGCACAATTCCTTGCCAGTCGGAAGGTGGAACAAAAGCCTTGAGGATATGCCACAGAAAATAAGGTAATGTCTGATCTTATAAATGTTACAAACCAATAACATGTACATGGCTTGTTCAAAGTTCAAATTACCTCGAGTCAAATCACGCAATGCGATCACGGTTTTGTTCCATCTCTCTGACATTACCAAGTAGCATCCTTGTCTCATATGTGTTTCTTCATGTGCTAAGAATTTATTTTCATGGATGCATATGTACAAAATGTCCAGGAATATGCTTCAGGGCACAAGCCAAACTCCACAAATGATGGAGCATCTTTTCTTCAACAGAATCAAACAGTTGTTATCGCATGGACGGAGGCCATTCGTCCCCACTGCGCCTGTACCTCTCTCCAAATGAGTGCCATTCCCTTACACTGAGGGAGAATTTAACACGGCCAACGCACCCAACCAGCACATCTTTCAGACTGTGGAAGGAAACAGGAGCACCCGGAGGAAACCCACGCAGACACAGGGAGAACGTGCAGACTCCGCATAGACAATGACCCAAGCCGGGAATCGAACCCAGGTCCCTGGCAGTGTGAGGCAGCAGTGCTAATCTTGGGCCACCGGGCCTGTTCCTGTGCTGTAATTTTCATTGTTCTTTGAGGCCATTTGGCCCATTAAGTCTGCACCAAAACTCTGTCAGAGCATTTTACCCAGGACCATCTCCTCACCCTAGCCCTATTGCCCCATGCATTTACCCCACTACCTGACACATCTTTGGACACTGAGGGGCAATTTAGCATGGCCAATCCACCTAACCTACACATCTTTGGACTGTTGGAGGAAACGGGAGCACCCAGAGGAAACCCACACAGACATGGGAGAGAACATGCAAACTCCACACAGACAGTGACCCAAGGCCAGAATTGAACCCGGGTCCCGGGTGCTGAGAGACAGATGTGCTAACCACTGTGCCACCGTGCCACCCATACCATGATGTTAGGGGAGATGGCGGGGGAAATTTGCCGTAGGATAATTTAAATCCACCCGAGAGGGCAGATGGAGCCTCAATTAAACATCTCACCTGGAAAGTAGCACCTCCACTATGCAACAACCCACTGAAGTGACAGCCTGGATTGAGTGCTTGAATCTTTCGTGTGGGCCTTGAATCTACATGATCCGTCTCAGAGAAGAGATTACAAACCAAGCCACTGCTAACTTTGAGCCTGGTGTGAGCAGAATGCCTATCTTTTATTTTATTCATTCATGGGATGTGGGCATCGCTGCCTGGGCCAGCATTTATTGCCCATACCAAGTTGCCCTTGAGAAAGTGGTGGTGAGCTGCCCTCTTTTCACGTGGCATGGGTACACCCGTGGTGCTGTGAGGGACGGAGTTCCACACAAATGCCAGGCAATGACCATCACCAATAAGAGACACTCTAACCACTGCCTCTTGACATTCAATGGTGTTACCATCACTGAATCCCCCACTGTCAACATCCTTGGGGTCACCATTGACCAGAAACTCAACTGGACTCACCACAAAAACATGGTTACAAGAGCAGGTCAGAGGTTAGGAATACTGCGGTGAGTAACTCACGTCCTGACTCCCTAAAGCCTGTCCACCATCTACAAGGCACAAGTCAGGAGTGTGATGGAATACTCCCCACTTACCTGGATGGGTGCAGCTCCAACAACAGTCAAGAAGTCTGACACTATCCAGGACAAAGCAGCCCACTTGATTGGCACCACATCCACAAACATCCATTCCCTCCACCACTGGTGCTCAGTGGCAGCAGTGTGTACTATCTACAGGATGCACTAAAGCAATTCACCAAAGATCCTTCGACAACCCCTTCCAAACCCATGACAACTTCCATCTGGAAGGGCAATGGCAGCAGATACATGGGAACACCACCACCTGCAAGTTCCCCTCCAAGCCACTCACCATCCTGACTTGGAAATATATCGGCCGTTCCTTCGCAGTCGCTGGGTCAAAATCCTGGAATTCCCTCCTTCACAGCATTGTGGGTCAACCCACAGCACGTGAACTGCAGCGATTCAAGAAGGCAGCTCACCACCACCTTCTCAAGGGGCAACGAGGGATGGGCAATAAATTCTGGCCAGCCAGCGACGCCCATGTCCCACAATGAGTAGAATAAAAAGAAAATTAAAAAAGAAAAAAAATATTTGGACCCAGCGACAGTGAAGAAACGACCGATATATTTCCAAGTCAGGATGATGAGTGACTCAGAGGGGAACCTCCAGGTCATGGTGTTCCCATGTGTCTGCTGCCCATGTCCTTCTTGATGGTAGTGGTCATGGGTTTGGCAGGTGCTGTCTAAGGAAGTGGCCATGGGTTGGGAAGGTCTGACATCGATACAAAGATAAGGCAAAATTGTGATCCCCACTAGACATCTGACCCTCCCCATCCACTGGGCGGCACGGTGGCACAGTGATTAGCACTGCTGCCTCACAGAGCCACGGACCCGGGTTCGATTCCCAGCTTGGGTCACTGTCTGTGCGGAGTCTGTGCGTTCTCCCCATAGCTGCGCGGGTTTCCTCCGGGTGCTCCGGTTCCCTTCCACAGTCCAAAGATGTGTGGGTTAGGTGGATTGGCCATGCTAAATTGTGCCTAATGTCAGGGGGATTAGTAGGGTAAATGTGTAGGTTTACGGGAATAGGGTCTGAGTGGGATTGTGCTCGGTACAGACTCGATGGGCCTAATGCCCTCTTTCTGTACTGTAGGGATAATATGAGTCGATGATGATTCTAAACATGGTGGCATGGTGGTTCGCACAGCTGCCTCACAGCGCCAGGGACCAGGGTTCGATTCCCAGCTTGGGTGTCACTGTGCGGAGTCTGCCCGTTCTCCCCGTGTCCTGTCCTGGTTGGGTCCACTGACCCGAACAGGCGCCGGAGTGTGGCGACTAGAGGAATTTCACAGTAACTTCATTGCAGTGTTAATGTAACATTACTCGTGACTAATAAATTAACTTTTTTTTTCTTTCCATTTAAATGTGGCTGTTTGGGGGTTCCTCATTGTCAGTCTGTGATGCTGAATGGAGTTGGGTCGTACATTAACGTGTTTAGCTGCGGTTTGTTTTAATATGTGCACCGTCATTTGGGGGTTTGGTGGGGTTGACTTTGGGGAACCTAAATATTTTAATTCCAGGCTGTTATCGTTTGACCTCGGCAGAAAGGGCACCCATAGTGACATTTAGAAAAATGCTTCATTTGACATTTGCTTCCAATTTAAAAGTCTGCGGCTAACATTTACAAATATTATAGCTAGTTGTCATGGAAAACTTAGCGCCTTGAACTTGCATCCTCGTTTTGCACCAAATATTTGCATTACAGATTTTAATTGGAATTTTAATATGTCATTAATATCTGATTAATATTGCATTTTAATACCATAAGTATTTGTGAGGCAAGCTTTCAAATCGGGGGAATTTGGAGTGTCTGTGTTTCCCGTTGCATTTGAAAGTCTTCTAAAAGCTGTGATTGGAGTGAGAGGAAACATAAACGTTTTTATGAAATACCTGCATTTATATAGCAACTTTCACAGCTTCAGCACGTCCCAAAGTGCTTTGCAGCCGGTGGGGTAAGGGCAACACGGTGGTACAATGGTCAGCACTGCTGCCTCACAGCGCCAGGGACCCGGGTTCAATCCCAGCTTTGGGTGAATGTCTGTGCGGAGTCTGCACATTCTTCCCGTGGGGGGATTGGCCATGCTGAATTGCCCCTTGGTGTCCAAAGATATGTAGGTTAGGTGGATTGGCTATGCTGAATTGTCCCTTGGTGTCCAAAGATATGTAGGTTAGGTGGATTGGCCATGCTAAATTGCCCCTTGGTGTCCAAAGATATGTAGGTTAGGTGGATTGGCTATGCTAAATTGTCCCTTGGTGTCCAAAGATATGTAGGTTAGGTGGATTGGCCATGCTAAATTGTCCCTTGGTGTCCAAAGATATGTAGGTTAGATGCATTGGCAACGCTAAATTGTACCTTAGTGTCCAAAGATTTGATTTGTTTTGATTTGATTTGATTTATTATTGTCACATGTATTAGCATACAGTGAAAAGTATTGTTTCTTGCGCGCTATACAGACAAAGCATACCGTTCATAGAGAAGGAAAGGAGAGGATGCAGAATGTAGTGTTACAGTCATAGCTAGGGTGTAGAGAAAGATCAACTTAGTGCGAGGTAGGAGCATTCAAAAGTCTGATAGCAGCAGGGAAGAAACTGTTCTTGAGTCAGTTGGTACGTGACCTCAGACTTTTGTATCTTTTTCCCGACGGAAGAAGGTGGGAGAGAGGATGTCCGGGGTGCATGAGGTTCTTGATTATGCTGGTTGCTTTGCCGAGGCAGCGGGAATGGATGGGAGGCTGGTTTGTGTGATGGATTGGGTTACATTCACGACCTTCACGATGTGTAGGTTAAGTGGATTGGCTATGTTAAATTGCCCCTTAATGTCCAAAGATGTGCAGGTTAGGTTGATTGGCCATGCTAAATTTCCCCTTAGTGTCCAAGGATGTGTGGGTTAGAGGGATTAGTGGGGTAAATATGTGGGGTTATGGGGATAGGGCTTGAGTGGGATTGTTATCGGCGCAGGCACGAAGGGCCGAATGGCCTCCTTCTGCACTGTTGGGATTCTATGATGTTCCCGTCCCGTCCAACACGGCGGGTTGCATGGAAACTCCCACCCCATAATCTTTGATACCTTTAGCTAGCAAAACTTGACTGAGCTCAGATTTAAAATGGTTAATTGAGATCGCACCTTTCAGCGGGAGTGAGTTTCAATATCCATGACTCGTCGCGTGAAGATATGTTTCATAGCTTTAAGTTTTCAGTTTATTTATTAGTGTCACTGATAGGCTTAATTAACGCTGCAATGAAGTTACTGTGAAAATCCCCTAGCCGCCACACTCCGATACCTGTTCAGGTACACTGAGTAAGAATTTAGCACAGCCAATGCACCTAACCAGCGCGTCTTTCAGACTGTAGGAGGAACCCAGAGCACCCACAAATCATAGAATTCTACAGTACAGAAGGAGGCCATTCGACCCATCAAGTCTGCACCTACCACAATTCCACCCAGGCCCTATACCCACAACCCCATGATTTCCCCTCCACCTGACACCAAGGGGAAATTTAGCAGGGCCAAACCACCTAACCAGCACATCCTTTGGATTGTGGGAGGAAACCGGAGCACCTGGAGGAAACCCACTCAGATACGGACTGGAATTTTCCCGTCACGGGAATCGGAGCGGGCGAGAGGGGCGGACCGCGGAAAGGCCCGTCCACCTCGGGCGGGATTTTCCGGTTTCGGGGCGAGCGAGGCTGGAAAACCCACCCCTTTGTTTCTATATTTCAATTCGAAAGGACGCTCGATTAAAAACTCGGAGACTTCTGAGTAATGCGGCCTCGATGCATTCATCCAGGGCTGCTAAAGAACCTCTGGATTCATTTGCGCCAATTTATTTTAATGGCGGCGCAGTAAAAGTGTGACATTTTGTCAATAAGTTTTACTCCGTCAATAAAAGAAAACTTTTGCAATTGGACGCGGGCTGGCCCAAAGTACTGAAATGAAAATGTGACCTTTAAGTGGGGGGAAGAGAAAAAAAAAATCAAGGAAAAAGACGTTAATAACCATAAAATATAAAAGAAAATTCAGTCAAAAGATCAGAACCGCGACATGAAACAATTTGCCTCTCAAAAGGGCGACGGGTCCCAGTGCGTTACTTTTGCAAACACATTAACCGAAACATGGCTTTCTGGACGCAAAGGGGACGAGATGTGCTGTTAAGATTAAAAATGTTAAGTAAGAAAAGCAAAATGACATTATAATTTATTGGGCTGCCTTCTCGCATAATACAAAAATGTCAAACTTGTCACTTGACCTTTTAAAGAGTAAGTTATGGAAAGGGATGTGGTTAATAATGCAACATAAGAAATGTGTTCACCAATAGCTGTACTGCCTCTTAGACCTCATCGATCTGAGGCAGGGTACGCTTTCTCCAATTAGGGGAAGTGAAAAGAGAAGGATGTTTCCCCCCCCCCCCCCACCCGTCTAAAACTTTTCGAATCTCTGTTAGAAAGTTGGATTTAAGCTTAAAGGGTGGCACGGTGGCACAGTGAGTTGGCACTGCAGCCTCACAGCGCCAGGGACCCGGGTTTGATTCCCGGCTTGGGTCACTCTCTGTGTGGAGTTTGCTCGCTCTCCCCATGTCTGCGTACTTGATTTTGGGTCTCTGTGCCCTGTTTGAGAGCAGATTTCCACTCCATCTGACGAAGGAGCAGCGCTCCGAAAGCTAATGGCATTTGCTACCAAATAAACCTGTTGGACTTTAACCTGGTGTTGTTAAAACTCTTACTGTGTTTACCCCAGCCCAACGCCGGCATCTCCACATCATGGGTTTCCTCTCACAGTCTGAAAGACGTGCTGGTTAGGTGCATTGACCTGAATAGGGGCCGGAGTGTGGCGACTAGGGGAACTTCACAGTAACTTCATTGCAGTGTTAACATAAGCCTTACATATGAGAAATAAATAAAATTTAACTTTAAAATCAGAACCAGGAGAGAAGCGGGGAGGGGGGGGGGGGGGGGGCGCGGGGGGCACGGCGGCACAGTGGTTAGCACTGCAGCCTCACAGCGGCAGGGACCGGGCTTCGATTCCCGGCTTGGGTCACTGTCTGTGTGGAGTTTGTACGTTCTCCCCGTGTCTGCGTGGGTTTCCTCCCACAGTCTGGAAGACGCGCTGGTAAGGTGCGTTGACCCCAACAGGCGCCGGAGTGTGGCGACCAGGGGAATTTCATAGTAACTTCATTGCATTGTTAATGTAAGCCTTACTTGTGGCACTAATAAATAAATGTTAACTTTAAAATCAGAGACAGGAGGGCTGTTCTGGTGACACAGTTGTTAGCACTGCTGCGTCATGACGCCAGGGACTTGGGTTCGATTCCCGGTTTGGGTCACTGTCTGTGCAGAGTCCGCACGTTCTCCCCGCGGGTGGGATTTTCCAGCCGCGCTCACCCCAAAACCAGAAAATCCAACCCGAGGTCAGTGGACCTCTGCATGGTCTGCCCGCTGCCTGCTACCATTCCCGTGGCGGGCGGTATGGGAACATTTGCCCCATCGAAACTAGAAGCAGGAGTCGGCCCTTCGATCCCGCTTCACCAGTCATTTTGATCATCAAATTCAATATCTTGACCCTGCCGTCCCCCATTCGGCCCAACCCACCTACGTAGCGGTTTAAGGTCCATGGTAGCCTCCTCCCACCTCTATTTATACAGAAAGAGGATACATAGAAACTAAAAGCAGGAGGAGGCCATTTGGCCCTTCGAGCCTGCTCCGCCATTCATTTTGATCATGGCTGATCATCAAATTCAATATCCTGATTTCCCCCTTTCTCCCATATCCCTTGATCCCTTTAGCCCCAAGAGGTCACGTACCAACTGACTCAAGAACAGCTTCTTCCCTGCTGCCATCAGACTTTTGAATGGACCTACCTCGCACTAAGTTGATCTTTCTCTACACCCTAGCTGTGACTGGAACACTACATTCTGCACCCTCTCCTTTCCTTCTCTATGAACGGTATGCTTTGTCTGTATAGCGGGCAAGAAACAATACTTTTCGTTGTATACTAATACATGTGACAATAATAAGTCAAATCAAATCAAAACCATATCCCTTGATCCCTTTAGCCCCAAGAGCTATATCTAATTTCTTCTCGAAATCACACAACGTTTTGGCCTCAACTACTTTCTGTGGGAGTGAATTCCACACATTCTCCATCCTCTGGGTGAAGAAATTTCTCCTCACCTCAGTCCTAAAAGGTTTACCCCTTATCCTCAAACTATGACACCCAATTTGGACTCCCCCACTATTGGGAACATCCTTTCTGAATCTACCCTGGTTAATCCTGTTAGAATTTTATAAGTTTCTACGGGATCCCCTCTCACTCATCTGAACTCCAATGAATATAATCCTAATCAATTTCATCTCTCCTCACATGACAGACCTGCTGTTTCCTACACATTTCATTGGGAAGACACTAATGATAATGGTGGGGGTGGGGGTATATTTTCACCTTAAGTACTTGGCAGCAAAATATCATTGTAGCGCTGCCGGAAGTGAAAATGTAGGTATCGTACACCCATAATGGGGTTACGTTCTGTACTGGAGACGAACCATTGTTTCCTGCCTCGCAACTAACGGTGAAACTCTGTTCATATATTCTTGAGCTGCAATAATACTAGCTCCTTGACAAGTCTGAAAAATGAAGCACTTGCGTTTATATAGCACCTTTCACCACCTCGGGATGTCCCCCAAATACCTCGAAGCTGACAACAAACTCTTTTGAGCTGTTACAGAATGCGGCACGGCGCCACAGTGGTTAGCGCTGCTGCCTCATAGCGCCAGGTGGGATTGTTGTTAGTGCAGTCTCGACGGGCCGTATGACCTCCTTCTCCACTGTAGGGATTCTATGATTCTATGACGACAGCGAACCCATGCTCAGCAAGGGGCTCACACCTCCAATCGCAGCTCCTTTTGTTCTCAAGCAGCACATTCCCTGACTCACCATCAGCAGCTGAACACCGGGTCCCCAGTGCTTATGGTGCCTTTGTAAGAAGCCTTGTTGCTTCTGAGTCAGGAGATTGAGGTCCAAGTCAATTTAAGGGGCAACTTATTTTGGCCAATCCACCTTAGCTGCACATCTTTGGAAACCCACGCAGACATGGGGAGAACGTGCAAACTCCACACAGACAGTGAGCCAAGGCCGGGAATCGAACCCAGATCCCTGGCGCTGTGAGGCAGCAGTGCTAACCACTGTTCCGCTGTTGCATTGCGGGAGCATGCTGTGCGCAAATTGGCTGCTGCGTTTCCTACATTATGACAGTGATCATACTTCAAAAGTTTAAACTTTAGTGATTAGTGTCACAAGTAGGCTTACATTAACACTGCAATGACGTTACTGTGAAAACCCCCCTAGTTGCTACACTCCGGTGCCTGTTCGGGTACACTAGGGCAGCATGGTAGCACAGTGGTTAGCACTGCTGCTTCACAGCTCCAGCGACCTGGGTTCGATTCCTGGCTCGGGTCGCTGTCTGTGTGGAGTTTGCACATTCTCCTTGTGTCTGCGTGGGTTTCCTCCGGGTGCTCTGGTTTCCTCCCACAGTCCAAAGATGTGCGGGTTAGGTTGATTGGCCATGCTTAAATTGCCCCTTAGTGTCCTGAGATGCGTAGGTTAGAGGGATTAGCGGGTAAATATGTAGGGATATGGGGGTAGGGCCTGGGTGGGATTGTGGTCGGTGCAGACGCGATGGGCCGAATGTCCTGTTTCTGCACTGTACGGTTTCTATGTTTCTAATTTAGCATGGCCAATACACCTAACCTACACATTTGACCCGCACATCTTTCGACTGTGGGAGGAAACCAGAGCACCAGGCCGAAAACCACGCAGACATGGGGAGTATCCCTTTTGGATGGAAAGTACTTCAGCGCAAAGCGAAATGTGTGATATGACTGCGAAACAAAGAACAGAGAGTGTTAAATGAATAGAAATGCACAGCAGATCCTGCAGCACCTGCGGGGAGAGAAACAGTGTTAATGTTTCGCGTCCAATACTTGTTCAGAACAGAAGCTGACTCAATGTTAGCTCTGTGTCTATTCTCCCGATAGATGGGCTGAATGGCCTCCTTCCGCACTGTAGCATTTCTATGATTTTCGCACATGAATGAGATTGCTTTCTTTAGCAGGGTGGAATTTCAAAGCGGCGCCTTGACAATAGGGCTCCGGGGATGGTTCGAAAGCGTTTGTGTTTCGCCGGCCTTGTGTGTAGATTACCTGAACCCCATGATTACATTTTGTGCCGTGTAACCGCTGGCAAGCATCCATTACTCTCCATTTCGGCCGAGGGTTCGCGGCAGCTTTCAAGGTTGCCCCATGCCGCTGTATGATTGCTTGACTGCTGCCTCTCTCTCCGTTCATCTCGGGCGGCCTCATAAAATGACCTATGTCATTCTGATCTGGATATTGTCAACATTTTAAATGAAGCAGCCGCTTGCATTACCTCCAGAGAACATCCCCAGTATGTGGAGGCTATTGACTTGTGGCTGATTTAGTGCAGAAATCAAAAAAGTGCCCTTGGTTACACCAGTCGAACGAGAGACTATAAACGCGCTGGCATTATTGGTAAATAATTTATGTTTTGATAATTATTGTTTCTTTTTATCTGCTTTATGTCTCAATAAATATTGTAGCTATTTATCTCCATTAAGGAGGGCCCATTCTGCGCAGTAATTCCTTTATCTTACAGAGACATATGGGAGACACTACACCCTGCGCAGCAACCTAAATGAAGTAAATTTGTATACGTTAAGGGTTGCTCCAAGTTTTTGGAGCTCGTGGGCTTGGCATCCGCCGGAATTAAAAACCTATTTCTCCCAATAAAACTCACCATCTTCTATCAGCCGCAAGACAATCTTCTCCCTGATTTGCCTCAGAGACGACACAAAAAGAAATCAGAGCGCTGAGAGCTCCGAAAGTCAGTACTGAGATAGTCTCACATGGCGCCAAGTGGATGGATGTACCCTTTTTCGCTGTGTACCGGTGGCACTGTGTTCGCCACATTATCCTTGGTGCTGGGTAAGCCCATGGTGCCTCGCATGGCATTGCACATGGTGCACTACGCCACACCATTTTTTAATGCATTTGTGGGACATGGGCATCGCTGGCTGGCCAGCATTTATTGGCATTTGCTCATGGCATTTGCTACCAAATGGGAAGTGGAAATGGAGGGATACAAAAGAATGGATTAGTTTGGACCAGGGAGCGGCGCGGGCTTGGAGGGCCGAAGGGCCTGTTCCTGTGCTGTATTGTTCTTTGTTGTTCTTTGTTCAAATAAACCTGTTGGACTTTAACCTGGTGTTGCTAAAACTCTTACTGTGTTTACCCCAGTCCAACGCCGGCATCTCCACATCAGCATTTATTGCCCATCCCTAGTTGCCTGAGGGAAGTTGAGAGTCAACCACGCTGATTTGATTTCATTTGATTTGATTTATTATCATCACATGTATTAACATGCAGTGAAAAGTATTGTTTCTTGCGCGCTATATAGACAAAACATACCGTTCATAGAGAAGGAAAGGAGAGGGTGCAGAATGTAATGTTGCAGTCATAGCTAGGGTGCAGAGAAAGATCAACTTAATGTGAGGTAGGTCCATTCAAAAGTCTCTTGGCAGCAGGAACTCCAGAGCCACAGCACATTGCATGTAGGCCAGACCAGGTAAGGATAGTAGATTTCCTTCCCTAAAGGACATTAGTGAACCAGATGGGTTTTTCTGACAATCGACAATGGTTTCATGGTCATCAGTAGATTCGAAATTCCAGATATTTTTTTATTGGATTCAAATTCCACCATCTGCCGCGACCAGATTTGAACCCAGGTCCCCAGAATATTAGCTGAGTTTCTGGATCAATAATACTCTGTCCTTTCCTTCTCTATGAACGGAATGCTTTGGCTGTATAGAGCGCAAGAAACAATACTTATCACTGTATACATGTGGCAATAATAAATCAAATCAAATCAAATGTGGGGACCTTGGGGGTGCCATCGCTGTCCACATAGGTTCTTCTTTTATTCATTCGTGGGACATGGGCGTCGCTGGCTGGCCAGCATTTATTGTCCATCCCTAGTTGCCCGAGGGCAGTTGAGAGTCAACCATGCATTGCTGTGGCTCTGAAGTCACATGTAGGCCGGGTAAAGGCAGCAGAATTCCCCCCTAAGTTACATTAGTGAACCAGATGGGTTTTTCCGACAATCGACAATGGTTTCATGGTCATCAGTAGATTCTTAATTCCAGATAATTTTTATTGAATTCAAATTCCACCAATTGCTGTGGTGGGATTCGAACCCGGGTCCCCAGAACATTAGCTGAGTTAATAGTACAGCGATAATGTCACTGAGCCATTGCCTGCTCGATGTGCCATCTCTCACTGGCTGTAGTTTAACACTGTGTGTCCATGTGTCCCACTGGACTCTTCCATCCTCTGTGTGTGCCCAGCACTAGTTGAATGTCATAGAGAGGCCAATTACTGCTGCTTCCTTCAGTCCAGCCTAAGCAGCTACACTCACCCTTCATTACTGGCAACAAAGCAATCTCATCCCAGAAGAGTTTGATTTGGATTAAGCTGCAATGAGGGCTGGCACTTGGGACGTTCTGCACCTCTTGCCTATGAGTCTTTACCAGTTAAACATAAACGAGACGACCATCTGGTCATTTGGTAATGTCTGTGTCCAGTATTGCAATCAGTACGCACGTCGTGTAATACTCTGTGCCAGGCTGCACCACCTCCTGCATTCCAACAGTGTCTCTGCTTTAAAGGTTCATAAATTGTAGGAAAGTGTTTTGGGATATCAAGATAGGCACAGTGGCACAGTGGTTAGCACTGCTGCCTCACAGCGCCAGGGACCCAGGTTCATTTCCAGCCTTGGGTCACTGTCTGTGTGGAGTCTGCATGTTCTCCCCGTGTCTGCGTGGGTTTCCTCCAGGTGCTCCGGTTTCCTCCCACAGTCCGAAACACGTGCGGGTTAGGTTGATTGGCCATGCCTAATTACCCCTTAGTGTCCAATGATGTGCAGGTTAGGTGGATTGGCCATGCTAAATATACAGGGTTACAGGAATAGGACAGGGGTGGACCTGGGTAAGATGTTCTTTCGCAGAGTCTATGCAGACTCGATGGGCC
Organism: Mustelus asterias; assembly: GCF_964213995.1. Lineage (NCBI taxonomy): Eukaryota > Metazoa > Chordata > Chondrichthyes > Carcharhiniformes > Triakidae > Mustelus > Mustelus asterias. Next base: position 11,641,037 of record NC_135829.1, read on the forward strand.
GAATGGCATCCTTCTGCACTGTCGGGATTGTGCTGATAGGTGCTATATAAATGCAAGTTCTCTCCTTCAACAGTGAATAAATCCCACAATACCTTTTGAAACCCATACCAGTAACCCGCCTAGCAAAAATTATCAACTGGGCTATTTTTCAAACACTCACATGCACACACATACGCGCACATACATACGCACACACATACTCGCACGCACACTCATACACACACACTCACACACACACAAACACACACACTCACAAACATTCACACACTCACACACTCTCACACACACACACACACACACACACGACTCACACACATACACACACGCACGCACACACACTCACACACACTCACGCTCACACACACACTCACACACACTCACGCTCTCACACACACACACACTCACACTCACACACACACACGCACACACACACGCGCGCAAACGACTCACACGCACATGACACACACACACTCACGCACACACACACGACTTACACACACGACTCACACACACGCACATACACACACACGCACACACTCACACACACACACATGCACACACGCAACAACCATGTTGCAAGCGAGTAAACATTAAAAGTGTCAGCCCTCTCGACGCACTATTAAACTTGATTCATCGACAGAGAGTTATAAAATTTCAAGCCTGTAACTTTCCATCTCGGGGCTGCTTCTTCCAACAACGTCTTCAGCGATCAAGCTCTTGAGAAAAAAGAGAGATGTCTTCATTGGCAGGATGTGAGATTTGAAATGGATAAAAGGGCACTGAATGGTTTGATTGACTGTGTTTACCCAAACCAAAATCAGGAGAAGCATCAGAGGTTTAAATAAAGCATTACGAATCCATATTCCTTTCGTAAGCAGTGTTAGATGTTTATAAGAGAGAGCACTTAGAACTGCGCAGTATTTTCACACAACGTTGTCCTTCCCCAAACACTAAAGCTGCTTTCAGTGGAACAAACATTTCCCCTGATGCCAGTAAATAAATAGTTTATCAGTCAAAAAAAACCCAAAAGCCTTCCAATGTAGGGACGACAAATAAAAACAATGACTCTTTTCTCTGACAAATTGAACTTGTAATATAAACATCTCTGAGGGCGGAAAACTGCAATAAGAATCCAATTCTTGTGGCGTGCACTATTTTTTGTTTTGCCTTGCCAAGCTAGAAGTCTCACAACACCAGGTTAAAGTCCAACAGGTTTATCCGGTAGCACGAGCTTTTGGAGCGCTGCCCCTTCATCAGATGAGTAACTGACCTCTCTCACCTGATCACACACCTGATGAAGGAGCAGCGCTCCGAAAGCTCGTGCGACCGAATAAACCTCTTGGACTTTAACCTGGAGTTGTGAGGCTTCTTACTGTGTGCTCACCCCAGTCCAACGCCGGCATCACCTGGAAACATAGAAATCCTACTGTGCGGAAAGAGGCCATTTGGCCCATCGAGTCTGCACCGACCACGGTCCCACCCAGACCCTACCCCCATATCTCTACATATTTACCCGCTAATCCCTCTAACCTATGCATCTCAGGACACTAAGGGGCAATTTTTTAGCATGGCCAATCAACCTAACCGCACATCTTTGGACTGTGGGAGGAAACCGGAACACCCAGAGGAAACCCACGCAGACACGAGGAGAATGTGCAAACTCCACACAGACAGTGACCCAAGCCGGGAATCGAACCCAGGTCCCTGGAGCTGTGAAGCAGCAGTGCTAACCACTGTGCTACCGTGCCGCCCTACATCTCTCCACATCTTGCAAAGTTTGCAGTGAATTTTGCTCTTGTTGTGATGCAGATGATGTGGCAACAGAATGGGGCACCGGGCAGCATCAGAGAGAATCATAGACTCCCCGCAGTGCAGAAGGAGGCCATTCGACCCATCGAGCCTACACCAGCAACAATCCCTATCCAGAGCCTATCCCCGTAACCCCACGTGTTTACACCGCCAATCCCCTTGACACACAGGGCAGGGTTTTCCGGCCTCGCTTGCCCCAAGGCTGGAAAATCCTGCCTGTGGTCAATGGGCCTTTGCAAGTTCCGCCCCGCCCACTACGATTCCCATGCCGTGTTGGATGGGAAAATTTCTTCCTAACGGGGCAATTTAGCATGGCCAATCCACCTAACCTGCACATCTTTGGACACTAAGGGGCAACTTAGCATGACCAATCCACCTAACCTGCACATCTTTGGAGTGTGGGAGGAAACCGGAGCACCCGGGGGAAACCCACGCAGACACGGGGAGAACGTGCAAACTCCACACAGACAGTGACCCAAGGTCAGAATTGAACCCTGGTCCCTGGCAATCTCTCCTCATTGCTGCATGCTTCAAGCCCTGGCAACATTCTTGTAAGTTTTACACTGGTCAGCCTGCAAACCGTCTTGTCTCATCCCTGATGTGGAGATACCGGCGTTGGACTGGGGTGGGCACAGTAAGACTTCTCACAACACCAGGTTAAAGTCCAACGGGTTTATTTGGAATCACGAGCGCTGCTCCTTCATCGGGTCAACCTGGTGTTATCTTATCCCAGTGTTGCTCCCATATCAAAAAGGCCTTTTTACATGGACTGTTTGAGAGCCTGAATCACAAGCGCTGACCAGAAAACTATCCAAAGCCAATCAATAACTTGAAAAAAAAGCTACTGCCGTCGGGGAAAGGCTGACAGCCAAATAAACAGCCCTTACTGTGGGCTCCCTGACACATCAATGCACTGAAAGTTCACTAAGATACAATCTTGCCATAACTTAAATCGAAAGTAGAAGTCGTCACCCCGGAGCAATCATTTATCGAAGAGTCTGGGAGCGAGCCAGCTCCTGGCCCGTAAGCTAAGGGAATGTGGGAAAAGGGGTGAAAATTGGAGAGGACAAAATGAATAATGAAATAACAGCCGGTCTTACTGCCTTTGAGAGGCTGGTTGTGTTCCGACACAGTTGCAAATTGACAAGTGTGATTCAGAACCGTCACTGACGCAGTAAGAGTGTTCTTACTGTTATTGTGGACAAATCTATAGACAATAAAAGAAAAAGACGTTCATTTAGATAGGGAATTTCATCACTGTTGGACACCTCCACCCGCATTGGTAGCGAAGGAAGTACTGTCGAAGTGTAGTCACTGTAGGAAAGAAGGTAGCTCATTTTCATTGAATCCCTATAGTGCAAAAAAGGCCATTTGGCCCAGCAAGTCTGCACTGACTCACTGGCGGAGCATCTTATCCAGGCCCTCTTCCCCATCCTATCTGTGTAATCCCACCTGGGCATTTTCCATGGCTAATCCACACAGTTTTGGACTGTGGGAGGAAACCAGAGCACCCGGAGGAAACCCACGCAGACACAGGGAGAATGTGCAAACTCCACACAGACAGTGACCCGTGGCTGAAATCGAACCCGAGGCCCTGGCACCATGAAGCAGCAGTGCTAACCACTATGCCACCGTGCCGCCCTAATTATGCATAGCAATCTGCCGCACTCAGCAGTGTGTTAGTGGATAATCTGATCGCTGCAGGTTGAGGGGCAAATTCTGTACAGGACAGCGAGGAGAACTCTCTTCCACCTTCTTCTGTCAGGTAAAAGTTACAAAAGTCTGAGGTCACGTACCAACCAACTCTAGAACAGCTTCTTCCCTGCTGCTGTCAGACTTTTGAATGGACCTACCTCGCATTAAGTTGATCTTTCTCTACACCCTAGCTATGACTATGACACCACATTCTGCACTCTCTCCTTTCCTTCTCTATGCTTTGTCTGTAGCGCAAGAGACAATACTCTTCACTGTATACTAATACATGTGACAATAATAAATCAAATCAAATCAAATCAAATCATCCACTCAGCCCATTAAGCTTGCCTCCTTTGCTCTCATCACTACCCCCCCCCCCTCCCCGCCACCTCACCACCCCACCCCCATTCCCCGCCAACCCCCACCTCCAAGGGCAACGAGGGATGGGCAATAATGCTGGCCAGCCAGGGCACCCATGTCCCACAAATGAATAAAAAAGTAGTAGGTTCCCTTGCAGGACCAATAGGCAGGTCTGCAGCAGTGGTATATTAGCAACTCCATGGTCTAGAGTGGAAGCTGCCAATATGGGTAAGGGAGAGAGAGGGAGTGCATCACAATGGCTGACTCTTCCAAGGAGAAGATCAAAATCATTCATGTTAAGAAGGCCCCAGGTGCCAGGCCATTTTTGTAGAAGGGCATGGTGGAGACCCATGGCAGGTATGGCGTGTGGCGGGGGGGGAAGGGGTGTCCTTAGTGTGCTGTTCCCATTTCATCCCCCCACCCCCACTCCCTGGACGGTACCTCTGCCCCCCCCGGCTATGTTTCAGCCTCAATGGAGGAGGTCCCAGAAGCCAACTTGCATGTTCCAGCCGGCTTCTGCTGTGTGGACTGGATGGGCCATTTAGTGACCTGCACGAAGACAGGTAACCATCTCTCCGATCCCCCCTCCCACTTCACACCCTTGAATCCAGTCCTCCTAAAGGAAAATAATAACTTTGAGGTGGGACACAGCAGGTCACTCCAGGAGGCCAATTTTCAAGATCGGAGAATCTCATCCATCGGCACAGTGGTTAGCACTGCTGCCTCACAGCGCCCGGCTTGGCTCACTGTATGTGTGCAGTCTGCACGTTCTACCCGTGTCTGCGTGGGTTTCCTCCGGGTGCTCTGGCTTTCTCCCACACTCCAAAGATGGGCAGATTTGATTGATTGGCCAAACTAAATTGTCCCTAAGTATCAGGGGATTAGCAGGCTAAATACATGGGATTACAGGGGATTGGGCCTGGCTGGAATTGTTGGTGCAGGCTTGATGGGCCAAATGGCCTCCTTCAAGAAGACATTAGATATGGCTCTTGGGGCTAAACGGATCAGAATATTGAATTTGATGATCAGCCATGATCAAAATGAATGGCGGAGCAGGCTCGAAGGGGCTGAATGGCCTACTCCTGCTTCTATGTTTCTGCACTATAGGGATTCAATGAATCATAGCACCCTTACGGTGCAGAAGGAGGCCATTCGGCTCATCGAGTCTGCATCAACAACAATCCCACTGAGGCCCTATCCCCATATATTTACCCTAGCTAGTCGCCTTGACACTAAGGGGCAATTTAGCATGGCCAATGGACCTAACCCGCATATCTTTGGACTGCGGGAGGAAACCGGAGCACCCGGAGGAAACCCACGTGGACACGGGGAGGAAGTACAAAGTCCACACAGACAGTGACCCAAGGCCGGGAATTGAACCCGGGTCCCTGGAGCTGTGAGGTGGCAGTGCTAACCACTGTGCCACCGTACATGACCTGCCCAGCTCCCCATCGATATGAGGCATCCAAGTGAAGGAAAGCCACACAAAGCAGATAGAAATGTTTCAGCATTTCCTCGTCTCCGCACTAAAAATAATGATTCCTCTTGCGTTTGGATGAATATTTTAGTGGGAAAATCATATTTATTTTTTACCATTTTCAAATTACAGTAAAATTAAATGAACATCATCATGGAAAATTGATTATGGATTGATCCGCACCATCAAATCCGTTGCATTGTATAGACTTAAGCGTGAATTTAACCATGTGCCATCACATCATGTATATTTTATGCAAAACTTGGGCGCAGGGGAAATGTATAAATGGCTGGGTAATTGTTGTACTGCAGTAGTTTATAGGGCGAGTGTGTGGTCTGCCTTTAGCATTAGCAGAATGCTTCATCAGACTAAAATTGATGAGCATTTTTTTTCTTGTGGTATAGAATCATCGAATCACACAATGCACAAGAGGCCTTTCGGCCCATCGAGTCTGCACTGACACATTAGAAACACCTGAACTCCCAGCTTTTTGATTTGATTTATTATTGTCACATGTATTAATATACAGTGAAAAGTATTGTTTCTTGCGCGCTATACAGACAAAGCATACCCTTCATAGAGAAGGAAACGAGAGAGTGCAGAATGTAGTGTTACAGTCATAGTTAATCCCATCTACCAGCACTCAGCGCATAGCCCTGAATGTCATGACGCGCCAAGTGCTCATCCAGGTACTTTTTAAAGGATGTGAGGCATCCCGCCTCCACCACCCTCCCAGGCAGCGCATTCCGGACTGTCGCCACCTCTGGGTAAAAATATTTTTCCTCGCATCCCCCCTAAACCTTCCACCCCGCACTTTCAACTTGTGTCCCCTCGTGACTGACCCTTCAACTGAGGGGAACAGCTGTTCCTTGTCCACCCTGTCCATGTCTCTCAGAATCTTGTACACCTCGATCAGGTCACCCCTCAGTCTTCTCTGCTCCAACGAAAACAGCCCAAGCCTACCCAACCTCTCTCCATAACGTAAATGTTCCGTCCCAGGCAGCATCCTGGTGAATCTCCTCTGCACCCCCTACATCGGTGGGCTGTGCGCGAATGAGAGAAAGACAGTGGCAGCAGACGGGGTGGGGCGAGTGGGTCGAGGTGGCAGGGGGATGGGTGGGGGGGTGCCTTGCAGAGCTGATCTCTGTAATCAAGTTAGCGGTAGGGAGACGAAGAGTTGACGACATCCAATTTCAGAGAATCCTGCTGCTATCAAACAACGTGTCACTTTCCACTGACGAGAAACACACGGCTGGGAGGCTGGAGAATTTCATCCATCATGTAACAATTACATGCTTTAAAATCTTTACTGCATCAAATGACTAAAAACACTATTGAACAAAGAACAAAGAAAATTACAGCACAGGAACACGTCCTTCGGCCCTCCAAGCCTGCACCGATCATGCTGCCCGACTGAACTAAAACCCCCTACCCTTCCGGGGACCACATCCCCCTATTCCCATCCTATTCATGTATTTGTCAATAAGCCCCAAAAGTCACTACCGTATCCGCTTCCACTACTTCCCCTGGCAACGAGTTCCAGGCACCCACCACTCTCTGCCTTGTACATCTCCTTTAAACCTTGCCCCTCACACCTTAAAGCTGTGCCCCCTACTAATTGACTCTTCCACCTGGGAAAAAGCTTCTGACTATCCACTCTGTCCATGCCTCTCATAATCTTGTAGACTTCCATCAGGTCGCCCCTCAACCTCTGTCGTTCCAGTGAGAACAAACCAAGTTTCTCCAACCTCTCCTCATAGCTAATGCCCTCCATACCAGGCAACATCCTGGTAAATCTTTTCTGTACCTTCTCCAAAACCTCCACATCCTCTGGTAGTGTGGCAACCAGAATTGAACACTATATCCCAAGTGCCTAACTAAGGTTCTATAAAGCTGCAACATGACTTGCCAATTTTTAAACTCGATGCCCTGGCCGATGAAGGCAAGCATGCCGTATGCCTTCTTGACTACCTTCTCCATCTGCATTGCCACATTCAGTGACCTGTGTACCTGTACACCCAGGGTTCTGCTATTTACTGTATACTTCCTATCTGTATTAGACCTTCCAAAATGCATTACCACACATTTGTCCGGATTAAACTCCATCTGCCATCTCTCTACCCAAGTCTCCAACCGATCTATATCCTGCTGTATCCTCTGATGGTCCTCATCGCTATCCGCAAATCCACCAATCTTTGTGTCGCCTGCAAACTTACTAATCAATCCAGTTATTTATATATATTACAAACAGCAAAGGTCCCAGCACTGATCCCTGAGGAACGCCACTTGTCACAGCCCTCCATTCAGAAACGCACCCTTCCATTGCTACCCTCTTCTTTGACCGAGCCAGTTTTGTATCCACCTTGCCCCCTCACCTCTGATCTCATGCGACTTCACCTTCTGCACCAGTCTGCCATGAGGGACCTTGTTTACTTACTGAGTAAACATGTTTTTTTTGAAGGCAACACTTATACTTCCAACTATAGAATTAAACAATTCCTTTTTTACCCTTCACACATCACACTCTCCATGGAATTTACAGTTATTATCACAAACAGTTCACCGGTGCTTCCAACTCCCAATGGTTTGTTTCCATTTCGATTTACCAGCCGGGTAACTTCTAATCCCAGAATTATGTCCCACTGAGAAGTTTACATGGTAAATTTATTCCTCTGGTACCAAGCTAGGCAAATCTTCCAGCCTCCTTCGACTCCTCACAAATTTGATCTTCAATCTGTGTGTGTGTGCCTCACTCTATCCTGTGGGGTAAACAATAGAATCAACATTTTCTCTGCTTAAGGTGCAGATTCTATTTATTCTTCTGTCTATCTCTCAGGTGACCACATGAGGCAAGGAGTAACTGCCAACTGCCTCTGATATTCATGGTTTTATCAAGAAGCCTGTAACCTGATCTCAATATTTCTTTACCCTTTTCCCCATGGCAACAGGAAACACATCCGCATTGTATCAAAGTAGAAATGCTAATTAATGCTAATTAGAAACTCATCTTCATCTTGGAAGTAAACTGGATAGTTTACAGCACTGCCATTTACAACTTGAAAACGATAAAATATAAAACAAGGAGACATAACAACTACTTGATTGGGAGAGGCTGTTTGAGGGTAAATCCACATCTGGTATGTGGCAGTCTTTTAAGGAACGGTTGTTAGGGCTACAGGACAAGCATGTGCCTGTAAAAAAGAAGGATAGGAAGGGTAGGATTAGAGAACCGTGGATAACCAGGGAAATTGAGGGACTGGTCAAAAGGAAAAGAGAGGCGTATGTTAGGTCCAAGCAGCTAAAAACGGAGGGAGCTCTGGAGGAGTACAATGAAAGTAGGAAAATACTCAAACGGGGAATTAGAAGAGCAAAAAGGGGTCACGAAATGTTCTTGGCAGACAGGATTAAGGAGAATCCCAAGGCATTTTATTCATACGTTAGGAACAAAAGGGTTGTTAGGGAAAAAATCGGACCTCTCAGGGACAAAAGTGGGGACTTATGCTTGGAGCCCAAAGAGGTAGGGGAGATCCTAAATGAATACTTTGCGTCGGTATTCACAAAGGAGAGGAATGTGTTGACTGGGAGTGTCTCGGAGGGGAGTGTTGAACCGTTGGAGAAAATCTCCATTACAAAGGAGGAAGTGTTAGGTTTGTTAGAGAATATAAAGACTGACAAATCCCCAGGGCCTGATGGAATCTATCCAAGGCTGCTCAGGGAGACGAGAGGTGAAATCGTTGGGCCTCTGACGCAAATCTTTGTCTCGTCACTGGACACAGGTGAGGTCCCAGATGATTGGAGGATAGCCAATGTGGTCCCGTTATTTAAGAAGGGTAGGAAGGATAACCCGGGTAATTATAGGCCGGTGAGCTTGACGTCCGTGGTGGGGAAGTTGTTGGAGAAGATTCTTAAAGATAGGATGTATGCGCATTTAGAAAGGAATAAACTCATTAACGATAGTCAACATGGTTTTGTGAGAGGGAGGTCATGCCTCACTAACCTGGTGGTGTTTTTTGAAGAAGTGACCAAAATGGTTGACGAAGGAAGGGCCGTGGATGTTGTCTATATGGACTTTAGTAAAGCGTTTGACAAAGTCCCTCATGGTAGGCTAGTGAAAAAGGTTGGATCCCATGGGATAAAGGAGGAGGTGGCTAGATGGGTGGAGAACTGGCTTGGTCATAGAAGACAGAGGGTGGTAGTGGAAGGGTCTTTTTCCGGCTGGAGGCCTGTGACTAGTGGTGTACCGCAGGGCTCTGTATTGGGACCTCTGCTGTTTGTGATTTATATAAATGATCTGGAAGAAGGAGTAACTGGGGTGATCAGTAAGTTTGCGGACGACACAAAACTGGCAGGACTTGCAGATAGTGAGGAACATTGTCAGAGGCTACAGAAGGATATAGATAGGCTGGAAATTTGGACAAGGAAATGGCCGATGGAGTTCAATCCTGATAAATGCGAAGTGATGCATTTTGGTGGGAATAATGTAGGGAGGAGCTACACGATAAATGGAAGAACCATAAAGGGTGTAGAGACGCAGAGGGTGTGCAAGTCCACAGATCTTTGAAGGTGACGTCACAGGTGGAGAAGGTGGTGAAGAAGGCATATGGCATGCTTGCCTTTATAGTACGGGGCATAGAGTATAAAAGTTGGGGTCTGATGTTGCAGATGTATAGAACGTTGGTTCGGCCGCATTTGGAATACTGCGTCCAGTTCTGGTCGCCACACTACCAGAAGGACGTGGAGGCTTTGGAGAGAGTACAGAGGAGGTTTACCAGGATGTTGCCTGGTATGGAGGGGCTTGGTTATGAGGAGAGATTGGGGAAACTGGGGTTGTTCTCCTTGGAAAGACGGAGGATGAGGGGAGACTTAATAGAGGTGTATAAAATTATGAAAGGCATAGATAGGGTGAACGGTGGGAAGCTTTTCCCCGGGTCGGTGGTGACGTTCACAAGGGGTCATAGGTTCAAGGTGAAGGGGGGGAGGTTTAACACAGATATCAGAAGGACATATTTCACACAGAGGGTCGTGGGGGCCTGGAATGTGTTGCCGGGCAAGGTGGTGGAGGCGGACACACTGGGAACGTTTAAGACTTATCTAGACAGCTATATGAACGGAGTGGGAATGGAGGGATACAAAAGAGTGGTCTAGTTTGGACCAGGGAGCGGCGTGGGCTAATTGTTCCTGGTTTCTCGTTTCAAGGCTTCATTCTATGATCATCTTGCTGGTGCCAGTACAGAGCGAGACTGCGGATAGTTGGGAACCTGTCTCGGGGGCAGGGAATTCATATGGTGTTCGTGGAAGTGGAAATGACTAGGGTTGGGAAGCATTTTCCGATCAGGGCCATTGTGATCTCCTGGACTCGTTTCGATCGCCTCAGGGGGTTGGAGAGGAATTTCCCAGATTTTTTTTTCCCCATATTGGCCCTGGGGTTTTTCACTCTGGGTTTTCGCCTCTCCCTGGAGATCACATGGTCTGGAATGGGGGGGTGGGGGTGAGTTAATAGGTTGTAATGAACAAAGCATCGTAGCTGTGAGGGACAGCTCGGTGGATAGGATATTGGTATGTAGATAGGCTGGAAAATTGGGCGGGGATCCTGGATTCAGGATTCAATCCTGGACCGGGGAGCGGCGCGGGCTTGGAGGGCCGAAGGGCCTGTTCCTGTGCTGTACTGTTCTTTGTTGTTCTTTGTACTCAAAAACAGCTATTATTGTCTCCAAATATAAATACATTGATCTTTCTCCTCACTAAAATGATCAGAGGCTTCCTTTCATCTCGACAATCAAACCACCCAGGATTTACTGAGAGGCAGATTCCAGAACAGGTCACTTGACCCCTCTATTTTTTTGATTTGATTTGATTTGATTTATTATTGTCACATGCATTAGTATACAGTGAAAAGTATTGTTTCTTGAGCGCTGTACAGACAAAGCATACTGTTCATAGAATGCACAGGGGAATAGGAAGGGAGAGGTGCAGAATGTAGCGTTACAGTCGCAGCTAGGCTTCAGAGAAAGATCAACTTAATATAAGGTAGGTTCATTCAAAAGTCTGACAGCAGCAGGGAAGAAGCTGTTCTTGAGTCTGGTTGGTACGTGACCTCAGACTCATGTATCTGAAGAAGGTGGAAGAGAGAATGTCCAGGGTGCGTGGGGTCCTTGATTATACTGGCTGCTTTTCCCGAGGCAGTGGGAAGTGTAGACGGAGCCAAAGGATGGGAGGCTGGTTTGAGTGATGGACTGGGCTACCCTTTGTAGTTTATTGCGCTCTTGGTCAGAGCAGAAGCCATACCAAGGTGTGATACAACCAGAAAGTTTGCTTTCTATGGTGCATCTGTAAAAGTTGGTGAGAGCTGTAGTGGACATGCCAAACTTCCTTAGTCTTCTGAGAAAGTCGAGGCGAATTTAAAGCCACAATCTCAAATGATATCAATCATATCAGCCATAAAATACAATCCTAAACCATGATCATCTTATAAACGTTGCAGTTGTAACAGCAGCTTTAATGCTTTCCCCAAATGCTTAAAGTGGTGTCTCCAAACAGTTAAGCAATTAATTTCTCAGAAGCCACTCTCCATAAATCCGAGTTTGAGCGAGTACAAAATATGTCCCTTAAGGACAGAGCAGCCTGCAAAAGATATGAGAACATGAGAGAAGCTGAGAATTGCATCGCCTGATCTGTTTTGTTCCTTTAATGATCTGGAAGAATGTTAAACAAGAGATAGACTAGAATGACGCTCTCTAAATATGATAATGGTTTATTGCAAACGGGTAGACAATGCAAGAGAAATATATGTGGCTTTCTGCCGGGAGCACTGGCTGGTCAGAAAGTCCTGTCACCGTTCGCGATACTGGTCCTAGGTGAAGTCCAACATAACCGGGTCAAAGCCCCCCCTTTTGCAGTGGGCACAGTAAGAAGCTTCACAACACCAGGTTAAAGTCCAACAGGTTTATTTGGTATCACGAACTTTCAGAGCCGCTGCTCCTTCATTAGGTGAGTGGAGAGTTGGGTTCACAAACACGGCATGTATAGACAAAGACACAATTGCAAGATAATGGTTGGAATGCGAGTCTTTACAGGTAATCAAGTCTTTACAGGTACAGACAGTGCGAGTGGAGAGAGGGATAATCACAGGTTAAAGAGGTGTGAATTGTCTCAAGCCAGGACAGTTAGTAGGATTTTGCAAGCACAGGCGGTGGAGGGGGTTACACGTGACATGAACCCAAGATCCTGGTTGAGGCCGTCCTCATGCGTGCGGGACTTGGCTATCGGTTTCTGCTCAGCGATCCTGCATTGTCGACAACGCAGAATCGCAGAGCAATCTTTTTATTGTGCTCACCCCAGTCCAACGCTGGCATCTCCACATCTTCTACAGTGTGACGCAAACAACTTTACATGAGACTTGATACAAACACTTAGATACAATACACAAAGATAGCAGTAGAGGGTCATTTTGTTATTACAATGAGACTATGGTGCCAAATGCATACAAAACACAGCTGCCTTAGGATCCCACTGCATGAATATTGCTATGATGTGGAGATGCTGGCGTTGGATTGGGGGCAGTGGGGGGGGCGGGGGGAGGGGGGGGCGGGGAGGTGGGGGACAGTAAGAAGTCTCACAACACCAGGTTAAAATCCAGCAGATTTATTTGGAATCATGAGCTTTCGGAGCGCTGCTCCCTCATCAGGTGAGTGCTCCAAAAGCTCGTGCTATCACGTACACCTGTTGGACTTTAATCTGGTGTTGTGAGACTACTTACTGAATATCGCTAAGTAGGCTGGCAAATATGTTCGTAGAATCATAGAATGCTAACAGTGCAGATTGAGCCCATCGAGCCTGACCTGACAACAATCCCACCCAGGCCCTATCCCCGTAACTCCATATATTTACCCTGCTAGTCCCCCTGAGACTAAGGGGCAATTTGGCATGGCCAATCAACCCAACCTGCACATTTTTGGACTGTGGGAGGAAACCAGAGCATCCCCGGAGGAAACCCACACAGACACGGGGAGAAGGTGCAGATTCCACGCAGATGGTGACTCAAGCCGGGAATCGAACCCAGTGCTTGGCACTGTGAGGTAGCAATGCCAACCACTGTGCCACCGTGCCGCCTGTGTTAACTCTTAACTCTCTATATATTGCCCCGCCATCTCCCCGATAAACCCAAAGGAGTTGGCTTGACTGTAAAGGGGCCTATTCCCTTACTGTTTTTGTTTGATCTTGTTTTTTGAGTTTTGTGTTTTGCAATGTCCACTATCCCTTCAATGGCAACAATCAACAGCGAATCACGCCCATGCAAACCTTCATTAACCAACCTGAAGCATCACTCTGATGCCTTAACTGTCACCTGGCCTGTCCTCCTCACGAGGGCCTGGATGGAACATCTCACCATCGAAGAAGCAATTCCTCACGAAGTCCTCATTGACCACTATTTTTTATTCATTCATGGGACCTGTGCATAGTTAGTTGGCCAGCATTTATTGCCCATCCCTAGTTGTCCAAGGGCAGTTGAGAGTCAACCACATTGCTGTGGCTCTGGAGTCACATGTAGGCCAGACCAGGTAACGACGGCAGATTTCCTTCCCTAAAGGACATTAGTGAACCAGATGGGTTTTTCCGACAATGGTTTCATGGTCATCAGTAGATTCTTAATTCCAGATTTTTTTTGATTGAATTCAAATTCCACCATCTGCCGCGGCGGGATTCGAACCCGGGTCCCCAGAACGTTAACTGAGTTTCTGGATTAACAATACCACTGGTCCATCGCCTCCTCTTAAAACCCAAGATGCAGGAGCGACGGAAATGTCTTTGTGGCACCCGTGGGCTTTCACGCATCACCGTTTAGAACATTGAGGTTTGTTAGGTAATTTAGATAAATACACTGCCCCTTTAATTGCATGCAGTGAGAAATAACCTTTAAATGTGCTATAATTTCACAAAGAGGCGCCACACTTAAATCTAAAAATAAATGCAACTCTGTGGGCAGGATACATGTGTGATCTTTTCACTGAAGATTAAGCAATTGTTCTTTCCTTTGTGAGAGGGCAGGTAACCAAGGCCATGAAATGTTTAAAAGCGTAGAAACTAGAAGCAGGAGGAGGCCATTCGCCCTTCGAGCCTGCTCTGCCATTCATTTAGATCATGGCTGATCATCAAATTCAATATCCTGATCCCCCCCTTCCCTTGATCCCTTTAGCCCCAAGGGCAATATCTAAGTTCTTCTTGAAATCACACAGCATTTTGGCCTCAACTAGTTTAAGTTTATTTATTAGTGTCGCAAGTAGGCTTACATTAACACTGCAATGAAGTTACTGTGAAGATTCCCTAGTTGCCACACTCCGACGCCTGTTTGGGTACACCGAGGGAGAATTTAGCACGGCCAATGCACCTAACCAGCATGTCTTTCGGACTGGGGAGGAAGCCAGAGCACCCGGAGGAAACCCACGCAGAGAACGTGCAAACTCCACACAGACAGTGACCCAAGCCGGGAATCGAACCCAGGTCCCTGGTGCTGTGAGGCAGCAGTGAACTACTTCTATGACCCCCTAGTTCTGGACTCCCCCACCATTGGGAACATTCTTTCTGAATCTACCCTGTCTAACCCTGTTAGAATTTTATAAGTTTCTATGAGATCCCCAATGAATATCATCCTAACGGACTTAGTCTCTCCTCATATGGCAGACCTGCCATCCCAAAGATCAGCCTGGTAAACCTTCGCTGCACTCCCTCTATAGCAAGGACATCCTTCCTCAGATAAGGACACCAAAACTGTCAGTGAATTTTCTATGAGTGAGTTTTGTATGTGAATTGGAGAGGATGCTGAGAGAGACAGAGCAAGAGAATTAGAATAGTTATATCAGTGATAAGACTGGTTACTGCAGTGTACATGAGGGAGAAAGGAATCAAAGCACGTATCGATAGCGTTAGCTGAAGAGAGGTGGATGGGGCTCAGCACTATCTATAAGGGAATGTCAAAAAGAGATTCTTACCCAGCCTCTCCGTGGAAGCGGCAAAGAATGAATCAGAGGGAAACCGTATATAGGAAAGTGTCCCAAAATGAAGCAGTAGTAATTACAGGCCAATCAGCTGAAATGTTACTGCAACATTTAATATACCAGGAATGCTAAGAATACAGGTCCCTAAATTATAAAACCATCCAATCATTTGGAGCAGAGGGGGATAAAAAAGACATCATACGGAATGCTTTTAGCCGCAAGGCCCTTTTTGCTGATTTAATTTAGCGACACATAAAATATTTTTCTGCAGTGTCTTTACAAGTAAAAACAAAGCTGACAAACTGTATCCCGACGTCAATTTGCAAAGCCGCGGCTGTAGGGGGTGGTACTGCAACGCTGATGTGCCAACCTGGAACGCTGACGTGCCAACCTGGAACGCTGACGTGCCAACCTGGAACGCTGACGTGCCAACCTGGAATGCTGACGTGCCAACCTGGAACCAAGGGAAAGGGAAAGGGCAGGAGTGATCTCCCAAATCCGCAAATCGGGACCACATTCCACCACGTTGGAACATCTATATGGGGAAGTGATGGCCTAGTGGTATTATCGCTTGTCTAGTAATCTAGCAACTCAGCTAATGTTCTGGGGACCCGGGTTTGAATCCCGCCACGGCAGCTGGTGGAATTTGAATTCAATAAAAAATATCTGGAATTAGGAATTCACTGATGACCATGAAACCATTGCCGTTTGTCAGAAAAATCCATCTGGTTCACTAATTTCCTTGCCTGCTCTGGTCTACACATGACTCCAGAGCCACAGCAATGTGGATGGCTCTTAAAAATGCCCTCAGGGATGGGCACCAAATGCTGGCCCAGCCAAAGATGCCAACATCCTTACCCTGTGCGTGGCCAGTGGCAATGGCCTAGTGGTATTATTGCTAGACTATTAATCCAGAAACTCGACTAATGTTCTGGGGACCCGGGTTCGAATCCCGCCACGGCAGATGGTGGAATTTGAATTCATTAAAAAATATCTGGAATTCAGAATCTACTGATGATCATGAAACCATTGTCGATTGTCAGAAAAACCCATCTGGTTCATTAATGCCCTTTCGGGAAGGAAATCTGCCATCCTTACCTGGTCTGGCCTACATGTGACTCCAGAGCCACAGCAATGTGGTTGGCTCTCAACTGCCCTCTGAACAAGGGCAACTAGGGACGGGCAATAAATACTGGCCAGCCAGTGATGTCCATGTCCCATGAATGTATTTTAAAAATCTACATGTGGGGCGGCAGGGTGGCACAGTGGCAGGGCACAGCATTGCTGCTGCACAGTGCCAGGGACCCAGGTTCAATTCTGATCTCGGGTCTGTCCGCAGTCTACACGTTCTCCCCGTGTCTGCATGGGTTTCCTCCCACACTCCAAAAATGTGTGGGTTAGGTTGATTGGCTATGCTAAATTGTCCCTTAGTGTCAGAGGGATTAGCAGTTTATGTTTATTTATTTATTAGTGTCACAAGTAGGCTTACATTAACACTGCAATGAAGTTACTGTGAACATCCCCGAGTCGCCACACTCTGGTGCCTGAAAATGTTTCTGGCCAGGGTCGAACTGGGAACCTTTTGCGTGGAAGGCGAACTTGATAACCGCCACTCTGCAGAAACATTGGTGGCAGCGTTGGTTAGTTGGGTGTCTGTAAATGTCCATCAGGCCACAGGATCCAAGGAGGAAACAAGAGACACAGCCCAGCTTTGCCTGCTCTCAACAAATATCTGGCACGGTGGCACAGTGGTTAGCACTGCTGCCTCACAGTGCCAGGGACCCGGGTTCAATTCCCGGCTTGGGTCACTTTCTGTGCGGCGTCTGCACATTCTCTCCGTGTCTGCGTGGGTTTCCTCCGGGTGCTCTGGTTTCCTCCCACATCGAAAGATGTGTAGGTTGGGTGGATTGACCAGGATAAATTGCACCTCAGTATCCCAGTATGTGTAGGCTAAGTGGATTGGCCATGCTAAATTGCCCCTTAGTGTCTAAAGATAGAATATAGAACATAGAAAAACTACAGCACCAACAGGCCCTTCGGCCCACAAGTTGTGCCGAACACATCCCTACCTTCTAGACCTACCTATAACCCTCCATCCTATTAAGCTCCATGTACTCATCCAGGAGTCTCTTAAAAGACCCTATTGAGTTCGCCTCCACCACCACTGACGGCAGCCGATTCCACTCGCCCACCACCCTCTGTGTGAAAAACTTACCCCTAACATCTCCCCTGTACCTACCCCCCAGCACCCTAAACCTGTGTCCTCTCGTAGCAGACATTTCCACCCTGGGAAAAAGCCTCTGAGAGCCCACCCGATCTATGCCTCTCAACATCTTATACACCTCTGTTAGGTCTCCTCTCATCCTTCGTCTCTCCAAGGAGAAAAGACCGAGCTCCCTCAGCCTATCCTCATAAGGCATGCCACTCAATCCAGGCAACATCCTTGTAAATCTCCTCTGCACCCTTTCAATGTGTAGGTTAGATGGATTGGCCATGCTAAATTGCCCCTTAGTGTCCAACGATGTGCAGGTTAGGTGGATTGGCCATGCTAAATTGCCCCTTAGTGTCCAACGATGTGCAGGTTAGGTGGATTGGCCATGCGAAATGGGGGAGGGGGGGGGGGGAGGTGGCATCTGTTCTATCTGGTCCTCAGCCTCCCTGGTCGGGCCTACGCAAAAGCCTTTCCAACCCTCAAGGAAGCAGGGATGAGAACCAAATGCTGCCTTCTTTTTAACCCAGATCCCAAGGACAAATTAAACAATTAAAAGGGTCAACCATCACTATCCACCACAGTAAAACTCAAACCTTTCATGGACATAAATCTTAACATCGCGAGGAACTTTTTCACCAGCTTCTTCTTAAACATTGCGGCCTTCAGAGCAATCCATCTTGAAAGCGTGAAATACATTTTCAAAGACGCATTGATTTTTGCCAGTTCGGTGCTACTGTGACTCCCCGCAGCCAAAGCCACTTAACAACTGAGAACCCGTTCCTTCCAAACACAGCTACAGTGTTTGTGAATGCAACATACCATCTGGCTGAACACATCGAGGCGAGGGGAGACCTGATTTGAGGGTGCCCTCAACAGTTGTTTGAGTTTTTGTTTATTTATTCATTTGACGGGATGTGGGCGTCACTGGCTGGGCCAGCATTTATTGCCCATCCCTAGTTGCCTTTGAGAAGGTGGTGGTGAGCTGCCTTCTTGAACCGCTGCAGTCCATGTGCTGTGGGTTGACCTGCAATGCCGTTAGGGAGGGAATTTCAGGATTTTGACCCATCTCAGAGGGCAGTTGAGAGTCAACTACTTTTCTGCAGCTCTGGAGCCACATGTAGGCCAGACCAGATAAGGACGGCAGATTTCCTTCCCTAAAGGACATCAGTGAACCGGATAGGTTTTTCCGACAATCGACAATGGTTTCACGGTTTCTACTGATTTAAGAATCAGTAGATTCTACTGATTCTACTGATTTAAGAATCAGTAGATTCAGTAGATTCTTAAATTCAGACTTTTTTTATTGAATTCAGATTTCACCATATGCTGTGGTGGGATTCGAACCCAGGCCCCCAGAACATTACCCCGGGTCTTTGGATAAAAGCAAATTACTGCGGATGTTGGAACCTGAAACCAGAAGAGAAAACGTTGGAAAATCTCAGCAGGTCTGGCAGCATCTGTAAGGAGAGAAAAGAGCTGACGTTTCGAGTCCAGATGACCCTTTGTCAAAGCTAAAAGGCATCGAAAGTGGGAGATATTTATACTGCAGGGGGAGGGAGGCTCCAAAATAGTCATCAATGTACCGGTAAAGGAGTTGTGGGAGGGGACCTGGGAAGGCCTGGAACAAGGAATATTCCACATACCCCATAAAAAGACAAGCATAGCTCGGACCCATCTGGGTCTCTGGATTACTAGTCCATTGACAATACCACTATGCCATTGCCTCCCCAATAATGCACAGCTACCTCTCGCTTAAAGTGGGCAGGATTTTCCAGTCCTTCCCGCTGGTGGTATCTTCCCGTCCCCAATTGGCAATTGGCCACGGCGCATTTCTCCTGTGGTGGGATGGGCAAGATCACCCCCTCATTATTCTAAATTCCAATGAGTATAGCCCCAGTCTACACAGTCTCTCCTCATAAGCCAACCCTCTCAACTCCGGAATCAACCGAGTGAATCTCCTCTGCACCCCCTCCAGTGCCAACATATCCTTTCTCGTGTAAGGAGACCAAAACTGTACACAGTACTCCAAGTGTAGCCTCACCAGCACCTTATACAGCTGCAACATAATTTCCCTCAGGAAATTTGGCATGTCAGCTACGATTCCCACCAACATTTTCAGATGCACCATAGAAAGCATTTTTTCTGGTTGCATCACAGCTTGGTATGGGCTCCTGCTCTGCCCAAGACCGCAGAGGAACTATGAAAGGTCGTGAATAAAGCCTAATCCATCACGCAAACCAGCCTCCCATCCATTGACTCTGTCTACACTTCCCGCTGCTTCGGTAAAGCGGCCAGCATAATTAAGGACTCCACGCACCCCAGACATTCTCTCTTCCACCTTCTTCCGTCGGGAAAAAGATACAAAAGTCTGAGATCACGTACCAACCGACTCAAGAACAGCTTCTTCCCTGCTGCTGTCAGACTTTTGAATGGACCTACCTCGCATTAAGTTGATCTTTCTCTACACCCGAGCTATGACTGTAACACGACATTCTGCACTCTCTCCTTTCCTTCTCTATGAACGGTATGCTTTGTCTGTATAGCGCGCAAGAAACAATACTTTTCACTGTATGTTAATAGTGTATGTTAACTGTATGTTTCACTGTATGTTAATACAGACAATAATAAATCAAATCAAATCAAATCAAAATGAAAGGAAAAACGCTTTGGGAAAAATATACTTCTCCAGCAGAGCGATCTGTGAGGGAAAAGGAACGTAGACGGGGGTATTTGAAAGAGATTCTGTCGGCCAGAGTTTCAGTTGCTGTCCCGTCAGGTTTGATTAGTGTCGGTTTGAGGGAACACATTGTTCAAGCGAAGAATGTCATGTCACTTGGCATCAGAGTCCGCACTTGATGCACAGACCCAGGCGTTTAACTTCATCTCAGCTTGTTTCCCATTAAAAATAAATAAATAACATCAAGGTTGGAATCACTGGATCCCACCTCCCCCCAGGATGTGGGCGGGTGGGGGGGCGGGGGGGGGGGGGGGGGGGGCGGAGCGGAGGGGGGGAGTGACAGGCAGCAGTAAAGCAGAGGAGGAGAGGTCACTTTTTGTGGGGACATTGGCTTGTCTTCTGCAACGCACCAAAATGAGCAGCCCAGTTCAGAGGTCAGTGCGCACATCGATGGGGTATGCGTCATCGCTTTCAGCCAGAATTGCTACGGCTAGTTCCCGGTAAAATCCAATTACTTGGGATGTACAGCACAGAAACAAACTGATTCGCATCCAACCAGTGGTGAGTGGGTCAGTCAGCCCAAAGAGCAAGCCCACTCATTGCCCGGTCGTAGAAGTTGGCGTCGGGTAAAGGTGGCCTGCTAAGGTCCACCCCTCATAATAGAATCGTAGAATCCCTACAGTACAGAAGGAAGCCATTCGGGCCTGCATCGACAACAATCCCACCCTAACCCCGTAACCCCACATATTTACCCTGCTAATCCCGCCAAAACTAGGGTCAATTTAGCTTGGCCAATCAACCTAACCCGCACATCTTTCAGACTATGGGAGGAAACCGGAGCACCCAAAGGAAACCCACGCAGACACAGGGAGAATGTACAAACTCCACACAATCTTTCTTCTAACCTCCCTACCACTCCCCCGCCCCGCCACTTCCCCCACAAGCCAGTGACCCAGTCGCTGTTTTAATGTTTATTTATCAGTGTCACAAGTAGGCTTAGATTAACACAACAATGAAGTTACTGTGAAAATCCCCTAGTCGCCACACTCCGGCGCCTGTTCGGGTACACTGAGGGAGAATTTAGCACGGCCAATGCACCCTAACCCAGCACGTCTTTCGGACTGTGGAAGGAAACCGGAGCACCTGGAGGAAACCCACACAGACACGAGGAGAACGTGCAGACTCCACACAGACAGTGAACCAAGCTGGGAATTGAGCCCGGGTCCCTGGCGCTGTGAGGCAGCAGTGCTAACCACTGTGCCACCGTGCCACCCATCCACACTCACCTTTAACCTTCGGGCTCTCTTTTAACCTGGGCCTTTGCTGGTTACATTGTCAGCACTTAACCATAGAATCCCTATGGCGCTGAAGGAGGCCATTCAGCCCATCTGCACTGACTCTCCAAAAGAGCATCTTACCCAGACCCACCGATAAGCCCTCCTGGATAATCCCCGTAACCCTGCACATTTACCATTGCTAATCCAGCTGACCTAGGCAGCTTTGGACACGAAGGGGCAATTTGGCATGGCCAAGCCACATAACTACACATCTTTAGACACTAAAGGGCAATTTAGCATGGCCAATCCACCTAATCTGCACATCTTTAGACACGAAGGGGCAATTTAGCATGGCCAATCCACCTAACCTGCACATCTTTGGACACTAAGGGGCAATTTAGCATGGCCAATCCACCTAACCTACACATCTCTTGGAGATTTGAGGGTAATTGAGCACGGCCAATACATATAATGGGCAGGATTTTACGGCCTTGCTCGAGCGAGTCCAGAAATTCCCGCCCGAGGTTCATGGAGATTTCCATTGTCGGACCCTCCCCCGCTCCAATTCCGACGCGGGCAAGGTGGTAGAGTTCTGGCCAATACGTATGCAAAACTTTGATGACATTGCGGAAATTTTCAGCGTAATTTGGAAACTAGCCCCAAAATATCGATCCGAAGTGACAAATAAAAATCAGCCTGTGTAACCTCACGGATCTTTGACTTCCCTTGCAATACTCCAGGAATTGGCTTCAATCTTTTTCATTTCAAAGCGGCGATCCCAGCCTAAAATCTTCCAGCCGTTCCCAAAACCTGGCACCAGAATTAAAGCCACATCGACTACAAATGGGCACAACTCCCTCGTCAGTGAGGACAACAGAAATGCAAGACGTGGATTTTCTTTTGATTTGGTGGGGCGGTGGGGGGGGGGGTGGGGGGTGGGGGTGGCGGGGGGGGCGGTGGGAGGGGGCGGTGGGGTGGGGGGGTGGGGGGTGCGGTGGGGGGGGGGGTGGGGGGGGGAGCGGGGTTATTTTCTTTGTGATACATTTTGCGGAGGGTCAGTAGGAAGCACGGGGAGATCTCCAGTCCTGCTCTGTGTTTTACAGCAATTTTCGGGCATTCTTCTTCCCTCTGCCAGTGTACGTGGGTGTTTCTTTGGAGTAATTGTACTTCGTCATGGCAACAAGAGGCTGATCATTGTGGAGAGCAGCAGTGGTCCAGCAGAATTATAACAGCTATTAACAGAGACAATTCACTGTTTCTGCCAGTCTCACGGCCGGACCTGTGTGTGTGTGGGCGTGTGTGCATGTTTGTGTGTGTGTGTCTGTGTGTGTGTGTGTGCATGTTTGTGTGTGTGTGTGCGTGTGTGTGTGCATATTTGTGTGTGTGTGTGCGTGCGTGCGTGTGTGCATGTTTGTGTGTGTGTCTGTGTGTGTGTGTGCGCGTGCGTGTGTGTGTGTGCATGTTTGTGTGTGTGTGTGCATGCATGCGTGTGTGTGTGTGTGCATGTTTGTGTGTGTGTGTGTGCATGTTTGTGTGTGTGTGTGTGTGCGTGCGTGCGTGCGTGAGTGTGTGTGTGTGCGTGTGTGTGTGTGCGTGCGTGTGTGTGTGTGCGTGCGTGTGTGTGCGCGTGCGTGTGTGTGTGCATGTTTGTGTGTGTGTGTGCGTGCGTGCGTGTGTGCATGTTTGTGTGTGCGTGTGTGTGTGTGCGTGCGTGCGTGTGTGTGTGCATGTTTGTGTGTGTGTGTGTGTGTGCGTGCGTGTGTGCGCGTGTGTGCGTGTGTGTGCGTGCGTGTGTGCATGTGTGTGTGTGTGCGTGTGTGTGTGTGCATGTTTGTGTGTGTCTGTGCATGTGTGTGCGTGTGTGTCTGTGTGCATGTGTATGTGGGCAAGTGTGTGTATGCGTGTGTATCTGTGTGCATGTGCGTGCGTGTGAGTGCGTGTGTATTGGTAAAAGAACTGAATGTGAATAAGATTTGAGATGGTGGCTTCTTCCTGAGTTGTAACCCCCACACATTTAGCATGGCCAGTCCACCTAACCTGCACATCTTTGGACACTAAGGTACAATTTAGCATGGCCAGTCCACCTAACCTGCACACCTTTGGACACTAAGGAGCAGTTTAGCATGGTTAATCCATCTAACCTACACATCTTTGGATCCGAAGGGGCAACTTACCATGGCCAATCCACATAACCTGCACATTTTTGGACATTAAGGGGCAATTTACCATGGCCAATCCACCTAACCTGTACAGCTTTGGGACTGTGGGAGAAACCGGAGCACCCGGAGGAAACCCATGCAGACACGGGGTGAATGTGCAAACTCCATACAGACTGTTGCCCAAGGTCAGAATAGAACCCAGGTAACTTTCTCTGTGAGGCTGCAGCGTTAACCACCGTGCTGCCTGGGTAAGTTGGCCCTTGTTTTTGGCACCATTTGCCTCCCCTTCCATGTCATCCTGTCTGTCAGTGTACCATCTTGAGAAAACTGGCAAGGCTGACCTGGAATGGTTGGTGAGGTGTCAGAATTCCAAACTTGAAATCCCAACCAACAGATCTATGCCACTAGGTCACAGGGGTGCCGATGTGCCAACTAATCAAATAGAAAGCAGGCTCTTCCTAAAGTGCAATTTAGAAGAATGAACTTGCACTGAGAAAGCACCTTTCACATTCCAAAAGAGCTCCCCAGCCAGTGGATTAAAGTGGAGTCACTGTTGTAATGGAGGAGCCAATTTGTGCACAGCAAGCTCCCACAAACAATGACGTGATAATGTTCACATGTGTCTTGGTGAGGTTGGTTGAGGATGAATGTTGGGCAGGGTACAGGCCAACTCCATCTTGTTCGAAACTATGAGCAGAATTCTCCTGTGCCCCAACCGAACGGGTTCAATAATGGATGAGTTGGTGGGTCGGGGGGTGCGAATTCAATAGGAGGCCCAAAAATCAGTTTTACGTCAGCGTGAATTTCCTGCGGGACCTTCTGTTGGTGCCCACCATGGTGGACCCCAGAAAGCCATTGGAGGTCCCCTGCATCCCCGCTAGTAGGAAGCAGATGAATGGAATCTTCCGCCCACGCCCAATTCTCCGTGATGCCAGTCAGGAAGACATGCTGGTCCAGAGCACATGGGCCTGCAGAAGACCGGATTAACTTGGACACTGCCTGGACACTCCAGATTTCAGAATGGAGGCCACCGGCAACCCTGGACTCCGGAATACCATTGCGGTGGGGAGTGGGAGCACCGGCAAGTGGACCTTCAAGCTTCGGTGTCAACGATGAGTCCGATCTTTCAGCCTCAGGGCGTTCCTGGAGATCCAGCTCCTTTCTTCAACAGTGGCTCAGTGATATTGGGTGCGTTTTCAATATGGCACCCAGATGCAATGGTGGGACCCATGCCATCAGGTCCGCCCGGCTCTGCCATGGCGCTAAACCCCCCGGTACATGATGAATGATTTCGGGCCAGAAGATATTGGGTGGCACGGTGGCACAGTGGTTAGCACCGTTGCCTCACAGCGCCAGGGATCCGGGTTCGATTCCCGGCTTGGGTCACTCTCTGTGTGGAGTTTGTACATTCTCCCCGTGTCTGCGTGGGTTTCCCCCAGGTGCTCCGGTTTCCTCCCACACTCCAAAGATGTGCTGGTTAGGTTGATTGGCCGTGCTAAATTGCCCCTTAGTGTCAGGGGGACTAGTTAGGGTAAATACATGGGGTTATGGGGATAGGGCCTGGGTGGGACTGTGGTCGGTGCAGACTCGATGGGCCAAACGGCCTCCTTCTGCACTGTAGGATTCTATGGATTCTATGAAGCTATGACATGGCATGCTTACCCTCCAGCTTCTACAGGGGGAAACACTCCACTTTTCCAGCCCCCCCCCCACCCCTTTCCACCCTGGGACCTAATCCCAGATGGGTGAATTCTACCCAAAGTCTTGTGGGGGTGGGGGGTGGTGGGGGGCGTTGGGGTTCGTACCGGCTCATCATGCTGATGTCAACGTGGCACGCCGGTAAGATGGGGCAAGAAGCAAAAAATGGGGCGCTAACCCGATTTTCCGCCTCTCGTCCAATCTTACCGGCTGTGTACACACAGCATGCCCACTGAGTTTAAAGTTCATTAAAGTTTATTGATTAGTCACAAGTAAGCTTACATTAACACTGCAATGAAGTTACTGTGAAAATCTCCCAGTCACCACACTCCGGCACCTGTTCGGGTACACTGAGGGAGAATTTAGCACGGCCAATGCACCTAACACATGGTGCACTGGGAGATCAAGGCACCTGTGCAATGGCACCCTGAAAGCTCAGCAGCCGGCTTCCTGGTGAGAATAGGCTCCGCCCACTCCACTGGGTCACGGATGTCTCCGAGAGGATAGGAGGCATATTAAAAGGGGAAGATAAAGAAACGGATGTCATTATACACATTGGTGGAAATGACGTAGATAGGAAGAGTAGGGGGATCCTAAGAGAGCAATTCAGGGAGTTGGGAAATAGGTTAAAAAGTAGGGTCACTAGGGTGGCCATCTCTGGGCTGCTCCCAATGCCTCGTGCCAGTGAGGCTAAGAATAGGGAGTTGGTACAAATGAATGCCTGGCTAAAGGACTGGTCCAGGAGGGAGGGCTTCATTTTCATAGATCAATGGGAAGTTTTCAGGAGAGGATGGCACCTGTACAAGAGGGAAGGGTCACAACTAAGTTGGAAGGGCACAAATATCCTGGCTGGGAGCTTTGCTAGTGCAGTTCGGGGGGGTTTAAACTAGTATGGCAGGGGGGTGGGGATCAAAATATTAGGTCTACAAGTGTGGAGGCTGGGGACGAGCTTGGGGCTGGGACAAGGCTGGCAAAGAAGAAGAGCACTCTGGGGGAGGACGACCTCACTGGGCCTGGAGGTCTGGAGTGCTTATACTTCAATGCAAGGAGCGTAGCAGGTAAGATGGACGAACTTGGGGCCTTAATGCGCACGAGGAATTTGGATGTGGTTGCGGTGACAGAGACTTGGTTGAAAGAGGGACAGGACTGGCAGCTGAATATTCCAGGGTACAAGTGTTTTAGGCGAGACAGAGGAGGGGCCAAAAGAGGTGGGGGATTAGTTGGAGAGCATATTACAGCGGTGCAGAGGGAAGACAATTCAGAGGGGTCGTGTAACGAGTCACTCTGGGTGGAGCTTAGAAACAGGAAAGGCGCAGTCACTATGTTGGGGGTGTACTACAGGCCCCCCAACAGCCCAAGGGAAGTGGAAGAATGGATATGTCAGGAGATACTGGATAGGTGCAGGAAAAATAGGGTTGTTGTAGTGGGAGACTTCAATTTCCCTGGTATAGACTGGAAATCGCTGAGGGCAGGGACTCTGGATGGGGAGGAATTTGTAAAATGTGTACAGGAGGGTTCGTTGAAACAATATGTAGACAGCCCGACTAGAGAGGGGGCTATACTGGACCTGGTACTGGGGAATGAGCCCGGTCAGGTCTTCAAAGTTTTGGTAGGGGAACATGTGGCAAATTGTGACCACAATTCTGTTAGCTTTAGGATAGTGATGGAAAAGGATGAGTGGTGTCCCAAGGGTAAGGTGTTGGATTGGGGGAAGGCTAACTTTAGTGGGATCAGGCAGAAATTGGCAGCTCTTGATTGGGAGAGGCTGTTTGAGGGTAAATCCACATCTGGTATGTGGCAGTCTTTTAAGGAACGGTTGTTAGGGCTACAGGACAAGCATGTGCATGTAAAAAAGAAGGATAGGAAGGGTAGGATTAGAGAACCGTGGATAACCAGGGAAATTGAGGGACTGGTCAAAAAGAAAAGAGAGGCGTATGTTAGGTCCAAGCAGCTAAAAACGGAGGAAGCTCTGGAGGAGTACAAAGAAAGTAGGAAAGTACTCAAACGGGGAATTAGAAGAGCAAAAAGGGGTCACGAAATTTTCTTGGCAGACAGGATTAAGGAGAATCCCAAGGCATTTTATTCATACGTTAGGAACAAAAGGGTTGTTAGGGAAAAAATCGGACCTCTCAGGGACAAAAGTGGGGACTTCTGCTTGGAGCCCAAAAAAGTAGGGGAGATCCTAAATGAATACTTTGCGTCGGTATTCACAAAGGAGAGGAATGTGTTGACTGGGAGTGTCTCGGAGGGGAGTGTTGAACCGTTGGAGAAAATCTCCATTACAAAGGAGGAGGTGTTAGGTTTGTTAGAGAATATAAAGACTGACAAATCCCCAGGGCCTGATGGAATCTATCCAAGGCTGCTCAGGGAGACGAGAGGTGAAATCGTTGGGCCTCTGACGCAAATCTTTGTCTCGTCACTGGACGCAGGTGAGGTCCCAGAGGATTGGAGGATAGCTAATGTGGTCCCGTTATTTAAGAAGGGTAGGAAGGATAACCCGGGTAATTATAGGCCGGTGAGCTTGACGTCCGTGGTGGGGAAGTTGTTGGAGAAGATTCTTAAAGATAGGATGTATGCGCATTTAGAAAGGAATAAACTCATTAACGATAGTCAGCATGGTTTTGTGAGAGGGAGGTCATGCCTCACTAACCTGGTGGTGTTTTTTGAAGAAGTGACCAGAATGGTTGACGAAGGAAAGGCCGTGGATGTTGTCTATATGGACTTTAGTAAAGCGTTTGACAAAGTCCCTCATGGTAGGCTAGTGAAAAAGGTTGGATCTCATGGGATAAAGGGGGAGGTGGCTAGATGGGTGGAGAACTGGCTTGGTCATAGAAGACAGAGGGTGGTAGTGGAAGGGTCTTTTTCCGGCTGGAGGCCTGTGACTAGTGGTGTTCCGCAGGGCTCTGTATTGGGACCTCTGCTGTTTGTGATTTATATAAATGATCTGGAAGAAGGAGTAACTGGGGTGATCAGTAAGTTTGCGGACGACACAAAACTGGCAGGACTTGCAGATAGTGAGGAACATTGTCAGAGGCTACAGAAGGATATAGATAGGCTGGAAATTTGGGCAAAGAAATGGCAGATGGAGTTCAATTCTGATAAATACGAAGTGATGCATTTTGGTGGGAATAATGTAGGGAGGAGCTACACGATAAATGGAAGAACCATAAAGGGTGTAGAGATGCAGAGGGACCTGGGTGTGCAAGTCCACAGATCTTTGAAGGTGACGTCACAGGTGGAGAAGGTGGTGAAGAAGGCATATGGCATGCTTGCCTGTATAGGACGGGGCATAGAGTATAAAAGTTGGGGTCTGATGTTGCAGATGTATAGAACGTTGGTTCGGCCGCATTTGGAATACTGCGTCCAGTTCTGGTCGCCACACTACCAGAAGGACGTGGAGGCTTTGGAGAGAGTACAGAGGAGGTTTACCAGGATGTTGCCTGGTATGGAGGGGCTTGGTTATGACGAGAGATTGGGGAAACTGGGGTTGTTCTCCTTGGAAAGACGGAGGATGAGGGGAGACTTAATAGAGGTGTATAAAATTATGAAAGGCATAGATAGGGTGAACGGTGGGAAGCTTTTCCCCGGGTCGGTGGTGACGTTCACGAGGGGTCATAGGTTCAAGGTGAAGGGGGGGAGGTTTAACACAGATATCAGAAGGACATATTTTACACAGAGGGTCGTGGGGACCTGGAATGTGTTGCCGGGCAAGGTGGTGGAGGCGGACACACTGGGAACGTTTAAGACTTATCTAGACAGCTATATGAATGGAGTGGGAATGGAGGGATACAAAAGAGTGGTCTAGTTTGGACCAGGGAGCGGCGCGGGCTAATTGTTCTTTGTTTGTCGTTTCAAGGCTTCATTCTATGATCATCTTGCTGGTGCCAGTACAGAGCGAGACTGCGGATAGTTGGGAACCTGTCTCGGGGGCAGGGAATTCAGATGGTGTTCGTAAAGCAGAAGTGGAAATGAATAGGGTTGGGAAGCATTTTCTGATCAGGGCCAGTGTGATCTCCTGGACTCGTTTCGATCACCACAGGGGGTCGGAGAGGAATTTCCCAGATTTTTTTTTCCCCATATTGGCCCTGGGGTTTTCACTCTGGGTTTTCGCCTCTCCCTGGAGATCACATGGTCTGGAATGGGGGGTGGGGGTGAGTTAATAGGTTGTGATGAACAAAGCATCGTAGCTGTGAGGGACAGCTCGGTGGATAGGATATTAGGATGTAGATAGGCTGGAAAATTGGGCGGGGATCCTGGATTCAGGATTCAATCCTGGACCGGGGAGCGGCGCGGGCTTGGAGGGCCGAAGGGCCTGTTCCTGTGCTGTATTGTTCTTTGTTCTTTGCTGGCGGGAATCACATCCGGGCTCCTTTAATTTTCTAAGTACTGTACAATTGCGCCCCCAAAAAAATGGGTGCCATTCTCTCCCATTTTCACGCTCATTCGGCACTTCGAATCTTTTCGGTAAGATTGCCCCTTGGAATATTTCCGATTCAGCTGAGCGGAGAAATGGAACATCTCATCCGAAAGATAGCGCTTCCGACATTTACAATAACCATTCATTTTATTTTCTGTCTCCTGCTGT
The DNA here is from genome assembly GCF_964213995.1 of Mustelus asterias. Classification (NCBI taxonomy): domain Eukaryota; kingdom Metazoa; phylum Chordata; class Chondrichthyes; order Carcharhiniformes; family Triakidae; genus Mustelus; species Mustelus asterias. The sequence continues at coordinate 11,670,978 of NC_135829.1, forward strand.
ACAACTTGCAATTAATGGGACATTGAAATGTTAATCGACTACATCTTAGAGTGGATCGATCAATAAATCATGGTAGTTCTTATAGACATCGTCACAATAGCAGCTGCAATCCTCCTTCTATGGGTTACACCACCACAGAGGAGCAAGTGAAAATAGACTGTCAGTGGTGAAATGATTTCTTTTCAATTTCTCAGCCTTTGCCCGGGACTAAATGAAAACTCTAAATTACAGTCCCTGCTCCCTGTTCATGGTGTTATCCCAAGCATTGTTGAAGTGATTGTGATGGAACTTCTCCTGAAAAATGCTATTATTTTCCTCCTCAGTCACTTTGGCCAAGCATAGGAAGGTCTCAGTGGGTAGCCTTAGCCAGCGCAGGCAGGTACGGTGGTGTTTGCCGTGTGAGAGCGAAGGCGAGTCGCGTCTGAAAGTTGTTGCGGAGTTGCTTTCCGAATCTGAAATAACCGACAAAGAGGGTTGGTAAATTGCAGCAGGTTTTTGGCACTGTGTCAACTCTTGAGATCCCTGTTTTGCCCCTAGCCTTAGAGGCGCAGTGATCCTGAATATTCCTCCTATGATTGCGGTGGCGATTTGTACCAGCGTCATCAAATTGCCCGCTCAAGCGTGGGTTTCTTCCCACGAGCGGCATGGTGGCACAATAGTTAGCACTGCTGCCTCACAGTGCCAGGGGCCCGGGGTTCAATTCCAGCCTCGGGTCACTGTCTGTGTGGGGTTTACACGTTCTCTGCATGGGTTTCCTCGGGTGCTCCGGTTTCCTCCCACAGTACAAAGATGTGCAGGTTAGGTTGATTGGCCATGCTAAGTTGACCCTAATGTCAGGGGGATTAGCAGGGTAAATGTGTGGGTTTATGGGAATAGGGCCTGGGAAGGATTGTGCTCGGTATAGACCCGATGGGCCGAATGGCCTCCTTCTCTACTGCAGGGATAATACGAGTCGATGATGATTCTAAACATGGTGGCACAGTGGTTAGCATTGCTGCCTCACAGCGCCAGGGTCCCGGGTTCGATTCCCGGCTTGGGTCACTGTCTGTGCAGAGTCTGCACATTCTCCCCGTGTCTGCGTGGGTTACCTCCAGGTGCTCCAGCTTTCTCCCACAGTCTGAAAAAAGTGCTGGTTAGGTGCATTGGCCATGCTAAATTCTCCCTCAGTGTTGCCAAACAGGCGCCGGAGTGTGACGACTGGGGGATTTTCACAGTAACTTCATTGCAGTGTTAATGTCAACCTACTTGTGACTAATCAATAAACTTTAATGAACTTTGAACTCAATTGGCATGCTTGTCTGCGAGACCCCTTCTGCCTCCACTGATTCAAGATGGAAAAGTAGTGGGGCTGCCACACCCATCTGATTAAATACCCCCCACACCACCCCGACCTCTGAACTCTCATACCATTAAAGTCGAGCCGCACAGTGGGTCCCGTTTAAAATAAATTGTTGGGTGCCAGGTGAAGACACAATGGACGGGATTCTCTGCTCCTCCCGCCACCCCACCCCTTGGCATGTTTTCCAGTGGCGGAGGTGGCGTAAGGGGGGTCTTCCAGTCCCGCCGAAAATCAGTGGCTATTTGCGTGGCCCTGCTACTGGGGGAGCATGGGAAATAAAGAACAAAGAACAAAGAACAATACAGCACAGGAACAGGCCCTTCGGGGCCCTCCAAGCCTGCACCGCTCCCTGGTCCAAACTAGACCATTCTTTTGTATCCCTCCATTCCCACTCCGTTCATGTGGCTATCTAGATAAGTCTTAAACGTTCCCAGTGTGCCCGCCTCCACCACCTTGCCCGGCAGCGCATTCCAGGCCCCCACCACCCTCTGTGTAAAATACGTCCTTCTGATATCCGTGTTAAACCTCCCCCCCCTCACCTTGAACCTATGACCCCTCGTGAACGTCACCACCGACCTGGGAAAAAGCTTCCCACCGTTCACCCTATCTATGCCTTTCATAATTTTATACACCTCTATTAAGTCTCCCCTCATCCTCCGTCTTTCCAGTGAGAAGAACCCCAGTTTACCCAATCTCTCCTCATAACTAAGCCCTTCCATACCAGGCAGCATCCTGGTAAACCTCCTCTGCACTCTCTCCAAAGCCTCCACGTCCTTCTGGTAGTGTGACGACCAGAACTGGGCGCAGTATTCCAAATGCGGCCGAACCAACGTTCTATACAACTGCAACATCAGACCCCAACTTTTATACTCTATGCCCCATCCTATAAAGGCAAGCATGCCATATGCCTTCTTCACTACCTTCAGGAGCAGAAGTAGGCAACTCAGCCCTTCGAGCCTGCTCCGCCATTCAATCAGATCATGGCTGATCTCTCCCTGATCATCAACCCACCTCCCCACCTGTTCCCCACACCCCCTTTAACCCGTTTTTAAAAATCAGAAATATATCTATGTCCTTCTGGAAACCATTTAATGCTTCAGACTCCACCGGGCCATGGGGACAGCGAGTTCTACAAATTCACCACTCTCAGTGAGAACCTGCCATGGGTGTGCGGGAATGGGAATGCAGGCAGTGGTGGTGTTGTTGACCATTGCAGGACTGGAAGATCCAACTAGCTGGACGGGGCTAAGAATCCCAGCCAATGACACGGATCTGCAGCTGCGTTCCCTGGAAAGGAAATGCCTTGAAGTTCATGAAAGGCATTCGGCCACAAGGTATCGTTAGCCCCTTGTATCAATGCGGCATGGGTATATGAGCACCTCCTGGTCCTACTTCACATGTACTGCACCGTTCTTTCCCTTACCTCTGAGGGATATATTGAATTTTCTTGACATGCATGAGAGGCGCAGCTTTGCAGAACAGAGTCTAAGTGAGGGAGCGCAAAAAATATATTCGGTTAGGTAGAGCGAGGCGCAGATTCAGGTTGCCAAGTTAATATTAATTCTCTCATTTAAATGCATTCCTGCTGTGTTTTTCAGTTCACTAATCTGGAATTACATTAATCGGCGGGTGGACTTGGGAACAAGCACTTCGAGCAGAATGTTTTCTGCATCCTGTTGAAATATATTCTCAGTTCCGAGAGGCAGAGGTAACTGAGCTTTGGGCAGGATGATTCATCCGAGTTGTACTCACAGGAAACTGGGTGAAATAAGTGAGCTAGAAGTGAGATGGTACACTAAGAGACAATTTAGTATGGCCAATCCACCTAACCTGCACATCTTTGGACACTAAGGGGCAATTTAATATGGCCAATCCCTCTAACCTGCACATCTTTGGACACCAAGAGGCAATTTAGCATGGCCAATCCACTTAACCTACACATCTTTTGGACATGAAGGGGTAATTTAGCATGGCCAATCTACCTAACCTGCACAAATATGGACACTAAGGGGCAATTTAGCATGACCAATCCACCTAACCTGCACAGCTTTGGACACTAAGAGGCAATTTAGCATGGCCAATCCACCTAACCTGCACAGCTTTGGAAACTAAGGGGCAATTTAGCATGACCAATCCACCTAACCTGCACAGCTTTGGACACTAAGAGGCAATTTAGCATGGCCAATCCACCTAACCTGCACAGCTTTGGACACTAAGGGGCAATTTAGCATGACCAATCCACCTAACCTGCACAGCTTTGGACACTAAGAGGCAATTTAGCATGGCCAATCCACCTAACCTGCACAGCTTTGGACACTAAGGGGCAATTTAGCATGGCCAATCCACCTAACCTACACATCTTTGCAGTTTGTGAGGACACCGGAGCACCCGGAGGAAACCCATGCAGACACGGGAAGAACATGCAAACCCCACACAATCACCCAACACTGGAATTGAACCTAGGTCCCTGGTGCTTTTTATCGCAATTTTATGTTCACAACAGTGGTTAGCACTGCTGCCTCACAGTTCTAGGGACCCGGGTTCGATTCTAGCCTCTCTGTGTGGAGTTTGCACATTCTCCCCATGTCTGCATGGGTTTCCTCCGGGTCCTCTGGTTTCCTCCCACAGTCTGAAAGACGTGCTGATTAGGTGCATTGACCATGCTAAATTCTCCCTCAGTGTGCCCGAACAGGCGCCGGAGTGTGGCAACTCGGGGATTTTCACAGTAACTTCATTGCAGTGTTAATGTAAACCGACTTGTGGCACTAATAAGTAAATAAATCTTTTGTCTACTGGTTCACTGCTTACCTTTGGGGTTGTGGAGGGAGTGAGGGAGGCACCTCGGCTTGGGTGAGGAGACTATGTTTGGACTAAGAATCCAAAGGACCAAACCATGAGGTTAATGTAAGCACAAGATCACTAAACACTTCCTCATACAAAGAATGATTGATTAATAGGATGAAAAATCCAGGCGCTGTAACAGAAGCCAAAACCTTGGAACCACTTCCGAAACAGAGGCTTGAGCGGGGAGATCTCTCTGAACAAAGAACAAAGATAATTACAGCACAGGAACAGGCCCTTCGGCCCTCCAAGCCTGCACCGACCATGCTGCCCGTCTGAGCTAAAACCTCTTACCCTTCCCGGGGACCATATCCCTCTATTTCCATCCTATTCATGTATTTGTCCAGATGCCCCTTAAAAGTCACTACCTCCCCCGGCAGTGAGTTCCAGGCACCCACCACCCTCTGTGTAAAAAACTTGCCTCGTACATCTCCTTTAAACCTTGCTCCTCGCACCTTAAACCTGTGCCCCCTAGTAATTGACTCTTCCCCCCTGGGAAAAAGCTTCTGACTATCCACTCTGTCCACGCCCCTCATAATCTTGTAGACATCATTAAGGTCGCCTCCCCATCGCCCCCACCACAAAACTTCCATTGTTTCAGTGAGAACAAACCAAGTTTCTCCAACTCTGGATAGATGAACTGAGATGAACCAACTGTAGCTGACTTGTTATATGCGCACAGCCTGGGGGCTTTCCGGCCTCCCAGCCTCATGCTTCCTGCCAGTGAGAGGTGGTGCATAGTTTGCTAGCGGTGGGATTCTCCAGTCCCGCCGCTGGTCGATGGGAATTCCCATTGACGTCACCCCGCTGCCGGCGGGACTGGAGAATCCTGCTGGCGTGAACGGCCGGAGAATTCCGGCCTACATATTTCAAGCTACCTTTATTCCTTATGTGTGTTCTGTTCTATTTAATATGCATTCGACTCTGAAGGGTTAAGGTTATTAAATTTAACAACTGTGAAAGTAAACGTTCAAGTTTCCCCAACAAGTGCCAAAGCCCATTGTTGGGCAATTTTCACACGAGCTGATTAAAAGTCTCAGTGATGCTAAGTGCTCACTAACACTTAATTATCGAGGACTGCTCAGGAAAAGGCCCTGCTAATTTGACACTGGGACAGGAAATTAAAAAACACGGCCTGCTTCCAGGATTGAGGTTAGGGGCGGCACGGTGGCACAGTGGTTAGCGCTGCTGCCTCACAGCGCCAGGGACCCGGGTTCGATTCCCAGCCTCGGGTCTCTCTCTGTGTGTGAAGTTTGCACATTCTCCCCCGTGTCTGCGTGGGATTCCTCCGGGTGCTCCGGTTTCCCTCCCACACTCCAAAGATGCGCAAGTTTGGGTGGATTGGTCGTGCTAAATTGCCCCCCAGTGTCAGGGGGACTAGCAAGGGTAAGTGCATGGGGTTACGGGGATAGGGCCTGGGTGGGTCGGTGCAGACTCGATGGGCCGAATGGCTTCCTTCTGCACTGCAGGGATTCTATGATTCTGAGGAAGGTCAGGTTTCCTGCCTCGTTCGAGATGGTAGCTGGCTGTGCTGGAGCAGGTAACATTAAAACGCTCAGCGGTTCATGGGACCATCGGGCAAACATTTGCCAGCTGCAGCGTCCCTGTGTGTGCCAGGCACCTCTGTTGTGAAGGTGTAAATCAGGGTGGCCACATGGGATAATGAAAGCCTGGAGGAGATGGGAACAGGTCAACCCACAGTGGGTGCTGGAAAAGGCTGGCTATGCCAAAAGTGAAGTCCCGATTTTGGGATGCATTGTCAAACTCAGCCTCCATCTGTTTGTTCAGGTGAATGTAAGAGATCTCCCGGCATTTTTATCCCTTAGTGACAACATCCCATACACAGGAGCCCTCTGTTTGCAAATTAGCTGCTATTTGATTAGATTTGGTTTGATTTGATTTGATTTGATTTATTATTGTCACATGTATTAATATACAGTGAAAAGTATTGTTTCTTACACGTTATACAGACAAAAGAATACCGTTCATAGAGAAGGAAAGTTGAGGGTGCAGAATGTAGTGTTACTGCCCCAGCTAGGGTGTAGAGAAAGATCAACTTAATCCGAGGTAGGTCCGTTCAAAAGTCTGATGGCAGCAGGGAAGAAGCTGTTCTTGAGTCGTTTGGTACGTGACCTCAGACTTTTGTATCTTTTTCCCGATGGAAAAAGGTGGAAGAGAGAATGTCCGGAGTGCGTGGAGTCCTTGATTATGCTGGCTGCTTTCCTGAGGCAGCGGGAAGTGTAGACAGAGTCAATGGATGGGAGGCTGGTTTGCCTGATGGACTGGGCTTCGTTCACGATTCTTTGTAGTTTCTTGCGGTCTTGGGCAGAGCAGGAGCCGTACCAAGCTGTGATACAACCAGAAAGAATGCTTTCTATGGTGCATCCGTAAAAGTTGGTGAGAGTCGTAGCTGACATGCCTAATTTCCTTAGTCTTCTGAGAAAGTAGAGGTGTTGGTGGGCTTTCTTAACTATAGTGTCGGCATGTGGGGGACAAGGACAGGTTGTTGGTGATCTGGGCACCTAAGAACTTGAAGCTCTCGACCATTTCTACTTCATCCCCATTGGTGTAGACAGGGGCATGTTCTCCACTACGCTTCCTGAAGTCGATGAATATATATTTGTGAGGTGCAAAATGGAGGCTGCTGACTAACGCAAGGCCTATAAGAGGGAGTCATCTTATACGCCAAATATATGCAACAAAGAAATTTTGTATTCTGGGAAAATAGGTTCGTCTGAAATGCCAGGTCAACTTACACAGATTATGGAAATCTGGCATGTCAGCTACGACTCACCAACGTTTACAGATGCACCATAGAAAGCATTCTTTCTGGTTGTATCACAGCTTGGTATGGCTCCTGCTCTGCCCAAGACCACAAGAAACTACAAAGGGGTTGTGAATGTAGCCCAATCCCATCACGCAAACCAGCCTCCCATCCATTGACTCTGTCTACACTTCCCACTGCCTCAGCAAAGCAGCCAGCATAATTAAGGACCCCAGACACCCCGGTCATTCTCTCTTCCACCTTCTTCCATCAGGAAAAAGATACAAAAGTCTGAGGCCACGAACCAACCGACTCAAGAACAGCTTCTTCCCTGCTGCTGTCAGACTTTTCATGGAATCATAGAATCCGTACAGTGCAGGAGGAGGCCATTGGGCCCATCGAGTCTGCACCGATCTCAATCCCACCCAGCCCGTATCGACGTGGCCCCACATATTTACCGTGCTAGACCCCCTGACACTAAGGGGCAATTTAGCATGGCCAATCAACCTAACCTGCACGTCTTTCGGGGTGTGGGAGGAAACCGGAGCACCCGGAGGAAACCCATGCAGACACAAGGAGAACGTGCAAACTCCACACAGACAGTGACCCAAGCCGGGAATACGAACCCGGGTCCCTGGCGCTGTGAGGCAGCAGGTCTAACCAATGTGCCACCGTGCCGCCCGAATAGACCTATCTTATATTAAGCTATGATGTGGAAATACCGGCGTTGGACTGGGGTGGGCACAGTAAGAAGTCTCACAGCACCAGGTTAAAGTCCAACAGGTTTATTTGGAATCACGAGCTTTCAGAAAACGGAAATGTCCTTTGACCTCGGGTGGAAATTTCTGGTCTCGCTCGAGGCAGGCCGTAAAACCCCGCACACTGTAGCAACACAGATACAGTTTAAATTTAAAGTTTATTTATTAGTAAGAAGTCTCGTGACACCAGGTTAAAGTCCAACAGGTTTATTTGAAACCATGAGCTTTCGGAGCGCTGCTCCTTCATCAGGTGAGTGGAAAGGTAGGTTTCACAAACAGGGCATATATAGACAAAGACACAATTGCCTATATATGCCGTGTTTGTGGAACCTACCTCTCCGCTCACCTGATGAAGGAGCAGCGCTCCGAAAGCTCGTAATAATAAACCTGTTGGAATTTAACCTGGCGTTGTGAGACATCTTATATTAAGTTCATCTTTCTCTGTGCCCTAGCTATGCACACCCCTCTTTCCTTCTCTATGAATGGTATGTTTTGTCTGTATAGCGCGTAAGGAACAATACTTTTCACTGTATGTTAATACATGTGACAATAATAAATCAAATCAAAAAAAATGTCTCTGAGGTGCGCCAATCATCATGCATCGAATAAACGTATCTCGGTTTCAGATGAATTATTTTTAACATCGGGATAATCTATAATCTGATCAAAGATGTGAACGGTTGGCTGTTCATTCAGTTGGCCCACATGACATGCACAGCTAGGTTTTCGAGTTATTGTGTTGCCCGGATTATACTAATCCACCATAGCAACGACAGCCTCGTCTTTCGACTGTGTTCAAAACTTAAACAGCTCCATAGCAACCGCTTACCGACCGCTGTCGGCTCATTGGAAGCAGGCTGTTGATTCTTTCGCATTCGTGGGTTAAACAGAGACGGGCACTTTTCTACTTATTTAGAATGCGCATAATTGATGGACACTGATTACGGAGAGTAATTGCTGGCTCGATGGCACAATACAATGTTGGAAGTGTGACAGAGACTCAAGAATTAATACATTATTTGGGGAACGCAATCTAACCCCACCTCTGCTCCCGTGACATTGGGCTGAATTGAGTACAAGAGACTAAGACTCCGACAGTGAATTTATTTATTATTGTCACATGTATTGGGATACAGTGAAAAGTATCGTTTCTTGCGCTCTATACAGACGAAGCATACCGTTCATAGGGGGGGAAGGAAAGGTTAGGGTGCAGAATGCAGTGTTACAGTCATAGCTAGGATGTCGAGTCCAAAGATGTGCGGGTTAGGTTGATTGGCCATGCTAAAATTGCCCCTTAGTGTCCTGAGATGCGTAGGTTAGAGGGATTAGCGGGTAAATATGTAGGGATATGGGGGGAGGGCCTGGGTGGGATTGTGGTCGGTGCGGACTCGATGGGCCGAATGGCCTCTTTCTGCACTGGAGGGTTTCTATGATTCTAGAGAAAGATCAACTTCATATTTAATTTGATTTGAGCTTGCATGTTCTCACCGTGTCTGCGTGGGTTTCCTCCGGGTGCTCTGGTTTCCTCCCACACTCCAAAGGTGTGCGGGTTAGGCGGATTGGCCACGCTAAATTGCCCCTTAGTGTCAGGGGGACTAGCAGGGTAAAAATGTCGGGTTGCCGGGATAGGGCCTGGGTGGGATTGTTGTCGGTGCAGACTCGATGGGCCCAATGGCCTCCTTCTGCACTGTCGGGATTCTATGACTGTTCTAAGTTGAGCGCAGTAAGAAATCTCACAACACCAGGTCACCTGATGAAGGAGCAGCGCTCCGAAAGCTCGTGATTCCAAATAAACCTGTTGGACTTTAACCTGGTGTTGTGAGACTTCTTACTGTGCCCACCCCAGTCCAATGCTGGCATCTCCGCATCATGTTCTAAGTTGGTGACTGTGCCTCCAACCTCTCAGGTCCTAAGTTCTGTAATTCCCCCCCACCGAAACCTTTCTGTCTCTTTACCTCTCTCTACCCCCTTACCATACTCCTTAACACCTATTTCTTTGACAAGATTTTGGCCATCTGACCTAATATCTCCTGTAACAGCATGGCACCACCTGGGGTGACGTCAAGACAATTCAGGTTTCATTTGGAACAGAACGTATTTATTGATAGCGAGAAATTGGGGATTGCAGCCCATGGCTGCCAGGAACAGAGCTCCAGGCATTCCATGTTGACTACATGGCTGCCTGAAGTATTCTGCCTGAGAGAGGATTCCACCCTCTGGGGTGATCACTTTGCCCTCAGTTCCCATTGGTCCCTCAATCTAGGTGACCCTGTTCTGCTGTGCTGCCTTAAAGAGACAGACTCCACAGTGACCCTTTTTATGGAACCATAGAATCCCGACAGTGCAGAAGGAGGCCATTCGGCCCATCGAGTCTGCGCCGACCACGATCCCACCCAGGCCCTATCTCCGTAACCCCTCATATTTGCCCTGCCGATCTCCCTGACACTGGGGTTAATTTAGCACGGCCAATAAACCTAACCCGCATATTCTTTAGATTGTGGGAGGGAACCGGAGTACCCGGAGAAAACCTACGCAGACACGGGGGAGAATGTGTAAGCTCTACACAGACAGTGACCCGAGGCCGGAATCGCACCTGGGTCCCTGGCGCTGTGAGGCAGCAGCACTAACCACTGCGCCACCTGCTGGGTTGTCTTAAGGAGACAGTCCCCACAATCACTACACCTCCTTAAATGGCTAGGTGTCGAATTCTGTTTAAAAGCACTCTTACGAAATGCTTTGGAACATTTTACTAGTGGTAAAGGCACTATATAAATACAAATTACTGTTATCCAGTGACAAGGCTGCAGATCCTTGGGTTTTAACATTGCAAGGGCATAATTATACCGAGAGTTGTCAAAATCCAAGTAAGAGATTAGACCTAGAGTGGGTACTGGGGAATATCAACCGTGCAATCATTGTATTATTAATCTTGTGAGTCACGTAATTTGGGAAGAAATAAGCACGAAAGCGTTAGTTTTTCTCGTGACACTGACTCATCGCTTGAGAGAAAGGCAGCATTATCAGCCCAGAGTTAATTATCAGTTTATCGCAAGAGCTTTCAGTCAGCTGTGCGTTTAAGAATTTTCTACGCCGTGCTGATTGTGTTTGTATTGTCTGAGCCTTCATCTGGTACCTAACCGAAGCTTGCTTTAAAATCAAAATGTCCGACAATTCTCGGCCGCCCTCCTTCATCTCCTTTCCAAAGTCTCGGGAAAGGCTTGGCGGACGTGGTTCATGGTTCCGTAGATGTTGGCACGTCACTGAAATGGGCGTTCTCAAGATCATAAGAGCAGCATAGGCCATTCGGCCCATCGAGCCTGCTCTCCCATTCCATAAGGCCATGGCTGATTTAATATTCGCCTTCATGCCACCTTCTTGCCTGCTCCCATATTCCATGTCAGTCAAAACCCTGTTTAACTCAGCCTTGGATATATCATAGAATCCCTACAATGCAGAAGGAGGCCTTTCAGCCCATCAAATCTGCACCGTCATCAATCCCACCTAGGCCCGATCCCCATAATCCCACATATTTACCCCACTAATCCCTCTAATTTATACATCCCCACTTTAGAACCTAATCCGCACATCTTTCGGATTGTGGGAGGAAACCGGAGCAAACTCACACAGACACGGGGAGAATGTGCAGACTCCACACAGACAGTGACCCAAGTTAGGAATCGAACCCAGGTCCCTGGCGCTGTGAGGCAGCAGTGCCACGGTGCCACCCACTATATGACCCAGACTCCACTGCCCTCCGTACAAGACAATTCCAAACACTAGGAGTGAAGAAGTTCTTCATCATCTGTGTCTTAAATGGGAGGCCCTTTGGGTGGAATTTTCCCGCCCCGCCCGCCACAGGGATCGTAACAGACAAGGCACAGATCATGCAAAGGTCTGTTGACCTCGGATGGGATTTTCCAGCCTTGGGGCAAGCACGGCTGGAAAATACTGCCCTCAGTTCTAGATTTCCCTCATGAGAGGAAACATTGGCCGTGATTCTCTGGCCCTCCCCTGGCGGGACCCATGGTGGAGGATGTGGTGGGTCAGGACAAAGGACTTTCGGTGGGTCCAAGAAAATCCCAGACAACATCTGAAGCATCAACTCTGTCAAGCCCCCTGAAATCTTATTTCTTTCAATAAGATCACCTCTCATTCTTCTAAACTCCAATGGGTACAGACCCAACCTGCTCAGCCTCTCCTCATAAGACAATCCCTTCATCAAAGGAATCAGCCTCGTGATCAGGGGTGGCATGGTGGCATAGTGGCTCGCATTGCTGCCTCACAACGCCAGGGACCCGGGTTCGATTCCCGGCTTGGGTCACTGTCTGTGCGGAGTTTGCACAATCTCCCCATATCTGGGTGAGTTTCCTCCCGGTGTTCTGGTTTCCTCCCACAGTCCAAAGATGTGCGGGTTAGGTGGATTGGCCATGCTAAATTGCCCCTTAGTGTCGGGGGACTAGGAGGGTATTTGCATGGGGTTATGGGGATAGGGCCTGGGTGGAATTGAGGTGGGTGTAAACTCGATTGGCCACTTTAGAATCCTATGAACCTTCTCTGAACCATCTCCAATGTAAATATACCCCTCCTTAAATAATGAGACCAAAATTGTACATAATATTCCAAGTGCATTGTCACCAATGCCCTGTCTAGTTGTAGCAAGATGGCCCTACTTCTACACTCCACTTAGGTGGCATGGTGGCACAGTGGCAGCACTGCTGCCTCACAGTGCCAGGGACCCAACTTTGATTCTGGCCTCTGTGCGGAGATTGCATTGCACGTTCTCCCCGTGTCTGCGTGGGTTTCCTCCGGCTGCTCCGGTTTCCTCCCACACTCCAAGACACGCAGGTTAGGTTGATTGCCCATGCTAAATTGCCCCTTAGTGTCAGGAGGATTCGCAGGGTAAATATGTGGGGTTACAGGGATGGGGCCTGGGTGGGATTGTGGTCAGTGCAGACTCGATGGCCCGAATGGCCTCCTTCTGCACTGTAGGGATTCTATGATTCTCCTCACAACAAAGGCCAACGTGCAACTTGCTTTCTTAATTATGTCTTGTACCGGCATGCTAACTTTCAGTGATTCATGTACAAGAACATTCTGATCCAGCTGTACTGCAGCATTCAGCGACCTCTATTCATTTAAACAATCTTCTGGTTTTCTATTCTTCCTGCTGGAGTGAACAACCTCATGTTTTCCCAAATGTTACTTCTTCTGCTAATCTTTTACTCACTTATTTAAACTACCTCTTTCCCTTTGCGTCTCTGTATCCTCCTCGCAACTTACTTCCCTGGTTATTTTTGTTTCATCTGCAAATTTGGCTGCAAAGTATCTGAACTTGCATCCAAATCATTGGAGTAGATATAGAATCATAGAATCCCTACAGTGCAGAAGGAGACCATTCGCCCCATCGAATCTGCACCGACCACAATCCCACCCACGCTCTATCCCCATAACCCCATACATTCACCCTAGCTTGTCCCCCAGACGCGAAGGGGCAATTTAGCATGGCCAATCCACCTAACCCGCACATCTTTAGGACTGTGGTAGAATAGATTGTAAACATTGATCCCTGCGGCACTCTTCGAAGTCGGCACGGTGGCACACTGGTTAGAGCTGCTGCCTCTCAGCGCCGGGGGCCCGGGTTCAATTCCTGGCTTGGGTCACTGTCTGGGTGGAATTTGCACATTCTCCCCGTGTCTGTGTGGGTTTCCTCCGGGTGCTCCAGTTTCCTCCCACATTCCAAAGATGTGCGGGTTAGGTTGATTGGCCATGCTAAATTAACCCTAGCGTCAGGGGTATTAGCAGGGTAAATATGAGGGGTTACAGGAATAGGGCCTGGGTGGGATTGTGGTCGGTGCAGACTCGATGGGCCAAATGGCCTCCTTCTGCAGTGTAGGGATTCTATGATTCTGTGATGAAGTCGCAATTTCCCCAGCGGGAATGGACCCATTTTCATGACTCTCTGCGTACTCAAGAACTGCTTCTTCCTTCAAGAACTGCCATCAGACTTTTGAATGGAACTACCTTTGCAGGGTCGGCCCCCCGCCCACTACGATTCCCGTGGCAGGCAAGATGGGAAAATACTTCCCTTAGCCTCTTCTCAGCCAAGTCCAGCAACACAACTAAACAATACTTGTGTGGAAAGTGTGAGAAAATTAAAGGAAGGAAGAGTAAGGCTTGTGTAGGTCAGGGTGAGGGCAGTTTGCCTGGTAGCCCATTGGCACACAGTTGGCAGTGATAAGTTCCAGTGGTCCTTTTTCTAGCCTGGGCTCCTAGCCAGTTCTGGCAGCTATAATAGATTTGATTTTGATTTGATTTGATTTATTATTGTTACATATAGTGGGAGGGGAGCTCTCCACTTGGAACACCAGCTCCCGCAATCACCCCTTGAGTGTCTACATCCTATTTGATTTGGTTTGATTTATTATTGTCACATGTATTAACATACAGTAAAAAATATTTTTTCTGGCGCGACAAAGCATACCATTCATAGAGAAGGAAAGGAGAGAGTGCAGAATGTAGTGTTACAGTCATAGCTAGGGGGCAGAGAAAGATCAACTTAATGCGAGGTAGGTCCATTCAAAAATCTTATGACAGCAGCAGGGAAGAAGCTGTTCTTGAGTCAGTCGGTACGTGACCTCAGACTTTTGTATCTTTTCCCCGACGGAAGAAGGCGGAAGAGAGAATGTCCGGGGTGCGTGGGGTCCTTAATTATGCTGGCTGCTTTGCCGAGGCAGCGGGAAGTGTAGATGGAGTCAATGGATGGGAGGCTGGTTTGCGTGATGGATTGGGCTATATTCACGACCCTTTGTAGTTTCTTGCGGTCTTGGGCAGAGCAGGAGCCATACCAAGCTGTGATACAACCAGAAAGGATGCTTTCTATGGTGCATCTGTAAAAGCTGGTGAGAGTCGTAGTGGACATGCCAAAGATCTTTCTTTCAAAGCACTGCCATCCCTATCAAAGGACTTGTCCTTCGAAGGAGCCACCCTGTGACATGCCTTGATCCCTGACCTTTCCAGCCATCTTTTCAGTTGCATTGCATTGAGACATTTCTGCCACTTATACTTCAGCTATGTTCTGCGGAGCTTTGGCCCATGTTAACACTCCTCTCTTACGTGACAGGAATAGCCTTTCTCTTGAATTTGTGACTAAGTAGTAAAATTATCAGACTTCGCAGCAGCAGAGTTTGCAGATGTGAATCTCCAACACTGAGACAAACTCTAAGCCTTATTATACAAAGGATATAGAGGCCCTGGAGATGGGTACAGATAAGATTTACAAGGATGATACTGGAAATGCATGGTATACATATCAGGGAAGGATTGGCAGGCTGGGCCTTTTTTTCTCTTCAATAGAAAATGCTGAGGGGTGACTTAATAGAGGTCAAATGAACATACAAGTACAAAGTAGGAGCAGAAATAGGCCATTCGGCCCCTCGTGCCTGCTCCGCCATTTGATAAGATCATGGCGGATCTGTCTGCGATTCAAGTTCTACATTCCCATCCACCAAGGTGGCACAGTGGTTAGTCACTTTAGAACAGAGATGAGGAGAAATTTCTTCAGCCAGAGAGTGGTAGGTCTGTGGAATTCATTGCCACAGAAGGCTGTGGAGGCCGAGACGTTGAGCGTCTTCAAGACAGAAATTGATAAATTCTTGATTTCTCGAGGAATTAAGGGCTATGGGGAGAGAGCGGGTAAATGGAGTTGAAATCAACCATGATTGAATGGTGGAGTGGACTCGATGGGCCGAATGGCCTTACTTCCGCTCCTATGTCTTATGGTCTTATGGTCTTATTGCTGCCTCACTGCACCAGGGACCTGGGTTCGATTCCCGGCCTTGGGACTGTGTGCGTGGAGTTTGCACGTTCTCCCCGTGTCGGCATGGGAGAGTCTGCACCGACTCTCGGAAAGCACATCCCAACCAGGCCCTTCCCACTCTATCCCTGCAACCTCACACATTTACCATGGCTAATCCATCTAACCTACGTGTCTTTGGAGTGTGGGAGGAAACCAGAGCACCTGGAGGAAACCAACACAGACACGGGGAACGTGTAGACTCCACGCAGACAGATTCTATGATTTCGGGGTACTTGTCACAGAATCATAGAATCCCCACAGTGCAGAAGAAAGCCATTCGGCCCATCGAGTCTGCACTGACAACATTCCCATCCAGGCCCTATCCCCATAACCCCACATATTTACCTCGCTAATCCCCCTGACACTAAGGGGCAAAACAGCATGGCCAACCCACACCTCTTTGGAGCGTGGGAGAAAACCGGAGCACCCGGAGGAAACCCACACAGACACGGGGAGAACGTGTGGACTCCACACAGACAGTGACCCAATCCGGGAATCAAAACCAGGTCACTGGCGCTGTGGGGCAGCAGTGCGAACCACTGTGGCACCGTGCCGCTCATTTCACCAAGGCACATTCGGCAAATCAGATTTCCCGACTCGAGATCCCCGTCTCGGTAACAATAATCCGGCCTGCGAGCTTCTCCTCTGTGTCTCTGGTTGCAGTCTGAATTGAATAGCGTGGCAGGCAGATATTTCCTTGGGTCCCCTGCTGAATAAGGGCAGTGTATCACGGATTCCGTAATGCACATCCCCTGAATGTAGTACGGCTTCGAAATGGGCATTTAGCTAATATATTTGTAATGTAATGGGAGTGAAGCTGTTGCAGTCATTACTCCAATGTTTGTTTGACAGACAGGAACAGGGTAACCTCCTCCAATCATCTTCTGCTGGGTTTTTACAACTTTCAAAGGACGTTCTTTAATATATCCAGCTGTGCCTCGACTTCTGGATGGGAAGATACTTAACGCACTCCATGTTGAGTCGAGGGTCCCTGAAGACTCATCCATATTTATTGTACAGTACCTGCCAATGAGTTATTCTGCAAATTGATTTGTCAGATTGTAGTCTACAGATAGCCTGCATCAAAAACCATTACTTTATAAATTATCCTTTCAACTTTCCAGGGTAAGGATACATGAGGTTTTAACGCTTGCAACACTTCAGAGTGTCTGCTCTTCTTCCTTGCAAATTGGGAGAAGTTATACCTTCCCAGATAAACTGGTGAGTGACAGACAGGGCCCATCTTGGCAAATCAGAAGCAATATTCCTTGCGTTATGCATAACAAGGTCATTACACGCCACCTTCTCCCACATGCCTATAATTGAGCTAATAGCCAACTGTATTAGTGGGACTGTTTACAGAATGCCAACGAGCGTCAGAATCAGAGTGAGGCGTTTTATCTGTTCAACCTAGCTGCGTTACCGTTCACCCCCAAGGCCGTTCTGTTAAAACGCCCCGCAGAATGGAACAGATCCGTTTACTGCCGGAGAGGAATTTCAACAAAGGGTCGTGAACGTAGCCCAGTCCATCGTGCAAACCAGCCTCCCATCCATTGACTCCGTCTATACTTCTCACTGCCTTGGGAAAAGCAGCCGGCATAATCAAGGACCCATTGCACGCCGGACGTATGGCCACGGTGGCACAGTGGTTAGCACTGCTGCCTCACAGCGCCAGGGACCCAGGTTCGACTCCGGCCTTGGGTAGCTGTCTGTGTGGACGTTCTCCCCATGCCTGCGTGGGTTTCCTTCGGGTGCTCCAGTTTCCTCCCACAGTCCAAAAATGTGCAGGTTAGGTGGATTGGCCATGCTAAATTCGCCCCTTAGTGTCCAAAGGTATTCAGGTGAAGTGGATTAGCCACGATAAATTTCCCCTTAGTGCCAGGGGGATTAGGAGGGAAAATATGTGGGGTTACAGGGATAGGGCCTATGTGGGTTGTTGTTGGTGCAGCCTTGATGGGCTGAAATGGCCTCCTTCTGCACTGTAGATTCTATGATTCTATACTCTCTTCCACCTTTTTCCGTTGGGAAAAAGATACAAAGGTCACGTACCAACCGACTCAAGAACAGCTTCTTCCCTGCTGCCATCAGACTTTTGAATGGGCCTATCACATATTAAGCTGATCTTTCTCTTCACCCTATCGGTAACTGTAATTCTATATTCTGCACCCTATCCTTTCCTTCTTCCCTATGCACTCTAAGAATTGTACGTTTTGTCTGTATGGTGCGCAGGAAACAATACTTTTCACCGTATACTAATACATGTGACAATGATAAATCGAATCAAATCAAATCAAACCATATCACAACCATCACTGAATTCCCCCACGATCAACATCCTGGAGGTCCCAATTGACCAGAATTGCAACTGGACTAGCCATATAAATGATCCAGCCACAAGAGCAGGTCAGAGGTTAGGAATTCTGCAAGTAATAATTCACCTCGGGGGAAGGGGATGGCCTAGTGGTATTATCGCTGGAAACTCAGAAACTCAGCTAGTGTTCTGGGCACCGAGATTCGAATCTCACCACCGCAGATGGTGGAATTAAGAATCTACTGATGACCATGAAACCATTGTCGGTTGTTGGAAAAACTCATCTGGTTCACTAATGTCCTTTGGGGAAGGAAATCTGCCGTCCTGACTTGGTCTGGCCTACATGCGACTCCAGAGACACAGCAATGTGGTTGACTCTCAACTGCTCTTGGATAACTAGAGATGGGCAATAAATGCTGGCCAGCCGGCAATGCCCATGTCCCACAATTGAATAAAAACAAATCTCCTGACTTTCCAAAGCCTGCCGCCAAGGCACAAGTCAGGAGTGCGTTGGAATAATAGAACATAGAACATTACAGCGCAGTACAGGCCCTTCGACCCTCGATGTTGCGCCGACCAGTGGTACCAATCTAAAGCCCCTCTAATCTACACTATTCCAATATCACCCATATGTTTATCCAATGACCATTTAAATGCCCTTAATGTTGACGCGTCCACTCCTGCTGCAGGCAGGGCATTTCACGCCCTTACTACTCTCTGAGTGAAGAACCTACCTCTGACATCTGTCCTATATCTCTCACCCCTCAATTTAAAGCTATGTCCCCTCGTGCTAGCCATCACCATCCGAGGAAAAAGGCTCTCACTATCCACCCTATCTAATCCTCTGATCATCTTGTTGCCTCTATTAAGTCACTTCTTAACCTTCTTCTCTCTAACGAAAACAACCTCAAGTCCCTCAGCCTTTCCTCATAAGACCTTCCCACCATACCAGGCAACATCCTAGTAATCTCCACTTGCCTAGATGTGTGAAGCTCCAACAACACTCAAGAAGCTCGACACCATCCAGGACTGCAATCTGCTTGACTGGTACCCCTTCCACCACCATCAACATCCACTTTCTCCACCAGGGGTGCACAGTGGCAACAGTGTGTATCATCTACAAGATCATCACGGCTCCTTCAACAGCGCCTTCCAAACCTAAGTGGGTCCACCACCATCTAGAAGACCAAAGACAGAAGATGCTTGGGAACACCACCTGCAAGTTCCCTTCCAAACCACACACCACCCTGACTTGGAACTACATTGCTATTCCTTCAAATACTGGAACTGCCTCCCTAACAACATGATGCACATGGATCGCAGCAGTTCAAGAAGGCAGCCCACTACCACCTACTCAAGGCCAATTAGCGATGGGCAATAAATGCTGGTTTAGCCAACAATCCCCCAAAAGATTTTTTTTTTAATTGTTCTGTGTTTGATTATATGAGTCTGGTAATTGATCTATGCTCACTGTGCTTGGTTGGCTAAGCCAGGACGTTGACTCAGAGATGGGTAAAGAGTTAACACAGAATCTACTGGAAGCTGAGCTAACAGCATGGGGTAGATATTTTAAAGAATTCTATAAAACTCTGTAAAATAAGTTCCTTTTCAATTAGAAACCATCTTGTTTTGAGGCAAATCAATTTTTTTTTAAATTAGTGTCACAAGAAGGCATACATTAACACTGCAATGAAGTTACTGTGAAAATCCCCTAGTCACCACACTCCACCGCTGGTTCGGGTACACTGAGGGAGAATTCAGCATGACCAATGCACCTAACCATTTTCGGACTGTGGGAGGAAACTGGAGCACCCGGAGGAAACCCACGCAGACACGGGGAGAACGTGCAGACTCTGCACAGACTGTAACCCAAGCGGGAATCGAACCCAGATCCCTGGCACTGTGAGGCACCAATGCTAACCACTATGCCATATATAAATGTTCAACATTTGGCAAGTCTTCTTGGACAGTGGCACAGTGGTTAGCACTGCTGCCTCACAGCGCCAGAGGCCTGGGTTCGATTCCCAGTTTGGGTCACTGTCGGTGCGGAGTTTGCACATTCTCCCCGTGTCTGCGTGGGTTTCCTCCGGGCGCTCCGGTTTACTCCCACAGTCCGAAAGACATGCCAGTTAGTTGCATTGGCCGTACTAAATTCTCCCTCAGTGTACCCAAACAGGTGCTGGAGTGTGGTGACTAGGGGATTTTCACAGTAACTTCATTGCAGCGTTAATATAAACCAGCTTGTGACACAAATAAATAAAGCCATGATGTGGAGGTGCCGGCGTTGGACTGGGGTGGGCACAGTAAGAAGTCTCACAACAGCAGGTTAAAGTCCAACAGGTTTATTTGGAACCACAAGCTTTTGGAGCGCTGCTCCTTCATCGGGTGGGTAGAGAAGTTCATCGTGATTCCAAATAAACCTGTCAGACTTTAACCTGGTGTTGTGAGACTTCTTACCAATAAATAAACTTTAACTTTAAATTTTATCTGTGTTGCTACGGTGGGCGAGATTTTACGGCCTGCCTCGAGGCGAGACCAGAGATTCCCACCCGAGGTCATTTCCGTTGTCCGCCCTTCACCCGCTCCTATCCCGTGGCGGGCATGGAGGTAGAATTCCGACGATATAAGTAACAGACTGGAGGAAACTACTCTGCCTATTCTTGACACAGTTTTAGAAGAAAAATATTTTGCTCATTGCGGCCTTGAGGAGATGTTTGCCTTGAAAGATTCAACAGGCTGAGGTGGAGAATGAACATTTGGCAGTGCAAAAGCCATGTCTTTGAAAAGGCCGTATGAATTTTTCATGTTGTTTGTCGACAAATTGAAAGGTTAGGCTAGAAATCCGCCGGTAAACGTGCCGTGCTTTATGGAGATGCGACGCTTTATTTGCGACGGCGTGGCTTGCCTGCGCCATTTTAATTTGCATTCTGAGGATATCATTCAAGTTTATGTGCCTCTCTCTCTCCTTTGTCTTTTCCTCTCTGTCTTTCTTTTTTTCTCTCTGCGAAATAAGCAGCCTGTGGATGTTGGGAAAGGTTATCAGATTGCCAGCGATTCCATCTGCAGTTGTCAGCAAGATCACTGATAGGAGCAGATGAAGTTTTGAACAGTATTTATTCTTGTTATGATGAAGGTCGATGCCTCTGTGCTATCGTTCCTTCTGATCTGTGCTGGATTTTTTGCAATGGGGTGTCACTGAGGTCCTCAAACACCTGGGGCTTGGGTCCAATTACTTTGCAGGCATGAGTGTTGCTGTCTAGAAGTGTTGGCACAAATGGAACCCTTTCACTTTTAACTCTTTTCTTGTCTGGGGTCTCGTGAATCCATCCCCCAGGCAGGCATTGCTGACTCGGGTAAGCAGCCCCTCTCTGTCCAGCCGTCTTGGATCACTCACGGCACAGTGGGGGCAAATTCGACCAAGAGGGTTACAATATAGAATCCCTACAGTGCAGAAGGAGGCCATTCAGCCTATTGCGTCTGCACCGACAACAATCCCACCCAGGCCCTATTCGCGATAGCCCACATATCTAAGCTGCTAATCCCTCTAACATACACATCCCGGGACACTAAGGGACAATTTAGCATGGCCAATCAACCTAACCCGCACATCTTTGGACTGTGGGAGGAAACCGGAGCACCCGGAGGAAACCCACGCAGACACGGGGAGAACGTACAAACTCCACACAGACAGTGACGCAAGCCGGGAATCGAACCTAGGTTCCTGGAGCTGTGAGGCAGCAGTGCTAACCACTGTGCTGCCCCGGTTATTTATTTATTTATTAGTCACAAGTAAGGTTACATTAACACTGCAATGAAGTTACTGTGAAAATCCCCGAGTCGCCACACTCCGGTGCCTGTTCAGGTACACTGAGGGAGAATTTAGCACGGCCAATGCACCTAACCAGCACGTCTTTCAGACTGTGGGAGGAAACCGGAGCACCCGGAGGAAACCCATGCAGACGCGGGGAGAATGTGCAGACTGCACACAGACAGTGACCCAAGCCGGGAATCGAACTTGGGACCCTCTTGAGCCTGCTGCAGCTGGGGCGGCACAGTGGCACAGTGGTTAGCACTGCTGCCTCACAGCGCCAGGAACCTGGGTTCGATCCCAGCCTCGGGTCACTGCCTGAGTGGAGTTTGCACACTCTCCCTGTGTCTGGCTGAGTTTCCTCCGGGTGCTCCGGTTTCCTCCCACAGTCCAAAAGACGTGCTGGTTAGGTGCATTGGCCGTGCTAAATTCACCCTCAGTGTACCCGAACAGGCCCCTGAGTGTGGCGACTAGGGGATTTTCACAGTAACTTCATTGCAGTGTTAATGCAAGCCTACTTGTGACATTAATAAATAAATAAAATACTTATCTGGGTGGCACAGTGGTTAGCATTGCTGCCTCACAGCGCCAGGGACCCGGGTTCAATTCCCAGCTTGGGTGACAGTCTGTGTGGAGTTTGCACATTCTCCCCATGTCTGCGTGGGTTTCCTCCAGGTGCTCCGGTTTCCTCACGCAATCCAAAGATGTGTGGGTTAGATTGATTGGCAGTGCTAAATTGACCCTAGTTTCAGGGGATTAGCAGGGCAAATGTGTGAGGTTACAGGGATAGGATGGGATTGTGGTCGGTGCAGACTCGATGGGCCGAAAGGCCTCCTTCTGCACTGTAGGGATTCTATGATTCTATGACATGGAGTGGATTCCGTCACATACTTGAATTGGCCCTGTCGATGGACAGGCTATGGCAAGTCAATGGAGGTGGAAGTCACTCACTACAGCATACCCAGCCTCTGACATTCTCCCATAGCTGCAGTACCTTGTGGCCGGTTCCCATAGGGGATCTCATAGAAACTTATCAAATTCTCACAGAATTAGACAGGGTAGATTCAGAAAAAATGTTCCCGATGGTCCAGAACTAGGGGTCATAGTTTGAGGATAGAACATAGAACATGGAACATTACCGCGCAGTACAGGTCCTTCGGCCCTCGATGTTGCGCCAACCAGTGAAACCAATCTAAAGCCCCTCTAATCTACACTATTCCAATATCATCCATATGTTTATCCAATAACCATTTGAATGCTCTTAATGTTGACGAGTCCACTACTGCTGCAGGCAGGGCATTCCACGCCCTTACTACTCTGAGTAAAGAACCTACCTCTAACATCTGTCCGATATCCCTCACCCCTCAATTTAAAGCCTGTAGCTCGATAAGAGGTAAACCTTTTAGAACTGAGGTGAGGAGAAACTTCTTCACCCAGAGGGTGGTGAATGCATGGAATTCACTAACACAGACAGTCGTCGAGGCCAAAATGTTGTCTGATTTCAAGAAGAAATGAGGTATAGCTCTTGGGGCTAAAGGGATCAAGGGATATGGGGGGAAGGCGGGATCAGGATCTTGAATTCAATGATCAGCCATGATCAAAATGAATGGGGGAGCAGGCTCGAAGGGCCAAATCTTGCTTCTAGTTTATATGTTGCCCTTGAACTGAGTGGTTTGCCTGGCTTTTTCAGAGGGCAGTTGAGAGTCCACCATGTTGCACATTCATGGGATGTTGGCATCTTTGGCCAACATTTGATGCCCATCCCTGAGGGCATTTTTAAGCGTCAACCACATGGCTGTGGCTCTGGAGTCACATGTAGGCCAGACCAGGTAAGGATGGCAGATTTCCTTCCCTAAAAGGACACTGGTGAACCATTTGGGTTTTTCCGACAATGGTTTCATGGCCATCAGTCGATTCTTAATTCCAGATATTTTTTATTGAATTCAAATTCCACCATCTGCTGCGGCGGGATTCGAACCCCGGTCCCCAGCTGAGATTCGGGATTAATAGGCTAGCGATAATGCCACTAGGCCATCGCCTCCCCCTCATCAGTTTACACTCATGTGTAGTCATCAGCATCAACTGCGAAAAGACAAATCCCACCACAATTATCAGACAAAAGAACTGGCAGTTCTTGTTCTTCAAGCCATAAGCTTGAAAACTTAGAATCTTGAAAGAGCTTAAAGGGCGGCACAGGGGTTAGCACTGCTGTCTCACAGCACCAGGGACCCGGGTTTGATTCCCGGCTTGGATCATTGTCTGTGTGGAGTTCGCACGTTCTCCCCTGCGTGGGTTTCCTCCGGGTGCTCTGGTTTCCTCCCACTCTCCAAAGGGTTAGGTGGATTGGCCATGCTAAATTGCCCCTTAGTATTAGGGGGACTAGCTAGGTTGAATGCATGGGGTTATGGGGATAGGGTCTGGGTGGGTTTGTGGTCAGTGCAAACTCGATGGGCTGAATGTCCTCCTGCACTGTAGGATTCTATGATAAACAGCTAAACTATTATATTTTTTGTTGAGCAGTTCTGGGCCCCATATCTAAGGAAGGATGAGCTGGCCTTGGAAAGGTTCCAGAGGAGGTTCACATGAATGATCCCCGGAATGAAGAGCTTGTCGTATGAGGAACGGTTGAGGACTCTGGGTCTGTACTCGTTGGCGTTCAGAAGGATGAGGGGGGATCTTATTGAAACTTACAGGATACTGCGAGGCCTGGATCGAGTGGACATGGAGAGGATGTTTCCACTAGTAGGAAAAATTAGAACCAGGGGGCACAACCTCAGGCTAATGGGACAATCCTTTAAAACAGAGATGAGGAGGAATTTCTTCAGCCAGAGAGTGGTGAATCTGTGGAACTCTTTGCCGCAGAAGGCTGTGGAGGCCAGGTCATTGAGTGTCTTTAAGACAGAGATAGATAGGTTCTTGAATAATAAGGAGATCAGGGGTTATGGGGAAAAGACAGGAGGTTGGGGATGGGAAAAATATCAGCCATGATTGAATGGCGGAGCAGACTTAGTGGACTGAGTGGCCTAATTCTGCTCCTATGTCTTATGGCCTTGTGACCTTTGACATGTTGAGGTTTAGCCATATTTGTAGCCCGTAGCTATCTTGGGGAATATTGACTGTGGACCCAACACAACAGTAGCCAAAGATATGGACAGCATTTATCTCAAAGGTTTGTCTCCCACTTGTAAAAGTGCTGTGACAACATATCAACCACATTAGGTTAATGGGTAGTGACTGGAACCAAACAATCATATATTGAATCTGCGAACACCATAACTCACCAGCGTATCATCAGCATTATCAACTGAAGTTGGTTGGGGAAGCTCTGTCATTCATCATGCCCAGATATTTCCCCTGTCAGGGAGTTGCTGATGAAGTGTGGCAG